>NW_023144627.1:16173190-16773190 GCF_012932325.1 Thrips palmi | reverse complement strand
TGCGGAACGGCGAGACAGTGGACGCACGCGAGGCAGTGTACCAGCCAAGGGCCGAGCCGAGCCAGGCCCTTGATTTGACGCCTCTGAAACGCGCGTCCGAAAGTAAACCGTCCTTACCGCGGCCGCAACGCAGCAATCTGGCGAAGTTTGAGACGCACGCTGCTCCTGCCGAGCGATTCCGAGAGTGGCTCTGTCTCTCTCGCACCTGTACGGGGCGCCCCGTGAGTGCGACGGAGACGGAGCGACACGGCGGGCAAGTGGCGATAAACGCGGCCGGCTTTCGAAACGCCGTCAGACTCGTAAAGGCCGAGGCCGAGGCCGAGACGTGGACGGCCGCGGCTAAACACCATCAGGGCGAGGTCGAGCCGAGCCGAGCCGAGCCGAGCCCCTGCGAACGGCGGGGTAGGCAGCACGCAGCGCTCGGTCGAAACGGCCTGCCGACGGCTGCCTACCTCGCAGGCGGCCTGCGGGCTGATTCCGAGCACTGTTCTTGTGGCTGTCTCTCTCGCACCCTTACGGGACGCCCCATGAGTGCAAAAGAGACAGAGCGATGTCTCTGTCGCACTCACGGGGCGTCCCGTAAGGGTGCGAGAAAGACGGGCGATGCTGGCCGAGGGGCAAAACAAGCAGGAAGCAGACGACGGCGGGGAAGGAAACCTAATGACACGAAGCCATCATTGGCGGCATCTCTTCGATCGAAGTCCGGCCAGGCAGCCAGCCAGGACGCCCCCCCCCCCTTGGGCCTCCAGACATGATGAGGCTTATCACGGTAGGTGATAGGCCGGCTCCAGCGAGGCTCCAGCCAGGCTCCAGCACTGTATCGGCCTAATAGTGCGCCTGGACAGGGGCGCTTGATTGCAGAGGCGGTGCACTGTGAAAACAAAGGGGCACTCCGGGAAATGACGTTGGCGGACCGCTGCGTGTCTGGCTTGTTCCCGGTCTCCTTGTTGACGGACCGGATGGCTTACAGTGCAGCAGCAACACGGCGGCGGCGCTGCAATATTCATTCCAAGAGGCCAACACGACCGTGACCGTCAAGTCCGATTCCGCCGCCCTCCTCGAGTGGAGCGGAGCGGAGCGGCCGGTTTGCTTGCATTAAATTTTCATCGTCCGCCCTTCCCCTCCCTCCCCTCCCTTCCGTGGCTTTGAGGTTAATTTCGGGTGATGTTGAAAGTCGTTGGGGGCGGCGAGTGAGAGGCGCCGAGCGCGGCGCAGACATCGCAGACGGACTCCGGTTCCGTGCCTGGACGGCGTTGGCTTTCTCCCCCACCCCGCCCACAAGGTAAAGACACTGGGCTCGTTAAGACCGCAGCCCCACAAACAGCTTTCTCGTGTTTGCCGGCCCGGCTAAGAGCTCGCAAGTGACCGAGGCTCAGACTGACAGCCGGAGCCCCGCGGACATGAGGGGGCGGGGCGGGGCGGCCCACAAGTCGTGTGCTACATTCCGAGGCGCCGCCGGCACGGCCTCGGGGCGGCCTAGACCAGACGGGACCAGAGCCTCGGCTACTTCCACGTCAGCGATAGAGGCGCCGACGCCCGCACTCCGTCTCTCTCGCACCCCTATGGCGCGCGCCGTGAGTGCGAGAGAGACGGAGCGGGGATGCGGGCGGTGGAATCGCTGGGGCGGCACCGCGCGGGACGAGGGAGGAGGGACGCTCCTGAGCGCTGTGTCGTGCCGCGGCGACACGCAAGGCCAGTGGCGGATCCAGAGTCGTTCTTAGGGCGCAGGGCCACCGTCTACTTACGGTGGCGAAGGGGTGAGGTTTTGCCTACCTTTCACACGGCTGTCTTGCAGCCAAGGCGGGTCAATTTTCCTCCCACCTCCCCCTGGATCCACGCTTGGCGACGCTTGGCGACGCTTGGGGTGGCCAAGGTACCAGCCCTATCAGTCTCCCGGGAATCGATGGCCAGCAGAAGACCCCGGCGTCGCACCCTGTCCCCCCCCCCTCTCCCGCCCGCACCTCGCGCAGCTACACGGCCCTGGGGCTTTTTCTTCGGCGAAGGGCGCTTGCCGCTCGGCGTGCGGGGCAATGGAGAGCAATGGAGAGCGATGCGGGAAACGAGGAAAACAGCCACGCCGCCCAGCGGCTGCCTTCCCAGCACTCGGTCGCTAAATTTTTCATCCCTCCTCTGCTGCCGCTTGCGCATTTCGCTTTTGGGAGTGAAATCGGGATTTGCGCGATGGTCATGCTGCTCTACAGCCGAGCCATTCCGAAAGGGAGTCCGTCGTCCCGTCGCTCTGTCTCTCTCGCACCCCTCCGGGCCGCCCCTTGAGTGCGACAGAGACAGAGCGACGGAAGGACTGTCAGTCTGCCGCGTGCGGTGGCGATGAAAGGGCGCATCGGCATGGAAGCTGCCCCGAGTTTTATTTTTTCGCATTTTCTTTTTTGTTTTTAAACCGATGCTACTCAGCCGTCCAAAGTGCGGATATAAAAAAGAGAGAGAAAAAAAAACACGATGGAAAATGGAAACCTGTGGGTGGGCTTGGTTTTATGACGCGATCGTGCATCAAATTAAACGCCAGCCACTCCTCTTGTTAGAGTCCAGCGCGGTGGCGGCCCGCCTACTCTCTAAAACGAATGTACTCCTCGAAGTCCCAAAACAAAATTCCATTACGCCGGTGTAGTCATTTCGCACCAAATATTATTACGCGCGATAACGCGTCCAGGTGCCCAACTAAAACGCTCGCGGCTGGGTCATTAAGTGTGGGTGTGCTTTGCCAGCGAGCGCGGGAAGTGCTCGTGTGCGCGAATATGTGAGTTCTGGTGTGTACTTGCGTGTGCTGGTGTGCGTGTGTTGACTCGGCAATGTATCATAAAGGAGGATGGCTTGAGCCTCCTCCCCTCCCCTGTGGTGCCGCCCGGAGGTCACAAGGGACTGGCCGGTACTCTGCCCTCCGGAACCAGTCCTGGAACCGCCCTGGAGGTCCTGGAGGCCCTGGAGCCGCCCTGGAGCCGCCGTGGGCGCGCGCTGTGCGGCGAGGCGGGCAGTCGACCTCGCACTGCTCGGCAGTTCGCCCGAAATGAAAAATTCAACCTCGGTAGCTCGGAAGCGACGCAGGGTGGATCAAGAGGACGGAGGTACACTGGTATGCACTGGGGGAATACTCGGGTTCGTTAGAGGCAGCCTTAAGGAAATTTTAGCT
Source organism: Thrips palmi (assembly GCF_012932325.1). Classification (NCBI taxonomy): domain Eukaryota; kingdom Metazoa; phylum Arthropoda; class Insecta; order Thysanoptera; family Thripidae; genus Thrips; species Thrips palmi. The sequence goes on along the minus strand of NW_023144627.1, from coordinate 16,770,045 downwards.
CAAATTCCGATTCTTTTTTTTTTCAAGCCCTGAGAACATTGCAGCATTAAACCAGTGTAATAGACAAAGGTTAAGTCGGGCCGGGTCGCAGCTGTTGAGAGTGCATACCCACTGGGCCGAGGTCGAGGGGCGAGAGTGGCGACCAACAGCGAAGCACAGTGAAGCACAGCATCGTGGCTGGGAAGAGACGATTATGGTTGGGCAGGCTCTCAATAGGCCCAGTCTGCCCCCCCCCCTCCCTCCCTCCCCGGCCGCTGCTCAAACAAACTGATCACCGACGAGTGCAGGCGAAGCACGGCCCCGGCGTGGCTCTGGCGACAGCGCGGCCGGCCGGCCGAAGGGGAAAGCAAACATAAACATGACGAGACGGTCCGAAAGAACTGCCGCGGCGTGCAAGTATCCACCCGACAGTGCACACACAGCGCACCCCATTAGGAGTAAGTCGCCGAAGACGCTCGTTGGAAAGAGAGTACTCGTCAGCAAGAGAGCCTCGGGGCGGAGACGGGCTGGGTCCACAAACTTGACCTCCGCTGGAGTGTGCTCCCGTCCCGATGTGTATGCATCAACGGGATCGAAAACACAAACACAAAAATTTTGCACCGGGATGTTTCTCTCTACTTTCTGGCCTTCGGAGAGCGGCTCACGGCCTGGGGCCAAATGGAAACAAACAGCCATCAGCGCGGCCCGGCAGCACGGCGTCGAGAGAGCGTGCCACCACCGGGCGGCAGGCAGGCAGGCAGGCAGGCAGGCAGGCAGGCAGGCAGGCAGGCAGGCAGGCAGGCAGGCAGGCAGGCAGGCAGGCGGCGGCAGGCAGGCAGGCAGGCAGGCAGGCAGGCAGGCAGGCAGGCAGGCAGGCAGGCAGGCAGGCAGGCAGGCAGGCAGGCAGGCAGGCAGGCAGGCAGGCAGGCAGGCAGGCAGGCAGGCAGGCAGGCAGGCAGGCAGGCAGGCAGCAGCGCCCACACTTTTAATCAGAAGGGCCGTATTCAATTAAAGAAAACCTTTGGGGAGCACTGCGGGACTGCGGGGCGGCGAGGCACCGCGACCCCTTTGAAGACAGCGGGAACGTTTTCGTTGCTCTTCCCCCTTCCCCTTCCCCTTCCCCACCGAGCGACCTAGAGCACGGCGAGGGCCTCGGCCGAGGCGGAGCGGAGGCGGCGGACAAGTCAAACAGAATCCACGCCGCGAGGCTAGATTGAAACAAACGGCCGGCGTGCAAAACTTGCTGGCCCGGCCAAGGACAATTAGGTTTGCCGAGAAATGTGTCTGCACAGAGCGCTGGAACACTGTAAGGCTCCAGGCGGCCTCCAGGCGCGGCCTCCAGGCAAGGGGTATGACGATGCTGCCAGAAGTACCAACTGTCATGCCAAGGGTATTTCCACGGCACTGCCAACTTTTAAATGCGCGGACAAGGAGGGCAGGCGAAGCAGGCGAGGCACGCGGACGGTCACCGAAAAATATTAAAAAGTTGGCTGTGGAAGTTGGTGGCCCGGCCCAGCCGCTTCGGCCCGCAGATGGGGCCGGGGCACTGCCGGGGCACTGCCGGCACCCGGGACTGTTTAGGCACGCGCGGGCCCATTCCGGACACTTGCTGTCTCTCTCGCACCCCCACGGACAGCCCCGCGAGAGCGAGAGAGACAGCGCAACCAATTCGGAATTTGCCTGCAGGCTGCACCGGAAAGAAGCAATTCTCGTTTTCCGGTACGCTGCCTGCCCGACTCCGGGCGAGGTGGCGGGGCGGGGCGGGGCGGGGGAATGCCGCCACCCAATCAGGGCGAGGCGATAAGGCAAAGCGTGAGGCTCATCCGGCCCTATCCGGGCGGTCCAGGACTCGGCCCAGGACTCGGCCCAGGAAGCCGCTTACTGAGCCGGGACGTCCTCGACGCTACACTGTAACAGCGCGCTGTGCCTTTCACGACAGTGTACCTCGTAGAACCCGTTGATAACGTGTTCACTGACTAGGCGAGAGAGAGAGAGCGAGTGAGATTTGGAGAGGGAGAGAGAGGGAGAGGGCGCTGCCGAGCGGGACGCCCCGCTCGAAATCTCGGCTCGGGGCCCTGGGGGCTCCGTTTTAGTACCGCCAGCATAGCACGCTCATTCCGAACCTTTCGGCCGCTGTCTCTCTCGCACTCGCGGAGCGTGCCGTGGCGGTGCGAGAGAGACTGCCGCACACTGTTCGAAATCAGCGCCGGGGGCTTGGCGGGGCGTGGCGGGCGCGTCGCCGTCCACGCCCATCAGCGGGCGAAGCGGCCGGGTAAAAAAGAGGGCCTTTCCATTTTTCCGGCCTCCATAACCGCCCCGCCACCACACGGTCGGGCGGCCTAACGGAGTCGTAAGGGTCGCTGACGCTGGCTCCGCTGGGCCCCGCTGGCTTGCCCCGCCACGCCGTGGCTACGCGGCTACGCGGCTACGCGTTGCGCGCTGCGCCGCGCTGGCGGCCCTAGCCGGATCGTTACCGCCTAACGCGACGCGGGGAAGTGCCACTTGGCGGCGAGGGTCATTCGGCCAGGCGGCCAGCCAGGCAGCCAGCCAGCCAGGCGGCCAGACCGGCAGGCAGCCACTGATCCCCGATAATGGAATCAAATCTCCGCCAAAGCCCACGCCAAAGCCCGGGCCAGGCCGAGTCAAGCCGGGGCGAACCGCGGAGAACGCGGCGTGTGGCGGGGCGTGGCGCGGCGTGGCTCGGGGCCTTGTTGGCGTACAGCAAAAACACCAATAAGGCGAGTAGATTTGAACCGAAAAACCCACGTGGCTACACACGCACACACACTTCCACGCGCTTTAACACAAACTTACTCACACGTACACGCAAACTTACACACACACACACACATTCTGGCAGCGCCGCATCACTGCGGCCTCGTTTCCTGCTCGCTCGGGCGGAAACGCGCGAAAACAATCATGGCTAGTTGCCTGGCCTGCCTGGCTTGCAGTGGTAGGGCGAGGCGGGGCCCTGGCGGGGCACGGCGGCCGAGAGCGTATGCAAAACAGCCCCCCTCCCCCTCTCCAGCTCTTTAGCGGCTTCCTCGCTCATTGCTTTTGGACGCTTGAACACGCCGCGGCCCTGCGGCCCAGCCACCACACTCGGGTCCCTTTGCTGGCGGTACTTGGAACTAGTGCGGCACGGCGCGGCACGGCCCGCCCGCGGGAACTCGCCTGCAGTTGCAGTTATAGTACCTCGCTGCGCGAGGATTCTTGGCGGAATAGTTTGGGTCCGCTCCAGTGATGGGCCAGCCAACTATTCCCGTCTCGATCGCGCTGGTCGCTGTTCGCGGCGTTCGCGGTGGAGTCGTGCGGTGCGGGGCGGTGGCTAGCGCCGGGCCGCCCAGCGTGACGTCTACACCCGCAGCACGCTCTGTCTCTCTCGCACCCTTACGGGGCGCCGCACGGGCCGCACGGGCGCGAGAGAGACAGGGACCACTCGGCCTGCAGTGTGAGTGTAATCGAATTGGGCGCTCAATCTGCGCGTCGCATGGGCCCGGGGCGGGGCGGGGCGGCCGGGACAGCGTCACCACGGCCCTGACGTTCACGGCGCACTCTCGTCAAACCCCGATCCGGCCCGCGAGAAAGAGGGTCACTTTGAAAGGAAATTGGGCCGTACACCGAAAAAAAATATAGCAAAGGAAAAGCAAAGAAGTCTGGGCAGGCGTCTTTCGGGCTGAGCTTGCCGCGAACGCAATTTCCGATTTGCCCCCCCCCTTCGCCCCCCCCTCCCATTGCATCGTTGGCTTCGCCGTTCCAAACGGAACGAGAACCCAGCTTCCGTGCGGCCATGGCGGCCATCCCTGGGCGGGGACGCGGCTCCGCTCGGCCAGCGCTCGACTTTAAATTTGGCTCTCCCGTCGAAAAAATGGCAAGTAAAAATAAAAAGGCTGAAACATAAAGGCTTCCTAATATTCTCCGCGCCGTGCAGGCCACCCACTCCCTGAATAATAATCAAATTCCTTTGTTGACAAAAACAGCAAGAAAGATCAACAAAAAAAACGTGTGCCTAGAAGCCGGAAATTGTCGATCGACTCAGCCATTATTGCCGACCGAGGAGGAGCGGCGGTCGCGGGTTCGAAAACCCGAAAACGTCTTTTTTTTTTCGAGAGCCGAGAGATGGACTAGGACCCTTGTCGGGGTCGAGGCCGGTCGAGACGGTCGAGACGGTCGAGACGGTGGAGACAGAGGGCGGTGAAGGCAAGACATCCCCCGGGACGGCGTGCCGACTGGATGGCTGTGGCGACGACATTCCTCGGGCATTCCGGGGACGTCATCACAGTGGTGCGGCTTCTCCCCCCCAGACGGCCACGCCCGAGCGAGGTGCTCTCCATAAAGTCCATTCCGTCGAGGCGTGCTTCGTTACGCGAGTTGCGTGCGACGCTGCACTGCCACAACCAGAGGAAGGCAGGGAAAGGCGCCTCAGCTCGTTTTTCCATGAAGCGGGATTCCATGCCGGACGAAAGGCGTGTCTCTCTCGCGCACTCGTGCCGCGTGGAGCGAAGTCTGGCTGCGCCTATCTGAGCCACTCTAAAACTCGTTTAAGTCGTCAATGGGGAACTTGACGGGGCCGGCTGGACGTGCCTGGGAGGGCACTGGGAGGGCCTGGGAGGCCAGCTGTGTGACTGCGTCGCTCCGCCCGCCGGCCCGGCCGCGTGCGCCACCTTGGCCCGGGCCAGTTTAGGCAAAGTGGATCAACTTCCTCAAACTCAGGGACTCGGAGCGCCGAGCGAGAGAGGGAAAAAATAAAATGAGAGAGCGTCTCCGTGGCCGGGGCCGGTAGTCGAAGCCGGGTCGCTCTCGACGACGCCGCCCTCGGCGCGTCTGTGTCCCTGGCGCGTCCGGGCGTGCGAACGCATCGAAGCCGCACAATTGCAGAAGCCCTCCACTTGTTTCGGGGCTCCGCGTCTCCGTCTCGCTGGCGGCGGCCTGGCAGCAGCCAGTCCTGGAGGAGGAGAGGAAACGGAGTGCCGTGGGGAGGAAATAAATTTAAAAAGACAAAAAGGAGCGAAAAAGACCTACTCCAATCTCTGTTCGTGCCCCGGCGTCCCACATGCTCCGTCTTGGCCGTCTTCGTCGACTTGGCCCTCGCTCGGTCTTCTTCCGCTCTCTCTCTCTCTCTCTCTCTCTCTCTGCCAGTTTTCGCTGCCGGAATGATGGGACCTAATCTGGGATTCCGGGGCCCTGCGACCCACAATGCTGCGGGGGCGTGGCGAGGCGTGGCGGCCCCGCTGGGGTAGGCCTGGTGGCGCAGGCCTCCTGTCTGAGGTCATCTTCCAGTTGACCTCGGCCCCCGCGTGGCGTGGCACTGTAAAGGACTAAGGCTACACGGCCCCTGCAGAGCAGGCGGTAGGCAACAGGAGCACACGAGTGCTGCGCGCTGGCCTACCCTGGACCTCGCAGGCTGGACTTGGCTGAGCTCACCCAGGCCGATTCCCGGGCAGGTGAATTTTGGCCAGGTCGGACAAAAGAAGGTCGGGCAAACTTGTGACCTCCGGTTTTGGACGACGGCGCCGGTCTTCTGGCCCACTGTGCGGCGTCTCACTCCACCACGCTGCCGCCGTCAAACATCCACATGAAATGAACACGTCCCCCACCGGACAGACTGACTGACGGACTGACGTATGGAACAAGTTTTCCTTTTCATGGCAATAAACGGCAATAAATAAAAAGGGGCAGAGGTGTCGGAAGGGCGTCGACACGACGACGATTATGAAGGCGATGACGCCGGGGGAGGGCTGGGGGCAGGATTGATTGGGGAGGGGGGGAGGGGGTGGCTGTCTGCCCCGGGACGTGCCCGGACGCCGGCGCCTGCGGGATACGTCCGTCTGGCGCCGGCGTTACTCTTGAGACAGCCTGATAGACAGAGAGGGGGAGAGGGGAGGGCAGACGCATGCGAAACAAATGAAATCGTGGAGAACGTCGTAAAGAACGTGACGGCGCGGCACAGAGGCAAAAAAAAGAAAGAAAAAGAGAAAGAAAACACACGAGGAGCAGACGGAAAGGGGGAGTAAGCAAACGGATGGAACGGTTTCAGCGTGGCGTTTATTGGCACCAAATGACAGTGTAGGGTGTAGTACACGCATCCACTTCGAGTTGGCGCCCAACAGTGTCCCTCCCGGCCGGTACTGCGAGGCGAGGCACTGCCGCGGCTGGGAGCGCAGAGCGCGGTGCGCAGCGGTGCCCAAATTGTGTGGAATTATTTACCGCGAACTAGCTAATTTGTCGTCTCGCTGTGTGCTCATGGACACTTGATGAGTTGATGGTGACGGCGGTGCTCACCCCCACCTCACCGCCCTGCCCCGCTTCGCCTCCTCCGACTTGGAGCAGGGCAGCAAAGGCATTTGCATAAAAATTTCATAATTTACAGCTCGCTGCGTTTAGCCTCCAAAGAGCCGCGGCGCCGCTCCCGGCCCCTTCCAGCCACGCCTCGTGCGAGCGGCACCCACCTACCGTCACCGCCCGCCCCGCCCCGCCCCACGCACACACACAACACACGCAAAAAACGCTCGTATGATTGAGTTATAATCTTCGATAAGTGGCCCGGAGAGCGTTTTATTGCCCCGGGCCCCGGGCTGGGCCGGGATTGCCTTGGCCGGGCCGTGCCTCTCGTCGCTCTGTCTCTCTCGCACTCGTGGGCGGCACTGTAACGGTGCGAGGGAGACAGAGCGACGGCTCTCGGAATGCTGGGTGCAGAGCACTTTGTCATCCACGTATCACGTAACGTAATCACCTGGTTAGCGGTCTGGCCTGGCGGTGGCGGGAGCCGTTCCACAGTGGGCCAGAAGACCGGTGGACGCGGCCAAAACTCTAGACGCGTTTTGAGCTCCAGAGCCGCTAAATGGGACTCGAACCGAACGTGTGACCCTACCAATGGATTCCTCGTTCGGAGAGCAATCCATTGGTGGGGGTCACACGTTCGGTTCGAGTCCCATTTAGCGACTCTGGAGCTCAAAACGCGTCGTGAGTTTTGGCCGCCTCCACCGGTCTTCTGGCCCACTGTGCGTGCGGTGCGTGGTTCGGACGCGGGGCCGCGGTGACGCGGTAACGCGGTGACATTGTCATCTCTCGGCCGCCCTCCGCCAATTTATGACCCGTTTTTATTGATACGCCGGTAAAAAGGCGACGGGGGGCGACTTGATGGCATTCATGGCGTGCGCGGGGACGCTGCCGAGCGCCCCGAATTCCCTGCCGAGCACCTACGCCGAGCCCACGGCGCGGAAACACGAAAAAAAAGTTGTGTTTTGTTGACTCGCGCGAGCAGAAATTGGGCACCCACCTATAACGCTCGCTCGCAGAATGTATCCCGCTCACGAACGCAACGCGGTCCCGCCCTTCGCTGTGTCTCTCTCTCTCGCTCCCACACACGCACGCACACACCAACACGAAACCACTGGGCTGAGCCACACAAACCCCTCACTTCCAGGATTAATTTCTCCGCCTTGGTGACCCGCAGGAACTCCTGACGCAGACGAAAACACGCACACAACCTCCCACCCCCTTTCACACTCTCGGACACACGCACTCACTCACATACACACACCTTACACACGCACACACACACACATGCACAGGCCAGCGCATTCGGCTCTGCGCGGTCGCTGCCTTGTGTTCGGAAGTCGATGTTGCTTCTGCCGGCGCATGTCCTCATTCTCAGCTAAAAAGGACTCGAACCGAGCGTGTGACCCCACCAATGGATTCCTCGTCCGGAGGGGACGATCCCGGTACCTCTAAGAAATAGACCTCTACGAAAGAGACATTTCATATATTGCGTCTAGGTTGTTTGCCTCTAACTTTTTCTACGCGTTTTTACCTCTACGGAGTTTACTTCTACCATGTAGAGGTAAAGGTCGCGTCGTGTACCAGGGCGCGAGAAACCTCTAAAGCTTTTTAGAAAGTTACCTCTAATAAGCGTAGATGTAATACTTGTATTTTACGTCTAGTGTACCTCTGGGCAATTCACGTCTACATATTTGAGACGCATTTTACCTTTAGGCAATAAACGTCTACGGATTCGCACGTATTTTACCTTTCAGCTGTTGACGTCTATGGAACCGCACGCATTTCACCTTTAAGCTACCCGATCTTCACCAAATTTGGTATGCAGTCGCCCTAGGTGCCTCTCTGAACCGTCCGGTGGTGGCATATCCGATCCGAGCCCCGGGAGCGCTGCTGCCGGTGCATCATGGTTTACATGGGTTTGAAGAGGATTTCTGTAACGACTAGTTTTCCCTGGCCTCCCACCTACTGGAATAGTTTTCCGTGGCCTCCTAGCTGCTGAAATAGTTTTCCCAGCCCTCCCAGCCACCGAAAGCAAAGTTATGCAATCCCGGATTGAACGGAACGGCCTTTCAGCTGCTGGAATAGTTTTCCCTGCCCTTCTTGCTGCCAGACTAGTTTTCCCTGCCCTCCCAGCTAACGGAATAGTTTTCCCTGCCCTCCTACTTATCGAAAAAGTTTTCCCTGCCCTCCCAGCTGCTGGAATAGTTTTCCCTGGCCCCCAAGCTGCCGGAATAGTTTTCCCTGCCCTTCCACCTACCGAAAAAGTTTTCCCTGCCCTTACACCTGCTGGAATAGTTTTCCCTGGCCCCCAAGCTGCCGGAATAGTTTTCCCTGCCCTTCCACCTACAGAAAAAAGTTTTCCCTGCCCTTACAGCTGCCGGAATAGTTTTCCCTGGCCCCCAAACTGCTGAAGTAGTTTTCCCTGCCCTTACAGCTGCTGGAATAGTTTTCCCTGCCCTCCTTGCTGCCTGACTAGTTTTCCCTGGACTCCCAGCTACCGGAATAGTTTTCCCTGCCCTCCTACTTATCGAAAAAGTTTTCCCTGCATCCCAGCTGCTGGAATAGTTTTCCCTGGCCCCCAAGCTGCCGGAATAGTTTTCCCTGCCCTCCTACTTATTGAAAAAGTTTTCCCTGCCCTCCCAGCTGCTGGAATAGTTTTCCCTGGCCCCCAAGCTGCCGGAATAGTTTTCCCTGCCCTTCCACCTACCGAAAAAGTTTTCCCTGCCCTTACACCTGCTGGAATAGTTTTCCCTGGCCCCCAAGCTGCCAGACTAGTTTTCCCTGCCCTCCCAGCTGCCGGAATAGTTTTCCCTGCCCTTACAGCTGCTGGAATAGTTTTCCCTGCCCTCCTTGCTGCCAGACTAGTTTTCCCTGGCCTCCCAGCTACCGGAATAGTTTTCCCTGCCCTCCTACTTATCGAAAAAGTTTTCCCTGCCCTCCCAGCTGCTTGAATAGTTTTCCCTGGCCCCCAAGCTGCCGGAATAGTTTTCCCTGCCCTTCCACCTACAGAAAAAAGTTTTCCCTGCCCTTACACCTGCCGGAATAGTTTTCCCTGGCCCCCAAACTGCTGAAGTAGTTTTCCCTGCCCTTACAGCTGCTGGAATAGTAATCCCTGCCCTCCTTGCTGCCAGACTAGTTTTCCCTGGCCTCCCAGCTACCGGAATAGTTTTCCCTGCCCTCCTACTTATCGAAAAAGTTTTCCCTGCCCTCCCAGCTGCTGGAATAGTTTTCCCTGGCCCCCAAGCTGCCGGAATAGTTTTCCCTGCCCTCCTACTTATCGAAAAAGTTTTCCCTGCCCTTACACCTGCTGGAATAGTTTTCCCTGGCCCCCAATCTGCCGGAATAGTTTTCCCTGCCCTTCCACCTACCGAAAAAGTTTTCCCTGCCCTTACACCTGCTGGAATAGTTTTCCCTGGCCCCCAAGCTGCCAGACTAGTTTTCCCTGCCCTCCCAGCTGCCGGAATAGTTTTCCCTGCCCTTACAGCTGCTGGAATAGTTTTCCCTGCCCTCCTTGCTGCCAGACTAGTTTTCCCTGTCCTCCCAGCTACCGGAATAGTTTTCCCTGCCCTCCTACTTATCGAAAAAGTTTTCCCTGCCCTCCCAGCTGCTGGAATAGTTTTCCCTGGCCCCCAAGCTGCCGGAATAGTTTTCCCTGCCCTTCCACCTACCGAAAAAGTTTTCCCTGCCCTTACACCTGCTGGAATAGTTTTCCCTGGCCCCCAAGCTGCCGGAATAGTTTTCCCTGCCCTTCCACCTACAGAAAAAAGTTTTCCCTGCCCTTACACCTGCCGGAATAGTTTTCCCTGGCCCCCAAACTGCTGAAGTAGTTTTCCCTGCCCTTACAGCTGCTGGAATAGTTTTCCCTGCCCTTCTTGCTGCCAGACTAGATTTCCTTGGCCTCCCAGCTACCGGAATAGTTTTCCCTGCCCTCCTACTTATCGAAAAAGTTTTCCCTGCCCTCCCAGCTGCCGGAATAGTTTTCCCTGCACTTCTAGCTATAGAAATAGTTTTCCGTGCCCTCCCAGCGGCTGGAGTAGTTTTCCCTGCCCTCCGTGCTGCCAGATTAGTTTTCCCTGCCCTTTCAGCTGCCGGAATAGTTTTCCCTGGCCTCTTACCTGGCGGAATTGTTTTTCCTGCCCTCTCAGCTGCTGGAATAGTTTTCTCTGCCCTCCCACCGATCGAAAATGTTTTCCCTTCCCTCTCAGCTGCTGGAATGGTTTTCCCTGCTTTCTCTGCGGCCAAAATAGTTTTCTCTGCCCTCCCACTCACCGAAAAAGTCTTGCCTGCCCCCCCCCCCAGCTGTCGAAATAGTTTTCCCTGCCCTCCTATACCATCAACCACCAGCGCTGGCCGCCGGCACCGGCACGACCATTCATCGGTGTACTGTACCCTGCTCTCAGGACGATAGAGGTGTATTTCTTAGAGGTAATATGCATAGGGAATAAGTAGAGGTTTATCCCGTAGAGGTAAATGCACAGTGTAATTTTTAGAGGTATCTGAGTCTGAGAAACTATAGACGTGAATTGAAGCAATTACATCTACGTTAATTATACGTAATTTACTAACGTGCTGTAGAGGTATCTGACTCCCTTGCACAATATAGAACCTTTACCTCTACGTCGTAGGAGACAATCTTTTAGAAGTAGAACTACTCGAAAAGGTTTAGAAGAAAATCACAAGGTCAATTGAATTCCATCTATTTCTAAATAGAGGCGTTTTCAGTAGAGGTACCGGGCCGCCCCCGTCCGGAGAGTAGGCCATTGGTGGGGGTCACAGTGGGGGGAATCGAACGTGTGACCCCACCTATGGATTCCTCGTCCGGAGAGCAATCCATTGATGGGGTCACCCGTTCGGTTCGAGTCCCAATTAGCGACTTTGGAGCTCAAAACGCGTCTGGAGTTTTGGCCGCCTCCACCGGTCTTCTGGCCCACTGTGCGGCCAGGGCTGCCAGTGCCGGTCCGGCTGCGCGCCGCGCGCCTCTAGATGAATTTCAACGGTGGCTACACTGCCCTGCACCCCGAGGGGGCCGTTCCCGTTGCCGCCCTCAGGAATACCCCAGCCGGGCCGTGCCGGGCCGTGCCGGGCCTCGCCGAGCGGCAGACTCATTCCGAGAGTCGTTTTCGTCGCTCTGTCTCTCTCGCACTCATGGGGCATGGGTGCGACAGAGACAGAGCGACGACTCTCGGAATCAGTCTGCAGCAGCAGTCGGTGAGACAAGGCATCTGGCATTGCGGTCGGTTCGGCTTGTCCTCACGGGGCTTCCGACTGTGTGGCAGCATGACGGCTTCGTTTTCCTGCGCCAACCTCGACGGCACGCACGCCTGGAAAATGGGAAGCGCTCGCGGAAAACGCCACCCTACGCGTGGAAAATGAAATTGCAAACATTTCTCGCTATGGTGGAGCGGCAGGGAGGAAACATCAGCCAGTGCGATACCGGCTGGCCCCTTCCGGGCGTGGGAGAGAGAGAGAGAGAGGGGGGGAGAGAGGGGGGAGGGCACATGCCGGTAGAGTCTGCGGCCGGGGAATTTCCACGTTTTGGCGCCCCGCTTCGAAATAAGAACGCCAGAATTATTGGAAAGGCGCGCTGCATTGCGGGGCGGGGGCGGGGCGGGGCGGGGCGGGGCGGGGCGGGGTGGGCACCCTACGCGTTTTCAGTTTCATTAGGACCCAATTCGCAATAAGACTCGGTACGTTGTGGGAGAGAGGGGAAGGGGGCTTGCAGATGGCACAAAAGGAGGACGACATCTGGGCACGGCTCCCAGTCGAGCAACACTGTAGGGAGAGAGAGGGGGGGAGCTCTATTTTGCGATGTCCGTTCCATGTGGGTAGCCGTGGCCTGCCCTGGCTCCCGCCACTTCCTCTGCGTCCGCCCCCACTCGGGTACCACACTGTACCACACCGGGAGCGCGACAGGGTGGCGCCTCGTACGGTCGAGCAGCAACAAAAACAGTTGGCTCAGCCAATGTTTCTTCGCTTTTCGCGCTTCTCTCTCGCAGCAGTTCCTTCCACGCGATCACCGCCGTCTTTTTCCTCTTCCTCGCTGAAACGAACCACTGTAATTTCTCTCGCCGCTGGTGTGGGAAAAATGAATTTCGCGACTGGAAGTCGGAAACGATTGGAATTCGCGCGCAGCAGCCGAACCATTCCGGAGAGTCGTTGGGTCGCTGCGTCTCGCTCGCACGCTCGCGGGGCGCGCGCACGCAGCGACCCAACGACTCGCGGCATTCGCGGAAAGCGCGTGAAAGGGTCGACGAGCGAAAAATTGCAATCGGAATGGGTAGCTTTAGCGAAGGGCCGTGGCAATGGTGATTGGCAGACGGATTCCGAGAGTCGGCGCTCTGTCTCTCTTGCTCCTACACAGGACAGCCCATGAGTGCGAGAGAGACTCTCGCGGCATCAGTCTACAGCCACAGCGCAGTGTTGCCAACGGGCTGTACCACTGTTACGGTGCAGAGTACCGGGTAGAACCGTGGCTTCACCTTGCTGGCCGTGCTGGCCGTGCTGGGCGTGCCCGGGCCGTGCTCGCCACGCAAACAAGCGACACGCTGCCCCTCCACTGATAAACACGGCCCGAGGGCCCAGGCCGTCCCGGCCGTCCAGGCGGATCCAGGCTTGCCCGGCCCGGCCGACTTAGGTCCGAATGGAACACCCCGTGCCCTTCCCCTCCCTGGACACCTTCATCCCTGTGCGAACGGCACCGCTACAACCCGCCCCGCCCCGCCCCTCCCCGCCCCGCCCCGCCCCGCCACGAAGGTGGTTTGCTGCCAAGGCATCTCAGGAGCCGCATGAATATTACAGGTGTGGGCGCCTCCACCTGCCGCCCGCACGTGTGTGTCTGTGTGTATGTCTGTGTGTGTGAGCCCCACCGCCTCGGGTAGGCTCTCCCAGAGTGGCCGCTGACGCGCGCTGACGCCGAAGACGCGGAAATAACCGACAATGCGAAAGACATGGTGGTCGTTTTGGCGCGGCTTCCCCGGCTATTCGTTTTTTGCGCGCGCTTCGCGCGGCTTTGCCGGTCGGCCGGGGCCCGTCAGATGGAGTGGCCGCCGATTTGGCAACGTCGGAACGCCGCCAGAGCGTCGGAACGGCGGAACGGGAATGAATGATACCGCAGGTGTGCACCAGCGGCACCAGCTGCCGCCCAGGTGGCGGGGCGGGGCGTGGCGGGGCGTGGCGGGGCGTGGCGGGGCGGGGCGGGACGGGGCGGGGCGGGGCGGGGCGGGGCGGTGGACAGGACGGCCGCCTCGAACCGTGTTCCACCCGCTGGCGCGCTCGGTTGGTTAAATTATTGTAAAATTGCGTGTTGCTCTCTCTGTGCGCCGCGTTGTGCTGTGCCGCTGTGCCCCACTGGCGAAGGAGGGAGGAGAGAACAGCGCCGGCCTCGCCAGGCAAGGCAGGCAAGGCCAGGCCGGCCACAACAGTCGGCCTGCTCGCCGCACAGTGGGCCAGAAGACCAGTGGAGCGGACAAAACTCTAGACGCGCTTTGAGCTCCAGAGTCGCTAAATGGGACTCGAACCGACCGTGTGACCCCACCAATGGATTGCTCTCCGAACGAAGAATCCATTGGTGGGGTCACACGTTCGGTAGGTGTCCCATTTAGCGACTCTGGAGCTCAAAACGCGTCTAGAGTTTTGTCCGCTCCACTGGTCTTCTGGCCCACTGTGCTCCGGGTCCAGCCCACGACGGCGGGAAGCGGGAAGGCCGGCAAAGGCGGAGGGAGAGCACTTTGGTCCGGGTTTTGGTTTAGGGGGCAAAAGCAAAGGGGTGCCGCGCCGCGCCGCAACGCGCCACGGCGACAGGACACAGAGGCGTCCACAGAAGAAGGTTCTTTCCATCACTTTTACGCACACGCAAACACACAACCACACACACACACACACACACACTAAACAAGTTTCCGAGGGAACGGAAAAAGTCAATGCTTTGTAGGGCCCAGGGCGCTGTATGTAAAGCCTGCCCACGGCCGGGTCAGATCAGATCGGGGGCGAAGGAGGGGGAAAGGGGAGGGCGGGGGACGGTGGCTGGAGCTGGAACACGGGGCCAGCTCCTGGAGCGGCTGGCGGGGAGGCGCCCGCGGCTCGCTGGGCGTGGCGGGGCGTGGCGGGGCGTGGCGGGGCGTGGCGGGGCGTGGCGGAGCGTGGCGGGGCGTGGCAGCTGTAACGGCGCACATGCTGGACGGGCGCCAGAGATTCTCCTGGAGTGCCCTGCTGCGGCTCTGCCTCGTCCACGAGGAGCCAGACGTTTCCGTCTCGATGATCGCCCCGCCCCGCCCCTCCCGCCCCGTGTGACCTGCAGCAGACTGGAAGCGACGCGCTCCTCGCTGCTCTGCGCACCTCCTCCGATCGGCCACCGGCGCCGCCGAGGCGCCGCAGACCCGGTGGCGTCCCGCTGGCGCAGGCAGCAGACTCATTCCGAGAGTCGTTTTCGTCGCTCTGTCTCTCTCGCACCCATACGGGACGCCACAAGAGTGCGAGAGAGACAGAGCGACGAAAGGGGCTCTCGGAATCAGTCTGCTGTCCCGGTGCTCCAGCCGAGGCCAGCGCTCCGGCGGCGTCCCTCCGGGGACTCCGGAGTCCGGGGCAGTCCGGGGCAGTCGCCTGGACAAAATGGAGGCCCCCTTTTCCTTTCGCCGGCGGACTCGGATCGGGGCCGCCTCGCCTCGCCTCGCCTCGCCTTGGAGGGCCTTCCTGCACCGGAAATAAACTCTTACCTTTTTTTTCGGATTTTACCGCCAAGTGCCGCGAGAGCTTTGAGGCGCCTCGGGCCGGCCTCATTAACACGCTTAATGCACTGCTGGCTTTCGGAAGGGGGGCACACTGGAAAGGCCGCGCTGGACGCCGCGAGACACATCGCTCTGGGGCCATCGGCTGCTGTGGTTCGCCCGGCGCCCGCGTCCCACTGTAACAGAGTAAGAGGCGGCGGGTAGGAGAGGTAAAAGAGTGGCCCGTATTCGGTCCGCGCAGCACAGGCAATAAATACCGGGCCGAGCTGGAAAACGCCACGCCGCGCCACGCCCCACGCCACGCCCCACGCCACGCCCCACGCCACGCCCCACGCCACGCCCCACGCCACGCCCCACGCCACGCCAAGCCCCACGCCACGCCCCACGCCACGCCCCACGCCACGCCCCACGCCACGCCCCACGCCACGCCCCACGCCACGCCCCACGCCACGCCCCACGCCACGCCAAGCCCCACGCCACGCCCCACGCCACGCCCCACGCCACGCCCCACGCCACGCCCCACGCCACGCCCCATGCCAAGCCCCACGCCAAGCCCCACGCCGCTCCGGGCCGCCGCGTCGCTCTGACCCAGAAGCCCAACAGCGACGCAGCGACGCGCTGAGAAATGGATCATTATCTCCCCTCGCAGACCCTTGCAGCGCCCCGCACACCAGGCTGGCCAGAGGGAGAGAGAGAGAGAGAGAGAGAGAGAGAGAGAGAGAGAGAGAGAGAGAGAGAGAGAGAGAGAGAGAGAGAGAGGAGGGGATTTTTAAATTGTCGCCGCACTACGCTGCTAGACCACTACAAAGCGGGTAATGGCCAGGGGACGTAGGCACTTAAAACGTGTTATTTTTCCTCTCAGAGTAAAACCCGTTTCAAAGCGGGGCCTGCGGCGGAAGCGTGGAGCCCGGCGGCGAGGCTTTGTCTCTGTTTTTGTCACGTTTATCGACGTTTTGACGGACTGCGCGGCGCCATGGCAGCAACGACACTGCTTTCAGGGTTGGTAATCACACACTCGAAGCCCCGCAGCGGCGCGGCCGAGGGCGCAGCTCTGCCGTCCTGGAGGCTTATGCTCCAGGGCGCTGCCTCTCTCTCTCTCTCTCTCTCTCTCTCTCTCTCTCTCGATCAAACAGTGTCCCCGCCGGCGGCTTAGCCCCAGCCTCCGCCCACACTGCGGGCGTTTTACGTCGAAGCCAGATAGCCTAGGGATAGCGCTCAAGGCCGGCTGGCTTCTCAATCACTGCTGGGAATGAATTCGCAAAACGCGCGGGTACAGACAGACAGACAGACAGACAGACAGACAGACAGACAGACAGACAGACAGACAGACAGACAGACAGACAGACAGGGGGACTTTGGAAATTCTCAATTGCCAGTGCAGCGACCGAGCCGAGCGCCCGACGAGCCAGGATAGGCACCCCGTCGCCACGCGTGCCCGGCGGCACTGCCTACGCTCCGCTTTGCAGGCTGAGGCCGGGAGGACTGTGCCGGTGTCGGCGTGTAAGTGTACCCCCCGACCCAGAGTATCCCCGGGTACACAACGCCTAGGGCCAAAAGTACCCTGGGGTACATGACGACTAAGTTCAATGTACCCAGGGGTACAATGCGCCTAGGTGCCAGGTGAATTGTACCCCGGGTACAATGCGGCTAGGCGAAATGTACCCCGGGGTACATTTTGCCTAGGCTTATTGTATCCCCCGCCGGCCGGAGGAGGGTGCACGTCGCCTAGGCGCAATGCATCCCCCCGGATACAAAGAGCCTAGGCGAGGAGTATCCCCTCGGCCGGCCGGAGGGGGATACAAAAAGCTTAGGCGCAATGTATTCCCCCCCCCCGATACAAAAATCGAGAAAAAAAGAAGGAAAAAGGGAGGCCCTTCTCCCACCTCCGAGATCGGAGGGCCGCCTGCAACTTCGGTGGATCGGGGGAACCGGTGCTTTACAGGCGGCGACCCCAGGGGTTCTCGTCTGTATATGGGCCGGGCTTGAAGGGCGGGTTTGACAGTCTCTCTCTGCCTTGAGAGCCTTTGCTTTTCGCGGGGTGGTCTGTACCAAGTGTACACCCGCTGTCCGGCGCTCTCTACCGAACATACAGCTTGTTTAAGGGCCAGCTTCAAAGGACTTATCATCTCCTCCCGACGAATCAAGGAGGACCCACCCGCGACCAATTACGGGTGGCTGGATTGACGGATCAAATACTCCGTCGCTCCAGTGCCGAGGCCAACCCGCCGAAGCGCAGTTGCTTTTTAGACACCCCAGCGGAGTGGCCAGGTGAATGTGACTCTGACCACTACGCTATCAAGCTTGTACGGCTGGCGTCGTGTTGGACGACGGGTTTGAGTTGCAGTGGAAGGAAGCCAGTCGAAAAATGTAATGAAATGATGGGAGTCGATCCCGGGGCCCTACTGCCGGGACCGCACGACTTTTGCCGCTCGCCCACCACGGCCCATGACGAATGGAGCGGCGTGAGGCGGGCTCTTGACGCGACAGGAATGGACCGACCCGGTCAAAATTTCACAAGAAGTTTGGGGAGTCGAACCGCCGACCTCAGCACGGAGAAGCGACGCCTCTACTCCCCAGACCACCACAGCACATGCAGTTCGTTGGCTGAAGTCACGGTTTTCAACCACACTGGGCGAGGCAGTAAAATTAAATGTTAATGTTTGTTAGGAATCGAACCCCCGACGTGTGGGACTGTTCTACACGGCTCCGCTCTGATGGCCTCAAACCGTTCCACAAAAGAAAGGAAATCGAAAAAAAATTTGAGATGCCGGTATTCGAACACCGCACTGTGCAAATGCGATCGAACGTCTGTAACATTTGCGGTGTTCGAATACCGGCATCTCAATTTTTTTTTCGATTTCCTTTCTTTTGTGGAACGGTTTGAGGCCATCAGAGCGGAGCCGTGTAGAACAATCCCACACGTCGGGGGTTCGATTCCTAACAAACATTAACATTTAATTTTACTGCCTCGCCCAGTGTGGTTGAAAACCGTGACTTCAGCCAACGAACTGCATGTGCTGTGGTGGTCTGGGGAGTAGAGGCGTCGCTTCTCCGTGCTGAGGTCGGCGGTTCGACTCCCCAAACTTCTTGTGAAATTTTGACCGGGTCGGTCCATTCCTGTCGCGTCAAGAGCCCGCCTCACGCCGCTCCATTCGTCATGGGCCGTGGTGGGCGAGCGGCAAAAGTCGTGCGGTCCCGGCAGTAGGGCCCCGGGATCGACTCCCATCATTTCATTACATTTTTCGACTGGCTTCCTTCCACTGCAACTCAAACCCGTCGTCCAACACGACGCCAGCCGTACAAGCTTGATAGCGTAGTGGTCAGAGTCACATTCACCTGGCCACTCCGCTGGGGTGTCTAAAAAGCAACTGCGCTTCGGCGGGTTGGCCTCGGCACTGGAGCGACGGAGTATTTGATCCGTCAATCCAGCCACCCGTAATTGGTCGCGGGTGGGTCCTCCTTGATTCGTCGGGAGGAGATGATAAGTCCTTTGAAGCTGGCCCTTAAACAAGCTGTATGTTCGGTAGAGAGCGCCGGACAGCGGGTGTACACTTGGTACAGACCACCCCGCGAAAAGCAAAGGCTCTCAAGGCAGAGAGAGACTGTCAAACCCGCCCTTCAAGCCCGGCCCATATACAGACGAGAACCCCTGGGGTCGCCGCCTGTAAAGCACCGGTTCCCCCGATCCACCGAAGTTGCAGGCGGCCCTCCGATCTCGGAGGTGGGAGAAGGGCCCCCCTTTTTCCTTTTTTTTTCTCGATTTTTGTATCGGGGGGGGGGGAATACATTGCGCCTAAGCTTTTTGTATCCCCCTCCGGCCGGCCGAGGGGATACTCCTCGCCTAGGCTCTTTGTATCCGGGGGGATGCATTGCGCCTAGGCGACGTGCACCCTCCTCCGGCCGGCGGGGGATACAATAAGCCTAGGCAAAATGTACCCCGGGGTACATTTCGCCTAGCCGCATTGTACCCGTGGTACAATTCACCTGGCACCTAGGCGCATTGTACCCCTGGGTACATTGAACTTAGTCGTCATGTACCCCAGGGTACTTTGGCCCTAGGCGTTGTGCACCCGGGGGTACTCTGCGCCGACGGGTACAGTTCGCCTCCTACACCGGTGCACCGGCGGCATGCGCACCGCACCGCAACGCACCGCCCTCTGGAAAGATGTTTGCCGATCCCTCTTTGACTCAGCGAAGGCCGTGTTTGCGCGCCCTTTTCGTCATCCGCGGCAGCAAATACAAATAACGCGCAGCGCGACCCCAAAATCTAAAAACACGTGAATCGAGAGACAGCGGCGGCCTTTGGCGGGCAGGCGGTTTGGCTGCCGCACAGTGGGCCAGAAGACCGGTGGAGGCGGACAAAACTCTAGACGCGTTTTGAGCTCCAGAGTCGCTAAACGGGACTCGAACCGAACGTGTGACCCCACCAATGGATTCCTCGTTCGGAGAGCAATCTATTGGTGGGGTCGCACGCTCGGTTCGAGTCCCATTTAGCGACTCTGGAGCTCGAAACGCGTCCAGAGTTCCGTCCGCCTCCACCGGTCTTCTGGCCCACTGTGCGCCGGGTCGCGCATGAAAGCCCTTGGAAGGGTCGGTGATGTGGAGCCCGCCAGCCCTTGGCCGCGCCCTTGGTCCGGCCAGCCCTTTGAAGCGAGATTAAAGGCCCTGATTGGCTGAACCGCTGCTGGAAATCAGGGCGGTCCAAAGCTGTAGAAACTCTTCATTCGGCCCATTTTTCGCATTTCCTGAAAACAAACAAAAATAAATCACTTTTTTTCCGCGCTGCGTAACCGCAAACGCTGTTTCTGTAATGCGGTGCGACTTTTCTGTAACCGGAACACACACGCCAACTTTTCTGCTCCTTTCCTGCTCTCTCTGTCTCTCTGTCTTCTGTCTGACCGTCTCTGTCTGTCTCCTCTCTTCGTGGCTGTTCAGCCAACCGCGCCGAGCCGCGCAGCCACTCCTGGGCGCCGCTAAGCCACTTTGCAGGCGCTTTCAGGCAGACTACTCACACGCTTATACCTGCGCGCGCGCACACACACACACACACACACACACACGAAGAAAGGAAAAGAACAACAACTCACATCTCCTTTATCTCGGGGCTGGCGTGTCACTCTGTCTTTGTCTTTTGGATCGAGGCTCGGCCACGGCCGCGCCGCTGCGCTGCGCCCCGCGTTGTCTTGGAACTGGATTAGAGGAACGGTCCCCCCCCCTCCCCCACGAGGCCAGGGCCCCGGGCCCCGGGCCCCATTGACTGGTGAAAGGTTCCCGTCTTCCGTCCGGATGGGGGCGCTTCACTCTGGCACCTTTGGCGTACTCTGAATCCCTCGCCCCGTGTTCACCGCCCCGATCTTGCCATCAGCACACCACCCTGCCCTTCAATGCTCCAATGCGCCCCCCCAGAGGCCTAGCCCGGTCCAGCCCAGGTCGGCTACACCCTAAAACTTATATTGGGAATTAGCGAAGGTACCGCTGGATTGCCGAAGGTACCCCTGGAAAAAATATTGCCGAAGGCCCCTGGAAAAAATATTGCCGAAGGTACCCCTGGAAAAAATATTGCCGAGCCGAACACACATTAATGGATGTTTCTTCGCAAATTCACGAAGATTTCTCTCAAATTTACCAGGAATCTGCGTGAAGTTACGAAATTTCCGTCGGCAATAAGATTTTTTCCTGGGGTGGTACCTTTGTTGTAGATCCTGGCGATTTCCTCTTACAGTGTAGGCCGTGTCCACGGCCGAGTACGCACCGCTCGCTAAACGTGGAATGATGACTATCATTCTCCGCTTCCGGCCAGAGGGAGGGGGGGGGGGGAGGCACACTATCCCCGTGGATTATATATGAGCGCCAGAACGGCGGCGCTTTCTCGTCCACGGACAGCCAAAGTGCGCGCGATTCGATTTCTCCGCCAGAATCGGCCAGAATGAGCCGCGAGAAGGAGAAGCGTCTCGGGGAAAAGACCGGGAGCGTGTGGAGATTGGAAATGCGCACAGCTCGGCGCGGTTCTGGGCGGCGCGGCGGCGCGGCAGGGTCAAACTAACTTCCTGCTCCGAGCGAATGCGGCGCGGTTCCGAGATGCGTCGCTACTGTCACCGCGGGGACGCGCTGCGCAGTGCCGGCCCATTGTTGGATGGCAGCCTCCGGTGGCGCCCCGCCCCGCCCCGCGCGCCAGGAGCACAAGGACCTTTAACGAGCCCCGCGCGGGACGCGCTGGGACGGGACGCTCCCACGAGAACCCCAGGGAGCCCCGGGGAAGGCCTGGGAAGGCCTCCGCTGCGAATCCAGGCGGCAAACACGTGCGTGTTTTCGGGCGCTTGCACGCTGTCTTGCCCCCCCACCCTTCCCCCCCTTCCCCCCTTCCCCCCCCCCTTCCCCCCCCCCCCCCCTTTCCCCCCCAGTCCCGGCCGGTGCAGTCTCACGCAGTCCCACGCAGCAACGCCCCGGGGGTCCTAGGGGGTCCCGCAGGACCGGGGGCGACAGCGCGGCGCGACGCGACGCGAGTGATGATCCTGGGGGTAAACAATATCCTGCCCCGGCCGGACACTCCAACCACTCCAGCCACTCCGGCGCAGTGTCAGTCCGAGTCCAGACTCCAGGTTCCACGCTCCAGGATACAGAATCAAGTTTCCAGGACGGTGCAGCCTGGCTGCCTGGCTGCCTGCCTGGCTGCCAGCAGCGCAGGACATACGAGCTGCCCGATGCCCCAGAGACGGTGGGACATCTGCCCCCGCCGTGCTGGAGCAGTGCTGGAGCAGTGCTGGAGCAGTGCTGGAGCAGTGCTGGAGCAGTGCTGGAGCAGTGCTGGAGCTAGCGCTGCAGGAGTGCATGGGGGGGGGGCCGAGGCCGAGAGGCAACATCCACACCGCTCTCGGGGCAATTACTTTCCTTGGAAAGGAAGAAACGGAGTCGACCGAGTCTCCACGTGTGTGTATGTGTAAACGTGTAAACCCCAGTCAGCGCAGTTCCCCAGCCGACTTTACGCACCCCGCGTGTGTAACCCAGTGTAGCGGCAGGCCCGTCCCTCGCCGCAGCAGCGGTCTGAACGTCTCTCTCGCACTCACGGACGAGGGTGTGCGAGGGAGAGCGAAGCGACGGAGCCCCGTTTGAAATCGGACAGGCTTGACGCGCTGGTCCGGGTCGGGCCGAGTGCCACGGGAACTAGCAACTACAGCCCGGCTGTAGCCCGGACCAAGGCCCGGACGGAGACGGATGGCACAGCAAAACGAGTCCACCTCCAGAGACTATCTCTCCGCACAGTGGGCCAGGAGACCGGTGGAGGCGGACAAAACTCCAGACGCGTTCCGAGCTCCAGAGTCGCCAAATGGGACTCGAACTGAACGTGTGACCCCACCAATGGATTGCTCTCCGTACGATCAATCCATTGGTGGGGTCACACGATCGATTCGAGTCCTGTTTAGCGACCCTGGAGCTCAAAACGCGTCTAGAGTTTTGGCCACCTCCACTGGTCTTCTGGCCCACTGTGCTCCGCCACCCTTTCAGAAGCCTCGCCAGAAGCCCATTCCATTTTCGCTCCGATAAATTGGGACTGCGTCCGCGGGGCTCTCGCCGCGTGTTTCTCCGTGCGTGCATGCGGCAGTGTGCTCGGCAAACGACTTGCTACGGCGCCCCGGCAGGCAGCCAGCCAGCCAGCCAGGTATGCAAGCTGCCGGATGCGGAGTTCTGTTTCCGGTTGAGTGGAGACAGCGGTACGGCCGGAAAGATTTCCTTTCAACAAACACACACACACACACACACACACACACACACACACTCCACATACTCACGTGCGAACCAAATGAGCACACCAACACGGGACGCACGAGCGGAACACTCACACAAACACACGCGCGGGCACCTTTGTCCCGCTCGCTCCGGGAGTACCTTGTCACGAAGTCGTTTGCCCCCTTGAATTTGCCACCGCGCTCGCTTGTCCCGCCCCTGCCGCTAGGAACACGCTCTCGTGGGAGAGGAGAGAGAGAGAGAGAGAGAGAGAGAGAGAGAGAGAGAGAGAGAGAGAGAGAGGGGGGGGGATGGTTTCGATGAGCCGCAACGCCTGCACACAGCTTGGAGTACGGCGCGGAGCACAGGCAGGAGAGGAGGAAAACACACACCCACTAAAACACACACAAACACACGCGCTCACCTCATTTTTGTGTGCTTTCCCGCGCGAAAAAAGAGGAAGTTCCGCCAAAAAGACGAGACGCTATTTCCCTGCTGCGCCGGATCGCTTCGGCCGCGAATAAAAAGAAAGAGAGAAAAAAGAGAAAAACCCCGAACAAACCGAGGGGGACCGAGTGCGACACCGGTAACGCCCCGGGGCCGAATTTGAAAGAAGAGTTGGGAGGAGTTCAAAGGGGCCAAGAAGCAAACGGCCAATCCAAGCAAAAGGAAAGAGGAGCACGAAGAATATCAAAGTATGCGACGCGATACAGGGTCGGGGTATCGGGGACCCGCGGGGGCCCGCGGGGAGGAGGTTGTTTAACGGGTGAGAGCTTTGGGGGTGGCGGGGTGGATATTGGCACAGAGACAACTCAGCCGACAGGCGTGACAGACCGGCCGACAGACGGATGAACAGACGGACGGACAGACAGACATGGCAGAGCGCAGGTGCGTCCAGGCTGGTCCCCTGTTCCCGATGTTACACGCACTGCCGGACAGGGTGGATCCAGAATCCGGTCCGGCCGGACTCGGGCAGATAAACTGCAAGACATATAGGCGCTGTGGCTGGGCTGCCTGGCTGGCTGGCTGGCTGGTGCGCACTGCCCACCCCGGATCGCTCCAGCCTCCAGTCGCAAAACGTCCGGTTTACACCCGCTGTCTCTCTAGTCCTCCCTAGTCCTCACCAGATCTCTTTAGGCCCCTCTAGTGCTCTCTAGTTCTCTCTGTCCTCTCTAGTCCTCTCTAGGCCTCTCCAGTTCTCTCTAGGTCTCTCTAGTCCCCTCTTGTCCTCTCTAGTCCTCTCTGCCTCTCTAGTCCTCTCTAGTCCTCTCTAGTCCTCTCTAGGCCTCTCTAGTCCTCTCTAGGCTAGTCCTCTCCAGTCTTCTAGGCGTCTCTGGACCTCTCCGGCTGATGCGACTGGAGGGCACCTACGTCCCTCCCTACACACACGACTTGTCAAAAGTGTAGCGGCGCGGCCCGCCACGCGCGGTGTGCGAATTTACAGCGGAAAGTGGGTTTTGTGGGGCTGAGCCGCACCGCCGCGGGCGAGGGGGGGGGGAGGCGTTCCCGCGGTCGCTGCCCGTCACGCGTGGCACGCCTTTTTGTTCGTGTTGCAATCCACTTCCAGCCGACACCTGTAAACCCGCAGCGGCGCCCGCGCAACTACGCGGTAGGCAGCCAGCCAGCCAGCCAGCCAGCCAGGCACTTGCCTTTGCCTCTATTCTCTCAGTTCAGTGTCATTCTTTTTTCATAGTACTCACAGTGATATTCATATTTTCTGTACAGGAAAATAGCCAGTGATCAACCCCTCAAGCCGAGCAATGCCATAAAAGGAAAACCCGTTACTCCGACCAGCGCTCGTTCCGTAACCATACACTCCGGCCCCACTTTTGACGAAAAAAGCCGAAGCTTGCGGAAACGAAGTTCGTGGTCCCGCTCGGTAAACGCGCACGCGGGTGTAGTAAAAAGGCTTGTTAATGACTATTCATGCACTTGCGCTGGCCGGGCCACCCCTCGGCCACCCCTCGGCCGCCCCCACCCTCGTCGGCTAGACTCCCGGTCACGGAAAAGCTACTCAGCCGCGCATGACTTTATCACGGTTCGCGTGCAAATGGACTCTACGACGGGGTCCTATCTCCATCCGCCGCACCCGCTCTTTGCCGCTATAGCTCCTTTACCGCAACGGGCCACCCGGTGCCCTGGCCTGCACTGCCCGCTCGCTCCAAGCCGGCCCAGCAGATTGAGAGTCGTTTTCATCGCTCTGTCTCTCTCGCGCCTGTACGGGACGCCCTATGAGAGGGAGAGAGGCAGGCGACGAAAACGCCTCTCGGAATCAGTCTGCAGGTTAAACACGGTGCGTTGCGACATGAATAACGCAGCCGCCCACCTTTTTGGCCGGACTGTACAAAGCCTCGCTGTGCAAGCGCGGCATAGTGGGCCAGAAGACCGGCAGGCGGTCAAAACTCTAGACGCGTTTTGAGCTCTAGAGTAGCTAAAATAGGCCTCGAACCGGACGTGTGACCCTCGTTGGATTCCTCGTTCGGAGAGCACCCAATTGGTGGGGTCACACGTCCGGTTCGAGTCCCATTTAGCCACTCCGGAGCTCAAAACGCGTTCGGGATCCTGAATACTGCCTCCGATTGTCTGGCCCACTGTAGGGCGCCCTGGTCCAGCTATTACCCTGTTACTCACGTACACGCACCTCTTAAAAATTCAGACAGTGGAAAAACATTCCATGCTGGTTTGCAGTGGATGCGCGGTGGTGGGGATGGTGGTGGGGATGGCGCGGCGAACAGACCACACCAGTCGGTGGTGGCACCTGGACGGTGCTAACGAGCTCACGCCAGTCGCCTCATATTTCTACCCAGCGAAGGGAGGGGGTTGAAACGAGACCAAAAGGACAGACGCGTGAAAAGGGTCCGCGGAAAGCGGCGCGCGGGACAGGCTGTGCTGCGAGGCAAGCGAAATTCTTCACACTAAATTACTATGTAGGTTTTTCTGCGCGCTAATGCACGAAATTGTACATGCACTTCCTAACGCACGAATTTGTGCGCGACAATGCACGATTTCCTGCATACTTGCGCACGAAATCGTGCATTATCGCGCACAAATTCGTGCGTTACGAAGTGCATGTACAATCTCGTGCATTAGCGCGCAGAAAAACCTACATAGTAATTTAGTGTGTTTGACTTCCGTAAGGTACACATCACAAAGTGGGCCAGAAGAAGGCTGCAGAGTTGCTAAATGGGGTTCAAACCGAATGAGTGACCTCACCAATGTATTGCTTTTCGAGCGAGGAATCACGTTAGGTTCGAGTCCTGTTTAGCGACTCTGGAGCTCAAAGCGCGTCTAGAATTTTGGCCGCCCCCACCGGTCTTCTGGCCCACTGTGAGGCGGCGAGCGCGAACGGGGAAATAATTACTTCTGGTGCCCGGTTATGAGCCCGGCGATCCTGCCGCGCGAGGTGCAGCCCGTCCTGCAGGACGCCGTCCAGGACGTGTCCTGCCTCGGCGATAAGCCCTGACCTCGGCCGGGGCAGCCATGCCGGGCCAGCCATGCCAGCCATGCCAGCCAAGACGGCCGCCCCCGCCCCCAGCGACACCCGGAGGGGCTAAATAATACGGTTACCCTACAGTGAGGGATGCGGCCCGTCCGGGGGGCTTGGCCGTTGGCTTGGCCGTTGGCTTGGCCGTTGGCTCGGCTGCTTGGCTTCGAGTTCTTCCGGTGGGTCAAGAGTGGCCGGCCAGGAGGAGCGACTTCCGGGAGGCGAAACGCAATTATCCCTCGGCAGGACAAAAGGGATGCATGCACACTGCGTCCTCTGGCCGAGGTACTTCCCCGCTGCCGACTTCGCCTTTTTGCCCGTGCGGGAGGTCTCGCCGGTCAAGCGGCCGCTTCGGGACTTTTTACATTTTAATTCGATTTTTGTCGTTGCGAGTGATCAAAAAAGGCTTCAATGCATACTGAATGAGTGAGTGCGCACGGACGGATGACGGCAGGCCGGGGGACTCTGCCCCCCCCCTCCCCCTCCCCGGCGAGGCGTGGCGGGCTGGAATGCAATCATAAATGCAATGGAAATAGTGGGAATGCGGCATATTCCTCTGCGTGAGGCCAAGGCAGGCTAAGGCAGGGTCCGTCCTGCCGGCTGCCGGCTCCTCTGGTCCGAATTTACAGTTGAAAGGACATCATGAATAACCTGGCTGTAAGCCGAGCCCTGCGACTCGTCGTTCTGCTGCTCTTTTCGACGCGTTTTCTGCAATCTAATGAAGTCTCTCCCCCCCCTCCCTCCCCTCCCTCTCTCTCTCTCTCTCTCTCTCTCTCTCTCTCTCTCTCTCTCTCTCTCTCTCTCTCTCTCTCTCTCTCTCTCTTCTTCCGCTGGCGCTATAAGAGGAGCGCCACCCGGCGTGTCCACTCCCCAACTCTACCCCCCCACTAGATTCGGATTCGCAATCGGAAACCTAATCCTGCGCGGCGACCGTTTTGCAAAACATTGGTAAATCCCGTGGCCATAATGAGGAAAGTTCCGCGGGCGGCGCCACCAGCGCTCACCTGAACCCCCCCCCCCTCCCCTCCCCTCCCCTCCCCTCCCCTCCCGGCAGACAAGTGCGCCGCGAAACTCATCCAGAGAGACATGGTCGGGAAAAATTAATATCCAGCAGTGAAACACAGCCTGCTTGCTCTGCTTGCCGTGCTCCGGGAACAACAGCGACACGCCTTCGAAGCCAGCGGCGATCGCTGTCGCCCGGGGCTGTTGCGACCCACAACACGTGTCTTTTTTCATTTCGGAGGGAGAGCGAGGGGGGTGGGAGGCAGACGCCGCACGCAGTGTCAGAGAGGCGCGCGTCGACTTTGCGTCGCTCCAATCAAATTGTTTGAGTTTGCCGTTTTCATTAAGCGCCTATTTAAAGTCGAGAGACTAAGACAAAAGTACAAGGTAATTCTCAGAGAGAATTTTATCGGAAAAACAATGTTTCCCGAGGAAGCGGGCGAGTGTCGAACCTCGTACATTCCACTTTCCAGGCGGCGTTCTAATCCCCTCGGCTACCCGGACGCCCCGCGCTGCCGGCAGGGCGGTTGAAAAAGTAGTCAATAGAGAATGTGTAATGCCCGGGCCGTCCGGGCCTTCATCAGCCGCGGCCGGGAGCGGGGCAGAAAGTCACACAAAAGAGTCCCGTCCCTTATTCGTATCGGGGCACGCAGATTGCGGCCCGGGGGGAGGGGGGTCGAAGGTTCCCAGTGTGGACCGCAGTAATGGATTTTGACGTGCGAACACGTCGGCCACCCGAACGACGTCGCCCTCCGAGCCGAGCCGAGCCGAGCTGAGCCGAGCCAAGCCGAGCCGTGTCGAGCCGAGCCGAGCTGAGCCGAGCCAAGCCGAGCCGAGCCGAGCCGTGTCGAGCCGAGCCGGAAAGGGCAAGGCAAGGGCTGCGCCGCTGCGCGCGTCTAGCGCGTCCGAACCGGTCCCAAGGTGGTGGTAACGTGGACACGTTCAAGTGGTCGTGCCGACCCGACGGGCCCGACCCCCAGGGGCACTGCCAGGGCACTGCCAACGCCGAGGGGATGTCTCTGCCAAGTCGCTGCCAAGTTGCCAACAGCTGCCAACCCTGTGACAGCGCCGGGCGAAAAGAACACTGAGAAAACCTCACAAACTATTTTAGGCCTTACAAAGGAAAGCTGCAAAGTATTTTGAGCATATATAAGCTGACAATGAAAATGCTTCGTATAGAAAAGTAATTAAGTTTGTATAATGTATGCTCAAAATACTTCGTAAGATTTTAAGCGTGAATGAACCGGTACTTTTAGCGCTCAAACAATACTTGAATCAAGATTTTTTTTAAACTAAAGAAACATTTTAATGAAATTATCTGTTAAAAACAAGTAATTTTTGTGTGTGTAAGCCTTGGTACAGTGCGCACAGCACGTACTGCAGGGCAGGCAGGGCGGCCAGGGCAGTCCTGATCGCTTTGAGCGGCGCGAGGTGGCGGCTTACCGGTTTCCCACCTTCGTACGCGCTACGCGACGCGCTACGCGCACGCCGCGCTCCACCTGGCAAATCGCACTGAAGTCTGTCCAATCGGCTTATTTTGCGCCGCTTTGACACGGGAAGCCCGGCAAGCCGCGCCCAACTACGCGGCGCCGCGGAGCGACACTTTTATGTAGACCAGCAGAAGCGAGAGGAAAAGAAAAATGGTTGTTGCGCCTTTTCGCGGGCCTTTTTCGCTGCATTGCTTCCTCTCCCCGGAACGGAGCGGCAGCTCGTTGTTGTCGTCGGGAAGCTCCGGGGACACTCTTTTTACTCCGACTTTCCCTCAATCAATTTTGACTCGGACGCCGGCGGCGACGATGCACAGTGGGCCAGAAGACCGGAGGAGGCGGCCAAAACTCTAGACGCGTTTTGAGCTCCAGAGTCGCTTAATGGTACTCGAACCGGACGTGTGACCCCATCAATGGATTCCTCATTCGGAGAGCAATCCATTGGTGGGGTCGCACGTTCGCTTCGAGCCCCGTTTAGCGACTCTGGAGCTCAAAACGCGTAGAGTTTTGTCCGCCTCCTCCGGTCTTCTGGCCCACTGTGCGATGCACGCCCTCGGGACGAGGCGAGGAAGGCGAGGCGAGGCGCGGCCTGATGAGGACCATTCAGAGGGACGCTTCTTATTTCGATGGGCCACTGGCGCGAGTCCTGCCGCCAAATTTAATTAACTGGCGACAAACTGGGGCCGGTTCGGTTGGAGCGAAACGCCCAGATCGGCCATCGCTCAATCAGTCCGGCCGCACGGTCTGCACGCGCGGACCGAACCATTCGATTGTATCGATAATGAAAATCTCGCCCTTGGTTCCGTTTTGCTGCGTATTTATTTTCTTCTGCGGCATACTCTAAATGTTGTATAGTGAAGATTGTCTATGGTGAAAATGTCCCATATTATGGTGGTGCAGCTGACTTTATAACTTACCGATGAAAATTCACTGTACCAGATATTTTGAAGAATTTTGTTTGTATCATAGAGAAAATCTCCACCATGGCCTTTCACCGTAAGACATTTACAGTGCAAGGGAATGTCTCGCGGCCACTGCAGCGCTGGCTTTGTGTTTGAATGTGAATGTGCTTTGCATTCATGCAGCTGCGAACGTGAATATGTGCGGTCTGGGGACATGCGGCGCGCGAGAATTCCGGCCGCGAGGCGTTATTGAGGAGGGGGGGGGAGCAATCACTCCCGAAAATCGGATAGAAAAGGAATATCGCGCGGGATAGAGCGCGCGGGATGTGGGGTGCACGAGAAAGTTGGAATTGATTCTGTGAAGCCTTTTGCATCCAGCCGCTCCCTTTCCCGAGACGCCCTTCAGCCCTTAGGGCGGCATGTAGGGCGGCCTGTAGCGAGGTGGCCGTCGTCGCTGGGCCCTTCGTTGGGCCGGCCGAGGAGTGGAGGCTCACAGTGGGCCAGAAGACCGGTGGAGGCGGACAAAACTCGAGACACGTTTTGAGCTCCAGAGTCGCTAAACAGGCCTCGAACCGAACGTGTGACCCCACCAATGGATTCCTCGTTCGGAAAGCAATCCATTGGTGGGGTCATCCGTTCGGTTCGAGTCCCATTTAGCGACTCTGGAGCTCAAAACGCGTCTGTAGTTTTTTTCGCCTCCACCGGTCTTCTGGCCCACTGTGCGGCTGTCTCCCTGGTGGGCCCTTCGGGAGTCCGGCAAGCCATCCGGCCCGTCCTCGTCATGCCGTGCCCAACCGAAAGGGCATGGCAAACAATAAATCGCGCGAGTGTGAAATGAAATCGACTTCGGGGACTTTTATTTTTCCATTTTTGCTTGCTTTCTGAGGCCGCGAAGCTCCAATCAATATCCCAATAGTCCAAGTCACGTCCCCAGCCGCGGCCCTCGGCGTGCCCCTTTCTCTCTCTCTCTCTCTCTCTCTCTCTCTCTCTCTCTCTCTCTCTCTCTCTCTCTCTCTCTCTCTCTCTCTCTCTCAGGCCTGCCAGACCGCCACCAGATTAACGGCGAATCGGACCTCGCCGTCGTCACTGTTCCCGTCTCCCTCGCTCCCATTATTAAACTCTTAAGACGGCCCCCTTTTTTGCGGAGGGCCAAAATGCAGAAACGATTTTCATTTTTAATTAAACATCCGACGGCCGTGCCGCTGTTGACTCGGACTGATCCCCCAGTGGCGGAGCGTACTTTTGTATGGCAAAATTAGATTTCCCGAGTTGTTGTTCAACTCTTGGCGAAGTCGCTCGAAACTGCGCCTCGCACTAAGTGGTCGGCTGCGAGCAATAAGAAGAAACCTGTCTCATCCAAAACAGGAAAAAAAACGCAAAAATTTAATTACTGCTGGCTTGAAAAATACCCGGAGGAGCGCAGAGGCTGCAGGACAAAATCGAGTCTCGTGGGCCACAATAAGATTGATGGCGACGGCGGGTGTCGAACCCCCGTCTCACAGTCTTGTCAGCAGTCGCTCTAACCATTCCGATCACAAATTAATTCACTTCTCTAGATTTTTTCCCAACGTATCACCTGAGAGAGAGAGAGAGAGAGAGAGAGAGAGAGAGAGAGAGAGAGAGAGAGAAATAAAACATGGCAGGGTGTTTAAGACGCGTCGCCCTATTAGCGTGGGAACACGTCCCGCCTCTCAACACGTTCTGTCTCTCTCGCTCCCCTACGGTACCCTGCGGTGCCCTGCGGGGCGCTGCGGGGCGCTGCGGGACGCCCCACGAGTGCGAGAGAGACAGAGTGCGGAGGCCTGCACTACCTCATCATTAGGGTGAAGCAGCGGAAAAAGAGGGCCGAGGCGGCGAGGCGCGGCGCGGCGCGGCGAGGTGATGATAGGGCAGAGGGGAGGGATTTGCAGTGACTGCCTCGCTTTTTGTTTTTGTTCTTGTTTCTTCTAATTTTTCGCTGCTTCTGTTGTTTATGTTGTCTGCCCGTGTCGGTACGGTGGCTTGGCGTGTAACTCCCCCTTCCCCCCTTCTCTCTCCCCCTCTCTCTCTCTCTCTCTCTTCTCTCTCTCTCTCTCACTCTCTCCTCACGGCGGCCGCATTCTCGGCCAAGCTATCAGGGCCACCGTTCCTCGTAAGTCCGGCAGCGGGCTGCTTCTAAACGGAGCTTGCTGTCCCCCTCGCACTCACGCGGCGTTCCATATCGAGGTGGGAGAGAGGGGGGGGGGGAGTAGCGCCCGCTCGTAAGCAGCCTGCTGTCGGCCCCACGGCTGGGCTGCCCAGGGCTGCCCAGGGCCCACAGGAAGGCGGGACCTCGCCGTGACCCAGCGGCAAGCCACCAGGTACGACAGCCACGGCAGCCACGGTCTCGGCCCTGGCGGAGAACAAGGCAGGGATTTTCAGGTCGAGCGCACTCGTGGCCCTGGCCTCCGTGGATGTGGAGGGTGCGGGATTTGTGTGAGCACAGCGCAGGGCAGCGCAGCGAGGGGCCCCGTCGCCGTGGCAACCGGAGTGATTGTGGATCCAGCCTTCCAGGCTACGGCAGGGACGTGCATGCTGATCCGACCCTTTGGGCCCCACCCGTCTACTTCGCGCGCTTTTTCCCTTCTTTGACCTTCTCGGTGGCTTCCCTCCAATTTCCGGACGCATTCGTCTCTCTCGCACCGACGCACAGTGGGCCAGAAGACCGGCGCCGGCGGCCAAAACTCCAGACGCGTTTTGAGCTCCAGACTCTGGCCCACTGTGCGAGTGAGACAGACAGGTCCGACTGGGTCCAGGGAACGTTCTGGATTGGCTGCCCTGGCCGAGGCCCTGGCCGCCCTGGCCTACAACAAGGCAGTGCTGCACACTCAGCGGCGGATCTAAAATTCAGCACCATGCAAATGGAAAAGCACTCCACTCCGGCATCGGAATGAAGACGCGCGGACGCCGCAGGCATGCCGCAGGTGTTGGCTAGCGAGGCCGGCAGTGCCGTGGGCAGTCCGGCCCGGGTTTCTGGGCCGCAGGGTCGCAGCCCGAGGTTTCCCGAGGCTTGACAACCTACACCTTCACCCCAGCGACATCAAAATCAAAATGCCATTTAAAACATCCCCCACCCGCCAAAAAAAAATGGACAGGAAAAAAAAGCACTGCCGGGGCTGGGAATTGAACCCGGGCATTCGCAAACCAAACAGCGTAGCCATTTGAAGCGGCGTACCAATTGTGAAATCGTTTCCGATCGGCCCCCAATCCAATCACTTGAACCGTTCCGCGTCCGCCTGCCGAGCCGAGCCGAGCCGAGCCGAGCCGAGCCGAGCCGGGCCGAGCCGAGCCGAGCCGGGCTGCACCATGCATGAAACATTACACTGCACCCTGTTTGGTTTGGGCTGATGGAGCACACTTGATGCGGGGCCTGCATCATTACTGGGATCGTGCCAAACAAGGAGCAAATGATTGTGGAGAGCTGCTGTAATGAATGTTGTTGCACGCAGAAGGCTAGCGGACGCACAAGTTGGCAGTGCTGCAGAAATGCCGCAAAAAATAAACAAGTAATTGCTGTGCTTTTGCCAAAACAAACATGCCAAAGAGATAACCTCGTCGAGCCGGCCAATTTTTTGGGCAGCGTTTTAAATGCGGCATGTTGGCCGCAGTGATTTGATTTCGCATTTCCACTTTGGCGGATGGTAACCCGTTTACAGTGCAGCTGCCCCGCCAAAGGGAATCCCTGAGTGGCGGGGATAGAGCGCGGCACGCCTCGGAATTTCCGTAATTACACTGGAATTCCAAAAATGACTCCAAAAACCAAACTAATTGTTTTTCTTTTTTGTTTACAGGTGCAGAAGCACGGCATGAGCGTTCGGGCACAGTCCCTCGTCCAATCTGAGGTAAATATGCTCATGAGATGAAGCGCCGGAAAGCCTTTTCATCTTTATTTTGGCGTGTTCCCGCGCGCTGATGGCCAAACACGGCGTGTCGCTGACGGCGGCAGGCACGCTCGGTGACGGGACTCACTGACCGACCCGTCCGAAGCGGTATTGACAGACGAGTGAATACATGAAAATGTTTTTGTGGAGGCACAGAGGGGCGCGGACGCTCGAGTCGAGGAGGCCGCCGAAGCAATGACAAACAGACTGCGGTGGAGGCATGCCCGGCTTTGTTCGGCCTCCACTCCGTGCTCCTCGTCGTCGCGGAGCCCCGCCAGGACACAGTGGGCCAGAAGACCGGTGGAGGCGGCCAAAACTCTAGACGCGTTTTGAGCTCCAGAGCCGGTAAACAGGACTCAAACCGAACGTGTGACCCCATCAATAGATTCCTCGTTCGGAGAGCAATCCATTGGTGGGGTCACACGTTCGGTTCGAGTCCCATTTAGCGACTCTGGAGCACAAAAGTTTTGTCCGCCTCCACCGGTCTTCTGGCCCACTGTGCAGGGCCCCGCCGCAGGCCTTGATGTATGTATGCATTGTCTGGCCGTGTTTCGTTATTTGGAATGAGACATTTCCATGGGGCTTTGAGACAGCCCCGCGCACTGCCCCGCGCAGCCACACCGCCCACGCGCTTCGGTGATCGCCAGGCCCGCCAGGCCCGAAAGCAGCGGATGCATATTTATAGGTAGCCGTCCGTGCCCGCCTGCCGCTTTTTTTCTCTCTCTCTCTCTCTCTCTCTCTCTCTCTCTCTCTCTCTCTCTCTCTCTCTCTCTCTCTCTCTCCGCAGCTGTCACTCAGCAGCGCGTGCGGGCCTCGGCTTCGTGGCGATATACCGTACTAATGGCGAAAAAAAGACTGCGAGGTTTTGGCAGCCCGGCCGGGGGGCCGTTAGCGACCGAGCAGCGAACAGTGCGACGTGTCTGAGGGAATTCCGTCGCAGCCCCTCCGTCACCCTCGCACCCCTACGGGCCGCACGAGTGCGAGAGAGACAGGGCGACCCCCCTGGATTCGTCGCCGCAGAGTGTATCGAGTCGCTCAAAATAAATAAACCCAGTCTCGTTACGCTGAGCGTTGCCTTGAAGAAGCGTCGGGGCGTGTCTGCTCCGCGCCTCTGAGGAACGGGGCAGGCCGGCCCGCCGCGCACGGAGGAGGTCGCGTTGCCTACCCTGCTGTTGGCAGGGGCTCCACAGTGGGCTAGAAGACCGGCGCAGGCGATAAAATCCCGGACGCGGACGCGTTTTGCGCTCCAGAGTCACTACATGAGACTCGAACCGGACGTGTGACCCCACCAATGGATTGCTCTCCGAACGAGGAATCCATTGGTGGGGTCACAAGTTTGATTCGAGTCCTGCCTAGCGACTTTGGAGCTCACAACGCGTCTAGGATTTCTCGGCCGCATCCGCCGGTCTGCTGGCCCCGGCTGGCCCACTGTGGGCTCGGTGGGTATTTGCATCCGCTACGCCGGGCCAGCCGCGCTGCGCTAAAGGCTGATCCCTCCCTGGCCACTCGTCAAACAAGATGTGCCTGCATAAAAAGGAAGGGTGCCTCTGTAATTTTAATTCCGCGCACCAGAGTAAACATGGATGGTTTCCGCCCGCCTGCCTGCCTGCCGTGATCCGCGCACAAAAAAACGTAGTTACAAAAAAAATGTGCGCGTGGTCGTTGCAGTTGCGAGCATGATTCATAACGCTACACCGAGGAGGGCACTCGGGGGTGGAAACGAAAGGGGGAAGCGGGGGGGGGGGGGGTTGGTAAAGTTGCGGGCGGGATGTAGTGTATGCTAAACAGGATGGTCGGGAAAACTCTGGAGCCGAACCCCCTCCCCTCCCAGTGTGGTCAGCCGACGGAAAATGAATCCAGGCTCGGCGCGCTGCGTGCGCTGAATCTCTGAAGTCGCGTCCGGGAAGAACCCGACGAAACCAAGATGGCCTCCCCCTCCCCCCTCCCTTTCGGAAAAAGCAACAAGCGGAGAGCATCCAGGCGTGCGGTGTAAGCAGCAACCTGTGTCTGCAGCCTGGCAGCCCCGCGCAGTTCCTCTTGCTTCCCCGTCCCGTCTCGCTTTGCCTGCCCGCTTCCCTGCACTCCGGCCCAGGTTACAGTGTACTCGGCACGCGACCCAACTCCTGATAAAAGCAGTTTCGAGAGGCGTTCGGCGGACTGCACCTGCTCCGTGTTGTTGTTGTTGTTGTTAGCCCGTTTCTCGCCGCCACTGAATCGCAGACCCAGCCAAGGTCTGCTAAAACAGTGCGGCGTCCTTTTGTTGACCAGGGAAGTCGGTCTGGCCCCACAACGCGTGCTTGCTGGAGTAGGCTAAATTGACGTGCGGGTATCATCGCGTCGACTCGGATTTGGAGGTGTGTGTTTCCAGTTTGCAGGTGCCGGCCGTGCCGGGGCGCCCCCTCCCCATTTTTCCTCCGCCCTCTGCGCGCGCGGACCGATCCACTGTTGGCGTCCCTCTGGGGGCGGTATGGATCACGCTGCGTGCATGCCTGGGCGTCTGTGTGTGTTGTGTTGGCGTCCCCACCTGTGCGCATTGTGCTCGCCCCGCCCCGCCGTGCGGTCCGCTGGCCATCAGAGCTTCGCACCAACTCCGCGCGCGTGATGATGACCACGCATCGATAGTGCTGTCCTTGTTTATCCATTTGTTACTGTCGGTGGCGTCTGTTCGGCGACCCAGGCCAACTACCCTGCCCGTCCGTTCGCCCTCTGCAGAGTCACCGATCGCAACCTTGCTGCGCACCTCCTGCTTTTTCCTCTCTCCCCTATATCGTGACTTACAGCTCTTGTTGTTGTTTGTTTCTCTTGGCCGTTGTTGTTGTTGTTGTTTTTGTGGTCGGCAAGAAGCACGCAAGAAGCGATCGCTGTTTTTGCCCTAGCCTTTATCCATTACTCCAAGCCCCTCCCCCCTATATGGTTGCGTACTACATCCTGTCCCTGCTAAGTCAACACGGAGCATGACGTTGACGTGTACAAACACACACACACACACACACACACATGGAGAGAGACACCCAGCTATGCCCACAGACAGTCACGCAGCTCGTCTTGGGCTTGTCAATGGCACGTCAAAGTGACAAGCTTCCAGTGCAGCCGGGCCGCCAGACCCGTCATCCGAGCAATATGTATGTTGCCCCAATGCCGAAAAAAATTAATAAAAAGAATAAAAACGTGCTGTCCCTACTCCCAATCCGAGGTCGACAATTATGACACTGCCTTTGTTGTTTTGATCGGTTTTGATTCCGGTGCAGTAGTTGGTTTTTTTGAGATCCGTAGTCGAGCTCAAACAAAGAGAGAAAAATATGTCATTCATTCAGTAAAATGCAACGAAATGTTTTCTTTAAATCAATTGTGGATGTCACCTGAAGCTAGCGTCTCTAAACCGAAAATAATTTTAAAAATTGTAACTAAATTATTGGAGACGTTGCCTTTGAACAGTTGAAACGGTTTTCCGCGAGTGCATCGTTCGGGCAGGTTTTTGTGCGCGTCCTCGGTACTCGTCAGTACTCCGCGCGCGAGCGACGCCAAGGCCCCCAGGGCGGCATTAGGTGCCTGGCTGGTGGTCGCGCGGGCGGCGCGGGGTATCGCCTGCCGGCCGGCCTTCGGGATTGTGCAACGGGCCGAGGAAATAATTTGGTATTCATGTCGCGGCACAGCCCTGGCACAGGGCCGGGCTGGGCCGGGCTGGGACGGAGAGCGCCCTGGGCCGCGGGGCCGCAGGGCTGCACGCCGAGGCCCTGTGTTGAACCGGCGAGGCCGGCCGGCAAGCCCTTGGACCCCTCAGCAATACCGAAAAGCCCCCCGGCTGCTCAGCAGCCACTGGAGTGGCAAGGCGGGGCGGGGCGCGGCGGGGCGCGGCGCTTTCAAAAGGGACTTGGCCAAGTAGTTGCAAACTGCAGCGGTCCGGCCGAGGCTAGGTTAGCGCCGCGTTGTTCTGCAGGCTGGCTTTGGCTTCGGAGCAGCGGTAGGGATTCTCGCTTTGGTGTAGGGATGTGGTAATGGCAGTGGAGTTGCCACACACACGCACACACACACAGCCAGCCACGAAGCCTTGGCGCCGCGGTGTGTGTGTCCGTCTGTGTGCGCGAGTGAGTCAACAGATAGGAGACGCGCCCGATGTCCATGGAAGGGGAGTGGGAGTTGGAGGGAGGGAGGGAGAGGAGAGAGGCGCTCAAGTTGGGCGATGCCTTAATTAACGACATCAATGCTTGCTGCAAGGGAAACTTGCCGCTACCTGCGGGCCTCCGTGCCTCCGTGTTGCGCGGCAACAACGGTGGTACACTGGCTGGTCCACGAGGCGCCGGTCTTCGTTCGGCGAGGCGAGCGCGGGTGTCGAGGCGCCGTAGGGCGAGGGAGAGATTTCCCGTCGTCACCTCAGCGTCCCTCTCTCTCTCTCTTTCTCTCTCTCTCTCTCTCTCTCTCTCTGTGTGTGTGTGTGTGTGTGTTCGTCGCCGACAGCGCGGCTGGCATTCATCACACACCGCCTATTATAGGCGAACGGAGTTCGAGGTGCGAAATGGGGCAGAAGCGCGTGACGGAGGGAAGGGGGAGGGGAAGGGGAGAAGGGAGAGGGAGGGGAGGGGGAAGGGAGTCGGGGGAAGTTTGCGCCGCGGAGGCCCCAGCGTGTATGTGTGTTTATGAAGTTTGAAAATCATTACTCAAGACGACTGAGTGAGCGTGTGTGTGTGAGTGTGTGTGTGCGTGCCCCCAATAGATTAGGCCGCGCTGCTGCCGCTGCTGGCCGTGGCGATGGCGGCTGGCCGCGGCTGGCGATCCCGAGTCCAGCCGCTCACCCGGATGAGACAGAACCGCAATTTCACGGGGAAGTGCACGGCCTGTTCGGCCTTTTTGCGCGCGACTGCGAGCGCGTTCCGCGCAACGTAATGCAAGAAAACGAACGAGAACCCCTCCACCTCGCTCCCTCTTTCAGTTTTTATTTCGCAAATGTGTGTACCTTCACGAGCGGGGCGGGGCGGCGCAGCGGGCTGCTGTGCTGACCCGGCCTAACTTGTTTCCAGACTAGTTTGTTTTTGTGGATTCCACTCTCGCAGAGTACTGAGGGCGCTGCACGACTGTGCACCGCCGAAATGCACTGCTTTTGGGAGAAGTCTTGCGCTTCGAGGCGATGGTCGGGATGGCCGTGAACGGGGACTCGAACCGAGCGTGTGACCCCACCAATGGATTGCTCTCCGAACGGTTCGAGTCCTGTGTAGCGACTCTGGAGCTCAAAACGCGTCTGGAGCTTGGCCGCCTCCACCGGCCTTCTGGCCCACTGTGCGTCGGTGGCGCGTTGATTGGCGGGAATGGCGGCGAGCGGGAGTGGCCGGCAAACAGAGCGGACTTTATTCATCCTCCGAAAATGCTAGCTATCGGTCATGAATAATGAATAGCAGCGCCTCGGGGCCTCAGCAACGCGATTACGCAAATAGTTCGACGCTCTCAGAAGCTCAATTACTGTCTCAGGGATAATCTGGCGGGCCGAGCCAGGCCGGGCAGCCCACGGGGCGTAGAGGTCCGTAGAGGTCCCGCCCAGGTCCAGGGGGCAGCGCGAAACAGGTCGCCGTCGCCCAGTGGGCCAGAAGACCGGCGGAGGCGGCCAAAACCCAAGACGCATTTTGAGCTCCAGAGTCGCTAGATGGGACCCCAACTGAGCGTGTGACCCGACCATTGGATTGCTCTCCGCACACAACCACGCACGCACACAACAGAGGCGCGCGCAGAGACACACAGAAAGACGTTGCTCCACCTTTTTGGCAGTGGAGGCGGCAGGATTGATGATTTCTCTGTTTGGCCGCGTCCCGCAGAGTCCCGCCGCGTCCTCGTCCTCCTTTCCCCGCGATGAGAGGAGAGGGCCGTTTATTGTTAGTTGTGCTGCCAGCGCCGCCACCCCAACGAATTCCTCACCTCCCCCCTCCACTCTGGCGGCTTTTCCGCGTGGCAGCCGCTGAAGAGGAAGTTCGAGCGTGGGGCCAAATAAATGACATAGATGAGAGGTGAAAAAAAGAGAGAGAGAGAGAGACAGAGAGACCCGTTGGGCGGGGCGGGCCTCACATCCACCCTCGCTTTCACCGCCTCCTTCCCGCCGGCCGAAAGGACACGTGAGCAATTACCGAAATAGAGCGGCGACTGATTCCGTTTCCGGGTTTGCCGTCCGCCGAGTCCTCCGAGTCCCGCCAGTCCTGCCAGTCCGGCGAGAGGCGGGGTGACGGGGTCACTCCATTGGCTGGAACGCTTCGACGGCAGGGTCGTGGTACTGTCTGTCTGCCTGTCTGTCTGCCTGTCTGTCTGTCGGACTGTCTGTCTGCCTGTCTGTCTGTCTGTCTGTCTGTCTGTCGGACTGTCTGTCTGTCCGTCTGTCTGCCCGTCTGTCTGTCTGTCTGTCCGTCTGTCCGCTTGCCGCCCCGCACCGCGAGGTCGGTGCGGGTCGCTTCGCTTCCTGTCGCTGCTGGAGAGAGATAACTCGATTACGTGGAAGAACGGCCGCGGCGCTGTCTCTCTCGCACTCGCTGCGGGGCAGGGCCAGGCAGGGCCAGGCAGGGCAGTGTGCGAGAGAGACAGAGCACGCCGTTTGGAGCCCCCGGGCCGGGCTCGCCGAGTTTAGGGAAATTGCTGCATCCTGTGGGCCTTTTACCATATCAGCATGTACAGACATCGGCAAACAGGCAGAAGGTTAAAAAAAATCCGAATATAAAATGTTGAACCGCGTGAGGGCGGCGTGCGCGGAAGGGACTACCCTGCGATTCCAGCCACGGCACGGCACGGCACTGCCAAGTCTCCTGCTATAGTGCGACACAGGACAGAGCCGCGCTTTCAAATTTTTAAACTGCACACCGCCCCCCATTCTTCTTCCTCTCTCGAGGGGACTTCCCTCTATCCGGCAGCGCCGCTGGCTGGAGAAATGTTTAAACGACGGAAACGTGCTTTCGCGGCCGTCTCGCTCGTATACGTGCTTACATGGCCGTTCCCTCGACGTCGTCGGCCCCGGGGGGGGGGGGGGGGGGTCGAAGGGCTTGCCTACCGGCTGACCCTCGCCTCGCCAGGGTGGTGCCGCCTATGAGCGGCCAGGCCGCTGCCCCTTTATGGCTGGAGCATGAAAGGGGAAAGATGAGGGGGGGAGGGGGGGAATCTTGGCGGCACAACGGCACTCCACAGTGACGGAGCAAAGGAATAAAACGAGGGAAAAAGTGAGACGGACTGCGCAAAAGGGAGGAGAGAGAGAGAGAGAGAGAGAGAGAGAGAGAGAGAGAGAGAGAGAGAGAGAGAGAGAGAGAGAGGAGGGGGTGGCTATTACCGCCCGTACTGGGGCAAGGCGGCCAAGGAAAAGTGGCCGTCCACACGCATGCGGCGCTGGAATGCACTTCGTCTTGTTAGTGCCGGCCGGAAAAGAAAGATTTTTCTCTTCAGTATTTTCTTTACTTGGGTCTTTTGACTGACTGATATGACACTAAAATTCTCGTCGGTTCTGACTGAAAAATCATTCGACTCAGCCCGGTTTTCCCGGCGGTTGCCAACACCGTAAATGTCTTACGGTGAAAAGGCTGCATCAACATGTAATGGTGCAGATTTTCTCTATAATACCCACGAAAGTCGTCAAAATATCCATAAGGTACAGTGAACTCTCAATGGTATGTTATGAAGTCAGCTGCACCACCATAATATGGAACATTTTCACCATATTCTGGAGAATCTCCCCTGTACAACATTTAGAGTGAACGAACAACGAGGCAAATTGTCCATTTTGATGCGCGTCTCCTCGGAGTAGTTAAGGCGCTTAGGCGGGCAGTCCGTGCGGCTTGCTGGCCGGGGTTAAGACCAACGAGATTGAAAGAAAGCCCCTCTGCCCCGCTGCGGCTCGGCACGGCCCGGCCCGCTCCTTTCACTAATGAAGGTGTGTTGGAACCACGCAGCCCCCCCCCCCTCTCTCTCCTTCCTCGGGTTTTTAATTTGCATTTTAAAATTCAAAAGAGGGAATTAAAATGGACGCGCGTCTGGCAATTGGAGCGTGCCGTGCCGTTTCTGTCGCCACTTTGTCCTCTTCCTTCCCGGCAGCGACGGATGCCGACTGCCTCTCTCGCACTCATGGGACGTCCCGTACACGTTCGAGAGAGACAGAAGGAAAGACTGGCGGATGCCCATCTCCGAAAGCGGAAATTCGGGCAAACGCGCACTTACAGTGTGCTGGCGGTCCCGGACTGATTCCATGAGTGGGAGAGAGACGGAGCGATGAAAACGGCTCTGGGAATCAGTCTGCCGGCGGTGCTGGCGCCGACACCGCCACCCCTTCCTTCCACACGGTGGGTTTGGCACCTGGAGGGCGCCATTGGGGCAGGGCCAGCGGGTTGGGGGGGGGGGGGGGGCAGGGGTCGCGCGCGCTGGATGAGGCGGCGTCTCCAGGGGCGACGTCGTTCTCGGAATGGGTCGCCGTCCAAACCCGGAGGAGGCCAAGTGGACCGAGCAGGAGGGGCACAGTGGGCCAGAAGACCGGTGGAGGCGGCCAAAACTCTACACGTGTTTTGAGCTCCAGCGTCGCGAAGCAGGGCTCGAACCGAACGTGCGGCCCCACCAGTGGATTCCTCGTTCGGAGAGCTATCCATTGGTGGGGTCACACGTGCGATTCGAGTCCCATTTAGTGACTCGGGAGCTCAAAACGTGTCGAGGGTTTCTGCCGCCTGCGTCGATCTTAAGGCCCACTGTGAGTCCTCGCGTGGAGGCCAGTGGAGGCCAGCGAGCGCCTGCGGTGGCGCGGGTAGGCCGCACGCGCGGCAGTTGTGCGTTGTGTTGCCTGCACTGCCTGCACGCAGGCGCTAGGCAAACAGCACCGGCAGGGCAACACGGACTGACTTGTGGGCTCGCGCCGCCAGACCCGACCTTCGCAAAATCGTTCAAAATGTCGACTCATTTGATGACAGCGCGAAATCAGAACTTCCCTCGGGGACACACTGGATGTGCAGCGCACGGCTATGAAGTCTCCACGGAAGAAGTCGCCCCCGAAAATGGGACCGCTCAGTCGCTCTTCTTTTCCTCTGCCTTTTCCATGATTTATTTGCATTATCTTACAGTGGGGCAGACAGGCGGCCGCGCATTGCGTTGGAGCCTCCGGGACTTGGCAATCACCGCCACCGGAAGGAAGACAATCCGGCTGGAAAAGTCGCGCAAAGCGGTTCCAGGCCGTCCAGGCCTTCAAGGCGGGGCGCACAGTGTGCTAGAAGATCGGTGCGGGGAGGGGAGGGGAGGGGAGGGGGTCGCGCGACCGGTTCGTTACTCAAAGTGATGGCTAACAAGATGCACCGAGCCGAGACGAGCCTGCCCCGCCACTGGTAATCCCAGGGCCGCGTTTTGCGCGCCAAAACGGAGCGCCGCCATTGGCGGGGCGGTGGCGCGCGTTGCCGCCGCGGTCAGGGCGGCCAACTTGTTCCCGCGCAAATCCTGCGCCAGACAGGCCGCGCACTTCCGGAATAAAGCGACACGTCGCACCGCGCGTCGCAGTGTGCCCCAAAGTGATTACCGTGTCCGCCGCGGCCCGCGGGGGACACGAAAAAGACAGTACACCAGGAAATGGATTTGTGCAGTTTTGTTCTCGCGGCCTCGCTCGCTTTTGCGCATTATATGCAGGATTTTTTGCGCGAATTCCGTACGCGAAATCGCGCACGCGGGTTCAAGTCTTGCATCGAAGAGGCGAGTATCGTGAACGTGCAAAACACGACCTTTGCGCGTTTCCAGCGTCGCTCGGCGGCGTCAGTGAGGCCGGCCGGAAGTGAGACCTATGGCTGCGGCGAGGCGGCAAGGCCCTGCTGGAGAGCGAGAGAGAGAGAGAGAGAGAGAGAGAGAGAGAGAGAGAGAGAGAGAGTCAAGGAGTATTACTGAGGTGCGGTCGGAGTGAGACTGATATCACACCACGCGCAGAACGGATGTCGCTGAAACGAGCATCTGTCAACGGAACGGGGCCTCACCGCAGGGATATCAAGACGACGGTACCCCCCCCCCCTCCCCAAACCACCATTTCAGTGCACCAAACAACGCAGCTGCTGCTCGCAGGGGTAATAATTTATTTGGACTGCTGTTATGCAGGCTCCACTCCAGCGCGGGCTTCGCGGGCTTCGCGGGCTTCGCTGGCAGGCTTTAAGACCCGCGGGGCTCAGGCAGCCTTGCCCGCTGCCGCCGAGGTCGCGGGGGGCCGTTCCTGAATTACTACTCCCCCGCTGCTGCCGGGCGGTACACTGCACAGTGGGTCAGAAGACTGGAGAGGGCGGTCAAAATCCCGGACGCGTTTTGAGCGCCAGAGTCGTTAAATGGGACTCGAACCGAACGTGTGACCCCACCAATGGATTCCTCGTTCGGAGAGCAATGCATTGGTGGGGTCACACGTTCCGTTCGAGTCCTGTTTAGCGACTCTGGGGCTCAAAACGCGTCTAGAGTTTCGGCCGCCTCCACCGGTCTTCTGGCCCGTTCTGCCCCATTGTGCACTGCCCCGCTGCCTCAGTGTGCCACAGGACCGCGCGCTTTGACACAACCTTGGTAAAAAAATGTCTTGACGGCGCGACGGACG
The DNA here is from genome assembly GCF_012932325.1 of Thrips palmi. NCBI lineage: Eukaryota > Metazoa > Arthropoda > Insecta > Thysanoptera > Thripidae > Thrips > Thrips palmi. Next base: position 16,726,022 of record NW_023144627.1, on the reverse strand, counting down.
TCACCGAGTGCAAGTTTTTCCCTGCCGACCCGAAAGAAACAGAAAACGTCTTGCCCCGGACTGACAGACGTCACAGACGTCACAGTGCACCGCGCTGCAAGGCTCGCGGCGCGGAGTGGCTCTCGGTCGTGTACGTGTGGCCGCGCGGAAAGGAGTCGAGCACTGCCGAGCACTGCGGGCTCATTAACACAGTCCGTGACTCAGTCCGTGACTCGCCTCGGGACGGCACAGCACTTGTCTGCGTGGTCGCGCGGTTAGCGCCGCCCACTCGTAAGCCAGAGAGTAAGGGTTCAAATCTCCCCTCCTCCAATTTTTTTTTCTCATTTGAAAATTTAACTGTTTTTAGTGCTTGCTTGTTACTCTCGTCCATAGGTCCCGTTTTCTGAAAATTCTCTGAGCACCAGTACAATTTTCAGCTTTCCCGATCATAGTGACACTCGACTCGAGCCCCGCCAACTTGAGCCTAACGACGGAAGTAAAGCGAGCCCTCGCTGAGGGCGCCGAATCCGGGCTAAGAATCCTGGCGGCCAAGTTGGCCCCGCCCCGCCCCGCCCCGTCCCGCCACGCCCCGCCACGCCCGCGGCCCTGACGACCCGCCTCTCTGTTCCAGGCTTCCAGGTGCTAGTTTGAGATGGTCATTACCTTCCTGAGGCAGGCGGCCAACTCGAGCACGGAGACCGACGGCGCGCCCGCCGAGACGGAGGCCGCGAACATGGTGAGTCCTCATGGATCCCCACTCCTTTTATGTTTTGGAGTGCGGTTGCCACGCGTGGCGCGCTGGCTCCAGAAGTAATCAAGTGAGGCGGAGGTTTACACTGTGGCGGTCGGTGTTGGCACACTGTTGGCACAAACGCTCGGCGCCTTTCTGCCTTTTCACGACCGCCGCTACACTGCCGCCTCGGAATCACCGAGGAGACAATCTTCGCCCGGGTTCAAACACCACGCAAAGGGTTTCCTTTTTTTTCTTTTTTAGGCGGTCGTCAACTTTTGGCGAGGGCCTTGATGGCCGCTGCAGCGCAGAGGTCCCGGCTCGGGTCTCGGTCCTCGTCCCGTGATTTGTTTTACGCCACTGTAAAAACGGCGCACAGTGGGCCAGAAGACCGGTGGAGGCGGACTAAACTCTAGGCGCGTTTTGAGCTCCAGAGTCGCTTAACGGGACTCGAACCGAACGTGTGGCCCACCAATGGATTGCTCTCCGAACGAGGAATCGATTGGTGGGGTCACACGCTCGGTTCGAGTCCCGTTTGTCGACTCTGGAGCTCAAAACGCGTCTTGAGTTTTTGCCGCCTCCACCGGTCTGCTGGCCCACTGTGCGGCGGAGGGTAGGCAGAAACCGCATGGCGACGTGGCCTCGAAATGCTGGCCGTACTCGCCACACTCGCAGCCTGCGGTTCGGAATGGTTATCGCCCGTCACATGACTGTGCCGCGCGGCGCGGGATGGCAAGTTGGTGATTGCAACCATCAGCTCCCCTGGGGAGCGGAGGGGAGGGGGAGGGGGTGCGGTCGCCGGCAGCCATTGTGGGCCGCTCGTCCAGCCTGCCTGGCCTGCCCGGCTCGCCACGCATCGGCGCTGTGCCGAACCAAAGGACACCGTCCCAAGCTGAATGGAAACCCTGTGGTGACACAGAGAACACAACGGCGTCGGAAGGGTCGCGCCCCGCCCCGCCCCGCCCCGCCCCGCCCCGCCACAGCGCGGCGCCATTCGTCAAGGCACGGCACTGCCACGGCACTGCCTCCCATTTTCGGCACCGCGGCGCCTCTACTCTACGCCGCCCAAAAATGGAACTAATGCCCGTGCGCGCGAGTTTAGTGCGCCTAGCGGCACGCGGCCTGAATTTCTCATGCGTCGGCAGTGCCGGCAGGGCGGGGGCGGGGCTGGATAATGAGGGGAAGGGGGATGAAGAGTGATGCCCCCTCTGTCTCCCTCCCTTCCCCTCCCCCCCCCCTCTCTCTCTCGATTTGCCCGCGTCAGCTGGAAAGATGAGAATTTGCCGAGGGCGGGCTGGAAAAAGAGACTGTCGCTCTGCACCCTTCCTGCTTTGTGGCGATTTGGGGTAGTGGGGGGTGGGGGGGCCCCCAAGACAGCGGGGCAAATCCTCGCTTAATCACCAGCCTAATCTAAAGGGCAATGCCGCCCGGCCTAAGCTTCGCGTCGCTACGCCCCGGCCGGCATGCCCCGAGGGCAGCACGCGGCCCCCGCCAGCCAGCTAGCCAGCCAGCGTCTCCAATGAAACGACTGCCGGCAAGTCGGGGCAAACGGGGTTAACGAGGACGACGGGATGAGCCGCGCGCGGACAGACCGAGCTGGCAGCCCAAGGCCAATCCGCCGAGGGAAAGGATCGACTTCCCGGACCGCGCCACAGTGGGCCAGAAGACCGGTGGACGCGGCCAAAACTCGGACGCGTTTTGGGCTCCAGAGTCGCTAAATGGGGCTCGAACCGACCGTGTGACCCCACCAGTGGATTCCTCGTTCGGAGAGCAATCCATTGGTGGGGCCACACGTTCGGTTCGAGTCCTGCGTAGCGACTCAGGAGCTCAAAACGCGTCTAGAGTTTTGGCCGCCTGCGCCGGTCTTCTGGCCTACTGTGCGCACGGAGGCTGGGTTCGACGGAAAGCCGTCACTCGGTGGCCGAGAAAGCCGAGAAAGCCGAGGGAAAGCCGCAGAAAAGCGCAGCGCACTGTTTCGCCCTCATTGTTTTTCTCTTTCACAAACATTGAATCGTACTTGATTCTGAGGGGAACTGCGAGAACAACGAAATGAGAAATTTGTGGCGGTCGGGCAGGGAGAGGGAAGCGACGACAGAATGTCGAAATGACGAGCACATCACTGCGAGGGGAGGCTGCACGCCGCCAAGCGTCAACTCGCCTGGAGCTCCTGGAGCGCCTGGAGCGCCTGGAACGCCTGGAGCCCCGCGAGCGGCTTCCCGACGCAATCTGCGTTTCTCCAGAATTTCTCCGTTTTGCTTCTCATTTGGGAAGCAAACGGCTTTGGACTAGTCAAGGTTTTAGAGTCTCTCTCTGCCCGTGCGGCGGCCTGTCAAAACACGATACCCCTGCACTGCAATCGGCCTGTAGCACACCCCATTGAAGCACTGACTCGGCAGCCACAGTACTCGCGGCTCTTTTTCTGTTTACCTTGCCGAGTATTTTCCTTCTCATGTTTTCCCCCTTCTCGTGGCGACTCGGTCCATCTTCCCTCCCCGACAAGAAGCGAGGCATTACGTTGCCCGAGAGTCGTTTTCGCCGCTCTGTCTCTCTCGCAGCTACACGGGACGCCCCATGAGCGCGAGAGAGACAGAGCGACAAAAACGACTCTCGGAATCAGTCTGCTGTGTGGGCTTCAGAACGGGCAACGCGCCTCGGCATAGGCCTCCCATCTCCCATTATGCTGATGCATGCTGATTCCGCCCAGCAGCACCCGGGGCCGACGAGCCCCCTCCCTTTCACTGCCCCCACCCCCACCCCCTTTCCCATTCCCTCGCTGCTCACGTCGCGACATAAACCAACGCAAAGCAACCGGATTAGAGGTTCGCTTTCGCTTCCCGGCCCCGCGAGCGCGCGAGCGCAGCAGCAGACTGATTCCGAGAGTCGTCGCTCTGCCTCTCTCGCGCTCACGGGGCGTCGCGTGTGGGTGCGAGAGAGGCAGGGCGACGGAAACGACGCCGTGAGTCGGCCGCCCGCGGCGGGCCTGCCGGGCCCGGCTGAGGTTTCCAAGGCGGTGGCGGGGAAGGCGAGCACGGAAAGCGAGGTGTGAAAAAGAAGGAGGGAGCACAGAACGACATAATGGAAAACTTGCCTGAATGGTGTAACTAGGGGTACGCGCCGTTTAGTCTGGGCGCGTAGTGTGGCTGAGCGATGCGAATTGACATGGTTTGTGCACTTTGGACTTTGCTTGAGAAGAAGAAATATGCATCTTAAGGACTCATATTGAGTGAACTTTAGACCAGGGGTACAAATGGAAGTGATTTTCGTTATCAGAACACCAAAAACTGCTGGGATCAATGCCAAACTCGATTTAAAAATTTTGGTCCAAAATTGGTTAAAATTCGGTTAAATGTGAGTCTGGGAAAAGTTTGAAGGTCATTTTTGAGTTCAGCACACCAAAAACTGCAGGAAACAATATTAAACTCGACTTGAAAATTTTGGTCCAAAATGACCTAATTTGGGATGAAAATATAAGTCTGGAGTCGAAATGAGAGTGATTTTCGTTATCAGCACACCAAAAACTGCTGGATCAATGTCAAACTCGATTTAAAAATTTTGGTCCAAAATTGGTCAAAATTCGGGTAAGTGTGAGTCTGGGAAAATTTTGGAAGTCATTTTTGAGTTCAGCACACCAAAAACTGCAGAAAACAATATAAGACTCGACTTGAAAATTTTGGTCCAAACTGACCTCGTTTCGGATGAAATATAAGTCTGATGTCAAAATGGAAGTGATTTTTGCTATCAGCACTCAAAAAACTGCAAGAATCAATGTGGAATTCAATTTAAAAAATTTGACCCAAAATCGGTTAAATTTTGGGTCTGGAGACTATTTAGAAGTCAATATTGAAGTCAGCGCACTGAAAACTGCAGGGAAACTCATAACTCTCAAATTAGAAAGTTTCGCCCAAATTGCGTAGCTCTAGGTGAAGTGTAGGTTTGGCATTGAAATAAATGTAGCTTTTGTGACTAGTACACTGAAATCTACAAACAACTATCTAGACTCAATTTCTGTACATTCCTACACTGTCTTCATGAAGCACCCTCTGTCATCACCAATTCCCTGATGCCACACCAAAGTGAATCCCTCAGTCGAGTAACATTCAATTGCCAGCATTGAATCGCTTAATTGGTTACTCGTATGATTGGGTCACTTTTCGATATCTCTTTTTTCTTAACTAATGAATTCTCAATTTTTATAGTAATATCTATGAAACATTTTGTCATTCTTTCATTGCGAACCAGTGAATAAAACAATATTGATTGGCATACGTTATCACAGTTAATATTAAGAGAGTCAGTTTAGGGTAGGCTGATCTGAACCAGTTAACGGGGACCAATTATTGTCAAATCCAGTGATTCGTCATCATAGAGTCCAATGCCAAGGATACCCAAGGCTTAATGAACCGACACAATTTATCTTACTCAGGTATGCAATACTGAGTAGTACCAGTTATATTGACTTCAGTGAAGTGAAAGGAATCGTCTCATTAAATCCATTCACTAATTCACTCACCGCTCAAAACCTGAGTCGTCTCTTTGAACCCAATATCAATTCAACTCTATTAGGATTAAATATACACAACCATACATTGATTCTATTAATAACACATGTTAGTACTTTGGCACTCTTGTCAGCCTGCAGCATTGCAATAGAATGTATTTCTCGAGTCCAAACTAAGTATGCCTGCTAATGTCAACACAAGTTATTTATGCATTTCCCTGATTTCCTCTACTATGAAAATTTAAAAAAGAGGATGACACTATAGAAAATGAAACAAGTAGATGCCCACAATACAAAAAGGTCAAAATAAAAACATTCTTTTTACACTGCTCTGTCAAGGTGCACTGACCTGAAGAAGATTCCCCTCGAAAGGGGGAGGGGGAGAGGGGAACGAAACACGTAAATCATTTCACTGCCATTCTCCATATTTCGCTGTGTTGATACTCTAAAAGGGTTTTAATCATTCTAGAATGTGGAAAAACTTTGGCCGATCTCATTTCCAAACCCTTCTGCTCGTTATTTTGTTTTATTTGCATATTTGCTTCTGTCCCGTATTTGAGAGCCGCGGCCGCAGGTATGAGAAATTCGTGAGTGCTGAGTGCTGCCAACCTAACCATGCTAATAACCTGATTCAAAAGTATGTTTTGAATATTTCAAACGATACTAAACAACGATTTGAAACAACTCGTGTTGGGGGGTGCTAAGGCGACGTTAAACGAAATCTTGAAACTATAGCCACTGTAGTTGCTGAGAATCGTTGGTGAGTACAACAGACTCACAGACAGACAGACAGACAGACGCACGACCAGTCACTTTTCAGCGCGCCCAAACACGGCAAGGGCTTCGCTATCGCTCAGCCAATTAGAAAATTTATAATTGATGTGATTCCCCTTTGAAGGGGCGTCGTCGAAAGGGACGGCGGCGCGGCATTCGGCTGGCCTCGGCTGGGGAGCCCCGCTCCGGGAGGGACACCGGAAGTGCGCCGGTAATTGAGGAAGCAAACTTTCAGCAAGGTGGCACTGACGAGGCGCGAGGCGAGCGAAGCGCGCCGCCGCCCCGAACGGGCAGGGTCCTGGGTTCGAATACCGACCCCCTTTTTTTTCTTTTGCTTTTTTTTCTGTGTATGCTGGCCTGCCGCCACACCGCAGTGCTAGGCCGGAAACAGCCCCAGAGAAAGGGCCCCGGGCCAGGGCGACTCTGTGTGTGTGTGTGTGTGGTGTGTGTGTGCACGCGCGCCTGCGAGGTAGGCAATATCCCGCCCGCAGCGCGCCCAAGTCTGCGGGCTGGCCTACCCGGCAGGCGTTCCCGCCCCCGGCGCGGTCCGCCAGGCGTCCAGCAATGCGTCTCGTCCCGTCCCGTCAAGGGGTGCGAGAGAGACGGAGCGACGAAGCGTCGAGCGCATTCACTCTCCAGGCCGTTCCAGGCCGTTCCAGGCCGCTCCACTCCAGGCAGCCGGCGGGCCCCGAGAGCGTTGGCTCCGGTTACACGCTACACCCCACTGTCGGGGCTGTCGCCCTGTACCACGCCGACGGCGAGGCCGACGACGAGGCCGACGGCGACGCGGAGCATCAAGCATAACTGGCAGCAACGAGCAGCCAAGGCGAGTTTACGTAATGTAATGATCGCAGAGTGACGTCACTTCGTCTCGGTGACGTCATGCGTCGTCACCGTGACGTCACCGTGACGTCACCGTCATCGGGGCCGCCAACCGGAGCGACGCGCCAAACAGGCGAGTTGGCCGCCGGGGCGTTCCGCGAAGGCGTTCCGCGTCGTGTCACCGTGTATCGGGTGGCGCTTGCGATTGATAGCGATAGCGCGGCGAAGGAGGGGCCGCCAAGGCGACGCACAGTGGGCCAGAAGACCGGTGGAGGCGGCAATTCTAGACGCGTTTTGAGCTCCAGAGGCGCTAAATGGGACTCGAACCGAACGTGTGACCCCACCAATGGATTGCTCTCCGAGCGAGGAATCAATTGGTGGGGTCAACACGTTCGGTTCGAGTCCCGTCTAGCGACTCTGGAGCTCAAAACGCTCACAATTCCAGGGAGCAGTGCAGCAGCGGGCGCCGCCGCCTGTTGCTTGGCTATGGCTTCAAAAGTGCGCCATTTCGAGAAGGCGTCCGGGTGCGTCCGACCGTGACGACGACGGCGAGGTGGTGGAAGCACCGGCGCCATCGCTTTCCTCCTCCTCCCCATCCACCCCGTCTCTCCGGACGCCGGCAGTCACTCATCGAAATTGTGGCGAGGCGAAAGAATCGAGGGGAGGTGCGAGAGAGAGAGAGAGAGAGAGAGAGAGAGAGAGAGAGAGAGAGAGAGAGAGAGAGAGAGAGAGAGAGAGACACGGCACTCGTTTTTGTTGGCCCTGTCGTCGTGATGGTGGCGGTGGCCAATCGGACGAACAAGAAGCCCGGATCTTTTCCGTCTTCTCCGAGCGGCGAGCGGCAAAGGTGGCCGCCCCGTCCCGGACCCGTCCCGGACCCGTCGCCCCTCGCGGCCCAGCCAATCACTCACGGCCCGCGTCGCCCCGCGCTGCCGCACTCCAGCCTTCGAGACTCCAGACCGAGTCTGCCTCCAGCCGGCATGCAAATAGCTCGCCGCCCTGACCCCTGACCCAGTGCGCCCCGCGACTCGGCGCAACACAGTGGGCCAGAAGATTGGCGAAGACCGGCGAAGGCGGCCAAAATTCAAGACTCCAGAGTCGCTAAATGGGACTCGAACAGAACGTGTGACCCCACCAATGGATTGCTCACCGAACGAGGAATCCATTGGTGGGGTCACACGTTCGGTTCGAGTCCCACTTAACGACTCTGGAGCTCAAAACGCGTCTAGAATTTTGGCCGCCTTCGCCGGTCTTATGACCCACTGTGCGGCGCAGCGCGGGAACTGGGGCGGCGCGCGGCCCCGCGCGGTGTTCGCCTCAAATTAATGCGTTGTGAGAGGTCGGTTTGCAGCGCCGGCGCTCTGTCTCTCTCGCACCCCAACGGAGCGCCCCGCGAGTGCGAGAGAGAGCGCGCGAGTCGGAGCAGAGGCGTCGACGGGTGTTATGCAAAGGGTGGGGAAGGTGAAGTGTTTACCGCGCCGCGACAAAGCGTCAAAGGGAGCAGCGTTTTGTTACGCCACGCCACGCCACGCCACGCCTCGCCACGCCTCGGCGCGTCGGGACTCGACGAATCACGGGCACGGTGGAAACAGGAAGAGCAGACTCACTATCACTCGGAGCCACTCAAGCGAAACACAACCCCAATGCAACTTCCCACATATAAATTTTAGAAACGCTAGTTGCAGTCCCCCCTCCCCCAACAACGGATTCCTCTTTCGGAGAGCAATCCATTGGTGGGATCACACGTTCGGTTCGAGTCCCATTTAGCGACTCTGGAGCTCAAAACGCGTCGAGAACTTGGGCCGCCCGCCTCCACCGGTCTTCTGGCAAATCCACTGTGGCCGTCCTGACGCTACGGTACTCGACAGCCCCGACCGCGGCACCGCGCGGCGCGGCCTAGACGGGCTTGACACGGGGATGCATAATTTGTCCGGCCGAGCCAAACTTTGTACCTGTCCCGAAGAAGATCCCTGCCATCCATCAAGCGCCTCTCGCCCGAGCCTCGGCGGCCTCGGCCCGAGCGGACCGCCTTGGCGCCTTTCGCGCGAGCCGTCGACAACAACAACAACACAACAACAACACAACAACAACAACAACAACACTCGGCCCGCCAGGTTGAAAAAGGGCGCGAACAGGGCGGTGGGTGCACTCCGTTTCATCTTTTATTTCAACAACTGACAAATGATTGAGTTTTTCTGCTTCAACAAAAAAATTATATCATTTTTCGTTAATTTAAAAAGCGGTTGGGCGACTCGGAGCGCGCGTCTGTCGTGCGCGGCGAAAATTAATTCGGGAAGATTAAAACCAGCGCCGCCGGTCTGTCGGCAGCCTTCTCCTCCGGCCAGGTTGCGTTGCAGCTATTATTTACCTGGCCGAGGTTCGGGCTGCCGAGGCGAAGAGGGGCGGGGGAGTTATGGCTGGGGATTGAGATCAGGCACTGGCGGTTAGCCTTACATTAGCATGTGAAGCTAGCAGAGCTCCGTCTGGCCGAGGGCCCCTCTCCCTCTCTCTCTCTCTCTCTCTCTCTCTCTCTCTCTCTCTCTCTCTCTCTCTCTCTCTCCACACACACACACACACACACACACACACGAGCCCACGGACCCACCTTCCACAGTACACGTCTCTCCTCCCCCACAAGTTAGGGGCTGTATCATAAGGCATGCCGCGGGTCTAGTCCCTATTTTACACCCAACTTTTCTTCTACGTGACCAATAGGGCGTTAGTGCTTTGGGAGCCATCGCCGCTACACTGTCCGCGGCAGCCACTGAGAACGACCGTTAAAAATTTTGCATATTTTTTTTTAAGTACAAGTACTTGAACCCTGCTCCTCCTCACGCAGCAATGCGTCTGACAGCTCACGCTTTCCCCACGGGAAAATCATTTTACCCCACCGCGAAATAGGTCTAGGTCCAAAAAATAATTTAAAACGAACACAACAAAGAGTCACATCACCGCAGAACCAAAAAAAATATGCCCCAGTTACTGTTTTTTTTTTGTAGTGTGAGCGCAGTCGAGCGGACGGGATGCGTTATCCTGAGGACAAAGGGAACGGACCGTTTTTACGTTTTTACACACCGAAAGCCTGCAATGCTTATTTTGATTGCCGTTGTCGCTGCCCCGCCGCCATGCTGGACAGACTAGACAATGTGCGTGTGTGTGTGTGTGGGGGGGGGGGGCTCGCGGATAGACAGCATTATTTCGCGAACGAGTTGAGGAGGTCCCCCCCCCCACACACACACACACGGCCTCGCCGTCGGCGCTGGGCGCCCTGGCAGCCTGGTCGGGTCGAGGTGCGAGGCGCATGGCTAGGCGGGGCCCGCTGCTAGCCGGTGTGAGAGAGATGGAAGCGAGCCCAGGGACCGATAAAAACTGATTTTAAAATTCATGGCAATGCCGGCTGGGCGAGAGAGAAAGATAAAGGGGTGGGGGTGGCTGCCTACCCGACCGCGCCAGGTTCGCCAGGTGGCTCCAGGGAGAGGCTTGGACGCCAATGTTGGTGAGGCATGCCGGATTAAAGCAAGCACCCCCTCCCTGCCCTGCCCTGCACACACACACACTCTTCCCAGATTATCGGTCAGCAAGTCCCGCTAAAATGTTATTCCAACCGCCAAAGCCCCGGCCGGGCCGACGGATGAAGCGGCGCGTCGGCAAAGGAAAACATCCCCGAAAAATTAGTTCCGTCGCTCTGTCTCTCTCGCACCCCGACACGCCGGGGCACGCCGCACGAGTGCGAGAGAGACAGAGCGTCGTCCGGCATCGGTCTGCCTCGTTAATCGTCACGCGCGTCCAATCTCCTGATTGGCTGCGCCGCTGCGCCATTGGTCAGCAATTCGTTGCCACTCGCCGCCACTCGCCCTCATTCCGTTATTTCGTTTCCCGATCACCATACATTCCCGCCGCCTGTAAGCCTGGCAGGCAGGCAGGCAGGCAGGCAGCCAGGCAGGCAGCCAGGCAGCCAGGCGGGCGGGCGGGCAGGCAGGCAGCCAGGCAGGCAGCCTCCAGCCAGCGGTTTGTTTAGGATTCGCGGCATGCGCCCAACTCGCAAACTCTTTGCGGAGCGCCGAGCGCTGGGCGTCGTGAAGCACGTCATGAGCATGAAGGCGGGGCCGCGGGGCCGCGGAGGCGCGGAACTTGCACGTTTACATAACCTCCTTGCCTCTCTCTCTCCCTCTCTCTCTCTCTAATTCGGCGCGCCGGGCTGCAAATCCTCGCCATACGGTTCCTTCTGCCCGATAGAGGCGGCACCGCTTCCTCGCTCTGTCTCTCTCGCACTCGTGGGGCGTGCCGATTGGGTGTGAGAGGGACAGAGCGGTGACATCACTGTTCAGAATCAGCAGTGGAAACAAGGGGAGCGAAAAGAAAGGGTACATAGGACGGAAAGGAAACAAAGGGGATCGAAAGGTGGTTGCGTCGCTCTGTCGCTCTCCCTCACGTGAGTGAGTGAGAGAGAGAGAGAAAGAGCCCCCTCCAGAATCGGGTGCAGGTCGTTGCCGGTGAAGAAGTGCGTCGCCTACATTGGACATCGCGGAGCGTTTCGTCGCCTCGTCTCTGTCGCACTCATGGGGCGTCCCAGGCGTGCCGTGGGGGTGCGAGAGAGACAGCGCATCAGGTGGCCTGTTGATGTAGTTACGCGGCCGTAGCTCACGGAAGGCCCTCCGCGAGGACGACGCCAAGTTGCTGCAAGCAGTGCGCCGTTTGCGTCGCTCTGTCTCTCTCACACTCATGGGGCGTCCGGCAGAGGTGCGAGAGAGACAGAGCGACGAAACGACTCTCGGAATCAGGCTGCTGGCAGCCCTGGCCCCGGTAACGCATGTCCCCGACAACCCGTGCCATTCTCAAAAGTTGGGCCGTGCGGCCGCCGCAGCACCGAGGAGGAGAAACCAAGTTGCCAAATGAAGCGACGAAAATTTCCCCTCAGCGAGAGAAGTTTCGGGGACCTACACCTCAGCTTGCTTGACTGTAGGCGACGTCTCCATCGGGAACCGCCTTAGCCACCCAGCAGACGACACGGCGATAGAAACTCACCTGGAAACGATGCGTGGACACCGTGCCTGCATCCCTTCTTTGACAACAACAAACGGCCACTAACCTCACATTTCTTCTGAAGTCTTGACGTGACAAGTTACAACAGAAACGTATCGGGTGTTTGCAAACAACAAGACCCTCCCCTTCCCTCCCCCACCATGCCCCCACAGACGTCTCACGGATTTTCCCGTCTTTCAGATTCCAGACACACTCGCACCGACCGCGAGCCTGGCGTCAGCCCGTTTCAATCCTCTCCTCGTTTTCAAATTGAAGCAACAGTCGGCCGCTGGAGACGGCCAAAACTCTAGACGCGTTCGCATCGCAGGCTGGCGGCCGCTCCCGTCGGCACGGGGTAGCGCCGCGGCAGTTTGCCCGGCGGCCCGACAGAAGGGCTGCAGAGCCCCTGGCGACGGCCGGCCGAAGCTCTGCCGTCTCGGCCCCTGGCGCGGCGCGGTGCCCTGGCGGTGCCCTGGCGGTGCCCGGCCCGGCCGCTAGATGGCGCCGCCGTCCCCACCGCCATTTGTCACAGCGGGCTGTCTTTCGCGCTCGTTTTCATTATTTATCGCACATCAAACTTGTCGGGGCGCGTGCAGATATGTGGCGCGATCAAAACCGCACGCCCGTGATGGACGGCGCTGCGTCGCAGCACCATGGCAGCGCCCTGCGATTGCGTGTTCGAATCTCATTTTGAATTTGGCAGCGGGGTGCGTTCCCGAAAGACGAGCGGTCGGTCCGGCTCGCCGGTCCTCTGCACGCCGCGTCTCACACCTCTCGCCGAAAAAGGAACTTCAAAAGAGGCGAATAGAGACACAAGGCGGCCTTCCCGTCCACCTGACACACGCCAAAAGTCCCCGAGACGATGCCCGGTCGGTGTGGTCGGTCCGGGCGGAGTCGGGGTGGGGGTGAGGAACGCACCCGCCGCGGGATGAATGGCCAGTTGAAACAAGCGGCGCGAAACATCCGATCAGCTGATTGTCAAAGTGCTACACAATGGGCCACCTCTCGCGAGTCTGGGGATTGAACGCGCTGATCGAGCCCAAGGAGTGCACCAGGAACGACCAGATGAGGCGGGACTTGAACGAGGAGTGGCCTGCCCTCGACAACTCGATTTGGGTGAGTGTTTCCCGGTGTGCCGTGCGTGGCGGGGCGGGGCCGGCCGGCCATCATCAGCTGATCCGTCAGCTGATCGGCGGGCCGCTTCGCCGCTTCTGCTGGCGCGCGCCTTCGGCTTCGCGTTCGCGTCTGCAGTGCCGCGCCGACGAACAATCAGCAATGTTTATGTTTTGTGTCCGCATCGGCTCGCGAGGATGTGAGAATTACGGGGAATTAATGCTAAGCAGTGCACTGCCACGGCGCCGCGGCGCGGCACGGGTCGTCGGCCCCAGGGTGGGGGATGGGGTGGGGGAGGGCGGCCGGAACAGCTGTTGAGCCAAAACAGTAAATGATAGCCGGCCTGTGTTCACGGACGGGGGAAATCTCTTTTAGATTCGATTTATTAACAGTGGTGGCTACAGCGGCGCTCTGTAACTAGCACCGCGCGCTGCCGCGCGCCGTTCATGTCTTGTTTGGGAATGAGTGGGCTGTTCATGTCGGCCGATGCCGGGCCGCGGCCCGTCCGCCACGCCACAAAAGGAACCAAAACAATGGAACAGTTTCCGCGGCTCGGCGAAAAAGGGAAACCCGCCTCCTCATAAATAGACGATTCTAAGCGAAGGGGTTCGTTGCACCCCCACCTCTCTCTCTCTCACCGCGCCGACCGACCGGCCGACGCTCTGTCTCTGTCGCACTCACTGGAGGGGCGCGGGAGTCCCCGAGTGATTTTTCAAAGCCACAGCGGAGGCCTTATTCCCAATTAATCCCAATGAAACCGGCCGGAGTTTGTTGCCGCCTTTTGTGTGGCTTCGGGAGTATTTTTCCCTTGCCCTGCTTTCTTCCCCCTCCCCCTCCCCTCTCTTCTTTCCATCGGGAAGTTCCTTAACTCAGTTTAAACAGCGTCCGAGCGCGGGCTGCTGTTTGTAATGCTGCTAGGGCGCCCCCCCCCCTCCCGCCGGGCCGGCTGCTGTCCAAAAGCTGGCGAAAGGCGGGAAGCGGGGCCAAGACTCATGGCAGGGGCGGGCCCGGGCGAGAGGGCGGAACCCATCGTGTACAGTGCCGTGTCGGCGGCCCCATGGACGGCACGGCACTCGGCCCTGTAATGAGTGCGAGCGAGACAGACGCTGCTCTTAGTTTCGCACTTCGCACACTGGGGCCCGGCGGCCTGGCCGGCCTGGCCGACCTGGCCGGGCGGCACGGGGTGGTGTCCACGCCCCGCTGTGGCACCTGGAGGCCTGCTGGAGGCTTGCTGGAGGCTTGCTGGAGGCTTGCTGGAGGCTTGCTGGAGGCTTGCTGGAGGCTTGCTGGAGGCTTGCCTTTGGGGGCTTGCTGGGTGCTGAGGCTTGCTGGAGGCTTGCTGGAGGCTTGCTGGAGGCTTGCTGGAGGCTTGCTGGAGGCTTGCTGGAGGCTTGCTGGAGGCTTGCTGGAGGCTTGCTGGAGGCTTGCTGGAGGCTTGCTGGAGGCTTGCTGGAGGCTTGCTGGAGGCTTGCTGGAGGCTTGCTGGAGGCTTGCTGGAGGCTTGCTGGAGGCTTGCTGGAGGCTTGCTGGAGGCTTGCTGGAGGCTTGCTGGAGGCTTGCTGGAGGCTTGCTGGAGGCTTGCTGGAGGCTTGCTGGAGGCTTGCTGGAGGCTTGCTGGAGGCTTGCTGGAGGCTTGCTGGAGGCTTGCTGGAGGCTTGCTGGAGGCTTGCTGGAGGCTTGCTGGAGGCTTGCTGGAGGCTTGCTGGAGGCTTGCTGGAGGCTTGCTGGAGGCTTGCTGGAGGCTTGCTGGAGGCTTGCTGGAGGCTTGCTGGAGGCTTGCTGGAGGCTTGCTGGAGGCTTGCTGGAGGCTTGCTGGAGGCTTGCTGGAGGCTTGCTGGAGGCTTGCTGGAGGCTTGCTGGAGGCTTGCTGGAGGCTTGCTGGAGGCTTGCTGGAGGCTTGCTGGAGGCTTGCTGGAGGCTTGCTGGAGGCTTGCTGGAGGCCTGCTGGAGGCTGGGGGTGGCGATGGAGGGGATGCTCCTGCCGGCCCGGCCCGGCCCGCCGCCTTCAGGACCGCCATCGCTCTTTGTCTCGCGATAAAACAAGGGCTCCCTGGAATCACAGCAGAGAGAGCCAACTTTTCTCCGGAGTGGGAGGCAGGGCCGGGCAGGGCCGTGCAGGGCTGCCAGCAAGCCAACTCGCTGGGCCAGGGCGGCAGGGCCGGGCCGTGGAGCACGGCGTAGGGAGCCCGGTCGCGAACGCCAGCGCGGCCAGCACGGCCAGCTCGCCGGCCGCAGCCGGGACAACGAAATTCGCAGTGACGCGGAGCGCTTTCGCTGATTAGCCAAGTGTGGCCGGCCCCTCTCTGCGCTCCGCCCGCCCCGCCAACTTGAGACGACTTGGCCGAGTTTCTTCCCGAACCCCAACTGTGACTCACTGTGACTGGCCGCTGGGCCGCTGGCTTCGGCGTCAAGGCGACCTGGCGGTCGACGCCGTGGTCGCGGGGCGCGCGGGCGTGCGGTTGCCG
Organism: Thrips palmi; assembly: GCF_012932325.1. NCBI lineage: Eukaryota > Metazoa > Arthropoda > Insecta > Thysanoptera > Thripidae > Thrips > Thrips palmi. Next base: position 16,710,619 of record NW_023144627.1, on the reverse strand, counting down.
GCGGCTGCGGTGCGGGTATGGAGGGTGCTGCGGTCGGTCAAGCGGCCGTCGACGCCAGGGAGAGTTCGGGGTCCGTCGGGGTCCGTCGGGGTCCCTCCTTCGGGTAGCCGCGCAGCCTGTCCTCGCCCTCCACGCCCTGTGCGTCCTGTGACGGGCGGGCGTGCCCGGCCAGGCCGACCGGAGTTTGGGAGGAAATTTGATTTCATCTCGGAGTTGTATCCCATAGCGCCACCCCAGCCTGGGGCACCAGCCGCGCGCCCCGCCCCGCTCCGCCACGCCTCGCTCCCACAGAACGCTAACAGACTTACTTACCCGTCGCGCGAACGCCATCTGACGCGAGCCCCTCGCGCCCCCCGAGAAGAGCAAAAGGAGAGATCCCTCCCCCTTTCCCCCTGGCGGAGTGCGACCTTTTCGCCTCTGCCTCGAGTACACTGTTAACGTCGCTACCCCGCGCTTGCAGCTTCCCGCTTCCGCCTCGCGGATACCCCGCTCTTCAGGGTCACGTCCCCGCCCGCGGAGGGAAATAAAAATCGGGCCGCAGGAGGAGAAGGAAGTCTGTGTTGATTAATGGGCTACTTCCCTAAGTCGCGGCAAACAGATCTCTTTAGCCGCTTTCGCTGCCCTGCAGTCTGATTCCGAGAGTCGTTCCCGTCGCGGTGTCTCCCTCGCACTCATGCGGCGTCCCGTATAGGTGCGAGAGAGACAGAACGACGAGACCGACTCTCGGAATCCGTCTGCTGGCGCGCCTTAGCCTCGGCCTCCACCTCGGCACTCCTCTCCTCGCTGCCCCCCGCGATGGTGATTGATGATCGGCCGAAATTTGGTGAAACAACTCGGAGACGAGGCGGACGCACAGTGGGCCAGAAGACCGTCGGAGGCGGTCAAAAGCCCGGGCGCATTTTGAGCTCCAGAGTCGCTAAATGGGACTCGAACCGAACGTGTGACCCCACCAATGGATTGCTCTCCAGACGGGGACTTCATTAGTGGGGTCACACGCCCAGTTTGACTCCCGTTCAGCGCTTCTGGAGCTCAAAACGCGCCTGGAATTTTGGCCGCCTCCACCGGTCTTCTGGCCCACTGTGGGACGGGGCGGCCGGGGCGGCAGTGGGGCAAACAGCGCCGAAAAGGGCCGAACGCGCTTCACCCTTCATAAATCTCGCAAGCGGCGGAGCAGCGAAGCAGCGAAGCGGCCTCGATCAAGATGAAGATGGTGTTAGTCGCGTCATTTTTTTTCTTTCTTTTTTTTCCTACGTAACTTTGCCGGCCTGGCCGGGCATTAGAAAGAGCGAGGCTGACGCGGCTTCCGTTTGCAGTGGAGGACTGCTTGACGTGAGTCGAGTCGCGGCGTCGGCAGGCGTCGGCAGGGCGTCGGCAGGGCGTCGGCAGGGCGTCGGCAGGGCGTCGGCAGGCGGCAGGGCGTCGGCAGGGCGCGGCGGGTCAGGGACCCCAGGGCTGGGCGGAACCTCCCCGCGGAGCGGAACGGCCGCTCTGTCTCTCTCGCACTCATCGCTCATAGGGCGTTCCGCAGGGGTGCGAGAGAGACAGAGCGACGTTGCGTTTCTACGGAGCGCCTGCTGGGTAGGCAACCATTCGGTTCGTGGAGCAGTCCTGCGGGAGGGTTGCCTACCCAGCAGGCGTTCTCCGGCCGCAGCGCGGCCAAGAATAGAAGGGAAATTTATCCTGTTTTGGCGGGTATTCGAACGACGCGCCGCTGGTGCGATCCGGCTGGAGGCTGCTGGAGGCAGCGTGCGTGTTCGTTTCTCGCTGCGCGTCGCCTCCAATTGATGGAACGGCCCGCTTCCCGCCGAACCGCCTCTCCCCCTGCGCGGCCTGCTCCGCGCTCCGCATTCTCGCCGAGGCCGGCGTCAGCCGCCGCCAGCCGCCGCGCACCGAGACCAACCGGCTCCCAGCAACGGCCAACGAGAGCGCCGCGCTGCACGGCCACGACGCCGAGCCCCACGCCCCCGCGCCCCGCGGGCCGAGAGACGGAAACGACACGCCGCGCGGCCTTAACAACCTCGGCGTCGTTGTCGTGCCCCAGCGCACAGCGCCGCACCGCGCCGCACCGCGCACCGGCACGGCGTCGTCGAGGTGGTCGTTACAACGAGGCGACGCGACGCGGAGGCAGTGGTGCGGCGATGAAAGCCTCTGTGTAGGGCTGCCGCGCCGCGGCGGGCGGGGCGAACAGCCCCGAGTGGGCGGCCGGGCAGCACCCCACCGGGGCCACCGGGGCCACCGGGACCCACCGCGCCCACCGGGGCACCGGGCCACCCCAGAGGCTGGGCCAGGCCCAGGCCGCGGCGCGCCGCACTGTAAGGGGGAGAATGGAACCGTGCCGAGGACGGGGTGCTGGCCCTGCTGGCCCTGCTGGCCCTGCTGGCCGAGGCCGAGGCCGAGGGGTGGCCGATCTGGATCAGCCAGGCCGGCCTTCATCTCGTGGGCCAGTCCGCCGCCACAAGCTGGACCGCCACGTTTTATGGCAGATCGCCGAGCCATCCTCGTTCAAAGGGCCCGGGTTCGAATCCAGTCTGGTGTGCCCTTCCAATTTAATGCAAACAAGTGCCGCTCGTGGCGGTCGCTGCGCCGCATGCTGCGCCGCTACACTGTGCCCATCATGCTGGAGTACCAAGGGCGGGCAACTTTGCGCGCGCTCACTCACACACGCGCACACCCACACACACAGGGCCGCCACAGAAGGCCGGAGGGCCCTACTGGAGCGGGGCCCCGTTTGGATTCCTACTTGTTTCGGTTCGTTGGCCCCGGGGGCCTCCGGGCCCCTCCCAGCGGGGCCCTGTGAGGCCCTCCTGGGCCCCGTCGAGTCCCGCACAGTCCTCCACAGGAGGCGGCCGGCCTGCCAGTGCCTGCCAGTGTGCCTGCCAGTCTGCCGGCGTGGCGACAAAGCCTTCGCGGACGCAGTCGGAAAGGCTCGCTTATTCTGCTCAATGGATATGCACGCTGTGCCTCGTGCTCGCTTGCCTGGCTTGGCTTGCTTCGCTGTGCGCGTTGCGCGCCGTGCCGCCGCCCCAGTCCGCCCGAGTCTTCCACTCGAGAGGACTTTGATGGCTTTCCGCCAGGCTCCCCCCACTACACTGGCAGGGCCGGGGGCGGCCGGGGGAGGGCGGGCAGCGGAAGGAGATAAGAAAAACGAAGATCCGCGGCGGCCGTGGGCTTCTGGCTTCGACTGTACCATCATAATTAGCATTAACTCCGATTACCCTCTCCGGACTTTCGGGGCGGGCGAGTAATCGAATCACGCCATCTTCGATTCGACTAATCGATAAGGCGTTTCGGGCGGCTTTCTCGAGGGCGGCCGTCCTGGGTGTCGCGGCGTCGCGGTGAGGCGAGCACCGTGTGGAGGCCCTTGTCTTCGGGGCGAAAGCGTTTGGGAGGCGAAATGAAGACAGATCGCTCAAACAGCACACTGCCCCCGCGGTGGCGGTCCACGTCGAGGCCCTCGTCGTGGTGCAGGCCTTCCAGGCCCGGGGCGGCGCGGGGTAGCGCCCTACAGGGTAGGCTCGACGTGGAACGGGACCGTTCGGCGGCCGTTCGCAATAAATTGCCGCAGAGTGGAATTTGTGGCGCCCCGCCTGACGCGACACCGCCTCGCCACCCTCTTTCTACTTTCTACTAGAAAGTAAATACCCCGCCAAAACAAAAAGGAGGAAAAAGGCAGCGACAGGCAAACACCGTGCGAACGGGTAAACAAACAGACAGTGCCTCTGCGGGGCGCAACGCGCGGCGCGCAGCGTGGAGCCTCCAATCGGATCCGCCGTCCCGCCCGCCTCGCGAGCGCGGAGCCGCCAAGCCGCCAACACGGCATTTCCATCTCGTCACCGATCCGTACTCCTCGACGTCGGCTGCCGAGTCCCGCGGCTTCCCGCCTCCCCTCTTTCCCGCTTTCTTTCCAGCGGCGCTGTAATTGGTCCACCTCGTCCGGAGCGGAGAGCGTTGTCAAAAGTTGGGATTAAAACGCTGTGTCAATACCCCGCGCCTTTCGTCGCGCTGCCGCCGCGCTGCCGCGCGGAAGGCTTCTGGGGCGGGGAGTAGCGACGCGTCTGGCGTCTGCGCCACGCTCCCTCCACCCCCACCCCTCCCCTCCGATGTCGCTTGTCACTTGTTATGTTGGCGAACGTGTTTTGTCTTGTCCTGCGAAAAGCGCGGCGTCCCTGTCGTCGTTGCAGCGTCTCAGTTATCGTGTTTGGATAAATTTGAATTTGAGAAGAGTTTTCCACAATCAGTGTCGTTTTAGCGCTATTTATTGAATCACGAAGTGTCCATTGTGGGCGAAAATCAAGTCTGCCATTTATCAAGAGTGTTGATTGTGTTGGCGGTTGGTTGTGTGCCGAGGTCTCAACGGCCACAAGTTTTAGTTTTATCGCAGCTTTGTCTCATCATGTCATTCGATCACGGCGCCGCATTGCCGGCCGAGGCTGCTGGACAACGTGAGGCCGAACCGCATCAGTTTCCTCAGCTTTTGCATCACTTCAATATGCCCCCTCCTTTTCTTGATTACGCCATGGTGAGTCACCTTCGATTGTGATCCGTATCTTTGGAACCCTACTTTGGAACTTTATTCAAGTTTTGTAAACTGCTGTTCAGTTGTTCTTAGTCTCTTAAATTATTAAGTATTTTGAGTTGACATTGCCATTTAAAATGCCAGTCTGGTTGTCCGAAGTTGAAGTCTAACGGGTTATACTTACTTTTACTATCTTCATGGGCTTTGTTCGTCCAAGCAGCTGAAATTGTTCAATTGCCAGTGCTGCTCAGACTTTAAGCCTAGCTATTGGTTCTATCCTCCAATTTGTTATTGCCGATCTTATTTCATAATTTTTTCTGTTGGTGCCGCAATCTGATGCACTCATTGCCACCCATCTCCCAAACTATTTTCTGGTTTAGTATCAGAGCAAGATAATGTTTCACACTGATTAGTTTGGATTAGTTTAGCCAGCATTAGATTTTTCCACGGGAATGGAGAAGCATTTTGAAACCGTTGTCCTATGCCTGCGACACAGTTCCGTTCTCTTTTTTTGTGTTGTGCGCGCAGGCCTTTGCCAGACCGTACTGTGCCTTGGCCTGCCTGCCCTTGTCCCTGTGGGGACATGAAGGTGTCACTTGGCGCGGGCCGCTCTGCACAGTGCACTAGCGCCGTGTGGGAGTGTGCAGAGCCATGGGGGCGTGGGGGCAGGCCGGCCATTTTCACCTGTTTATTATGCTTTCAGAGAGGGGGATGAGGAGGCTATGAATTTTGTTGCTATTCCTCCCACTCTTTCCGCACTAGCCCCCACCTGCTCGCCTGGCCGCCCTCTCTGCCGTGCAGCGTGCAGCGTGCAGGACAGGGACCCGTTTTCCAGCTCATAATTTATGGACGCCCCCAACAAGAACACCCTCCTTATTGAGGCTCGCTGGACCTCTCCGCTCGGGGAGGCCTTGGGAGGGGGCCCTGCCCGGCCCGGCCCGGCCCGGCCCGGCCCGCCCCTGTAAACACGGGGTGCGTTTTGAAAAGGCGGAAGTTTGCTCCCTGGAATTGACCATTTAACCGCGTCAAAGGTCGCCCTACCCTTGGAGGCCCTGGAGCGGCGGTTGGGTCCGGGGTCCCCGACGACGCTGGCGGCAGGGGGACGCCGAGGACGCCGTCGTCGCGTCGCTCTGCCTCGCTCTGCTTGGCTCTGCTTGGCTATCCGCCTCGCCAGCCACGGGGTTGATGAGCGTCGTGTTGACTCTGGCCTCGTGTTTTTTTCCGCCCCTCTCTCTCTCACTCTCTCCCCCCTGCTTCCAACCTCGGCCGGCCCTTCTTAAGGCGCGCTTGTTAAACTCGCAACGACTCCGGCGTTTCGTCCCCCCTGCCGCGCTGATGTCCTGCTCTTGGAGGGAGAGCATGATACACTCGTCCGGTTTTCGAAACTCACTGTTGTTGTGTTGTCTGTTCCAGGTGAGTGGATTCGAATTGGAGGCGAGTGCGTTGTTGACAAGGTGAGCGCAGACCCACAGCGACTCGCGCCGAGGCCCTGGCTGGTCCTGGCTGGTGCTGGCATCGTCCGGCTCAGCTGGTACTACGCATGTACTCGCCAGGTGTCGTACCCCCGCGACTCGCGCCAAAACAGGCAGCTGCCCGACCCGAAATGTTTGGCCACTGTTCTCCGCGCCCGCGGGCGCGTTTTGGCGTACGAGGGATACGGAGTGGCGTTCGCAGCCCGCAGGCCGGCACGCAGCCGGCACGCGCGCGGCACGCGCGGCCGCAGCGCGTGCACGCACACGCACGCCAGGCCGCAGGCCCGCACGCGCCGCGCGCCAGCAGCGCCAGCGCCCGCCCGACCGTCTGGCCGCCGCACGCGGCCCGCGGGCGCGCACGAGCGCGAGCAGGCGCAGGCGAACGGCCGCAGCGCGGCACGCAGCGCGGCACGCAGCGCGGGACGCAGCGCGGCACGCAGCGCGGCACGCAGCGCGGCACGCAGCGCGGCACGCAGCGCGGCACGCAGCGCGGCACGCAGCGCGGCGCAGCGCGCACGCAGCGCGGCACGCAGCGCGGCACGCAGCGCGTCACGCAGCGCGGGACCGCCTAGCGCGGACGCAGCGCGGCCGCAGCGGCGGACGCCCGGCCGGGCCGCGCGCGGCACGCGCCGGACGCACGCGGCACGCTCTCTCGCACCGCACGCGGACGCACCGGCCGAGGCGAGGGGACAGAGCCACGCTTAGGCCTGTCTGAGCCGCTGCGAGACACGATCTGGCACGTCGCGTGCGGCGCACGCTGGCAGAGGCGGAGCAGGGCGGCGCGCTGTCATCACGTTATCTGAGTCTATGCGCGTGGCAGGCGGCAGGGCGGCCGTTCATTTATACGCGCATCGCCGTTCGCAAGTGCTGATCAAGACTCCGATCGGCCCGAAGCCGGCGATCCAGGAAGTCCTCCAGGACCTTCTCCAGCGACTTTGCACGGACGGCGCTCTTGCAGGGGGTATTGCCAGGCGGGTTAGGTCGCTTTTCTTCCGACCCTCGCGCTGTCTCTCTCGCACCCCAGGGGACGCCCCATGCGAGTGCGAGAGAGACGGCGTTGCCAAGGCGACGAGGCTCCTGCCTGGAGGCGGGTCTGCGAGACAATCTGGACGTAAATCGCAGTGGCGTGGCGCCGCGTGGCGCCGTGCCTAGAGGCGCGTTTCCCACGCCGCACTTAAAGTCCCTCCCCTTCCCGGTCGCCGCGGTCCGCTTTGCGCGCTGCGGTCCATTGCATGGCGGCGGGGGCGGGGATTGCCTGCACTCTTCGCGAGGCCCCAGCCGGCCCCAGCAGCGAGGCGTCGTGAATACCTGAGTCAGCTCAAGGAGGGCCTCGCTTCGCTGCAAGCGAATCCGGGACCGATTGCCGTGTGAGTGAGCAGAGAGCAGAGCGAGTCGGTGCGAAAATTGAGCTGTTGCCGCTCGGCAGGGCCCGGCAGGGCGGCCGCCTCTCCGTCTCTCTCGCACTCACGGGGCGCTCCGGAGGGGTGTGAGAGAGACAGAGCAGCCCGCTGCACTGCTGGGACGCCGTCGGCGCGTCCGTGCGTGCGATCGTGTTGCTGGGATTCGAGGATCCCGGGGCTCGCTTTGCTCACGCTTTGCCGCTGTGGTGCTTTGCACAGGTCGGCCCGGAATCGAAGTGTTACCGCCCCGTCCTCCCCCCTCCCTTTCGACTGTCCTTTCCTCCCTGTCCACGGAAGCCGCTAACTGTCGGTGGAACGGCCGCCGCTCCGCTCAGCCATCCAAATTAGTTGCAAATGGCGGCGCCGCGTTGGTGCTGTGTTCTTTTGTGCTCTTTCGGTGTTGTGTTTAGTCCGGTTTAGACCTCCCTCCCCTCTTTGTCTCTCCGCTTTGTCTCTCTTTATCGCGGCACTCCGACCCGTCACGGCCGCCACGGCGACCCGTCAGCCGACCCGTCGGGGGAGGCACTCATTACGACCGGCCCTATCTTCGCCTCAGGGCAGGTGTCCTGCGCCGCGTGCATCCCTGCTAGCGCTCCAAGCCCTCCATCAATCCCCACGCACAGTGGGCCAGAAGACCGGTGGAGGCGGACAAAAATCAAAACGCGTCCGGGGTTTCAGCCGCCTCCGCCGGTCTTCTGGCCCACTGTGCGGTGCCACGCCGCCCCAACTTTCATTCGCTCTCCACTTGTTCCCGCTTTCCACTTTTCCACTGGCCCCCCTGCTAGCGCCTGCCGAGTAGGCAATGCGCCCGCACTCGTGTCTCCGTGTTGCCTACCTCGCAGGCGCCCCGCCGCGCCGCCGCCTTCACCGCCAGGCTCCACCAGGCTCCGGCCGCACTTCAAGGAAGACTGACTCCAAGAGTCCTTTCCCGCCGCAGCCGTCCGCACAGGTGCGAGAGAGACAGAGCAACGACTCCCGAAATGGTGCGGCTTCGCAAGCCTTGCAAGCTTTGCAAACCGCAGCGACGGCAGCGCCGAGTGCGAGAGAGACGGCTGCTGCGAGGCAGGTGGCGCCAATTGAAGGGCGGATTGTCGCGTAATGACGAGCTGGGCGTGGACACAGTGTGGGCGCGGGTCAACCCCGGACGAAGCCAAAGGGAAACAGAGGGAGAGGGGGGGGGAGAGAGAGAGAGAGAGAGAGAGAGAGAGAGAGAGAGAGAGAGAGAGAGAGAGAGAGAGAGAGAGAGAGAGAGAGACCGCAAGCTGATTGGACGCCGCACATCCTGCCACAGAATTTAATAAACAAGCGGGATGGAGGGGAGCGCCTCTCTCGCGGCACATTTTGCACGCATTGGTGTAGCCGTGGTGTAACCGGGGCGGGAATTTATAACCGGAGTGCCCCCCCCCCCCCCCCCCCCAATGTCCTCTGTCCCCCGCCGCCGGCCCCCTGGCCCCCCGGCCGACAGGGTGGATATCTGTGTTTTCCGCGTGCGGGGTGGGCGTGGCGTGGCGTGGCCGGGTGCAAGTTCGCAACGACACGGCACTGCAAAATGGCACAGTGTCCGTTGTTGGTCCGTTAGTCCGGACTAGCGGAAGTTTGCGCCTCTGTGTTTTTGCGAGTCGGCTGCTGCTGGTCGTCGTGTGAGTGGCGGGGCTGGCGGCCACTAGAACACGCCCGTGTGCGCGTGATTTAGGGCCTGGGGCGTGGCGGGCGGGGCGGGGCGGGGCGGGGCCGGGAGCCACGAGTGGCCGTGCGGCTGATTGGATGCATTCAGTCAACACTGTGCTGGTCACAGATCACGTGCACTTCCCCGGGGTGCGTTCCCCGCCCAGTGCCACAGCCACAGCCACAGCACACACCGACCGAGCGACCGCCATGCCACCTGTCGAAGGGGCGGCGGGGCCGCACGGCCGAATGCATCTCGTGGTTTGTGGACACAGTACAGTGTACGTGCAGCCCGCGCCACTTTTCACCTGTCCCGGCAGCGCACAGTGGGCCAGAAGGCCGGTAGAGCGTTTAGAGTTTTGGCCTTCTGGCCCACTGTGCAGCGGCTGCCTGGGAGTGAATTCGCCCCAGACTCCGCGGAAGGCACAACCTACGATGCCGCTGGCCAGACTGAAAGGACTAAAAGCTCCGAGGTGAAACTTTATTCTCCGCCTGATGTATGTGAGTTGACTCCGGCCGGCCCAGGGCTCGGGGCTCGGGGCTCGGGGTGGGACGGTAGGACACCAACTGAATTCTGCTTTATAGGCCCCGTGGACCTAATTTATATGTCCAGCTAGCTGGGCAGCGCGCTGGCCAGCCTGGCTGGCCGCGGGTCGGCTGGGAGGTCGCCAAGAGGAGCCCCCACCGAACTACCAGCGCGGCGGGGCGGCGAGGCGAGCGCGGAGATGAACACGGGATGTGGGGCCCAGGCCAGGCCCAGGCCAGGCCCAGGCCCAGGCCCAGCCGGCCGCGTGTTGGTTCAATCGTGCCGAAGGGGGAGGGGGAGGTGCACTCTCCCAGAGCCTCGCCTTTGCGCCCTTTTTGTCGCCGTCGCCGCGAGAAAGCGCTCGAGTTAAATTTTGCAGCGCGTCCGCCGCTCTAATGCGCGCGCCTCGCACCTGGAGGCAGTGGAGGCACCGCGCGGCCCATCTTAATTAACAAGGTGTCCCCCCCCCCCTTTCCGCGACCCCGGAATGCGTCTCTGTAAATTACTGGCGGTCCCCGGCACGCCTGGGCACGCCCCGGCAGTCCCGCGGGGCCGGATGTGGGTATCGAGCCCCCAGGAGTTGACGCCCGGCCTCCATCCAGCCTGCATCCAGCCTCCAGGCTGCACAGTGGGCCAGAAGACCGGTGGAGGCGGCCCAAATCCCGGACGCGTTTTGAGCTCCAGAGTCGCTAAATGGGACTCGAACCGAACGTGTGACCCCACCAATGGATTGCTCTCCGAACGGGGAATCCATTGGTGGGGTCACACGTTCGGTTCGAGGCCTGTTTAGCGACACTGGAGTTCAAAACGCGTCTGTAGTTTTAGCCGACTCCGCCGGTCTTCTGGCCCACTGTGCAGGCCGCGCCTCCAGGCCGTGCCTTACGGGCGGCTCTAGGCGGCACTGAGGGCGCCACTAGGCCCACCCCCCGCGTCTAATGGCGCGGCCCTCGTGGCTATGATAATACGGCGCTGTCCAGGTCCTGGCTGGAGTCTAGTCAGGACGAATGCTCCCACTACGCCCCGCCCTCCAGCTCGCTCCAGCTCGCTCCGGCCTCCAGGATTCTGCTGAGCTCTTTTGTGTGCAGTGCCGTAAGGGTGTATTTGTTTGCATAACGGACTGAGTGTGTGTGTGTGTGTGTGTGTGCGGGACGGCGCTCGTTTTGGGGCTGCAGTTGTCCGCGCTGGGCGGCGCTGGGCCACGCTAGGCTGGCCAGGTGAGTGTGGGCCTCCTGTCCGAGGCAGTGCTGTGCCCGTCCCTGCCTGCCTGCCTGCTGCAGTGGCTGCAGCAGAGGGTTGCGAACGTAACGGCGGTCCAGTTCGCCTGGTCCAGATTACGGCCGGCAGTATCGCTCTGCAGTTATATCGTCCCCCCGCACTCCAGCGCAGTGTTGCTACACTGGGCGGAAATTCGCACGGTGAACCGTTTCGGCAGGGTTGCCAACCCCAGCCTGCCCACTGTGCAACCCTCGCGACACTCGCGGGAAGTTTTTCCTACTAGTGTGGCAGCACCGCGGCTCCAGGCCGGCCTTCCCTGGAGGGAGATGGCGGCCGTTGCCGGAAATTGGCCGGCCGGCACACTGGCCTCGCACCGCGCACGCACAGAACGGCCCCGCGATGAAGGCACGCACGCCGCCAGGCCGCCAGGACGGGGTCGTGGGTTCGAATCCCATTAGCGCGGCCCGTGTTTTTGTTGCGGGCTGCTGGCTGCCCGCCTGGCCGAGCGGCGCTCCGTCTCTCTCGCACCCCCGCGGAACGCCGCCACGCCCCGCGAGTGCGAGAGAGAGCGAAGCAGCGAAGCGGCTGGCTGTGCCACGACCTGTTATTCTTCCACGTGGCCGGCCTGCGAAGTGGCGCTCATTATATTGGCGGGAATCGTTTGGGGCTTTCCTTCTTCCGTCTCGCCAGGCGAGTGAAAGTTTCCCGCGGAAGTCGAATCATCATTATCGTTACTGCGGGAAAAATAGAAGGAAATGCGAGAAAAAAAGCAACATTTTGTCGGTGGTCAGGGAACGGGATTCCGTTTTGCTGCTTGCATTTCCCTCTCGAGAGTATACATAGGTTTATACTTGGCTTGCATTGATAAACAAACAGTGCTTCCGTGCCGCGTTTCTATTTTGGCCGCCTCCCCTCCCTCCCTGCTCGATGACGTCACCTGCCCCTCCCCTCCCCCGCCGGCCCGGAGTGCACACGTTTCGCCGTTTTCGGAAAGGGATCCGGAGGAAAAAGGGGACGTGGCCGTTAGTGAGTCAAGTGGACCCCGGGGCCTCCGACCCGGAGGGGCTGCAAGGCGGGGCGGGGCGGGGCGGGGCGGGGCGGGGCGGGGCGGGGCGGGGCGGTGTAGAGCGGAGGATGTTTACTCGGACCGGCTGAGGCGTTCGCTCGTACAGCGGCACTGCGATCGGAAAAAAAAAGAGTCCTAGAAGGGAGGACCAAAAAAGTTTGCCAATTTTTTTCGTCGCTTCACCACCGCTGCCACCGCGCTTGCGGGTGCGGAGAAAAAAGTAGGGAATGAAGGCAGCAGGCCACTACACTGTTGTTGTTGGTGGCAACACTGTTGTGACGGCCGCGGTGGCCGCGATGTTCGTATGCGTAGTAGGTTGGGCAGTGTTGTGCGAGGACGCCGCCAAACTCAAACACCAGGCCTGCGAGTCGCCCCGCCCCGCCCCGCCCCGCCCCGCCTTCCAACGGCCCGACCCCCATTTGCACCCTGTGGGGCCCTGTGGACTCAAAGTTCAGGGATGCCAGCGGCAAACTATTCTCACCTTTTCTCACTTTTGAAACGAAATAGTGGAGTTGCTCACTTTTAGACCTAAAAATTCACTATTCTCACTTTTTTGCTTGTTCGGTTCATAAAACTTTGTAACATTTTTAAATTTGAGCAAGTTAAAGGGGACTTAAATGCGTTGACTCGCTGTTGACCAGTTTAACACAGTTCCTAGATTGAAAAGGCGGTTGGCTTTGGCTCGCTTCGCTCACCGAGCGGTTGTACCTACGGGCTGTCAGTGGGCTGGAATGTATAAAAATTGAGTATTACAGAGACGACGAGGCATTGGCTTCAAGCTCGCTTCGCTCGCCAAAACTGCCACCACAACTACCTCGAACAGACGCCAGAATTTGCGAGCAGAATGCTCCTCATATGCTCTTTTTATATTTTAAAATTTTATAAATTTTTGTTGGTAGCCATGTCTGTATTATTGCAATTTGTCAGTAAAAAAATTTCCAAATCGTCATTTTTTGTGAATTTATGCGGACTTTTCTCACTTTTCGATCCGCCAACTCTCACTTTTCACTCACTTTCAGCCCAAAAATGTCTCACTTTTTCACTTTTATAAAGCAATAGTTGCGCTGGCATCCCTGAAAGTTTTATCAAGTTGTATTGGGGCCATGGATGTACCGACGCCTCTCTCCGTTTCAGCGCTCGGTTTACTCGGAAAACGGCGCCGAGTCGGAGAGGAGAGAGGGCGCTCTTGGCGTCGGATGGACCCTGATGGATTTCGGTGGTTTTGCGCGCGGCAAGGCGACTCCGCGGTGACGCTTTTTCCTCTCTCCAGTGCTGGTAATTGACTGAGTGAAACCGGAGCGTCCCCACGTCGCGCCGGACCCCGCCCCACCCCGCCCCGCCCCGCCCCGCCCCACCGCGCCCTCGCCAACCCCTTACTTCCTGTATTGTGTTTCGGCCCCGCTATTTCAGCGCGGCCCGCGGACAGAGCCTGGACGGGCTGGCCCCACCGCCCCACCCAGCCAGGCCCAGCCAGGCGCGGCCACGTTGATTGGGGAATGGGAGTTTCGGATTCGGAGCCGCTATACCTGGCTGGACGCGGCTTACGCAAGGACTGCGCGGCCCGGTCCCATTTTCCCGAGGTCGACAAAGAGGAAGATGTTCCTTGAAAAGAAAGCGCGACTCGGCTGGCCGAGGCTGCCTTGGGGTCGGCGAAGGCGAGGCTGGCGGGGCCGCGCGCCTCGTTGACGACGGGTGAGGGGTTGCACCCTCTCTCTCTCTCTCTCTCTCTCTCTCTCCCTCCCTCTCTCTCCCGTGGCGCCCTGTGAGTGCGAGAGAGACAGCTTGGCCCGCCTGGCTGGCCGGGAAAGCATGAACGGGGCCATAACGGCGGCCGTTTAAAATTCATGGAGGTGTGCCGGGCCGCCGGGGCTGGCAGCGGGGTGCAGCGCGGTGCACTGGGCGGTGGGGCCGCGGCCGCCGCGTCGGGATGCAGCACGATGCAGCACGATGCAGCGGGCGGCAGCTGTTGCGGGTGCATCACTGCTTTGTTTGGCTAAGCCGCTGGATCTGCACGCGGGGATGCGTGCGAACCTCGCCCCGTTGTTGGCGTGTCGCCCGGTGTTGGGGTTTAAACGCGCCGCTCCGCGAGGTACGCGCGCAAACTGCTCGTCATCCCGAGAAAGGAAGAAGACCACACCTCATTGATGGATGTGCAGCAAATGTTCTCGGATTGAGAACTCTCCTTTCCCCCCACTGTGGTCTTCCCCCTTTTTCGACGTGTGACGGTGGCGACGGCGACATCACAGGACGCCGTGAATGGGCTCTGGGGTTGCCTATCACAGGTGGCTCATGTTACTGCTTCCAGCCCGGGGGGCCGGCGCCCCGTCTGGGGCTGTCTGCCTGGCTGTCTGCCTGGCTGTCTGCCTGTCTGCCTGCCTGTCTGCCTGTCTGCCTGTCTGTCTGTCTGTCTGGCTGCCTGGCTGGCTGCCTGGCTGGCTGTCTGTCTGCCTGCCTGCCTGCCTGCCTGGCTGCCTGGCTGGGGCGTCAAAGCCGTGTGGGGGGCCATCTCGGGGATCCCCTCCGCGGAATCAATCTTACTCGTGCCTTGCAGCTATCACGTCGCAGGGGACGCGTTTCGGAGTGGGGCCGGGGCCGCTGTCGGCTCGCTTTACAGCACGCTGGAGACCGCCAAGGAGGGCCCCGGGGCGGAGCTGCAGCGCATGCTCGACGTGCACGGTGCAATGCAGTGGCGCAGCGGTGCAGCACTTGGCCGGGGTTGCGGCCTGGCGGCCTTCCACTAGGCCTGCCTGCTTGCCCGTCGGTCGACCTGACAGGTGTCGCCCTCTGTCTGTCACGGTGCGCTCTTGGAGTTGGTGTCGGAAGACTCGGGGACTCGGAAGCGGAGCGGATGGGGGAGGCTGCCTAGGCTGCCGAGGCTTGCACGGCTTGCTGCGCGCGCAACTGGCGGATGCTTTATTCCGCACTTGCTCTTCGCTAACGACTTGCTCTCGTGTGTGTGTGTGCGTGTGTGTGTGCGTGTCTGTGTGAGCGCGCGCGTGGCAAATGGAACTTTCTTGCTAGGCACTGCTGCCTGTGTTCCGTGCCTCTCGTGGCTTAGGGGTGGGTATAGAGGTGCAGAGAGCGGCTACATCGTTCGTGTACTCACGCATACACATACACACTCGACCAAACACACACACACACACACACACACACACACACACACACACACACACACGGAGGCGGCGTGCGTACACACCACCTTAAATGTGCCTGGCGGCGCTCGTGTGTTCATGCATGGAGCACCGAAAACGTCGGAGACGCGCTTCTCCCACACTCTTTTTTTCGCAAACGTTATTCCCCGTTTCTGCTGTACACTATTGCTGTCGAGGAAAGGGGGTTGGGGGGCGTCTACACCACGTTGTTGTCGGTCTTGCTGTGTGTGTGTGTGTGTGTGTGTGTGTGTGTGTGTTTGTGTGTTTGTGTGTGTGTGTGTGTGTGTTTGTGTGTCGCGAAAGGGTGCGCGCATGGGTCTGCTGAGGGGCTCACCCAGGCAGGCCGGGCCGGGCCGGGCGTCCGGGTGGGTCAGGCCAGCACGCCAGTTCGGTATGGTAAACACACGGGACGGAGGCGGGGCGGGGCGGGACGCTGGCGCTCCATGAACAAATAAACGTACAGTTCTGCGTTCCCCGTTTGGTCCCGGCTGGCTGCGTACGCTGCGTACCGCGTGTGCTGCGGCGTGCTCCGCTTTGAGGCCCGCCCGCCGCCCGCCCCGTGGTTCACGCCTCCCTGCTGAAATCCTCCTCCCCCTCCGTGCTGTGATTCCGGGATGCCGCGCGCGCTGTCACCTGCCACGGTTGTGCGATGCTGCGATGCACAGCGCGTGGCGGCATGCGGACGTCAATGGAAGGAAGCGCCCTTTAAGAGCAAAACAAAACAACAGCAAAAGACACACAGAGAAGAGGAGAAATCGGGAAAGAGATGCAGCTCGCCCTTTTAGGGAAATGAGTCTCACGGCGTGAGTGCAGCGCGCGTCGATCTGTTTGCGCTGAACTCGAAAAAATAGTCTTGAAGTGTGTTTGAAGACGCCGCGCACGGTCTTTTTGGTCTTTCCTCTTTCGCCCGCCGCCCTGAGAGTAGTTTGTTGTTTGACACGGCTCCAGGGGCCATTGATTGGCTGGCTGGTGCGGGGGGCCGTCAAAACGGCAACACTTGGAGTGGTGCTGGAGCGACTGGAGCGATGCTGAGAGAGAGAGAGAGAGAGAGAGAGAGAGAGAGAGAGAGAGAGAGAGAGAGAGGAGGGGGGGGGGGGGCGCTGGGCGCTCGAAAGGTGCGGACGGGGTTACAAAAGGGGACCGCCTCGCACCACTTGGCCGATTTGTGGTCCCTCGTCACGGGAAGTGCGTGCGGGCGGCTTGGCTGGAGCGAGGCTGGAGCGGGGCTGGAGCGGGGCTGGAGCGGGGCTGGAGCGAGAGCGCCACACCCCCATCAGAGACGCAGCCACTAACTGGCCCCCGTCACAACCAGCCACCCCCCGGCGCCAATATGACGCACCTCCAGGGCTTCGCGTTATGTGTGACTGTCCCTCCACCCCACCTCCGCCTCAGGCAGGCGGCCCGATTCCCGGAGAGGGAAGCACTAGTGCGCTGTACTGTACTTTGCCATTACTCGTACCGACCTGAAAAGCGTGGAAGATCGGTCCAAGCTATTTCAAGGCGAGCAGTGCGGGGATGTACTCGCGGCCACGGGGACTTTCCCTTACTCTCTTACTCCAGGATGCAAGCCCCCCCCCCCCCCTTTCTCTTTTCTCTCCCTCTCTTTCTTCCTCCTTCCTCGGTTTCCTTTATTCTTCGCACGGAAAGTAGCGCAATCGGAAATCCTTAGTCCCGCCCGCGGATCCTGTGGGTCCTGGATGCGCCGCGGGCGGGTTTTCTTGAGGCGGGGCGGGGCGAGGCGGGGCGAGGCGCGCTATGAATAAAGCTGCACGGAAAATTGGCTTCCGAGGGGGCTTTCTTTTTTGTCACCCTTACTTCGGCCTGCCCGCCCGCCTCTCCGTGAATCCGACACCCAGTTTCTGGGGCAAGGAGACCGAGAGGGAAAAACAAGAAACCCCAAAAGTGTGGTAGCTTCTGTAAGAGAAATCCTACATCATTACCGCTGAATCGCGCTCCTGCATCGTGGACCTCTGTCTTGGTGGGATGGGGGGCTCTGCTTTGCCCCACGTAATTTGGATGGAAAACGTCCAGAAACTGAGTCTTTGATTTACTCCTCTGCGGTCCTCTGTCTGTTTGAATATTCTAAATTTCAAATCCCTCAATAAAAACATTTTGCCAACTAAACTGTCGGCTTGCCCGCAAGGCCGCGTGGCGCCCACCCACTTTCTCTCTCTGCAGTGCATAATGAATCTGATTTTGGCCTTTGGCCACTCCGCTGCCGGAGTGGAGTGGGGCACAGTGTAGCGGGGCGCTGGGGCCTCGGCGGGGCTCCATTCCGCCCGTTTCGTCCATTTCATCGTCTCGCGGCAGCGCGGCGGCGCGGCACCCAGATTGGCTCGAAACGCTGAGAGTTGCCGAACGTGACGTCTCTGCCCTGCTCTGTCATCCCGATCCCGGGGGAAGGAGGGAAAGGAGGAGGAAGAAAAAGAAGAGAATGTGTAAAGAAATTATTTTTTACGGGATGTTTGACATGCAGTACGATTTTTTTTAAAACAAAAATTTTTGCATCTGACTTTACGAAGGCTTTTTAATCTTTTAATCTTTTCGCAGTGCATCTCTCGATCTATATCTGTCGTTCGGCTGTCGCTTCCTCACTCTGTAGCACTAAGCGCAACACACACATGCACACGCGCGCGCGCGCACACACACACACACACACACACACACACACACACACACACACACACACACGAGACGGTGTCATTCTTCCCTGTCTCTCTCTTTTTTTTCGCGTCCACTGAATACGGAAGGGCTTTCATTTGGTGCCGCGAACGCCCCCCGAACAATGCCAAGCACTCTCGGACAGTCAGAAATAGATCCGCGACCAGCTTTCGAACGGCGCCTGCCGCCCCGCCCCGCCCCGCCCCGCCCCGCCCCGCCCCGCCCCGCCCCGCCCAGCGTCCGCATCGCATCCCGGGGGTCGTCCATAATGGATCAGCTCTTTACAGTGGCGCCCCGAAAGGAGAAACGTGCGGCGCGCTAGGGGGGCGGATAGATATAGAGCCTCCCATCTCTCTCTATCCCTATCCCCGGGGGTGGAATAGTTAACACGCTCGCTCCTGCTTCTTCTCGACGCCATGTCAAGCGGTGCTAATCGCCCCCGTCCCCGGAGACGCACTAGTTGTCGTGCAGCAACAGGACGTGCGAGGCGCGCGTGGCGCGGCGTGGCGCGGCGTGGAGCGCCAACGGCGCCTCGCTCAGCTCCACGTCGCAATTCCGGGGAACATAATTTCGCGCCGCCTCGGCGTCTCGGCGCGGAGCGGGGGGAGGGGAGGGGAAGACCCCGGAGGGACGCGCGACGTGCGCGATGGCGGTCGCGTCCCGGACGACGTCGACGGCGGCCTCGGCGTCGTCGTCCCCGCCGGCAAAGATTTGGCAGATTGGTCCGGCCGGCCGTCCCGGACGAGGCCGTCCCGGACGAGGCCGTCCCGGACGAGGCCGTGACGGGCATCACCGCGGTACGTGCGGCCGTCACGTGACCCCCGCCGCCCCGCCCTGGAACAATCCCTTTTCTTCATCAGCACCTCGGTGCCGCCTTTTATCTCTTTCTCTCCCCTTCCTCCGTGTCTCCTTGTCCTTCCTCGCGTCCTCCTTCTCCTCGTGCTCTCCGCCGTGCCATCAGAAAAGCTTTATGCTGCCGCTGCGCCCTGCCCTATTTTTCCGTAAAATGTCCCGTCTCTCCGTGTTTAAGTACGCGACCTCCTCCCCGCCAACCCTTCCCCTCCCCTCCTTTCGCTCCCTCCCCCTTCCCCTCCCTTCCTTTCGCACTCTCGCCCCTTCCCCTCCCCTCCTTCCGCGCCCTCCCCCTCCCCTCCTTTTTGCCACGAGGGTGGGCGCCGGGTCTAATGAGTGAAGGGTGGCAGACGCCGGATGAAAAATGGAATCCCTCCCTCGGTGAATGGGCGAATGAATGCGAATGGACGCACCGGCCGCGGCGGGCGTCCATTGTGAGGAGTCTTATTTACGCACTGCCTTCCATCGGGCTGCTGTAGTGTCGGAAGGGTGATAATTGTCCCGCAAAAAAATTTTAAAAAAAGAAATAAAAAAAGTTGCGAGGAAGAGCAGGAGAGACTCTTGTCGCGTAATGGGGGGCGCTAAGTAGTGTCCGGCGACAATGACAGGGAAGGGGGGGGGCAATGCGCGCTAAGCAGTCTTGCGCCCCGCCGGGGGAAGGGGAGGGGCACGTTGCTTTTTTCAAAGGCAGTGAGTTTGCGGCAACTTTCCGTTCCGTGTTCTCTTTCCCTTCCCCACCGGCCTCTAAACGCACCTGACAGCGCCTTCTAAAATTTTCATAGCCTTTGCTCGCGCTGGCGCGCGCGCAGCCGGCGGCACAGCCCCGCCGTCGTGGTGGTAATGGTGCTGCGCCTAGCGGGCCCCGCCGCCGCGTCGCCGTGCCGCCGGTGTAAAAGGGAAGGCAGACGGTTACACTTAATTCAATATTCAGAAAGAAAACACATTTTTTTTGGCGCATGGTTAAACCGTGAGACAAAAACGCGCCGTTGCCTCGCGCACACGTGTATGAGCAGTGAAAGTGATACTGCCATCCGTAAAATCTTTCTGAATCATTCAAACATTTTTATTTTATATTTTTACTGCGTGTGTGTGTGTGTTCAAGGTTTTGTCCGTCGTGTTGGCGCGGCACTTCATGGTGTAGTGTGCGCCGTTTGGTCGACTAAGCCCTGACTCGTCCGATCGAAAGCACTCGGCTTGCGGGCCGTGCGGGCCGTGCGGGCCTTGGAGGTCTTCCCACTCAACAGGCGGCGTGCCTACGGCAAGGCCTACGGCCTCCCTGGGCGGCGTGCGCGGCGCCCGGCGCGCGGACAGGTGTGCTTGACCACCTCAACGTTAAGCGCCCGCTAAGCGCCCGCTAAGCGCCCGCTAAGCGCCCGCTAAGCGCCCGCTAAGCGGTCGTCGGGCGCGGGGCGTCGCCGCGGCGTCCCGTTTAGCGCGCCGTCGCTAACAGTGAGGGACCACGCGTCACGGCACGCTTAACTAATTGCCGCCGTGGGCCTCGTTTGTTGTTGTTGTTGTTGTTTGTTTTCGCTTCGCGGAACGGACCCGAATGATGCCATCGGCCGCTCCGCCGGGAATACAATACAGCACACTTTTCCTGAAACTTTAAGTCGTTGCTCCGAGTTTCGAGGCAATCCTGCGGGGCCCCCGTCCGTTCGGAGAAGCGCGCCGCGCGCTGCCAACTTTTTTCAAATCTCCCGCCAGTCGCGGCGCGGCGCACGGCATGGTTGCGGCCGCCGCCGCTAGATGGCGCCTCCGTCTGCGTCGTCCCCGCGCTCCCGCAGCGTACCGCAGCACCGCAGCACCGCAGCGCGGCGAGAGGGCCGACGCGCCTCGGCGTCGTTGGCGCGGTTTGGAGGAAGGGAGCGTCCGTAAACTGAGCGGCGCACAGTGGGCCAGTGGACCGGCGGCGGCGGCCGAAATCCCGGACGCGTTTTGAGCTCTGGTGTCGCTGAATAGGACTCGAACCAAACGTGTGACCCCACCAATGGATTGCTCTCCGAACGAGGAATCCATTGGTGGGGTCACACGTTCGGTTCGAGCCCCGCTTAGCGACTCTGGAGCTCAAAACGCGTCTAGTGTTTTGACCGCCTCCACCGTTCTTCTTGCCCACTGTGTGGCGGTTGGGGGACTCACGGGCTTCTTTTCCGGGGGTCACTGTGCAGCTTGTTAGGCGCGCCCCGGCCCGGGTTTGCCGCCTCGGTTGCCCTGCCTCGCCCCGGCCGGAGAGACTGGAGGAACCGACGGCCGCCCGGCTGCGTCTTGAATCGCCAAAGCAAGATCCTCTAAGTCAATTAGCCAAGTTTCAAGAGCCTCTTTTGTTTGCGAGCAGCCTGTCCACCCCGTGGGCCGTGGACCGCCCCGTGGACCTCTCCGCTGCCGGTGGGCCCGTTGGGCCCGGTGGGCTCTCCCTCTAGGCCACAAGGGAAGGGGCGTTGTGACGAGCCGAGCCGAGCCGGGGTAGATCCGCCCCTCGCACTGCTGCCCCCGGCCCCGCAGCGGCCCCGCCGGCCCGCTGGCCCCGGCAGCCTACGGCAGCCCTGGCCGGAGAGGGCAGGCAATCCCGCAGCCATGCCGCGCCGAGCGTAGCCTAGCGTAGCCGAGCCGCCGCCCGAAGGGGCCCGAAGCTGTTCGGCTCGCCTCGGCTCGGCTCCCTCGGCCGCTCGGCTCGACTCTCTCGGCTCGGCTCGGCTCGTCAGTCAGTAGCAACTCGACCGAGCAGCGGGGAGGGCGTACTGCAGAGCCGCGCGTTCCGCCAAGTTCGACGTCCCTAGACGCCCTGCGCTAGACCGCGCTAGACGCTTTGCGCTTTGCGAGCCGCGCGTACGCGAGTGCAGTGTGTTGTGCTTGGTGTTGGTACACTGGAATACTGAGGCAGAAGAGCAGACCGCGCGCGCCGCTTGGATTGGATTTCCACCGCGAGCGCACCCGACGCAGCACGCAGCCAGCCGGCAGCGGAATTTTATGTTCTAACAGTCCCACAAAAGCTTCCAAACTGTGGGGGTCAGGAGCCTTTTTTCTTCCTCCTCAAGGGATGTATTACCCTGTAAGTATCTCTGCCGGCGCGTCTCGGAAGCGAGGCGCGGTGAGGTTAGGACGGACGGAGAGAGCGTATCCTTGGCGGCGTATCCTTGATCCTGGCTCCAGCGGCACGCTCCAGCTGCCGTGTGTACGGTCGCCCCGCGCCGCCCCGCGCCGCCCCGCGCCGCCCCGCCACGACCCACGAGGCGTCCCTCGGCGCGCACGGCGCGCACGGCGCTCTCGGCCTCGTTGGTGTCGGACGCGTGCTTCGCCGTGCTTCCATGTTACTGTGTCACGGAAGAACAAGCGACGCGCGGAATGGCACACTGGAAGAGGCGCTGGAAATGCGCCTCGCCGCAAGCTGGCTGGAGAAACGACGCACTTTGTCGCTGCGCTTACGCCTCTTGGACTGCCGAAGTGGAGGGAGCCTCAATGACGCCGAAATGCGTCTTGGCGGCCGCTAGTCCGTCGACCTCGAGGCAGTCTCACAGTGGGCCAGAAGACCGGTGGAGGCGGCCAAAACCCAGGACGCGACCCCACCAAACGATTGCTCTCCGAACGAGCAATCCATTGGTGGGGTCACACGCTCGGTTCGAGTCCTGTTTAGCGACTCTGGAGCTCAAAACGCGTCTAGAGTTTTGGCCGCCTCCACCGGTCTTCTGATCCACTGTGCAGTGTGCCTTTCGCCGGCCACTTTGGCAGTGGTGACGCGAGCGACTGGACTCCAGGCAATGGAGCGTGCGAGCACTGTACGACGCTCCAGTGGCCGGCAATGGAAAGTATCGCACCGCCTCGCGTGACAACGTGACGCAAGCGTGACGGGTGTCACGCTGTCACAGTGTGACGGCCACGCGGTGGAGTGGGCGGCGGCGGTCTGTGTTTGGTTCGGAGGGCGCAACGTCGACGCGGAGGGGGAGCTTGAAGCGGTTGGAGTAAGCTAAACCGGGTGCTGCAGGGCTTGCCAGGCTAGGCTCGGCCGCGGCCTGCACGGCCTCGGCCACATTCCAGACAATGTGCGGATTGAGGATTCTCGTTGCGCGGCGTGGCGCGGCGTGGCGGCGCGCTGCGGCAGCTGTCTGGTTTTTCGAGTGTAGCCGAGAGGGCGGGGCGCGGCGGCGAGGGGAAGGGAGGGGAGGGGACCCTTGCCTGCCAGCCTTTGGAAACCCCAGCAGCCGTCGAGCCGCAGCCCAGCCCGCCTCGGCCGAGCGAGGCTCCCCATCTTCGACTTGGCCTGCTTCGCCATGCCTTGCTGCAGAGCAGGCAGCAGCAGGCCAGACCAGTACAGTCCCGGCTGCAAGTGCGGGGCCACCGCGCAGCGCGCGGCAAGCTGTGTGTTCATTCACGCGGGGTCTCGGACCATGACGGCGAGCTGGCCGGGCCCCGGGGCGGCCTCCTCTGACGGCCACCCCTGAGGTGGACGTGGCGGAGTGGTGCCGGACAGTGAAGATCCCCGATTGTCCGTCTTGGAGCCCCTCGCGAGGGCCTCGCCAGAGAAAGCGCTGCTGGTGGAGGAGACGACGGCGGCCTTGGCGAGCCGGAGCACTATCGCGCAGCCTGCCGGCCCTGCAGGCCGACTCGGAAAGGTGCTGTCTCTCTCGCACCCACCAGGGACGCCCCGTGAGTGCGGGAGAGACAGAGCGACGAAAGCGACTCTCGGAATGAGTCTGCTGCTGCGGACGGCAATAGCCCAGCCCCCGGTATCGCGGTATCGCGATGCTGCTGTCGTGATGCTGCTGAACCCCGACGGGACCGCCTCCGCTATCGGCGGGCTGCTGGATGGCTGCTCGGTCCGTGGGAAGTGCGGCCGGACAGGCCGGACAGACGGGCTGGCAGCCACCCACTCGCACTTACGGTGCGCTTACAGAGTCTTACAGACGTTTGCAGGCCATTACAGTGGCGTGCGGGCCTAATTGAGCGTCTGCTCGCGCGGCCGGCCCGAGCTGGCAGCCACGGCCTAGAGAGTGCACCGCGCCGAGCCGCCCCGCCGGGGCTGGCAGCCCAGCCGTGTTTTTGTTTGCAGCGTCAACACCGCGTTGTAGGCCCGGAATCGGGTTCGACAACGCGAGCGAGATAACCAGGCTGGTACTGCTACCGGCTGCCAGACAAGGATAGCTAGACGAGGCGCCCTCGCGGTGACTCAGAAGGAAAGCGGGATTCCTGCTGACGGATTTCCGAAATGGGCGCGGTGCTTTCGGGTCGACGCCGCGGGACCCTTATGAGCTGCAGAGCGGCGCGGCTCCGATCCAGCTGGTTATCTATCTCTCCCCTCCCTCTCCTCCAGCACTCGTTTTGTTTTCGCCGGTGGCTCCCGGACTGGCGACCTGCTTGGTCTTCTTCCGCGTGTGTCGCCGCTGGCCGGGTCGCCCGGGCCGAGGTCGAAGTCGCACTGTTCATTATTTCGACATTACGGGCTGGGTGCGAGAGAGACAGAGCGACGAAGACGACGTCTGGAGACGAGCGCGATGACGCCGCCTGGTGGTGGTGGTGGCGAGTGGACGCGCCGCGATGTGATGACGCCGCGGGCCGCGGGACGGCTTTGGTGATTTGGCGGCCGCGTCGCCGCCGTGGTCGCCGCCTTGCGCAACACCTTGTTGTGGTGCCGGCGCGTGCTGGCGGCACCGCGAGGCCCTCACCGCCACCCGAATTCCAGAACCGCTTGATTCGCCCGGAAGCACCGGCCGGGAGCTAAACGGGACGCGAACCGAACGTGTGATCCCACGATCCCACCAATGGATTGCTCTCCGGACGAGGAATCCATTGGTGGGGTCACTCGCTCGGTTCGAGTCCTGTTTAGCGATTCTGGAGCTCACAACGCGTCTAGAGTGCCGTCGCGTCGGGCTTGTAACGCTCGCCGAGATATCCGCGTGGGGCGTCTTTTTCAGCGTGTGGTGGCTCGGGCCCCGCCGGGCCTCTCCCCCGCTGCCGCGCCACTGGTCCTGGCAGGCTGGCAGGCTTCACAGTGGCGGTCCGATCCGTGCCCCAACACACCACCGTGTTGCCGCGTGTGTGCACGTGCGATCCGAAAATGTGTTGTTGTCTGGGCGGGCCGCGTGCGGGGCGTCGCGCGGAGCACAGCGCCGAAGCCGAAGACCCGAAGGACACGCCGCGTAGCCGCGTCGACCCGAACACCCGAACGGAACCGACATCGCCGCCCTGCGTACGGCGCATCGTACCGCCCGCCACAGTGGCGCGGCACGGCCGGCAGTGTCCCGTTGCTTTCGGGTTTTGTCACTCGGCTGCATTAGAACTGCTTATCGGGCCGTGACGTCATCGCTCTCGGAAGGATATCGGCGACCTTTGTGCTGTCGTGTCTCCAGTCGGCCTGCCGGACGGACGGACGGACGGACAGACAGACAGACAGACAGACAGACAGACAGACAGACAGACAGACGGGCTCGGCCAGCAGATTGTGCGGTACAGTCCGGAGCCGCACGCTCGGCAGACAGAAGCAGATGACCCGGCGGAGGAAACTCTTGACGCGCTTTGGACTCTGAAGTCCACGGAATCAAACGCATATCAACGGTTCCTCGTTCGAAGGGCAATCGATTGATGGCCCGTCTGAGAACCGAGGAGGGGGGACAACTCCCCACATTCAACGCACTAAATGCGGCCGCATTGCCGGTTTTACCGCGTCGGCGGGGACCGTCCCGGACCGTCCCGGTGGCGTCTGATGGGGTGGCGATGGCGGCGGCGGATGGCTCTCCGTGTCGCCGGGCCATGCCGGGCTTACGACGCACTTGCTGTAAAAACGCGCTGCATAACTCCGCGGCCGTCGGGACGACACGGTAAAGACGTCGAGAGACGAAAGGCCAGGCTGCGGTCCTTCGGGTCCTTCGGACCCGAACCGAACGTGTGACCCCGACAATGGATTGCTCTCCGAACGAGGAATCCGTTGGTGGGGTCACGCGCTCGGTTCGAGTCCCGTTTAGCGGCTCTGCAGCAGCTCAAATCGCGTCTAGAGTTTTGGCCGCCTCTGCCGGTCTTCTGGCCCACTGTGCGCATGACGTTCTGTCGATCCTGGTCCCCTCCCCCCTTCCCCCCTGCAGCAGTGCAGTGCGCCTGCAGCATCTCAAGCAGCCCTGCGACACGGCGGACGCTGCGGACGCGGTGGAGCCAGTGCAGTGTGCATGCGGAGTGCTTTGCCAAAAATGCTGCACTTTACAGCGATGAAAGCGCTGTTCTCTCGCTCTGTCTCTCTCGCACCTATACGGGACGCCCCGTGAGTGCGAGAGAGACAGAGCGACGACTCTCGGAATCGGTCTGCTGGCGGCGGTGAAATGAAGAGCAGGGCGTCGCCAAGTGGGTCACGACTTTGCGTGCGCATCTGTCGCTCCAGCGCCGTGTAGCGATAGCGCAACTGGAGCGGCTGGAGCGGACACGCGGACATTCCGGGAAAGTCTCTCTCTGGAAGCGAAGCGAAGCCAGCGGCCGCTTGGTTCATGACCGTGTCGCGACCCTGCCGACAGACACAATCGTGTCGCTGTGTGTGTGTGTGTGAAGGCGCTCCTACACGTGTGTGTGTGAATGTGTGCAGCGTTGTGCATTCACTGCTCGCATTATTGGGAGAAAGTGACCTAGGGGACCGTGCCTAAGGCCGGCGGCCCGCGGCGGGGCGTGGACACTTGGCCGCTTGGATTTCAATGTGGACCGCGCCGCGGCGGGGGCCGTCGCCGAGCGTGTTGGTGTCCGACTGTCGGTCGCGGCCCGGCGGCGACACGCGGCGACGGGGAGGCGAGGCACTGAGAAGACTGAGACACTGAAACCGCGCCGCTTGGCCACGCCTTGCCACGCCTTGCCACGCCTTGCCTTGGCTTTGCCGTCGAGCCTCGCCCCGCCTCGCCCCGCCTCGCCCCGCCTCGCGTCGCCTCGCGCTCCCCCATCTGGCAACGCCGAGGCCAGCGCCGCCAGCGCCGCCGGGGGTGGCGTTCTATTTTAGTGACGGCCCCGTTGTGTGCCGCGGCTGTCTGGACCCGGCGGGCCAAGGGCAGGGGCGCGGCGGGGCGAGGCGGGGCGGGGCGGGGCGGGGCGCGGGGGCAGCCCCCCGGAACCCCTTTTTGCTCGGAATGCCTCCTCTGTTTGTCAGTGCGTGGCACCAGTGCGGCCACATGTGTTCCAGATGCCCCACCCCGCCACGCCACGCCACGCCTCGCCTCGCCTCGGCAGAGTCTGCCCGGCGACACGGCCGACACGGCCACCCTCTCTCAGCTCATTCACCTTGGGGCGGTGGACGGCGTGGCGTCGCTGGCCGGCACTTGTTACGATAATCCGCCCGCTTGCAGTGCGCCGGACACCTTAAGACACTCGTTACACTGTAAAAGTGCGGCCGAAATGGAACTCGGAAACCGAGTCAATTTTGGTTTAGGCGCGGCCCCCGCCTGCTTTCATAGTAATCCGGCCTGTGTGTGCGTCCCAGTGTCCCAGTCCCAGTGTGCTGGTGTCCCAGGTGGCGGACACGACTGCCATTCGCAGATTCGCAGAATGAGAGAAGTTGAATGCTCGTCCATTGTAACAGTCACTGCCTTTTCTTCCCGCGTCGGAACTTGGAACGCGTCCTACTGCTTGGCAGTCCTGCCGCTGGCAGCCCCGCCACCGGCTTCAGAGCGAGGGACTCTTGCTACGCCTCACAGTCCCTTCTGTCCCACTGTGCGCCTTGCTACGCCGATGCTCGCGCTCGCACCACGCCCTGGCTGATGCTGGCTGATGCCTGGCCAGCAGGTTCCACGCGGTGTGCCTACGGTGTGCCACCGCCCGGACCGGGTCCTGCGGTCCTGCTTTCTGGTCAGACGGGACCCGCGACCGCCGCGGCGTCGAACCCGGTTGGATCAGCGCGAGTCGCGGGGGGACCCAGGGGGACCCGCGGGGGAACCGGGTACTGGAGGCTGGGCCCGGACCGGCTGGAGATACACAGCGAGGCGATGAGTAGGGTTCGGGAATGGATGAATACGAATCACTGTTTGGCTCTGCCTCTCCGCGGCCTTTTGTTTTTGTTGTGTTTTCTTTCGGTTTTTGTTTCCCTCGCCGCTCGCTCGGGGACGGCCCTCCCCCCGGATTGCCCTCTCGTTGGCCAATGCCTGAAGGGACCGCGCGATAGTGGCGCCCTGGGATGGCCGCGGTCGCGAATGTAATTAGAAAATTACGGTGGGGTGGGGACTGCCTGGGAGTGTTGGCTCGCTGGCGCCACGGCGCCGCACCGCGCCGCACCGCGCGCCACTCGGGTTGCACGGTATTGTATAACTGTGGGCGCTACACCGGGGACGCCAACACCTGCCCCAGGGCGGCTGGCTGGCTGGCTGGCTGACACGGCGAACGACGTTTTGGATTTTAGAAGTTCCCACCACACCTTGAAACACCTTTCCCGTTTGACTGGTTCGCCCCCATACAAGTGTACTCCACCCGTCCGTTGTTGTCAGTTTTTGTGCGTTTGGTTGGCGTGCGCGCGGGGCGTGGGGCTTGGGGCGCGCCCGGTTTGCGGCGGGGCTGTTTTGTTTGTCCCCGGGGGACGGGGCTGACGGGGCGGACAGGCCGGGCTGGCGGTGACCAACGCCCCCACCTGCACCGCGGCCTGCAGCGCGACCCGCACGGCCCCCAATCGGGGTGGCGGCCAGTGCAGTGCAAATGCACTTGCGGTGGCGCGACCTCTCCCTCGAGGCCGCCGAGGCCCTGATGCTGATGGCGCCACGCGCTGGGGAGCGGCTTGCTGGGATCAAATTTTGTAGCGCGCAGGTTTTGTTCTTTTTTTCGGGCCGGTGGCGACGACGGGACGCGAACCCGGGCCGTAGTCGCATTCGGAACTGACAGGCGGCGTCGCGTCAGCACTGTAATCGCCGCGGCATTAGCGCCACCTCCCCCACGCCCCGCTAGCCGCCACACATGTCTCGGGGTTGACGGGGGCCTTAGCTCGCCCGCCGAGCTCTCTCGTGATCCCGAGGCACGGCCGCCACGGCCGCCACGGCCGTCACGGGGTGGAACTTGATGGAACAATGTAATCAGCCCCACCTTGGCGCACCGCGCGGCGCGGCGTGCAGTGTGCCGCCCGGGATGGGGTAAGCGGGTAATCCAATCCCGGGCGGGTAATTTTGAAGGGGTCGCGCTGGAAGAGGCAAAAAGAGGCCGGCCGAGGCTGTGGCGGGTTCAAAGGGGTGGGGGGCAGTTCGGCAAAGTCGCGCCGCGTTCGCCGTTCCAGGAATTCCAGGCATTCCCGGAACTGCCCGCAGGGAACGCCCCAGGGAACGCCCCAGGCCGGCCGGCAAGTCGCGTCGATGATGGCAGCCGATGGCATCGGAGTCTGGACAACCTGGGCAGCGGCAGGGCCTCGTTGGAGAGGAGGGTGTGCGTCCTCGCGCGGCCGCAGAGAGGCCCAGCAGTGTCCCGCCAGCTCGTAGAGAGGAGCCTCGTGGAGAGCCTCGTGGAGAGCCTCGTGGAGAGGCCCAGCAAGCAGTGTCCGGCCTGCACTTAGAGAGCCTCTTGGAGAGCCTCGTGGAGAGACTCATGGCTCCGGGCTTTCTCCGTCCCGTTGCGTTATGGCGTTGCCGGCGTTGCGCCACGATGTGATAAAACGAAAACGAGTGTCCCGGCGGTTCCGCCTGCTTCGCGGTGCTTCGCGTTTGGCTGCCGTGGCCAATGCAGCGAATGCAGGCGAGGAGCTCGGCAAGGACAATGCAAGTCGCGCTGCTGGAGTGCCGGACAGGCGTCCGCAGTGGACCACCGCGGCGTGGGAGGGAGGAGGCCGTTGCGTCATCTGGGCCAATCCACGCCGAACGGACCAGATGCCGGCGATAACGTCGTCTGCGGCCTCTGCCCCGTGGCGCAGTGGTCAGCGCGCCCGCGCCCGGAGCCGGGGGTCGCGGGTTCGAATCTCGAAAATCCGCGCTGCGCGTTTGATGGCGGTCGCGCGGCGTTGCGTGGCGGTTCGCAGTGAGCAAAGGTGTGGGTTTCAAAGTGACTACCCTCCCTCCCCTCCCCTTCCCCCTGTGCGTCGCGCTTGGCTGCCTGCCTGGCTGCCTGCCTGGCTGCCTGCCTGGCTGCCTGCCTGGCTGGCTGCTGGAGGGGATTCGTGTCGCTCCGTGTCGCGGCCAGCGCGGAGTGTCCGCACTTCGTCCTGGCCCTGGCACTTGTGGGTGTGGACGGCGCCCCGATCCGGCCCCCGGGGCTGTCTGGACCACTGTCGCCAAAACACGCGAGGCACACACGCCGTGGCCGAGGCCAGCTCGCCAGGCAAATCTTCCCACGATGCACCAGTGTCGAAAAGGGGCTGCCTGGGCAGTGCTAGCCTGGAGGGCATCCTGAGGTAGGCAGTTGAAGACTGCCGTGGGAAGGGTTGCCTACTTCAAGCGTCCTTTGATTCGGCTTTCCCTGCCGCACCTGTCTTGATCCCCGGGACCCCCCGCGGCCCCGCCAATGGCCCCGCGTGGCCCCGCCGGCCCCGCCACGCGCACGGCCGCGGCTCGGCTCCGCGGCACCGCACTGGCAGCAAGACAAGACAAGCCGGGCTGGGCCTGGCTGGGCTGGGCCGGGCAGGCTGGACTTGCTCTGGTCTCGCTGTGGCACACTTTCTCACTGGTCTGCAGGCAGGCAGGCACGGCCCGCCACGGCATGACTTGCCTCCTCGGCTCGCTCAGCCCGCTCGGAACCTGTTCGGCTCGGCTTCGGCGGCCGCTTCGGCTTCGCGTCTCGGCTGAGCCCTCTCGGTTTAGGCCCCTCGCCGGGCCGCGACGGGCCGCGACGGGCCGCACCGCGACGGGCTGGTCGGTGCGGTATTCGACGTGCCCCCGGAAACGGGACGGTCGTGTGTTTGATAAACAGGACACGCGGCCGCGGTGGCCAAGTGACTCCCAAGTCGCTGGCGTCACTAGACAGCACAGGACGGCGCGTACACCGAGACAAACTCGAAGCGAATCAATTTCGGCAGCCACATCGACCGTTCTATTGTAACCACAGAAACGACTCTCATTTCCTGAATCGGGAATTACAGTGCGCACGACGGTGTGCGGTGTGGTCATCGGTGACGGTGACGCCGCATGCCACCGAGAGATGTGATCGGGTCTTTACCACGGTCTGCCGGGCGATGGTACTCTACGGTCGGCCGGGGCCAAAGTTCTAGACGCGACTTGAGCTCCAGTCGCTAAATGGGACTCGAACCGAACGTGTGAGCCCACCAATGGATTGCTCTCCAAACGAGGAATCCATTGGTGGGGTCACACGTTCGGTTCGAGTCCTGTTTAGCGACTCTGGAGCTCAAAACGCGTCCGGGATTTTGACCGCCTCCACCGGTCTTCTGGCCCGCTGTGAGGCCTGTGGCTGCCCAGCCTATGCAAATGCACCTGTCCACCGGGCAGCCAGGCGGCGAGGCGCGAGGCGAGGCGGCTAGGCTCGGCCAGCCCGCTGACCTTTAGCTAATGGTGCACGCGGTGCGCTGCTGTCGCTGCTGCCCGCCGGGATCCAGGATCATCGCATTATTCCCGTTCACGGCCGACTTTCACGCATCGTTATGAAACAGCCTGCCGCCGGGGGACATGCTGGAGGCGCTGGAGGACGACGGCGCGGGTCCAGACTGAAAATTCACAGTGGTGTGATGCGTTCACCGCGGCGCTGTCACCGCGGCGTGGTGGTGTGGCTGCCCGCTGTGAAAACACACCGCAGCCTCGCCCCGCGTCGCGCACGGCTTTGGCTCGGGTTCAAATCCAGTTTCTAGGTCTAGCCTTTTTATTTGCCCGTCTCTCTCGGTCTCTCGCTCGCTCTCGTCGTGGGCCGGGGCGCACCGCAGTTTGTGCAAGGCGTTCTTAATTACTAGGACGGTCAGTCAGGATCACGTGTGGTCTGGCGCGGTATGTAGAGCACGGGGCGGGGCGTGGCGGGGTGGGGCGCGGTGTGACTGCTGCGGCTAGAAGTCGACGGAGGAGCGGATTCGAGCCGGTTGACTTTGGGGAGTCGGCCTCGGCCGCCTCGGCCCTTTGCTGTAAAAGCGACTGGTTGGTTGGGTGAGCGGCTCAGGCTCAATTTACGTCCTCGAAAAAAGGCAGGCTACTTGGTCGAAAACACTGCCGCAGTGTCTCGCTGGTAGAAATCGGTGCTGGTCTAACGTGCTGTGAGTGCTGACGATTTCCTTTTCTCTGTTGCAGGTAAGTACTCGCGGCCGTGCGTTGCTGCCCGTAAGTCATTACTCAGTGCGCCGGCGACGACGAGGAGGCCGTCCTGGCGGCGGCCGAGGCCCCCGGCATGACCGTTTACCTCGCCGTGCCGCCGTGCTGCGAGAGTTCCCTTTCCCTTCGCTCGGACCAGCAGGACCTTTCGCCCTACTGCCCAATTCGGGAGCCCCTGTCCCAGCGAGAGCATCCACGGCACGCCCATAACCGTCATCGGCGCGGTGCGGGCCGAGGTCGGCCCGGCCGTGCCCTCTCGGCCACCTCCCCGCGTCCCCATCGGCCTCCTTGACGTCGCCGTGGGCGACGACGAGGGCGCACAGTGGGCCAGAAGACCGGCGGAGGTGGCCCAAATCCCGGTCTTCTGGCCCACTGTGGGTCGTCGGCGTCCTTTCCCCCAATGTCTCTCTCGGCAAACTCATCGGCGGCGTTGCCGCGTCCTCCGTTTCCCGCCAAAACCGCGCCGCCGGGGCCGTGCGTGAGGGTCGCACCGGAACAACAACAACAACAACAACAACATGATCGCGGCCGGCACGCTGGCCCCGCCCCGAGGAGCCAAGTGGCAGCGTAATTTCCGCTCCCTCGATCGACTTTATTTCGTCGTTGTTCGTAGTGCAGTTCGAAACAAGGCGGCGCGTGAGCCGCGCGCTGCGAGTGCGGCGCGCGGCGCCCCTCCCGCGGGGAGCGGCACGGCAGTGTAGCGGGGCGGCCCCGCGTGTCCGCCTTGGCCTTTGGATAGACCCCGAGGGACGGCGGCGCGGGGATGCGCTGTCTCCCTCCCCCAGGGCCTCGTCCGCCTCCCCGGCCTCCCTTATTGGGCCCCCGAAGGTCCTGGCGGTGTCCTGCCGGTCCTGAAGGGCAAGTAGGTCACGGCCTTGGGCGGCGCCGCGTCCTCGCGGTGCCTCGCGTCGCCTCGCGGCGGCTGCACGTCCCACTGTGGGCCAGAAGACCGGAGGAGGCGGCCGAAACTCTTGCTTTGTCGTCCTGCCCGGGGTGGGGGAATGATTGCAGAGATCAAGGCCTTCGGTTGCCCCTTTGCGATGATCGGCGGGGGCGGGAGCGCGCCTGGACCAGGCAGGCCGTATGTTGTTGTTTCCGAGCTCGCGGTGGACGGTCGACGGCGCGACATTGTGCCAGACCCTCCGTGTTTCTGAAAGCCTGGCGGTGCTTCTCTCTCGCTCGCGGCGTGCAGTGTGCCAAGCAGCGCAAGCAGCGCCACGCCGCGCGGTTCGTTGACTCGTTGACTGCCGGCCTTGGGTCCGCCACGCCGCGCCACGCCGCCGTGGGGCCCGCGGGGGACTCGGCGGGGTGCCGCGGCCGGGGTGCGGGGGCCGCACAGCGCGCAGCCATGGCACAGCCCCGGCACAGCCCCGCGGCCCCACTTCGTGCGACATCGGCCCGCCTCCCCGGCGACCCCGTGAACCCCGTTAGGCCCCCGGCAGCCCTCGCCGGTCCGAAATCGGAAATCGCTCAGCGTGGGGAAGGGAAGAAATAGGAAGAACCCCCTCTCGGAGAGACTCCGCCGGCGACAAGTCAGGTGGCGCGTGCTGCTCCGGCCCGCCGGGCCGTGAGTGCGAGAGAGACAGAGCGGAATGGCAGCGGGGTGCATTGCGGTGCATTGCCGGGCCGGACGTTCGCCACTTTGATGACGCCGATGTCGTTCCGTTCGTTTCCATGCTCATTAGCAGTGGGGCGGCAATGGCTTTCCAATCTGGCGGCAACGCACGCGTGCTGCTGGCGACAACGCCCCGCCCCGCCCCGCCCCGCCGCGTTGGAGCCGATCCAGTCGCAGCAGGGCTCCTCATCCAGGCCCGGAGCTGGGGCCCTGAAGGGAGGGTGGGGTGGCGCCTCGCGTGGCGACCCTCTCTGGAGGCTGCGCGGCGCTCTGTCTCTCTCGCACCGCTACGGAACGGCCCATGGGTGCGAGAGAGACAGAACGAGAGCGTGTCCAGCGTGGCGCCTGTTCGCTCCAAGCGAGATGCGCCTCCGACGACCAATGTTTGGCTTCGGCCGGCGCGTTTGGGAGGGTAGCCCTAGGGTGATTCGATTTGGGGCCGCTCATGAGCTTGGCCAGCTTTCGGCCCCGTTTCGGCCCTATTTCGGGGTCGAGGTGATGGCGTGGGGACGGCGCGGGGACGGGACGGCGCGGGGACGCCTGGCGTCAAAGGCGGCCCGGGGCGCCAGGACCGATCGATACCCAGGCTCCATACGGCCGGGACTGGCGTCCGGGACTCCGCCGCGCCGCTGGAGCATGGCTGGAGCATGGTTGGAGCGTGGCTGGAGATTGCTGGAGCACTGGGACGGTGTCGACCGAGTCACAACGCGACAACTTGGTCGCAAGGGCCGCCGGCAGCGAGCCGCTTTTGCATTTTTAATTCCTCCTTTTTTGTGTGTCGTGCTAGTCCGCAGGACCTAATCTCTGCCCCGGGGCCCCGCAGCGGCCCGCAGGGATTGGGGCCGGCGGAGAAAAGTTTGTTGGCTTGGCGTGCTATGGACTTGGCCGTGGACGTTGCGGCGTGACGCCGCTCGTTGTGTCACAATGTGTGACAATGTCCCACGGCGAGGCGCGGCGCGGCGCGCGTCCGTCCGCGTCCGTCTGCCCACGCGGGGCGGGGCGGGGCGGGGCTGGGTCGGCCCAGCGGCCCACTGCCGCGCCGTGCCACCACTGTAATTGTCCCTTCTTTTTGGGCAGAAAACGGCGTTGTAATTGAATGCAACGAGGGGCGCGCCGAGGACTCTGTCAAGCAAACCGAATTCATTTAGACATTTTATTCCAAATTTTTGTTTATCTTTACTAAATTTTTCCACCGTCCTTTTTTTTTTTTGGAACCGGCAATGTGTGCCAATACTGTGCATCTGTCTCCGAACACAGCGAGTTCACTAATGGATTACTACATGGCTGTTGTGTTCCATTGTCTATGCGTGCCTCTGTGTGTGTGTGTGTGTGTGTGTGTGTGTGTGTTTGTGTGTGGGCGTGGAGTCTTTGCGTAGTCGTTGACCTCGCCGCCCGTTCGAACGGCTTGGATTAATCCGCGCGTGAGAACCGCGTTCGGCTGGCTGCGTTTTGTTTTTTCGGGCTTTTGGCCGGCTAGCACACACACACACACACACACACAAACACACACA
Source organism: Thrips palmi (assembly GCF_012932325.1). NCBI lineage: Eukaryota > Metazoa > Arthropoda > Insecta > Thysanoptera > Thripidae > Thrips > Thrips palmi. The sequence goes on along the minus strand of NW_023144627.1, from coordinate 16,675,805 downwards.
CGGACACACACACGCAGACACGGACGCCGCGGTGGTGACGTCACACTTCCGCGCGCGCCCCTCGCGCTTTTGATGAAGCGAAAGTACCTGTGTGTATGCAGGCAGCCTTGAGCGTCGCGGAGGGGGGGGGGGGCAGTGGGGGCATCATCAGAGCCGAATGGCCAATAGGCGCCAGGCTTTTGTGAGAGAGAGAGAGAGAGAAAGAGAGAGAGAGCCGCGATGAGGCAGCCTTCCATTATGGGCTAAGCTACACGAAGCGCTTGCGCGAAAGTTGAAAAAACAGGAAGGAACTTTTGTTTTTGTATGAAGGTGCTGTAATCATCATTCTCGGTTCAAGCCGGCCAGTCCTTTGAAACGGACCCTCTGGCTCAAAAGTTTTTAATCCGTCGCGCCCCGTTTCTGGGGGGAGAAGGGGCGGGCGGTGGTCGCGGCGGCAGGGGGGTCGCGTCGTCTCCGCCGTCGTTTGACGGCGTGCCCGTGGTTCCCGGAAGCCGCCGTCCCATTGGCGGCCTGGCGGGCCTGGAGGGCGGGCCTGGTCCGCGGCTTGGTTCGTGGGGCTAGACGTAGAGCCACCCGACGCCGTCGCGTCTCCGTCGCCACGCGCCATATCGTTTTACTTCGCCTTCTCTTTCATCTGCGGCCGCCGGGCTGGCTGGCTGGCTGGCTGACTGGCCGGCTGGCTGACTGGCCGGCTGGCGGGCTCGTCCAAGGTCCAAGGCAGAGCAGGGCCCCAAGGCCGCGCGGTGTTTCGACAGGGAGCGCGCCATTTGTCATCGAGTTTGTCATAGTTTTTAACGGGAGTGTTACCTCTTCGTGTCTGAGTGTGTTAGTGTGTTTGTGTCTGTGTGTGTGCGTGTCCGCGTTGGGCCACGGCGATAGCGCGGCTCGCGGCCTGGCTTACGGACCGCGCCGGGGGTCGCGAGGGCTTGCATCAGACTGAGGCTTACGGGCCCGAGGGGCTCTCATTGTTCGCACGCGTACGCTCGCGCGCGCGCACACACACACAGAACCACGTGGGCTGTGGCGCCATTGAAGCGTGCCGCGTGCCGGCAGGGTAAACCGAAAGGGCCCCGCTGTGCTTGGGCGTGCCGTGTTCGCCGCTCTGTTTTCGAGGGTGGCTGCCGGTGGAGTCATCGCCGGTGGCGTAGGCAAGGCGTAGGTGGGGAGGGCGCCACCCCTGCCGAGCCATTACGCAAATGGAGGGAGGCCCGACCCGTGGCTCCGCCGCTGAACCTCCGCGCTCTCGCTACGGGCCCCAAAGGTTGCCTGCCTGCCTGCCCCGTGAGCGGGCCGTGAGCCCCGCGCGGATCAGAGGCAAATCCGACGGGGCCGTTTGGATTCTTGTGGGGGGAGGCGAGGGGTGGGCAGCGGTCATTCGGTCATTTCAGCTTCCCGCACTGCTGCACGGTGTTGCAAGGCTGCGAGGTGGAACTCTGTATCGAACCGCACACACCTTGGCCCCGCCGCGGCCCCGCCGAGGCCCCGCAGCCCCTCCTCGCGGGGCCTTGTCTGAGGCCCTGAGCCCCGAGGGTAGCCCCCAGGGGCCGTTGCAGGACTCGGACCTCCAGTGGCCTTCGCCTCGCCTTCGCCTCGCCTCTGGCCGAGCCTCTGGCCGAGCCTTTGGGTGGCGCGCCGCCCTCGAAGGCTCGAACCGAAACGCGAGCCGACCATTACTTGGCTGGCGTGCAGGCCGGGGCAAGACACCCCCCCCCCTCCTTTTTCACCTGCTTCCGCACTGGCCACCCCGTTCCTTAGATCCTTGTCCCACCCCCTGACTTCCCCATTCTCCTTCTCGCTCCCTCTCTCCCACCCCGTCTTGACCGCCCGGCCGCGGAATAACGAGTGACTTGCCGGCGGGATTAGCTATGGCAGGCCTATGACACTGCGACTGCAGTGGCGCGGGTTCGACTCCCGGCAGCGGCGTCCCATTTTTTGCGGTTTTCCCCCTCCTGCTTGGGCAGGCTGACCCGTGTCGTGCGCCTGGTTGAGACGCCGTTGTCGCGTGGAGTGGCTAGGCGGTCGCGTGCTGTGGCGTGTGGCACGGTGGGCGCGTTCGGCCCACCAGTTCGTTTCGTCGCTCTGACTCTCTCGCTCCCCCAGGACACGCCCCGCGGGTGGGACAGAGACGGAGCGACGAAAGGATTCTTCGGAATCGGAAGGCTGCTGCCTCTGTCTTGACCTACCACTGCCCTGCCACTGCCCCGCCACTGCCCCGCGGGGTCCGACTGGAAAAAGGCCCTGCACTTGCGTGCCCCGCCCCATCCCGCCCCGCCCCGCCCCGCCCCGCCCTGTGCCGGTCTGGAAGGTGCTCAGCAGCCCGGCACGGCTACTCCGCCACACCAAAAAGAAAAAAAAACTCCTGGAAAAGGAAAAGAAAATCAAGTCCAGAGTAAAAACAAAGAAAAAAGTGTAAACGGTTTTTGGGGTGGCGGCTTGTCGTGATGGAATTGGCTGGCGACCCTCCGTAGATTTTACGTCGCTGTCGCCGCCCCTTGTTGTCGTTGATGATGTTTGTTGTTGTTGGTTTTTTAGGCACGTCAAAAATAACAGCAACCATGTCGCGGTCAGACTTTGCGGCCGCTGTCTTTTCGCCGCCCCGCTCACGTTCCGTTCCGTTGTAATTCCATTTTATTCGTACTCGCGGCCGCGTCATAAATAACGCCAAAACACACGCACTCTGACGTTCCACAGTTTTCATTTTATTATTTTGCATAATTTTTTTCAACTCGTACTAGCAGCGAGATTATTTATAAATTATTTTGTTTTTGTTTTTCCAGCCGTGATACAGTGCGCCCTTGGTGGTGGGGGGAAGGGGAGGGGGAAATAATTGGAGTTGTTGGCGTTATCTGCGCGTGCTTGGACCGGGCTGGCGTGCGCCGGACGGGGGGGGGGGGGGGGGTAAGGTAGTTTAGTTTTCCTTAACGCGACGTGGCCGCAATCTTGCATACGCGCCGCCGCGCCCCTCCACCGGAAAATGAACCTGCCGCTGGTCGTTGTGGGCCTGAGCGAGGTGGTCTGCTGGTTAAGTACAGTCCCGGAAAAGAGTCCGGAGGGCCGCCGTCCGCGGCGTCCGCTGTCCGGGGTCCGTCGGGAGGTTCGGAGGGCGTCCCGGCGGGGGGCCGTCCGTCCGTTCGGACGTCGGCGTCGTGGCCGCGAAGGCCGTGCTCGTGGAGGGGCGGCCGCGACGGTGCGCACCTGTTTGCGTTGGCGGGGCTCAGCGATGACGGCGAGCATGAGGGGGGCGGGGAGCGACGGGAAAGCTGGACCGCGGCGTGCGTACGGCGGGCGGGGCGGGGCGGGGCGACCATGAAGGAGATGGTAATCCGCTCCCCCGCCCCGCCCCGCCCCGGCGTACTGTACCCCGTTAGCCGTTAGCCTCCACGCCGTGAGTGACCGAATAGGCGTCCCATCCCCGCAGTGGAAGGCCGTCGAAGGCCGTGAGTCCACACTGGAAATCCTAGCGTGTCGTGCCGAAGGAAATAACGAAGTGAACTTATTCGTAATGCTGCCTTCGCGCCGTCCGAACGTCGCCACGGTATGCAGTGGAAATTTCTGGTTGCTTCACTCATTCCAAAACGTTTTGATCAACATTTAAGAAAATGGTGGGTATCAAAGTTTACAGCTCACATTCAGCGGTAAAAATAAGTTTAGTTTGAAAATTTGTTGGTACGTAATTGTTTTGACGCGTGTTCCTTGTGTGGAGTGGTGTTCGTAGGACTCTCGCTGTTGGTGAGAAAGGCTGATGTGGGTTTCGGGGCCGCGCCGTGCCGTGCCGCTGGCCTGTGACAGGTTGCGTCTCCTCTGCGTGGTGCGGCGGTGCACTCGACATGCCGCTACATGCGGTCCATGTGAGGAGGATGGAGGTCGGCGTGGCTCGCTGCAGACTAAACTGCCGCGACCCCGTGGCGGCGCGCCCGTCGCACAGTGGGCCAGAGGCCGGTGGAGGCGGACAAAACTCTAGACGCGTTTTGAGCTCCAGAGTCGCTAAGAAGGACTCGAACCGAACGTGTGACCCCACCAATGGATTGCTCTCCGAACGAGGAATCCATTGGTGGGGTCACACGTTCGGTTCGAGTCCTGTTTAGCGACTCTGGAGCTCAAAACGCGTCTAGAGTGTTGTCCGCCTCCACCGGTCCTCTGGCCCACTGTGCGTCGGCCCGCTCCTCGCCAAACGCAGCACCTGCGCGCCGCCTCGCTCTCTCTGTCGCACTCGTGGGGCGTCCCGCGGGGGTGCGAGAGAGACGGGGCGACGAGTGGATTCTCCGGAACGGCTCGATGCAGTGTGGGCGCGTAGGCGGCGTCGGCGCCCTCGACGGCCCGCCGCGCAAATTGCTCCCGATTCCCACTCGGCGCTGCTGCTGCCGCGGCTCGCGATTGCGATTCGGGCCGGCGGCCTTGCGTCTGGCGTCGAGTGGATTCGAATATGAATACGGAGTGGCGCCGGAGCGGAGGGGGAACCGCGGCGGGGGAAAAAATTGAAAACGCGGCGCGGCGATTCCGTAGAGCACGCGTTCATTGGCAGCGCAGGCTCTTTCTCTCTCTTTCTCTCGCGGGGCGCCCCGTGAGTGCGCGAGCGAGAGGCTCGCTGATTAGCGAGTCGGCGCTCCACTCTGGCTCTCTGGCCGGTCGGCGCGGTTCGCCGATATCATGCGCGCTTTACATATTTATGACTGAAGGCTCGGCGAGGCTCGGCGGGGCTCGCTGGAACAGGAGGGAACTCGTTCTAGGCGAGGCCCCGGCCGACCCGGCTCGGCCCGGCATATCCCAATAAGTCTACCGGACAACGCGTAAGGTAAGGGGCGCGCCTCGGGGCAGCGCCCGTCTCTCTCTCTCTCTCTCTCTCTCTCTCTCTCTCCTCTCTCTCTCTCTCTCTCGCACCCCACCGGCGACGCCCCGTGAGTGCGAGAGAGACGGCCTGCGGGAGTGTTCCGGGAAATCGTTACGTGGTTTATGGACACGGCGGCGAGTTATACGCGGAGCGAGCGCAGCGGGAAAAGTTGGGATAGGGCAGCGGTTCTCAACCTTTCTCGGCTCGCGACCCCAAATTTGTAGCCAAAAATTTCCGCGACCCCCAGGAAAAGTTTCGCGACCCCACGGGACCCCTCCTTTAGCATGCCACTGCGTCTGATCCGAGGCGGGCATTTTGCTCCCTCAACGGGCAATTGGTCTTTGGACCTTCCTTTAGCATGCCTCTGTTACGGAGTGCGATTATCAGTCTTAGTTTGGGAGCAGTATTGTCTCAAAGTTGGCCAAAACGCTCAGAAATGTCTTTAAAAAATCATGTTTTGGGTCGATTTTAAGCAGCCACTGCGTCTGATCCAAGGCGGGCATTTTGCTCCCTCAACGGGCAATTGGTCTTTGGACCTTCCTTTAGCATGCCTCTGTTACGGAGTGCGATTATCAGTCTTAGTTTGGGAGCAGTATTGTCTCAAAGTTGGCCAAAACGCTCAGAAATGTCTTTAAAAAATCATGTTTTGGGTCGATTTTAAGCAGCCACTGCGTCTGATCCAAGGCGGGCATTTTGCTCCCTCAACGGGCAATTGGTCTTTGGACCTTCCTTTAGCATGCCTCTGTTACGGAGTGCGATTATCAGTCTTAGTTTGGGAGCAGTATTGTCTCAAAGTTGGCCAAAACGCTCAGAAATGTCTTTAAAAAATCATGTTTTGGGTCGATTTTAAGCAGCCACTGCGTCTGATTCAAGGCGGGCATTTTGCTCCCTCAACGGGCAATTGTTCCTTGGACCTTCCTTTAGCATGCCTCTGTTACGGAATGCGATTATCAGTCTTAGTTTGGGAGCAGTATTGTCTCAAAGTTGACAAAAACAGGCACAACGATTTTTCAAAGACATTTCTGAGCGTTTCGGCCAACTTTGAGACAATACTGCTCCCAAACTAAGACTGATAATCACACTCCGTAACAAAGGCATGCTAAAAGAAGGTCCAAAGACCAATTGCCTGTTGAGGGAGCAAAATGCCCGCCTTGGATCAGACGCAGTGGCTGCTTAAAATCGACCCAAAACATGATTTTTTAAAGACATTTCTGAGCGTTTTGGCCAACTTTGAGACAATACTGCTCCCAAACTAAGACTGATAATCGCACTCCGTAACAGAGGCATGCTAAAGGAAGGTCCAAAGACCAATTGCCCGTTGAGGGAGCAAAATGCCCGCCTCGGATCAGACGCAGTGGCTGCTTAAAATCGGCCCAAAACACGACCCCAGCTACCTCGCCGCGACCCCTTAAAATTTTTTCGCGACCCCACTTGGGGTCGCGACCCTAAGGTTGAGAACCACTGGGATAGGGTCTCGAAGAGCAGCTCCAATAGGCACAACTCTGAATTCATGCATTTTGAGTTTTCCCGTTTTTTACCCGAATCCGGCTACTGATACCGATCGACTCCTTGTTCGAGGAGCAATCCATTGGACGCTCAAGCGTTTGAGTGGAGTGGCCGAGTCTGATTGCGGAAGTGCTCGCTCGCACAGTGGGCACGACCATTCATCGACTCTGGAGCTCAAAACGCGTCTAAAATTTATGCTGTCTCCGCCGGGCTTCTCTGGCCCACTGTGGCTCGGAAGCACGGTGCTCGGAAGGCGTGGCCGAGTTTTCTCCAGGACTTGTCCAGTGCCTTCCAGCTGGTTTCCGCTGGGCGCCCTGGGCCCTGTCTGACGGTGTAGGCTTCTCTTGGCGACCTGTCTGACCCCGGAGGAGCCGGGGCAGTCGGAGGGTAATCCGGGAGGACGCCATTGTGTCTGGGTAACGATCCAGATCAGTCAGGCAGGCAGGCGGCGGGCAGCCAAGCAGCCAGCCAAGCAGCCAGCCCCTCGCGGGCTTAATTCACGATCTGGACGTTGTCGGCCTCCTCGCTGCTCCGCCGCTCCGCCGCTCCATCACACGCCCCGTGACAGGCGCTCCGAGGCGGCGCGGCCCGCGAGTGCGAGAGAGACGCACGACGCCCAGTCGGCCCAGTCGGCCGGCCGGCGATCTATCCGCGAATGCTCGGTCGGGTCGGCAGTGGGGTGTCACCGCCGACGACGCCGTGCCACAGTGGGGAGCACCCGGAAGACCGGTGGAGGCGGCCAAAACTCTAGACGCCTTTTGAGCTGCAGAGTCGCTAAATGGGGCTTGAACCAAACGTGTGACCCTACCAATGTGGCAAATCCACTGTGCGCACTCTGGTTCCGCGGAGAGCAACGCAGCAGCGGGTTCTAAAGAGATGTGACAATGACCTAGGCCACCGCGGCGTCGCGGCGTCGCGGCCCGCAGAGTAAAAGCGGGTGCTTCACCGCCGCTATCGCCGGCCGTAAAAAAATGTTTACTGCGTGCGCTTAACAGCGATTCGAAACGGTTTGCACGCTGAGAGAGAGAGAGAGGCGGATCGTGATCGCGCGCCGCCCCGACAGTGGCGTAGCCACGGGCGTGGCCGGCGTCGCGGCGTCGCCACTTGTTGCCTTGGTGACGAGGATGAATGAATGAATGAATGAAGGAACCACTGAATGGTGGCGACTGCCGCACTGTAGGTCAGTGACACTATCGCGGTGCTCGGGGCGTTGTGGCGTCGCGGCGTCAGGTGGCAGCTGGCAGTCTGCTGGCTATCGGTTATCGAACCGACTCGGCTCGGCACGGCCAGCACGGCCAGCACGGCCCGGCCGTGGCGGGGAAATAGGCCCGCTGTTGCATAATGCGACCCTCTCACTCGCACTCACGCATCGCGCCGCCCTCGGCCGCCCTCGGCACGGTGTGGTGGCGACACTTGACTCGCCTTGATTCCGAATGGTTGCCCGCTTTTCGAATGATTGTTGTTGTTGTTGTTTGTGGGGCGTTTCGGTGGTCCCTGCGGTGTCCTGCGGAGGAGACTCGGGTGTTATTATTGCCACGTTATGAAATCGAGGCAGTCGTAACTCGCAGGAGATTGCAGATTTTAGGGGCCCGGTATCGCGCGACGCTGTTGGGGGGAGAGAGAGAGAGAGGTGTGGGACCACAAACGGCCCACACCGCACGGTGTCCGGTCCGTTTTAATGTCCCATGCTCTTTCTTTAACAGTGTGGCTGCCGCTATGCCGCCGTCTGTGTCGTTGTTGCCGTTGTTAATCGATGTCGATGACACGAATGCGGCTCTCGCTGCAACCGGTACTCCACTTGTTTTTTATCCCCCGTTTGCACGCGAGTAATCTCTCTCTCTCTCTCTCTCTCTCTCTCTCTCTCTCTCTCTCTCTTTCCCTCTCTCTCTCTCTCTTTTTTCTCTCCCGAGGCGGCGTCGTGGCCGATCAGATCGGTTACGTGGCGGTGTGTGTAATTTGGCGTGCTCAAGTCAAGTGTGTTTGTTGGTCAAGTCAAGTGGCGGCCGCGCCCGGCCTGGCCTGCCTGGCCTGGCCGTGGTGATGACGGGCTGATTGCGGACGCATGGCCTGGAAACGCGCTCACACACACAGACACACACACACAGGCAGGCAGACACTTCGAGCGTGTTTTTATTCGCTTCTAATTTCCAGCTGGAATGGAATCGCAGAGAAAGTGGTGCAGCACACGTCGTATGGAACGGGACGACGGACGAAAACGGATTGGTGTGGTGTCGGGTCGTTGTAAATTTTTACCGTAGAGTTCTTTCTATTTTATTTTCTTTTTGTTGCTGCTGGCTCTCTTTTTTCGGTGGCGTCGTTGAGTAGTACACTGTATGGTGGCGTGCGGCGTGGGCCTGGTGGGACGCTGTGGAATGGTCATCAGCCGGCCGGGCTGCCTCGCTGCCTCGGCGGTGAGGCAAGGATGAGATGGGCACGACGGTGCGGGTTGCTGGACCTCGAGGAGAGAGAGAGGGGGGGGGCGTGAAAGTCAGAGGCCACCACTACCATCCCATGCAACTTGCAGTGCGTGTTTGACTGCAGCCATGAGGCGCCATGAGGAGGGTCGTGTGGGGGGCGGCCGGGGGGCGGCCGGGGGGCGGCCGGGGGGCGGCGAGATGAGCTCACCCGCCACGCCACTGTGAGTGCTGCACTCGCCGCGCGGCCTCGCGGCCGGCGCTGGTGTGTCGTGTACGTACACTGGGTGGTGTGAGTGCACGGGAAGGCTCTCTCGGAGCTCTTCGGACAGGTCGATGACGTGTTCGCTGCATTATACAGAGCGGAGATCGATGCTCTGACCCAGCTGAAGCCACTCACACACACACGCACACACACACACACACACACACGTGCGCTGCACGGGCGTGACGAGAGCGTCCCCGGTCACGCTGCGCCACTGTGTGTGTGTGTGTGTGTGTATGTGTGTGTGTGTATGTGTATGTGTATGTGTGACTGTCGATCGTCCCTGCTGCTCCCGACCGGCCGCAACGGGATTTAAATGGGAATCGATGGCCGGCGCCGCTGCTGCCGACACACACACACAGGCGCATAATGCATCGCGGCAAACAACACGCGGACGTGACGCGGGAGAGCGCTGTGACGTCGCCATGGCAACGGGCTGGGCCGAGGGTGGGGCTGGCGGGGCTGGCGGGGCCATGGCGGGGCGGTGGCCGCGTTGTCCTGCCCCGTGCCCCGTCGTGCCCCGCCGAGGTCCTCTTTGTTTTGGCCGCCACGCGACGCCCTGGGCATCCTGTCTCTCTCGCACTCGGGGGGCTGCCTCCGCCGTGCCTCAGGGCCTGGGCCGCCCTGGGCCCTGTGGGAGTGCGAGAGAGACCGCTGCGCTGCCTGCCTCATGCCCGCGTCAATTGGGTAATGACTCCGTGCCGAGCCAGGCCCGGGGCTGGCTGGGCTGGCTGGGCTGGCCGCGCCTGGGGCCCGATCCCCGTCCTCTGCATGGTGGTGGTGCTGGGCTGCTGCCTCCACTGCCTCACACACAAGCACTTAGTTTTACGGCATTGCCTCTGTGTGTGTGTGTGTGTGTGTGTGTGTGTGTGTGTGTGAGTGCACGCCCCCATGGACAGCGCGTCGTCGGGAACTTCCCGCCGCCCCCCGTCCCCGTGGTGGTGGTGAAGGCCGTGCTGACGACGTCGCGGCCGCCGCCATTCAGGCCGCCGTGCCATCCCTCTTTTGTGACACGACCCCTTTAGGAACGCACACTCGCGCCGCGCAGCGCCCCGCACCGCCCCGCACACACACGTCAACTCCACGGACTTACCCCCGGCGGGCCCCGGCGCGCGGAGTCTCTCCGGCGGGCCCCGCCCCGCCCCGCCCCGCCCCGCCGCGGGGACCGCCATGGGATGCTGAGCGGCCTGCCTGTCTGTCTGGCGGCGCCGCTCTACTTAGCCTACATTGGACGGACCTAACGGCTACCGTAATGTCACCACGGGACGCTGTGGACGGACGGGCGAGCGGACGGGCAGACAGACAGACAGACTGAGCGATGGCCGTGGCTGGGGATGCACCCCGCGATAATGTAGCGGATAAGCGGGCCACTATCAGGCTCAGCCCGCGGTGCGCGCCGCGGTGACACACTGTCCGGTCGCTCTGTCTCTCTCGCACCGCTGCACCGCGCCCCGCGAGTGCCAGAGAGACAGAGCGCCGCGGTGCACGCCGATTGTTTTTGGCGATGTGATTTAGCGGCCGCGGCTCGTAACGATGTCCACGAGTCGGTTAGGTACACTGCGAAGGTTTACCCAGAAAACGGGAAAAGCTGGCTTTTCCGATGCTGCCCTGCTCGCCGGCGAGTATCCTCTCTTTGTCCGACGAGGGTTTTGTCGGCGCCGGACAAAGCGGCCGGCGTCTGGGAACTCACGCGTGGCGCAACGCCGCGCGCAACGCCCGTCCCGTCCGTGTGCCCGGGCATAATCGCACGGTTGTTTGTTTTTGTCTCCGCCTTTTCAATTCGGACACGTTTTTCGGGGAGACGGTTTTTTTCTCTCATGACGGCGGGCGGACACTGTTCCTAGGTCGACCTTTGCAACCAAACTGGGCTCTATCAGAGTTTTTTTTTTTTGCTTTATTTGTTTTTGTTTTTGACTGTACACCGCGCTGCCCCACACGGGCGCTATCGTAACTCATGGCGTTTGAATGTGCTCGCCATTATGCAGATTCTATGGCATCTCCCTCCCCGCCAACCCGGTTGCCACCTCGCCTCGCCGCCCCGCCCCCTTTTTGTGCGAAAACCCTTTCTTTTCTCCTCTCCGATTTTGACCCGGCCCGTTCGTCGGTTCGTTCTTTCTGCCCCTCCGCCCCCCTATCCCAATTGTCCACTCTGCTTAAGCCGAAAAATAATAACAGCTGAAAAGCCGGCGGCGCCTCTGTGTATTTTGCTTTGGGTCGCAGCGAGCGCAGCCCAGCCATGGGGCGGCCGGGGGGAAGCTGTCTGCAAATGGAAACGATGAAAATAATAATACTCTAGGGGAGCGGCGCGCTGACGCCGAGCGCGCTCGTGGGAGAGCGCTGCGGACTTCTCTCTGTGTATTGCAAAAAAAAGCAAAGTTGAAAAATGATAAATAGATTGGCAGCACTGGCTCGGTCGCTCGCTGCTTTGCGGCGAAAATGGCAAAATGGGTGTCGAGCGACTCGGCGTGGCACTCGATGTCGGATTGACGCGGACGGCGCGACGCTAGAAAAGTGTCTCGCAGGAAAAAGAGGAGAGAGAGAGAGAGAGAGAGAGAGAGAGAGAGAGAGAGAGAGAGAGAGAGACCGGTCTGCCGACCCAAATGTCGATGTGGACGAGCGAGTGGACGCTTGGCTGCCATTGAAGGAGCTCATTAGCTGCAGACGTCCGGCCACCGCAAGAGCAAGCCGCGCTCTCTTTCTCTCTCTCTCACTCCCTCGCACTGGCGGGGTGGCGTTCCGCGGGGGTGCGAGAGAGACAGAGCGACGGAGTCGGCCAGCTGGAAGCATGTCGTGTGGAAGAATGACCGTCTTTCTGAATCGAGGCTGCCCTGCCGCTGCTCGCTGCTGCCGCTTCCACCAGGAGGTCGCCTGGTTCCGTTTTAGGAGGCTGGCAATGTCAATTCCGAGTCCCCGGGGCATGGCCGCGGCGGAGTGGCGGCCCGCGGCCGTCCCACAGTGGGCCAGAAGGCCGGTGGAGGCGGCCAAAACTCTAGACGCGTTTTGAGCTCCAGGGCCGCTAGATGGGACTCGAACCGAACGTGTGACCCCACCAATGGATTGCGCTCTGAACGAGGAGTCCATTGGTGGGGTCACACGTTCGGTTCGAGTCCCATTTGGCGACTCTGGAGCTCAAGACGCGTCTAGAGTTTTGGCCGCCTCCACCGGTCTTCTGGCCCACTGTGAGTCCCGGCGGTGCCGCAGCCGGGCTCTGCTAAAAGCAGTGCCTCGTGGCGGCGGGCCGGCCGGGGACGCCGGGGACCCTCTGCTAACGCGCGCGCTGTAACCTTTAGTGCGCGGGGCTCGCGCGTTTAAATTTTATATACGCGGGTGGACTCCTTGGAAACGCGCGGCGCTCTCGCTTGTTTACTATTACTGCGGCATTCCTTGTCGTTTGTGTTTTATCGCGGTTGTTGTTGTTGCTGTCGTCCCTTTATCGTTATCGCGCTGTCCGAATGGCATTGGCGGGACTGACCCCCAGGACGGTCGCGCTCGTCTCGTGTGCGCGTCGCGGACGCTCGCGTTCTGTTTCAGAAAAAGAACGCTGTTTTCGTTTTTTCTGGTGGTGGTTTTGGAAAAGCTGCTAATGCGGATGGTTTGTGGGCGGCCCCTGCACGTGTCCGACGCGGTCGCGACGACGCGGCCCCGGCTCGGCGGCCGAGGCGGCCTAGGCGGCGCTGACAGGATGCACGCAGTTACTGCGGAGTTGCCGCAATGAAGCTCAATTGGGCCGGCAGGGCATCTTCCGCGTCGTCTGCCTCTCTCTCTCCCTCTCTCCCTCTCTCTCACTCTCTCTCGCTCCCTCGGCCCCTCCCCTCTCTTCCTCTCCGCACTCTCTCCGTCTCTGTCTCTCTCCCCCCCGCGGCGAGGCGCGTTACGCGGGCCGCCGTGGCGACCTCTGCGTCCAATCCACTGGACGAAGGACACCCCGCGGCTGGCCGGAGGGCCCAGCAGTCTTCTCTCTCGCACTCATTGGAGAGAGAGAGCAAACACTGGCTGCTGGAGGGGCGGGGCCTAAATGAGGATTAAATGCCCGGCGTCGCGTGGGAGATTGAATGTTGGGACGCGGCCGCCCCCACCGGGGGTGGCAGCCACGACCCGGCAGCACCGGTCCCGGACGTCGCAATGACGCTCCGACATCCTGCTGGTGATCATGAGCGGCCCGGGGAACGGAGCGTCGCATCCCTGCAGGCCCTGCAGCAGGCACTTCCGTCGCTCTGCGTCCCCCGCGGAGCGCTGGGACGCCCCACGAGTGCGAGAGAGACATCCCGGGCGGACTGATCGTCGAGTTTGCGACATGAGTCGCTCAATTTACCCGCGCGCGGCCGGGACGGGAATCCGAGCGGGAAACGCGCGAAACGTGCGAAAATTGGGCGCCGAATGCGAACAATTTGGCTTTGGCGCCCTCGGCGCTCGTTACGGCCACGGCTGCCACGTCGCCATGGTTACCGCGGCCACACTGTAATTACGCGTGCGCCCCCGGCAGCCGCGCTACGCCACTGCAAGGCGTGCCAGGCAGCCGTCTTTGTCGCACTCTTCATAAGTTGGGATTACGCGGCGCTCTATATGTGTGTGCGCGTCCCGTTGGGGTGCGAGAGAGAGGGAGGGACACCGCTGGAAATGGGGCCGGCGTCGCTGGCGTCGGGAAGACGCGATACATTATTGCGTTGTCCGCGTGGCTGCGCTGCTGCGCGGGCCTGGCCAGGATACTGTGGACGTGAAGGTTGTGTTCGCGGCTGGGCGGCGCTCTGCGCGCTCTGGACGCGCGCCAGGGACATCCCCGCGGAGCCCCTCCTCCTGGAGGCCGTGCTGGCCGCCCTGGCCGTGGCGTGCCCGCCCCCGCCGCGCAGCCGCGCCTCCCCGACGCCGTTCCCTCTGGTTGCGTGTGTCAGCGCGCTGCGCCGCGGCCACCGAGAAAGCCTCGCCGGGAAAGCCTCGCCTGTTTTCCCGACGCTATGCGAGAAATTCTTGAGAAACGTTCCTCGAACTTTGCCAATTTCCGCGCTTGTGTACCTCCATGCTGTTGGTTTATGCTTTCACTAATCCGCTTTTCTTTCTGATTGTTGCAGGTGAGTATCCCGCGCCGAGTGCAGCCGAGTGCGGCGGACGCCGCGACTGGTATTTACGGTGGAGGAGACTCCCAGTCGCGCTCCCAGTGCCGCGCCACGCCGCACAGTGGATTTGCCGGAGGACCGGTGGAGAGCTCAAAACGCGTCTGGAGTTTTGGCCGCCGTGGAGGCGGTCTTCCGGCCCACTGTGCTCCGGCAGGCCGCGCCAATTCGTCGCGCCGAGTTGGTCTGAATAAGGCGGCGCTGGCGGCACACTGGAATGGGGAATTAGGATGGAAAATGCGTGCGAGCCGCGAGCTCCAAGTTTTATCAGGGGCGTGGCGGGGCGTGGCGGTACAGCACGGGACTTGCGAGAATACTTAGGCCGCGTTCGTTTGGCATGGCGAGGATCGCTGCTGCCGCTTGTTGTGCCCCCGCTGTACTACAGGCCCAACAACGCCGTGCTGTCTCTCTCTCTTTTTCCCGAGTTGCCGTTTTTTCTCTCGCTCTTCTTCCCTTTCACCCGATTTATGGCGTCGTTTGCTGCGACAAACAGGGCGTGGCGCGGGAAAGGGGGGGGGGGCACGGCGTCGAAGAGGGCGGCGGTGCCCCCGCTGGCGCCGGGACGCTGGCAGGGATGCTGCCAGGCTGCGGCTGGACGCGGACACCGAGTCACTGTTCCAGGAGCGGGTGCTCTCTCTCTCCAGGCCGCCGCCCCCGGTGCCTCCGGTGCCTCCAGGGGCACTTCCAGGCCGGCCGGTCCCGGGGGAGCCCTCCCCGCGGCGGGGGAGGGGCCGAGGCGGCCGAGGCGAGGCGCCAGCCACCCTCCAGTGTACCTGCGAGACAATGGCAGGCCGACGGGGCCGACCTGGTGCTACGTGCCCGCTGCCTTTCACCCCACCCCCTTTCCCCCGCCCCCTGGCCCTCGCTCGCCCCGCACCCACTCACCTTGAATTCTTCTCACACGACATCATCCACCCCCTGTGCGCCTCGCTTGCCCCGCTTGCCCCGCTTGCCTCGGCCTGTGTGCCCCGCGAATCATCCAGGCCCCGCTCCGCCCGCTCCGCGCAGCGACGTGACGCCGGAGCCGGGTTCCGAAATAACCCTGGTTCGAAACCCGCCGCCGCGCTCCGTTTTTTACCCGTTTTCCGCCCCGCGGCCCGCAACGAGGAAAATGGGGGTTGTGCGGTCGACTGTGTTGGCCCCCCTCTCTATCTCTCTCTCTCTCTCTCCACCGCCTTGCTCTTCAATGCACAGCATGATGGGAGCCCGCTTTGGCCTTTGCGTCCCACCCACCCCCTTGCAAGGGGTTCATTTGCATAATCAGCAGCGAGGTTGCAGTGGGGAGGGCGGCGTGGTGTGAGTGGGGGGGGTCGTATACGGTGTACCTACTTCCAGCCTTCCAGGCGGCTGCAGCGGTAACTAGTCCCAGACGGCGACCGCTCCCCCCGGACCGAGTTTCGGGGGTGCGCGGGGGTTGGGTGAGAGCGCCCCCCCCCCTTTCTCCCCCCTCCAGGCCACGCCCCTTACTTCCACTTCCGGCCCGGAAGAAGAGCGGCAAAGTTAGCGACGCTCTACGACACAAGTTGGTGACCGAGGAATCTGCGTCCGCCTCGGCGCGCCTCGCCCACCTGAAACACTTGGCGCTCATCCCCTCCACATTGACATTGACTGACGGCGCCAAAATAGGCGAGAAACAACAAAACAAAAACCGCTGTTGCGTTGTTGTTGTTGTATTGGAAGCCGCGTGAGAGCCGCCCAGCTGATTGGCCGACGGGCGTGCGACTGTGGACTGGCCGTGTCTTTGGCTGCGGTGCGCTCTCCCTAAACGTGGCCCAGTGCGACCAGCGCTCTGTCTCTCTCGCACTCGCACGGGGCATCCCTGGGGTGCGAGAGAGACAGCGAATCAGTCGACTGGCTGACGGCAGGGTCTCTCTCGCACTGGTGGAGCGTCGGGCCAGGGTGCGACCGTGACGGGGCGTCCTCGGAAGCCGGACCCCTAATGGGGCTGGGCCGTGGCCCTGCCGTGGCGGTCCGGGTGAGCAGCAGCGTCAATGTAAATGAACCCGGGGCAGGGCGGCGGGGCCTTGGCGGGGCCTTGGCGGGGCCGAGGCGACCTGGGCGGCGACCCAGGCGGGGCGCGCCGCGGTCCGGGAACGAGGCTGGGGACGGGGTGGGACAGTTTGGGGAGGTCGGTCCGGCCGCCCAGTCAGCCGCGCCCCTTGGGACCCTGGTGCGCCCCGCCGCCCTGCCGCCCTGGCGCCCTGCTGGCCTGGAGGTCGAAAGCGAGGGAATTCGCAGTGGGGTGGCTGGGGCCAGGCACCTGGTGCTGGTAAGGTCTGCAAAGGCTGGAGTCTTTGCTCTGCCTCCCCTCTCCTTCACCGCGCGTCAAGTTTCCGATCGCGTTAATTGGGTTTTGTCGGGTTTGTATACGCACTCCTGCTTCCCCCACCCCGCGGACCGTCGCGGGCTGAAGCCCCGTTTGAACCTCTCTCGGTGCGCCTGGCTCCGCGATTGCCTTTGCACAGCGGTTCGGCAATACCCCCGTCTCCAGGAGGGCCCGCCGCGCGGGGTATCGCCGCGGGGCGCCTTTGCGCCACCGATCGCAAATCGCACACGCGAGGGCCTGGGTTCGGTTCGCGCGTGCTTGCGTCCGTTACCCAGTCGGCGCGCAGGTACGCGCAACAGGTGTGGATCTTTTGTGCGAGTTATTTCCCTGTCGGTTTCTTTTCCTTCGCTTGGCGCTCCGTGGCGCCGAGTTCGATTCCGCCGATCTGCCGCTCTGGATACTGTGGCCGCTGGACCGCCTGGCGACAGGTGCTAGCCGCCTCACAGTGGGCCAGAAGTGCGCCTGCCGCGCACCTGCAGCCATCTGCCCCGGGCGGGGCACTGGCCCTGGCTGCGCGTAGCTGCGCGTTGCGTGGGCGACGGCCGTCCGTCCGTCCGGGCCGACGCCGTTGCCATGGCTACGCCCCGAGGCGCGACCGGGGGTCCGCGCACCGCGCCGCACCGGTAGCGCCTCGCTGCCGCGCTGCCGCCACGCCTCGCCGGCCAAGGACGCCGAGAACGACGCCGAGAACGACGCCGAGAACGACGCCCCGCGGGCTGCACCTGCCTGGAGCCTCCAGCCGCCTCCAGCCGCCCGCCTCCCTCCAGGCCGATGATGCGCCTACAGTCGAAAGCCCGCGCTGGCGCGATGCCGCCGCCGCCGCGGTCACGGCGAGGCGTGACTCCAGCCACCTTCTGGAGCCTCCAGGCGCCTCCAGGCGCCTCCAGGAGCCGCCGCCCCATTAGCCTTGCTGTCCGTCGCCTCATCGGTCACGTGCCGGAAGGGACGAGAAGAGTTTCGCGGACGGCTGTCCCTCTCGCACTCGCGGTGCGACCCGAAGGGCCCCGAAGGGCTCCCAAGTGTGCGAGAGAGACGGCGCGACTGCGGTGGGCCTCCGGACGATTGAGATGGAAGTCGTCGCCTGGATTTCTATCCGACTTGTATCCGATTTCTATCCTATCCGCAGTCCAGTTTACTTCCGCGGAAAGCGGGGCCGGGACGTGGCGCTGCGGTGTCCGCGGCGCGAACGTGATCCCATCGGCGGGCCCGGGTTCGAGTCCCGCCGGGGTGGGTTCGGTTCGGTCCCTTTTTGGACGCCAGAAAAGGCTTTCGTCTCGCGGGTGTGGGTGATGAATGCGACTCTAATGTCGCTTTCGGATCGACTAGTAAAACGCGACCGTTTCTGTCAGTCAAACTGTCAGTGCTTCGCTGCTGGGCTTCCCCGGCGGCTCGGTGCGCGTCCCTCCTCTTTCCCTCCCTTGTTGTTGTTGTTATCCTTTCTGGGCACTTTGCGTGATGCGCTCCGTTGTCTGTCAAACACACCCCGCCTTGTGGATTTACGAAACACTCGGTCGGTGCGCGCGTTGCGTCCTTTCCTACCTTTCCCTTTTTATCCCCTTTAACCCGTTTCGGCATTTTTACACCAGACGGGGCGCCATCGCTTTTCCGCCCTTTGTCGCTGCTTCGCTGCATCGCTCTGGGAGATGCCTGGCATTCCCGGCATCGCCAGACTCACCGTCCCAACAACTCGCTATTTGAATTTTTCCCTTTTCGCCTCTCTGTCTCCCCCCCCCCCTCTCTCTCCTTCTCTCTCTCTCTCTCTCTTTCTATTTCCTAAAGCGCTGGTCGGGGCAGCAGCGGGGTCGCATCCACGGGATCCTCGTGCGGAAAATGTTAAACCCGTCAAGAGTTCGGCCGACGAGTGAGGTCGTGAGCCGTGGCGGCGTTTTTGGCGTTTTGGCCTCTTTGTAGACACGCTGTGCGCCGTGTTGGGGCTGGCGGGGCCGGCAGTTCATCCCGCGAAGGGCGCGGGGCCCGGCAGGTGGTTTACTGCCGCCACCCCCCCTTTTTTGCGGCCGCGGCCCCCAACTAATATCAGAGGGATTTGGCGTTGGCGCGCGGGCCGCCCTGGCAGGCAGGCAGCCAGGCACGCAGGCAGGCCGCAGGGCCTAGCGGGGCTGCGATTGCACGCCGAGCGCAAACTCTCATCCCTTTGCAATCAGAGGGGCGAAATTCTCGAGTCGCACGGCGGCCGGTCGTGTCAGACTCTTCTCTCTCTCTCTCTCTCTCTCTCTCTCTCTCTCTCTCTCTCTCTCTCTCTCTCTCTCTCTCTCTCTCTCCCCCCCCCGCTGGCTCCACTGGCCCAGTCCCCGTGTTTGATCTAGGGGCGTTGTCGGGGGGGCGGTACTTCGCCACCTCGCGGTGCCAGCCCCCCCCCCCCCCCCCCCCCCCCCCCCCCGGCTTCCACACCGCCTCAAAGGGTTGCTTGCCTGGATTGAGGAAATAAACCTAGACCGCCTGCTTGCGCCGCTCGACAGCTTCGACCCGCGCATTTTCGTGGTCTCTCTTATTTTAATCTGATTTCTTTTTGGTCCACTTTTTCATTGGCCTCGTTTTTTTTTTTTTTTGTTTGAGGGGGACTTAGTTGTGGTGATTTTGGTGTTGTCGTGTTTGCGTACGGCTGGCGCGACCCCCCTCCCCCCCCCTCCCCTCATTCCAATCCCTGCGAATGAATCGGCCCGTGATTCGGCTGGTGGCCTCGGCTCTAGCCTCGGCCGCCCCCGGCTTCCCACGCTCCGAATGGAACAGACCGTCGTCGCCGTCGCTCCGATTCCAGCGCCGAACGGCCCAGCGGCCCGCGTCTGTTGTGGCTGCTGACAGGCGGCACTTTGCGCTGCTTGGCGCGCACTTGCTGCCTCGTCCCACGCACACAGACACACACACACACGTTATTGCTTCATAGCGGTGGCGAGTGCGGCAACGGCGTGCCTCAATGCGCCGCCACGCGCCGTGAAGGCGTTGCCCGACGGATGGGCTGTCGCTCTGTCTCTCTCGCACTCCTTTCTACGATGTACCCTCAGTGAGAGAGAGAGAGAGAGAGGCTGAGGCAGTTCAGGATGAGCTCCTGGTGCCCTCTTGGCCCTGCCCTGAATCCGATAATCTTTTCGCGACTCTGTGTGTGTGTGTGTGTGGGGGTGGGTGTCTGTCTGGTGTGTGTGTGTGTGTGGGCGCCATTTTTTAAAGGAAACCATCTCTTTCTGGTCGTCTCTCCTCCAGTGATGGGCTCCATTGCCCCTTGTCCCCGAGAGGTAGGCGTCACCGTGGTGGGCTAAGCTGAGTGTGAAGCGCCCGCTACTACAGCAGCAGCCCGAGCGCCGCGGACCACGAGGAGGCGGCTGAGAGTGAGAGAGACAGAGAGAGCCTAAGTGTGTGTGTGTGTGTGTGTGTGTTTGCACTTGCCGTGACCGTGCGAAAAGCGAGCACGGAGTGTCACTCTCCCGGTTTGTTGTTATTGGCGATGGGGAACTGGGTCAGGAAGGGGACTGCGTCTGTGTGTGTGACGCGTCGGTCGACGTCGCAAGGGTGTGACGAGTGTGACAATGAGCGGGCCACTGGGAAATGAAATGGTGAGTCATCATTTCTATTTTATTTTTATTTTCGGAGTCCGTCAAGGACCAAGGACCTGGCCGTTGCGTTGGCGGCGGGCCGACGACAATGTGCCTCGTCGTGATTTTCACTTTTGCCCGAGAGAGAGAGAGAGAGAGAGAGAGAGAGAGAGAGAGAGAGACGTCACGTCCGCAGGGAGGGCTCGCCCGGCCGCCTTGCGACGGACAATTTGCTTGGGATTAGCATTTTTGAGGTTCGGCTCGGCGACGGGGATGAGGAAGTTTCGGGAAGTCCATGGGGAATGAGGGAATCCCTGGAAGGAAGACCAGCAACCCCAGCCCAGGCAGCCCGGCCGTGGGACGGAGGGACGGAGCGGAGGGATGGAACAATGCCTAATAAGATGCACCGCGGTACGAGACAATTAGGCCGAGCCCGGACCAGACCAGCCCGTCCTGATGACTCAACAAAGACTGATCAGGGCCCTCGCAAGCCGCGGCTAGCCTGTGGACGCGCTAGGCGGACCAGCCGCGTAACGCTCTGCACCAAGGGGTAACCAACTCAAGATTTTCATGTACACTGATTATATTTAGAGTATGATTACATGTGATTTCTTTTGATTATTTTATTACTTATCATTGATTATAGGCGGTTATTATGTTGATAATTGGGAAATATTGGGGATTATTTGAGCGCCCACCTCAGAAAGCTGTTAGTGTCGGAAATTTAATATTGGTGACTTTGGGCAGCCAGTGCGTCAAATTTAGTTGCGGTCATAGGCCTTCCTCGACGCGTTACTATTCTGAAGACCCTACTTTTTCATGCCCTGCCTCGGGAAGGCTTTGACCGCTGATAATTTGGGAGCAGTGGTCTCGCAAAAATGGTCAATAAGTGAAAGAATTTCAGAAAATCCCCGTTTTTGCTGACTTTGAGCGGTCACTGCATCCAATTTAGTTGCGGTCAAAGGCCTCCCTCAACGCCTTACTATTCTGAAGACCCTACTCTTTTATGCCCCGCCTCGGGAAGGCCTTGACCGCTGATAGTTTGGGAGCAGAGGTCTCGCAAAAATGGTCAAAAAATGAATGAATTTTAGAAAATCACCGTTTTTGCTGACTTTGAGCGGTCACTGCATTCAATTTAGTTGCGGTCAAAGGCCTCCCTCAACGCCTTACTATTCTGAAGACCCTACTCTTTTATGCCCCGCATCGGGAAGGCTTTGACCGCTGATAGTTTGGGAGCAGTGGTCTCGCAAAAATGGTCAAAAGTGATTGAATCCCCGAAAGTATGATTGTCATTATTTCATTGGATGATGTTGATTATTTCACTGATTACCAACTAGACGTGCAATGATTATCTTGAGTTAGTACCCCTTGCTCTGCACGGCCCGGCACGGCCCAGGACAAAGACGGCGCAGAATTAGCCGTCCCTGTGTGTGGCTCGGCACGGACAACCGGATAATAACTCGACAAGAAAGCCGTCTCGGACACACGATATTGATCCGACCGGACGGACGGCCGCGGGGCTCGGAGGGCCTGGAAGGGCCTGGAGGGAACGGCCGCCGCGGGAATGCCTCCCCCCACCCCTTCCCCTCAACCGTTTCCTCTCCTTCCTGATTTTTATGTTACTCCTTTAATTAAAGTCGCGACCGCGCCATTTGCATATCGAGACATCGTCCTTCCTTTATTGCCGTACGACTTTCTCGCGACGCGGACGTGACCAGGACGTGACGTCGATGTGACGAGGAATGTGACAAAGAAACATGTGACGTGACCAGGACGTGACGACGATGTGACAAAGAAACATGTGACGTGGACGTGACGAGGCTTTACGGGCCGTCATCGCCGAGGTGATGGCCTCATCAAGCCACCTGACAAGCCCCAAGCCCGGCTCTGCGGCTCCGCAGGGTTTATCGCACGGCCATCGGACGGGCGGCTGAAGCCCCGGCTGGAGCCACGGCTGGAACTCCAGACTCCAGCCGCCCGCACTGGAACGGGGCCGAGTCCTGGAAGCCTGGAATCACGGAGCGGCCTCCCAAGGCGCGAAAACAATGTCGTAGTCACCCGAAACGCCGCGAACGTGATCCCGAGTCAATCCGGGCAGGCAGATTCCGCGGCTCGGCTTGCCTGGGCTTGCCTGGGCTTGCCCCGCGGTGGCTCCCAGGGACACTGCGTTGTGCCACCGCCACCGGGCCGCGCCGCCGCCGCGCCGGGCGTTGCGATACCGCCCCGGGCACGCCACGCCACTGCCACGCCACTGGCACGGCACGCGGCCGAACAGGAAGCCGGTCCTCTAAACCATTGTTTCAGTCTCATCTCTGTGAAAGCGTCGGCCCGTCGGCCCATTGTGCGTGTCGTCGCGGAGGTCCGCAGGGTCTGCAGGGAGGCGTCCAGGCGTCGGCCCAGGCGTCGTCGCGGTGGTGCCAAGTCCCTGCCTCGCAGGCGTCGCTGGCGTCCTCCTGCGCCGTGGAAATTGTCGAAATGCCTCACGGCCGCAGCGGGGCCCGAGGCGCTGCCGGCCACCCCCGGCCCGGCGCCCCGCCCGCCAGTGGGGTTGCCTCGTCCCGTCTCCCTGGACTCTCGGGTCCCCGCCGGTGCCCCCAGGACGATTGAATAACGGCCCCCGCGGCCCCCAGCCTCCGGTCCAACGCGGTGGACGCCATTGCGACAAGCCGGCGGACACACACACACACACACACATACACACACACACACACACACACACACACCTCGCACGTTTCCCTCCTTTTCGAGGAAACTCCTTCCTGTTTCATATGGCGTGTCAACGCGACCGGTTCTGTTGATGTTTTTCTTCCTCGGTGGGTGTTTGTTATTGTTGCCGCCGCTGCTTTTTTTTCGCGCGCGCGTGTGAATATGTTGCGCCTCGAAGGCAATCCGCCCCGCGCAGTGCTATACGCAGTGCTGTGCCGTGCCTCTGTCAGGGTGTATCTCGCTCCGGTTTACCGAGTCTGACTTAATCCAATTTCGGCTCTCCTGACGCGGCCGCCGCTGCCGCCGCTGCCGCCTCCGCGGTGGCACAGACGAGGCAGGCGGAGGCGAGGAGCCGCGAGGCGCATTGCCAAGGAGGAAAGGCAAATTTCGCGCCGAGCTGCCAGGCCTGGCCGAGGCCGCGCCCAATCCGCAGGCAAATGCGGTGTTGGCGCCCTGTTCCAGAGGCTGGCTGGAAGCATCCTGGAGGAATCCTGGAAGAAAGCGCCTCTGGAAGCTTGCTGAGTGACCGAAGCGGTCCCCCTGAAGCTTCATAGAAGGCTGTAGAAGTCCACTGGAAGGTTGCTGAAAGCCTGGAGGAGCCAACTGGAAGCTTGCCGAAAGCCTGGAGAAGTCTTCTTGAAGCTTGCTGAAAGCCTGGAGGAGTCCACTGGAAGCTTGCTGGCAGCCTGCAGAAGTCCACTGCAAAGGCGCCTTGGGGACCACTGGAAGCTCGCTGAATAAAGATTGCTGGAAGACGGGAAGGGACTGCTGGCGTGCGTCCCGATTGACCCCACGGGACGCTGCGACGCTGCTTTCTCTGCGCGGTGCGGTTTGTTTGGCTGCAGCCTGCACCGCACCGACTGCAGCGCCACTGCAGCGTTACGAGGTGCGCGCCGATGACGACTGGCTGCAGCGTACTGCACGGCACACTGCCGGGTACTCCAGCGCCGCGGCGCGAAAGTCAAAGTAATGCTCGAACGGCCATCTCGCGCGCCTCGCGCAGCCTCGCGCCTCCAGGCGCGATTTTAGCGCCGCCGAACACGCCGGGCCTTATGGTGTAGTGAGCGCGCGCCGCGGTTCCGAAGAAACGGACTCTGTGTGTGTTTGTGTGTGTGTGTGTGTGTGTGTGTGTGTGTGTGTGTGTGTGAGAGAGAGAGAGAGACGGAGTGAGTGAACACTCCATCCTCGTTCCTCTCCGGCTGCCATCTATCTCCGTCCGTTTTGGCGTTGCTGCGTTGCTCCAGCGCTATCGCGGTGTACTGTACGAGTACGCGCTCACACACACACAAACACACACACAGACACAGACGCACGTGCGCTCGGGGCGCGGGGCAACCGGTGGAACTTGTGTGTTATTCCAGGAAAGAGCAGTAAGTTGGCGGCGCCTTATCTCGTACAGTGCAACCTTTTGGCAGCGCGGCGCTTCTTACCAAAGGTTCTTGTGCCTTTTTCTCTCTCTTGTTTTCCTTGTTTTTTTTGCGGTGGAGTGTGTGGGTGAACGGGGCTGGCTGCCTTGCCGCCACTTTACCTTTCCCATCACGGGCCGCCAAAGGAACCCGAACCCGGCCGACTACCCGAACCAACAGAGGCTTGCTCACCGTGTGCTCACTGGGTCACGCAACCCCACGCCGGCCCGCGCTCTGCTGCCTCGCACCCACACTGTGCAAACCGTCTTGTTTGCGCCGAATTTCACCCTTTTGTCATGCCGAGTGCCGCTGCAGACTGCAGTGTGTGTGGACGGTGAAAGCCGATGGCGTAGCGATCGGGTGACGCGACACGCGAGATGGTCGCGACGCGTGGTCCGCTGGCCATGCGATAGGCCGTGCCGAGCCAAGCCAAGCCGAGCCGAGCCAAGCAGACCGGCCAGCGAGTGCAGAGTGCATGCAGCCGGCCCTAGTTATTCGGGCCGACAGGTGACATTTCGCTGGCGCCTTCTCTCTCTCTCTCTCTCTCTCTCTCTCTCTCTCTCTCTCTCTCTCTCTCTCTCCGCTGTAAACGGGAGAAAGCGCGTGCATCGCGACGCAACGACGCCGTATTCCATTCACGCGGTAAAGGCGCTGACTGTGATTGTGATGATGGCTCTGTCTCTCTCTCCCTCCCTCGGTGAGTGCGACAGAGACAATAGCACTGGTGGCGGTACTGCGTTCCCCCGGAAGTGCCCTGGAGGGCCTGCCAGGGGGTCCAGGAGTGCGATGATCACGGCGTGGCCCCGGAGCACGGTGGGCGGAGGCAGCCAAAACAAGACGCGGGCGTGGAGCCCCTGCCGTGTAGGCAACCAGAATGCAGGCGTGCGTCGGCGCTGCCTACCCGCACGGCGCTCGGCCGGCTTGCATGCCGTGCCGTTCGTGTTCCGTGCATCCGTGCAGTGCGTGCTTGGCGTTCCACAAACCTGATTCCCCCTCCCCCTCCCCGGCGAGCGTGTCACTGTGGACACGGGGCAGCGCGGCGCAACGAGTCTCGAGTGGTATTGACCAGCTCTCGTTCCGTGTGCGAGAGTGCGAGTGTTCGCTCCAGTGCACCGCCACCACCACTTCATCACTTTCCCGAGCCAGCCTGGCCCAGCCCCAATGCTGCTGCGTCGGCCGGTCTGCCGACAACGCGACGCGGGGACGCGCCAATCCCATGTTTATTTCTTTTGCCTCCAATCGACGAGGCGGCGCACAGTGGGCCAGCGACCGGTGGAGGCGGCCAAAACTCCATCGGTCTTCTGACCCACTGTGCGGCGCGGCGGCACAGTGCACTGCACAACGGCACATTGCGGCGCGGCGCTGCTGCATTGTACTGGACGCGCGGACGCCCCATAAACGCCAGTTGTAATGTAAGGTAAACGGAGGGAGGGGGTGGGCCGGGCAATTACACATGCAACTCCTGTCTGTCTGTCCGTCCGTCCGCCCGCCTCCTCTATTCCCCTTTTCCTGTGCGTTCTCTGTGTTCCGCCCCCTCCCTACTTTTGCGCGCACGACTCGTGCGCGCTCTTTCATTCGTTGTCCTTGACTGTGTGTGTGTGTGTGTGTGTGTGTGTGTGCAATCCAAGTGGGTGGCAAAACGCTGCTCGCACAGTAAAGGCCGCGTGTTCACTGCTAAATAGATGTAAACTTTTTTTTTCTCGTTCAGGCTTTTTTCTTTTCTTCTTTTTCTCACCCGGAAGGTGTCAGCTTTATTTCGCGTCGGGATTTTCGCGGCTGGCGGTATTCGAACCCAGCGCCGCGGAAGCATAGCGGCGCTTCGCCGAGGCTTCGCCAGACCGCGAGGCTCCGCGAGGCTCCGCGAGCGCGCGCGCCACACTGCAACGCCCAGACTGGCGCCCGGCCCTTGGAAATGAAAACGTTTTCTAATTAGACTGCGGTTTGGTTCGGTCGGGTTCGTCTCTTTGGTCCTAATAATCCGGGCTCGGCCACTCTGGCCTCGCCGGCTCGGCGACAGCTGGCCTGGGTCACTTGATTTGGCCGTGCCGTCCTCCAGCCAGCCGGAGTGTGCGAGTTTCCAGTGCAGTTTGCGTCCACACTCACACACAGAGGCAAACGCACACGGACGGGCAGACCGCTCGCTCGCACTCGAACGCTGCACAAATCGACGGGCCCTCGCTTTGCATAACGGCGGGGCATCCCCCCCCCCTCCCCGGCATTCCCTCTTGAACCCTTATCACGCCGCGCGAGACGAGGGTCCGCTCCTCCATCAAGTGTCTCTGGTTATTAATAACCGGCGGCCGAGGCGGCGCGGTGAGGTAGGGAAGTCATCGGGCAGGCGGTGGCCTGCCCTGCAGGGGGGAGTCCTCTTGGAGGAGGCGGCGGTGGCGGCCACCCGGGAGGCTGCCGTCGCTCGTCTCGGCCTCGGTGATGGTCGTGGACGTGGAGGCACGGCGCGCGTCCATCCGTCCAGCCGCTGCCGGAACTGTCCAGGAGGAGGGCTCACTTGGCAGTCGCCGCTCGGGATGCTCGGTCGCTCGGTGGCGTAGCGCCGCACAGCGGATTTGCCAGAAGACCGGTGGAGGCGGCCAAAACCCAAGACGCATTTTGAGCTCCAGAGACGCCAAATGGGACTCGAACCGAACGCGTGACCCCACCAATGGATTCCTCGTTCGGAGAGCAATCCATTGGTGGGGTCACACGTTCGGTTCAAGTTCCATTAAGCGACTCTGGAGCTCAAAACGCGTCTAGAGTTTTGGCCGCCCCCACCGGTCCTCTGGTCCACTGTGCGCGGGCGTCTTGTATCGGCTCCAGCTCCGCCACTGGCTCCCGAGGGAGAGGGCTGACGGGCTGTCGACGCGTTCCTCTCGCTTGCCGGAAAGGGTGGAGGGCGCCCGGGCCTTTTTCTAATCGGGATTGCGAAATAATGGTTAAAAGCGGCGCCGGCGCCCAGCGCGCCCGGCCCCTCGGCCGGTGATTGGCTTTGCCTCGTTACCCGGCCGGCGGGGCGGCAGGCAGTCCGTCTCTCTCGCTCCCCTGCGGGCCGGCCCGTGAGTGCGAGAGAGACGGCGCGGCGACAGCGCTGTCCGGAGGCGGCCCCGCCTTCCCCGCTCTATTGGGCGGCCTTGATGGCGCGTCTCGACGAAATTAAAAATGCAGCTTGGTAAAATGGCAATTAGAGCTTCGAGTCCTTCGAGTGGCGTGCGCTTGCCGCGTTCCGCCGCGTGCGTCGGCGACTGCCTATCTCCGCCGGCATCGCGGCCAGCATTCGTCGCTCTGTCTCTCTCGCACTCACGGCTCGTTCCGTCTGGGTGCGACGGAGACAGAGCGAGTGCGTTATGGCGGCGCGGAATCCGAAAACGGGGTTGGGGGGTGGGGCGGAGTGGGGGGGGGGGGAGGGAATTGACTGGAGGGTTTCTGAAGCCTTTTGAGCGACGCGGGGGCACCGCGCTGGAAACATTCCTCTGTGCCCTGATTGGGGCCCCGCCACGCCCCGCCACGCCACGCCCCGCCACGCCACGCCCGTGCCAAGCCAAGAGGCGCCCCCACAGGTGGAGGGTCTCCAGGTGTACTGCCGTGTTGGCGCGAGGCGCAAGGCGCTTGGCGCGCCCCATCTGGGTCATCACCGAGAATGAGTCGAGCCTCATGCAAATTTTAAACTTGCAGGAGGAAGGCGGTTTGCAGCGCGCTAAAAGGGACCGTGACGCTGGAACCTCCGCACAGTGACGGGTTTAGAGTTTTGGCCGCCTCCACCGGTCCTCTGGCCCACTGTCCGTGGCGTGTTTGCCTCTTCGTCGGGCGGGTTCGCTTTACTTGAATTCTGACCGGCGGTTCGGCTGACGAGAGGTGTTGTACGCTCTCTCTCTCTCCACCTGGCAGGCGATATTTGCCTAGGTCGCCACACGCACCGTGTGTGCACACGGGGGCGGGGCGTGGCAGGGCACCTCAAAGGCTTTGTTTTCATTGTCGTCGGCGCTCCTCTGTTGTGAGGGGTCGCCCAGGCGGTCCACGCTGTGTCCACGCGACGCCCCGAAGTGGAAGTGGCTCTGGCAGATGACAGTGGAGTGGAGGGACAGCGCGGTCGAACGGGCTGCCCGGAATGAACAGCCCGTCGCTCTGCCAGTGTCGCTGACAGACGCGCCAACACGCGGAACGCGTCCGCTCGCGCTTCGCCGAAATGGAGAGCTCTCTTTACGCGGCGAGGTTCGGTCCAGGTGCCTTGTCCGCAAATGACGTACATTGGGGCGGCGATGATGATGTGTTGGGGAGTGGAATGCCTGGTCGGGACTCGCCTGCTGTCTGTCTACGCGGGGAATTCCATCCACCCCGCCGCACAGTGGGCCGCGTCTGGAGTTTTGGCCGCCTCCACCGGTCTTCTGGCCCACCGTGCGCTGTCTCTCTCGCTCCCTTGTGTTTTGCCGACCCAACGAGTCGCACTGTCGCACGGTTTTCTGACTTTCCTGTTTGTTTGTTTCAGGTGAGTGCACTACAGAACGCCATGCCGGCCCC
The DNA here is from genome assembly GCF_012932325.1 of Thrips palmi. Taxonomy (NCBI): domain Eukaryota; kingdom Metazoa; phylum Arthropoda; class Insecta; order Thysanoptera; family Thripidae; genus Thrips; species Thrips palmi. Next base: position 16,647,192 of record NW_023144627.1, on the reverse strand, counting down.
CGTGGATGTAAGTATACTTCAACTTTGTTTTCGAGCGGTTTCGAACCGCTTGTCGTGAGCGTGACTAGAAACGGCGCGGACCCGAAATTTATCTAGGAATCTCGAATTAACAATAAAATAGGCGCTGTCTGTCGCTGGCCGCTGGCGGTGGCGCGCGGTGTGTCGAAACTGGATCGCCGGCAGCTGTCGCTCTGTCTCCCTCGCACTCGTGCGGCGGCCTGTAAGTGCGAGAGAGACGGCGCGGAATGAGTCTGCTGCTGTGTGGGCGCAGAGTGGCGCAGCCCGTTCCCGGAGTCGTCCATCACGCAATGCCATCTGGAATACACTCCGATCGCGTTCTTGTTTTATTCGTTGCGAAAATGACGCCCATTGTGTCCTCGGCTGTGTAATCCGCGCGCTGTCTCTCTCGCACTCGCGGGGCTCTCCATGTGGGTGCGAGAGAGTCAGGGCCGGTCTGGGCGGCAGACAGCGCTGGGACGCGCTGGCCGGCGGGCCTAGGCGGGGCAGGAGAGGAGGGGCGGGAGACAAGAACGCACGTGCGTGCCTGCCTGCCGGTCCCCGCGTCCCCCCAATCAAACTGATGCTGCAATCTCCATGCGATCGATCCGCCTCGCAGTGCGGGCAGCCGCTTCCCTCTTTGAGCCGACGCACACTGGATTTGCCAGGAGGCCGGTGGAGGCGAGACGCGTTTTGAGCTGCAGAGTTGCTGAATGAGCCTCGAACCGATCGTGTGACCCCACCAATGGATTCCTCGTTCGGATTACAATCCATTGGTGGGGTCACACGTTCGGTTCGAGTCCCATTTAGCGACTCTGGAGCTCCAAACGCGTCTAGAGTTTTGGCCGCCTCCATCGATCCTCTGACCCACTGTGCGGCGGCGACGCGAGGAGCAGGTAGTAGTGTGCTGGTTGGTCCAGGAGGACGCCTGCCTGCGCCGCGGTCCTTCGACTTGGCTCAAGGCTCTTCTCCTCCTCCTTCTTCTTCTTCTCTCTCTTTCTTTTGTTCGCTCCAATTTGCTCCCGTGCGGTGGAGCGAGGCGACGGATGGATGGGCGCGGACTCCGCGGCGCGGCGCGGCGCGGCGCTACCCCGCTGCCGAGAGACTCCTGGTTGTTTTGTGAGGCAACTTGCTGCACATTCGGCGTATCCACGCCGAATGGCTGGCTATCCCTCTTGGAGGATATTGGCCGAAACGAAGCGCGGGCCGCGCGGCCTGAACCTGCGCCAAGCGCGCAGCACCGGCCTTGACTCTGTTTAGCGGAGCGGTGAGATCCCGGGTTCGAATCCGCTCGGCGCCGCCCATTTTTTTCGCCTGCGGTTTTTGGCATGCTGCACGCGCGTCGGGGCCTCAGGCCCAGGGGAGTGACGGGCGTCGCGCTCGTCGCGCTGCCAGTGTGCCAGCGTCGGGCTGCCTCCGTCGTCGCTCTGTCTCTGTCGCACTCGTGGGACGCGCCATCGCTCTGGCGGTGCGAGCGAGACAGCGAGATCGCTCGGCAGCCAGCCTTTGGCCTGCCTTCGGCTTGGAGTCGCTCCAACGCGCTAAGCAGTCTCTGTTCCGTCTCTCTCTCTCTCTCTCTCTCTCTCTCTCTCTCTCTCTCTCTCTCTCTCTCTCTCTCTCTCTCTCTCTCTCTCTCTCTCTCTCTCTCTTTCGCGGCCGGCCGGTCAAAGTACTCGCGTGCATCTCATTGCGCATTGTGTGCCAGTCACCCTGCGCGGAATGAGACCAAGGGAGGCGGCCTTGTCTTTGTGTGTGTGTGTGTGTGTGTGTCCGTGTGGGTGAGACGGAGTGTGAAGGGGTGGCCAGCCAGAAGGGCAGTGGTTTGGAGGGTGTGGCCTGCCCGCGCCCGGCCCGCCCCACGCGCTGCGCTGGCCCCCCGCCCCGCCGCGCCCCGCCCCGCCCCATGCCGCGCGTGCCCCGCGTACCAGCTGTACCGCTATTAATAATGCCTACGCGACACAAAGCCGGGCGCGGCACGGCGGGCCGCGGCGCCCTGGCCCGCGCCCTGGCCCCGCGTCCGCCGCGTCAGCTGACCGCCAGAGCGTCGCGTCGTCGCGCGCATCGGCCGGCCCCGCTCATTAACAACGCATTGGTTCTTGGCTCGCGGCGAGGATGGATTTTTTTTGGCGAGCCGTGGGTCTCGGTGTTTCGAAGCGGGCTAGCCGACTGCGATTTCGAGAGTCGGTTTCGTCGCTGTGCCTCTCTCGCACACGTACGGCACGCCCCGTGAGTGCGAGAGAGCGACGGAAACGGCTGTCGGAATTCCCTCTCTACCGGCCGCCGCGCGCCGCGCGCGCCTCACGGTCTAGCCGCTGACAGCCCCCCTCCCCTCCCCTCCCGCGGCCCCTCCACCCCCTCCCCCGGAAACGCGGCAACGCGGCACTCGGACTTGTGCGTTTCGGCCAGAGAGCCTCAGAGCATCGCGCCGGCCAGGCGGGGCGCACGCATGCCTGCCCCTCTAACGTGGAAGTCACGCCGCGTGCCTCCGAACGGGGCGCCCCGTCCCACTCGCACTCACGCGGCGCCCCGTGAGGGTGCGACCGAGACAGAGCGAACCCAGCCCCGCCACACTCGGGACTCACTAATGGCCTCTTCCGAGATTTCTGCCACTCCGACGTGCACGGCCACACGACTCGACGAAAAAAGTCAGACGGCAAGGGAACCGTACAGAAACGACCGCCAAATTTAACTAAGTCCCTTTGGGTCATTTAGGTCCTTTAAGGCGCTAGGCCCTGGTGGTGCTTTGGGCCCTTTGGAAGGGATTGGGGCGGCATCAGGCCCTGCGGGCTGCAGCAGGTCTGTTGCCATGATTGCCTACCGCCTTAGGAACTCCATCGGCGGGGCGGGCCGCCTGCAAAGCGCTGCAAAGTGTACCCTCTGTGAGTATCTTTGCAAGTGCACTGCCAAGTCCGGCCACGGTCCGGCACTGCCGAGTTTGGCTGTTTGGGGCGGGGCGGGGCGGGGCGGGGCGGGGCGGGCCCCGAGGGTCACTGTGTGGTAATGGCCACCCACCTGTCCAAACTCCACTCCATAGCCATTCCACGGTCATTCCCCAACTGAAGGCAGCTTCATTCAGCAGTGAATTACCTTCCGGGTTCGGGGGGGGGGGGGGGTGCTTCACGGTGGGCCAGAAGACCGGTGGAGGCAGCCGAAATTCAACACGCGTTTTGAGCTCCAGAGTCGCTGTTGGTTTGTATCGAGGGCTGTTTCCCCGACGAAAAGACGCAGCGCTCGGAAGGGGAGGCTGGCGCATTGGTCGGACGCGTCTCTTTGAAGCCCCAGCGCCGCAGCCAGCCCTACTGGGGGAGCGCGGCGCGCAGTGTGCACACACAGCCTCTCTTTGAATGTTTCTATTTTTAGGCAGATGATCCAGACCAGGCGTGCTCCACGCGCTGAGAGCGCCACGCAGGTGGAACAGTACCCAGCCCCTCCGTGGTAATTGCAGCTCTCGGGCTACAGTCGGAGCAGTCTAAGGGGCCCCTTCCGAAAGAGGAAAAGGTGGACGGAAGCCATCGACATGGTTGGTTCGGGGGCGTGCCGCAAGGGCGGGCGGTAGGGCGAGCCGGGCCGCTGGCTTGCAAAGGCTGCGATGTGTGGCAAGGAACTTGGTGTACGCTCGCAACTTCGTCCTGCCAGATCAATATTCCACGAAGGTGGTGCCCTGGAGACTGATTCGGGGGCCGCTTCCGGCGCTCCGTCTCTCTCGCACGCACGGCGCGTCCCCTGTGGGCCCCTGTGGGTGCGACGGAGACACGGCGACGGAAACGACTCTCAGTCGCCCGGTGTTAAATCGCTAATGCGGTTTTTGTTCCTCTCGTCGAATTTGGAGCCAAGAGGCGGGCAGGTGGAGCAAGCGGCGGCAAATTGATTTTAAGTTGGCGGCGTGGTCACGTTTTCGATATCGACGCGCCGCATGCCCCAAATTGGCGGCACTGCTAATTATCTCGCAGAGCCGCAGGCTGCGTCCGCACAGTGGGCCAGAAGACCGGTGGAGGCGGCCAAAACTCTTGACGCTTTTTGAGCCCCCAGAGTCGCTGAACAGGACTCGAACCGGGCGTTCAACCCCGCCAATGGATTGCTCTCCGAACGAGGAATCCATTGGTGGGGTCACACGTTTGGTTTGAGTCCTGTTCAGCGACTCTGGTGCTCAAAACGCGTCTAGAATTTTGGCCGCCTCCACCGGTCTTCTGGCCCACTGTGGTCCGTTTTCCTTCTCGCCCCGCAGTGGCCTGCCTCTCTCCGCGCTGCCTCCGTATCTTTACTTAGCTTACAACCCCAGTCGGCCCGGCCAGGCTCCCCCTTAGTTCGACTGGGCGGGGCCGGCCGGCGAGCCTGCTCCAAACATTGTGCAGTATAAATAAAGCCGTCTGACGCGCGTCGTGCGCCGCGGAGCCGCGCAGCGAGGCCCCAAGGCGCGAAGGCCAAAATCTGCAGGGGGACCGTCCGGCAGCCACGATGCACCAGTAGGGCTAGTAGCGGAAGGGTTGCCAACCTCAGAGAAAGCCTATTGCCCAATCGGCAAGCTGGGGTTGGCAGCCCTCTCTGTAAAAATTTGAGCCGTCTTTTTTGATGACAATTTCTAGGCTAATTGTCCTTACAACAATGCCATCAAAACAAAGGATGACATTGTTGTCACGCCCTTGCCATAGGTAAAGGAACTTTGATGAAAATGTCATCAGTGTGTGATGAGATCATTTTAAAGTGATGAAACTATCATCCACGTTTTTGTCATCAAAAGACAACAAATTTTCACTGTGCTGGTGCTTCGCTTATTTGGGAGCACTGGGCGCCAGTGAGGCACAGACCCTTTCAGCCGGCTTTATTTGGACTGTGCAAAAGTTGAACTAGAAGCGGCCCCTTGGTGCGGGCGGGGGAAGTCGTCTCCTACTGCGAGTCGCGTTGGAAACGGGCGAGACTATTTTTCGCAGCGATTGGGGTCTGGGAACGTGTTACTCTGTGTTTGTCTCTGCAAAGGAGCGGAAATGCCTTCCCCCGCCCCCCACCCCGCCCCACGTCCGACCTCTTCTTCACTTGCAGCCGCCCCCCGGGAGGCGGGCACGCCCTGGGCACGCCGGGGGCTGCTTGCCTGCTTCGGCTTGCCTGCTGCTCGCCGGCGAAAGTAAACGGAATAAGAAATAAATAAAGAATGGTGCATTTGGCCGGGGCCGGCGAAGCGCCGTGCGGTTCGGAAGAGCCCTCTCGCTCGCACCCTTACGGGACGCCCCGTGAGTGCGACAGGGAGCGCCACTCTGCACCGCTCTGCACCGCTCTGCACCGCAGGCCCAGACCAGCAGCCCCTCCTCCGGCATGCGCGTCGAAATGAAAATGACAAACGAGCCCAACTATTTGGCGAATGCTTTGCGAAGGATGGTGCGTCTATGTGGCGCACTTCCTCCCCCACCCCCTTTTTCCAGTGGGGTGGGGGGTAAGTTCGGCCCTTGTTTCCGACGACGCTGAATTATGGGGCAGGGCAGTGTTAGTCGGCACGGTCATCGATTTGTTGTACTGCTGCCCTTGCCTGGCCCATTAGCAACAACATCAACAACCACCGAGAGCAGCGCCGAACCTCGCTGCATCGGCTCCTGAGTGAGCACACTGCTAACGTTGGCTTTCTGTTTTCCCCAGGTGAGTATGCCGACCGCCGTTCCAGACCCCAGTGCAGTAGCACAAGTGAGTACTGTGTCCGTCTGCCTGCAGCATGGCATGCGCATGTGCGACCGAGCGTGGAATACAGTACTTGCAACTTACAGTTAAGCAAAACGGATGCCATGACTGATGTCATGAGTGGGACTTCGGAACCAAATTAAAAATCATCTAAAAATTTTGAAGGAATATACAACGCATTAAAAATATGCACTTCAATGTTAAAAAAATTCTTTGAAATTTCCAAAATTGATATTTTTTTTGAGGGGGAGTTTTAAAGTTTTTTGTCGAAATTTAAAATTGACGATATTAACCGCAACGTGGGGGTTGTCTGTGCCCCACTCCACCCCCGGCCGAGAGTGACGGGAGGCGTAATCCGGGCGGGTTGAATGGGGGTGTTTTGCGGCGCTGCACTGCCGGGCCTGCCCTGCGAATGATGGATGTGTTGCCATGGCGACCATCTGCACCTTTATTGTGCTGCCGGTAACGAGGCGTGCCGTGGCGTGCCTGCATCGCTGTAATTCACGACGCCCTTTGACACTCCGTCTCTCTCTCTCTCTCTCTCTCTCTCTTCTCTCTCTCTCTCTCTCTCTCTCTCGACTGTTCGGAAGGACTGGGCTGCGCGGTGCAGGCGATGCACTGCTGCGGTGCCGCGGGGTGCACGCGTCTGCCCCCGCCCAGTGCCCCTCGCGCCGCCACTGCTAAATGCATCTCGTCGCGTCGTCGCCAAGAGCATTAGCCCGATTACCAATCGAAGCGCCCGGCGCGTCCTGGCTGCAATACTCTTGCGCAAGCCCCGGCTGCCCCCGCCGCCCCCACCCCTACTACCTCTGGCCTTTGCCGACACCCCCTGCACTGCGCATTGCTGCGCCCCCTCCCCCCCCACACCCCCGCCCCTCGCACCCCCCGACCGCTTCCGCCTTGGTTGCGGCTGCCTCCACATATTATACACCTCGGGGGGCGTTTTATTATATTCCCTCCTCTTGAAATTTCGTCTCGCAGGTACGCGACCACTCACTTCACTTCTCTCTCTCTCTCTTTGTCCAAATTGTGTGCCGCAGGGACGCAATACCTGTCGCGTCCACCACACTGCTTTCACAGTACGGCATTGGCGACGGGGAGTGCACTTACGTGCGTGCGTGCTGATAGCTATAAAAGCAAAAATCAACGAAAAATTAAAATATTTTTGTTTTGTTTAGTGTGGGGCTGCGCTTTTTCGTCGTGTGTGCAATGTGGGCCGTCATGCAAATGACGGTAAAGTCGCGCTAGATAATATGCAAATGCAAAGTGGCCGGGCGGGCAGGCAGGCAGGCAGGCCCGAGGCGTGTCGCACCGTTCAATGCGTGCGTCGCGTGGCTTTTCTTGGTGCTACACCGGACTCCCTACACTCGTTTCCAAGCCAGGGGCGGAAGGAAAAGGGGGGGGGGTCACGGTCGCAAAAAAGGGGGCCAAGAAAAAATAAAATAAAACTTGAGGCTTGATAATCCACCTGGCTGGCCGCGCTGCGGGTAGCCGCGCGACGCGTCGGGCCGCACGCAAAGCCACTTGTCGCGCGCTGTGGTCGACTCGCTCTGTCTCTCTCGCACTCGTGGGGCGTGCCGGCGTGCCGCTCGGGTGCGAGAGAGACGGCACCGCGCCGCTCCGAGGCGGTCTGCAATCTCCTTTGTGGCGGCCACGCACACTTCGGGATTGTTAACGATCTGTCGGGGCTGTAGGCAGTTAAAAATATAAAATGTCGTTACTCAAAAAAAATCGTCATTGAAAAAAAAACACAACAGAGGGCGCTATCATGTTAAGAGGGTGACTGTTTGATTTTTCAGTGCAGTATCAAGATGAAAGGGTGACTTTCCACTGGTGACCCGCTCCCCTGTTCATTACAGTGTAGCCATATTGAGACTGGTCCATCAATCTGTTTTTGTTGTTGTTTTTGTTGCTAGTTGCGAGGGTGTGCGAGGGTGTGTGAGGGTGTGCTGGGCCGTGCCAGTGAGTGAGGGGTGAAAGCTGTGCCGTCCGTGCCGTGCGGGCTGCCGCCGCTGCCGGTCTGCCGGGCTGGCTGTGTCGGGGTTTGGTCTGTCGTTATCAGGCCAAGTCATCGCTCAGGGCCGCGGCCCGGCAGCCCACACTGGCCGTGCTGGCCCAGTGCTGGCCCACTGCTGGCCCGGCCAGCCATACATCACCGATCCACGCTGGACCACTCTATCCGCCGCACTCCATCCGTTACCGTGGCGCAGCCTTGGCGCAGCCTTGGCGCAGCCTTGGCGCAGCACACGCCGTTTCTCAACTTTGGGAGCGGCCGGCGCGGCTCGCGGTGCACCTCCTTGCACGCGTCCATGCTCTGGCCCAATTGTACTCGAACAGAACGTGTGACCCCACCAATGGATTCCTCGTTCGGAGAGCAATCCATTGGTGGGGTCACACGTTCAGTTCGAGTCCCATTTAGTGACAGTGGAACCCAAAACGCGTTTCGAGTTTTGGCCGCCTGCACTGGGCCACTGTGCGGCCCTTTGGTTTCCCAGCCTGATTGCAGGCCATTCAGCAGCAACCACAGCCCGGGCTGTCGCGAGCGAGGCGTGTGGGCGGCGAGGCCACACTGGAAAGGCCGACCGCCCCGGCGACAGACGAACCCTTAAAAGTTGGGCCGATGTTGGGACTCGGGAGACCAACTGTTGACCCGCAGGCCGCAGGTTCGCCGCGGCCGGACGCTGCCGTCGACTCTCTGTCTCTCTCGCTCGCTCGGCCCCTCAGCCCATTGTAAGCCGCGGCCCGAATATAGACGCGCGTCGAAGGATTTACGCGCAGGCTGGCTCATTTCGCACGCTCTCTGTCTCTCTCTGGCTCCCCCCCCCCCCCCCCCCCCCCCCCGCGAGTGCGAGAGTGACAGAGTGACGAGCCTGCATGTTTGGGGAAGTACGGCCGATGCACGTGTGACACGCCGGCATCGACTGTGAGGTTTATGGCGTTCATGGACGGGCTATCGGTTTGGGGCGAGAAGGGTGAGGGGCAGAGAGAAGGGCACATCACCGGGGGAGGCATCAGGGAAACGTACGGCTCGGCCGAGAAAAGTTGACTGGACGCGTTACACCGGAAATGGATTGCGTTTTCCGGCGTTACAGAAAACACTTGTTTTCTTTTTTTGCAGTGGCGTTCCCGGAGGGAAACTGCTTGTGAATAAAGTCACGAACGTATGACGTCTGTCATTTTGGGCGCATTATCGTTCGTCTCTTCCTCTCTCTCTTTTTTTTCTTTTCCCTCTGCCTCATCCCTTGGCCCAGCCAGACAGGTTTCGTGACGATGGCAACACATGCCGAACGTGCTGTCGGGGCGTCATGTTCGATTGGGTCGCCCCTCTCGCGCCCTCTCGCTCACTCCCCCTGCGCCGCCGCGCTCTGCCGTCCTTGTCTCGCAGCGAGAGGGACGAGGGAGGAAGCAGCCAGGTGATACAGCGGCAACGAAACGAACCCCGCCGAGGCGCGCCCAGAGTCGTTCTCGTTGCACTGTCTCTCTCGCACCTACACGGGACGCCCCATGAGTGCGAGAGAGACAGAGCGAGACTCTCGGAAGCAGGAGGGTGGGACGGGGCTCCGCTAGCGCTGTCAGTCTGAATCAGTTATTGCCGCCGCTGCTGAGCGGGGCTGGGCTGGCGGCCCGTCTTTGCAGTGCATCAGGCACTTTGATGTCGCGCGGGACTCGGAATATGTGCGGCCCCAGGAGGCCCAGGGCGGCCCGAATGGATGCGCGGTCGTGAAGAAGCCGAGAATCACCCGACGGAAGCATCAAAAACGGCTGCCGCCTGTGTCAAAGTCGACAAATCGGAGGGCGAGAGTGCTTTGACGACACACAGTGGGCCAGAAGCCCGGTGAAGGCGGGCAAAACTCAAGACGCTTGCCGCCTCCACCGGTATTCAGGCCCACTGTGCGAGGTCGAAAAGTCGCTGGCCGTGATGTGTGGTGCTCGACCGGGTCCGGCAAACAGTGCGCCAACTTTTTGGGCCCGCACTAATCGAGTCATCGAGTTGAGGCGCACGTGCGACTCTATCGGATTGCGGACTTGTTGGCCAGCACCGAGACAAGGGACAAGTTAGGCGCCGCGCGTGGCGTGCACCAACCCCGACCCAACACACCAGCAAACTTTTGCCTCAGTGCTTTCCAATGGGGCGCGTTCGGTATTTACGTCGGAAGCCTGCTGCACTGCAGGATGTTTGGTGAGTCATGGGTCTGCCCCGCCGCACCGCCGCCACCGCCTTGTTCGCCTGGCTTACAGTGCGTTCTGGTGCGGAGCGTAGGGCAGCATGATGCCGCACACGATGTCGGCGGGGTTCTGCTCCGGCTGGCTGCGGCACGGCACGGCGCCGCGGTGTGTGACTAGTTGCCCCAGTTGCTAATGGCGGGGTGTTTAGGTCTGAACCAGCTCGCCAGAACGCGGAAATTCTTATCATCCGAACGGGACTCGCTGGAGGAGCGGCAGCAGCTCATTTCGCGTCATGTTCTTCCGCGCACAGACCGGTGGAGGCGGCCAAAAACTCAAGACGCGTTTTGAGCTCCAGAGTCGCTAAATAGGACTCGAACCGAACGTGTGACCCCACCAATGGATTGCTCTCCGAACGAGGAATCCATTGGTGGGGTCACCCGTTCGGTTCGAGTCCTGTTTAGCGACTCTGGAGCTCAAAACGCGTCTAGAATTTTGGCCGCCTCCACCGTCTTCTGGCCCACTGTTCAGCTGTGGCTCCGCCACTGGCGCCTGGTGCGCGTCATCGCCGGCTTAAGCGCCGAACTTGGAGGCCGTTACGTGGTTTGTGCACGGCGGGCGACGCCTTGGCGACCCGGACGCGCCGAAGCACGGCCGAAGCACGCTGAAGCCCGGAGCCATTAAACGCCTGTCCATTAGGCCCCAGCTGCAGACGCGGCTCCGAGCCGCCAGGACGCCACCTGCAGCGGCCGTTATCTTCTTTGAGAAGAAACTTTGGGGCGTTGCGGCGTTAGCGCGGTGACCCGCTGCCCCCGCGGAGCAGCGCGCGGCTAAACGGCTGCACAGTGGGCCGAATGACCGGTGCAGGCGGCCGAAATTCCAGACGCTTTTTGAGCTCCAGAGTCGCTAAACAGGACTCGAATCGAGCGTGTGACCCCACCAATGGATTCCTCGTTTGGAGAGCAATCCAATGGTGGGGTCACACATTCGGTTCGAGTCCCATTTAGCGACTCAGGAGCTCAAAACGCGTCTGGGATTTTGGCCGCCTCCACCGGTCTTCTGGCCCACTGTGGGCTGTGCGCTGCGATGGCGGCGTCGGTGGCCGCCTCATTCCGAAAAATCGCTCCGTCTCTGTCGCTCTCACGGGGCGTCCCTTACGTGAGCGAGGGAGACAGAGCGACCGCCTGCCTGCCCATTCGTCTGGTCGTGCAGCTCCATTTTTTCCCGCGTCGGCTGGGGAATCGTTTTCGTTTTATCGCGAGGCTGTTTTGGGAGAGCGCTCCCCCGACCGCGAGGTGCTTCCGACGCGACCCGTCACGGAGAAGTAGCGGGTTCGAATACCCGGATTATTTGCCTTCTTTTTTCGCGGTACGGACCGGTCCGCTGTGCAGGGCTTGTCATGCTTGCCATTTGGGTTGCGGACGGGCCATTGTAGCTGCACGCTGCAAGGAGCAAGGCTAGCCAGGCCTTTGCTCAGCCAACCTTGAGTGGCTGGCCGGTGAAAAGAGGCTGCAGTTCGCAGGGCCGGCCGAGACTCGCCGAGACGGACTCGATTTGAAGATGAGTCTTGAATAGCCGAGTGGCGCGGCGGCGCAGTTGTCCACTTGGAGAGCGTCTGCTCGGAGGGGGACTGGTGGACGCCGTGGTGGCCGCCAGAGAGCCTCGGAAGCGGCCAAGCAGCCCGGCACGACTTTTCATTCTAAAGAGCTTGGAAATTGCATTCTCTCGCGTGTCGCCGTCCTCTTGCAAAGTAGTCGCGTCGTCGCGCCGAGGCGGCGGCGCGGAAGGATGGCGCCACGCTTCCGCCTCCGTCCTCGTCCTCCGCGTCGTCGTCGTCGTCCTCTACGCCGCCGTCTTCTACGCCCCCAATCCGGACCCCCACAGCCGGACGTGCCGATTTAATGGCGTAAAAATTTCCCAGTTGGCGCTGCTCGGCTCTGCTGGGCTCTGCTGATGCTGTGCCAGGGAGTTCCTTATCGGAGGGCCAAGTCCAGCCCCGCCCAAAGCAGAAGGAGGGGAGGGGGAGAGGTTAAAAGCCAACGGAAGCGGCAGGCCCAGGACAGTGGCCGGGCCTTTCGTGCCCGGTGCAAGCCCGCTGTAAAACTGCAACGTTTTATAGTGTGGGTGCTCTGGCGTGGTCGGGAAGAGCGAGGCGAAGAGAGAGGGAGGAGTCAGTCGCCTTGGAAGAGTACCGGCAGCAGTCTGGCTGCGGAGCCTGATGCGGAGCCTGCGGCATGTGGATGATGACATCATGCGGGTGCCTGCCTGCCCATGCCTGTCTCTCTCTCTCTCTCTCTCGCTCTCGTGGGGCGGCTCGTGTGGGTGCGAGAGAGACGGAGCGACGGGGCCTTCCGCTCGGAATCAGCCTGCGGGCTGCCCTGACCCCAGCAGACCTCCTAGGCCGGGCCGCGGGGCCGCCGGGCCGCGAGGTGGCTGGCTGGCGGTGACGCACCGCGCCGACCGCGGCCGTGTGCCTCTCCGTCTCTCTCGCACTCGAAGGGAACGGCTCGCGAGTGCGAGAGAGACAGGAGCACTAATTAGTGTCGCCATTACCGTTTATCGTCTGGCCGGGACGACACACGGCCCGTCGTCTGCTTGGCTACCTGGAGGCGGACTTGACCGTCTTTGAGCACCACGCCACTGTAGGGCGGCCTGATTCCGAGCTTAGCGTCGCCGGCGCGTGGCGGCCGGGCTGGCACGCGTTTCGAGTCGAGTCGCGAGTCCAAGGCGGAGTCGCGGAGGTGTAGTGCTTTGCGCCGTCGCGTGGCACTGCTTGCCGCACAGTGCGCACCACTTTGAAGCTCGCGTTGCCGTGTGTGCGTCTGTCTGTCTGTCTGTCTGTCTGTCTGTGTGAGTGCTCGGCGACGACAGCTACAGCCTAATTAGGGACAATCCACGTGGCGGGTGCCGTCGCCGCACTGGCGGAAAAAATTAAATAAATGACGAGTTAACACAACGCCGGACGCCGTGAAATAATAATAATTTTTATTTTGCGGTGTGGGCGCGCGTAGTTGGCACGTAATTCCATTCTGCGTGTGGGCGATGGAAAGAGCAAGTTGGTAATGGCGAAAGGAGAGGGCGCCTCGCAGACTGGCAGAGCCTGGCACGCCACTGGCACGCTGGCACACTCGCAGCAATTAGCTGTCGGCCCGTAATGACCCTGGAACACCTCGGCGAACGCCCTGGAACGCCCTGGAACGCCCCGCTGGTGCTGGCGCCCTGTCCTGTCCGCGGTGACGGCGGTCCCTCCTCGAGTGGCTATTATCGGGGGGTGCGACCCCCGGGCCCTCGCTGGACGCCCCTGGTGTTCATGAAGTGGGTGCCGCCCCGCCCCGCCGGCATCATTATCTTCTCATCAGACCGAAACTCAAAAGTGATACTGGCTGGGGCGGTAATGCATTTTCGGCCCCTCGGAGCGCGCGCACAGTGGGCCAGAAGACCGGTGGAGGCGGACAAAACTCTAGACGCGTTTAGAGCTCCGGAGTCGCTAAATGGGGCTCGAACCGAACGTGTGACCCCACCAATGGATTGCTCTCCGAACGAGGAATCCATTGGTGGGGTCACACGTTCGGTTCGAGTCCCATTAAGCGACTCTGTTGCTCAAAACGCGTCTGGAGTTTTGTCCGCCTCCACCGGTCCTCTGGCCCACTGTGCAAGGCCCCGCCCACGCCGCGGCGCCCGGGGCGGACTCGGGTTCCTTCCAACCCCACAAACATCGCCCCCACCCTAGAGGACCCTCTCCGCCAGCATCCGGACGCTTTTTTTCCAGTGCGTCGTAGAGTGGGTGGTGCTGAGCGGCGCGGGGTGGGGTGCGGCGGGGCGCGGCGGGGCGCGGCGGGATGCGATAAAACTCCCCGGACGCGCCGCGCGCTGGACGCGTCTGGACAGCCGGACTCATAACCCGAACGCGTGAATTATTTAGGGTGGGGTGGGCCCTGCCCTGGCCGCCCTGGCCCGGCCTTCCTCGAGGCCCAGCCACCTGTTACGGGTGTAGGGCCGGCCGGGGGAGGGGGTGGGGCAGGCCCGTGGCTCTGCGGCTCACAAGGCTCGAGAGTCTTCTTCCTTTTAACGGCGAGTGTTACTGCCTAGGCTGGCTAGGCTGGCGGCGGCGTCGCGGTGCATACGGAGATACCCCGGCCCGGCGCAGAGGCGCGGGGTGGAGGGAGAGAGAGAGAGAGGGCGGGACGTTTCCCCGGATTGAAATAAAGCAGCTTCGAGAGGAAAGCATCGGCAGGAGGGAGGGGCAAGCGCTGCCAGCCCGGCCATTGGACTGATTCCGAGAGTCGTTTTCGTCGCTCTGCCTCTCGCGCACCTATACGGGACGCGTCATGAGTGCGAGAGAGACAGAGCGACGAAAACGACTCTCGGAATCAGTGTGCAGCCCGGCCGGCCGACAGTTGGCCACTGCAGCAGCGCCTCCAGTGCTTCCAGTGCACTCCACAATGTCGCCGTGATTGCCCTGAGTGGCTCCCACGCCCAGCGAGACGCCTAGAGACGCCCCGGCGGTCCCAGCGAGCCGCAGCCTCAGCCAGGCCCAAAGCAGTGCGGCTCAGCGTCTTTTTATTGCCCGCTTCTAAAACGGGGCCGGGATGGGATAGCCCCTCCGAGAGAGAGAGAGAGAGAGAGAGTGAGGCCGAGTCGCTGCTTCGCCTTGCGCTGGGATAGGCAGCGCGCGTGCGCGCCTGCACCGGGGTTGCCTACCGGCCGGGCGCCCGGCTGCGTAGGCAACACGCCCGCGCGCCTGCACTGGGGTTGCCTACCTGCCAGGCGCTCTCTCCTCTGCATAGTGTTTACACGGGGCACACTGTTTATCCCTGCTCGCTGCTTCTCGTCTGATGCTCTAGATGATGACGTTGATGGTGTTCGAGGGCCGTTTTTGGTTCGTTTGGGGGTATTCTGGGCCGCGGTCGGCCGGTGCATTGCATCTCTCAGAGAGAGAGAGAGAGAGAGCGTCCTCGCCTCGGAATGCGGACTGGGGCAGACAATGCCCGCCGAACGGACGAACGGATTCGGAGCGGATTCGGACGGGGCCTTGCGGCCTCGCCGCCACGCCGCCATGCCATGCCGCTTGCGCTAACTGATGACGCTGCGATGCTGGGATCGGGGCCAGTCCGGCCTGTCGCTGCGAGGTGTCGCCGCCAGCAATCGCCGCCACGACGGCTCGATTTGTCGCGATTTTACGATATGCTTGGTTTACGATTTGCTTTAGCGACTTGATATCTTGCGATATTTCGGTCGATATGTCAATCTCGATATCACGATATTTCTCGGGGTATGAATCGCGATTCGACACATCGACTCTTAGTTCGATTTGGACTGGAGTGGATCCAACGCCCACCTGTTCCCCTGCAGTGCCGGGGCGCCAAATTCTTTGTAGCCGTTGGCGGCATGGCGGCGACTGGCCTAGGCCGGCGCTTCCTTGACACGGGACATCCTTCGATATTGAGGCCGTAAATAGGGGAGGCACCGCCAAATAGCGGTCGTCCATCACCACCCCCTGGAGGGCTCGCCCGGCCTGGCCCGGCCTCGCCTCGACGGCGGGGGTGGCGGGGGCCTCCGGGCGGACGGCCCGGACGGGACAGGGACAGGGCCTCGCGCAGCACAATGCCTGTACCGCCACCGCACCGTAAAAAGTGACAGGGTCCTCTCGTCGGCGTGGTGGCTGCGGAATTCCAGCGGCCCCGACAAATTGGAGAACGTCTTCATTTTGGCGACGCCCTCGACGCCGGCCTCGACCTCCACGACGCCGTCCTCGATGCACAGTGGATTTGCCAGACGACCGGTCTTCTGGCCCACTGCGCGCTGCTAAAGCGGAAGCCGCTCCTGCAGACGCTTGATTCGCGATCGCGCTGCTAGATTGCGAGGCAGTCCCTTAGTCCCCGGCAGCGAGGCTCGCAGCCAGCCACCTGACTGTCTTCTTCAGCGCGCCGCCTCTCGGGGTGCTATCTGCGCAGTCAAGTCGTGAAATGGGAGGGGGGGGGGGCAGATTAGCCCCGAGTTCGACGCGTCTGTCCCGCGCTGATACGCGCCGGGCCCGCTTCAGGGAAACGACCTGCCGATTTTGACGCGATGGCGAGGTCCTGGGGGACGTCCTGGGGGACGAGGGCCGGGCGCACTCTGAGCCGTTTAGGGGCCTTCCATCTCGGAGACGAGACGCAGCGACGCAGTCGGCGCTCTCCAGGGGGCGGCGGCGGCGGTGGCCGAATATCGAAAATGGGATGATGGCGGCAGTGTGGTGGTGCCGCCCCCACCGCCGCCCCCGCCGGCTCGTGTTGCGTTCGCCGAGGCCGGAAGGCAAAAACAATCGTCCCGGACGTGGCGCTGGCTGCGCTGGCCAAATAGGCCGTCGTTGGCGAGAGGGAGGCCAGGGCTTGGCGCGCGCTCGGCCGGCCGCGCCTCGCGACTGGCGTCCGACCGAAAGGTCACAAATAGCTCCCGTTCCGTCGCGCGGCGTCGCGCACCCATTCTTCGGGAGTCAAGCAGGCAGTGCCAGGCGGTGTCGGTGGAGGGGGGAAGGGGGGGGGGAGGTAATCGTCGGAAGCAATAACGCAAATCGAGTGGCCGCCGACGTGGCCGACGGGGCCGGCGCCGCGGTGGTGCAACGGGTGGAAGGTATTCTTGGCCGCCGCCATGCCGTCCTAGTGACAGACGACCGTCATGGAGCTCATTAGGGCCGGGCCCTATCGACGGCACCCTCACCTGTTGCGTGTGTGAGTGTGTGTGCGTATGTGTTTGAGGGGGCTGGGCCCGCTCCTTAGAACAGCGCGTTGCGGGTTGCGCGTGTACTACACTGTTGCAGCGCATGCTGCCTGAACCCCTTGCCCCCCCCCCCCCCCCCTCCACTTACAGTGTGCCTCCCTGTATGGCCTCGTCGCGCGCGGCGGGCGGTTGCTAGTGTGTGTTTGTGCGTGTGTTGGTTTTGTCGATGGCTCTCTAACGCCGGCTTTTTTCTGCTCTGTTGTTGCAGGTGAGTATATCACATCAAAACGGGGATCCCGGAGGGTCCGTCGCTGTGAGTATACACCCCGCTTCTGTGTGTCTTTCAAGTAGCCGCGCGGTGGTTGGTGGGGTGGGCGGGGCCCCGCTGAGATGACAATAAAGTGACAGTCCGAAAAAAAGGGAATTGGAAATTAATTGTTCGCGAACGGGGCGGCCGAGGGCTCGGCGCGAGGCTAGGCGGCGCGTCGGCGGCCGTCGTGCGCGTGATCCATCTTGGCGTGCGGCGCGCGGCGCGCTCACGACCGCACCGCGCCGTCACTGCTATTTTTAGGGCGCGTGTTGCGTGTCCGTCACTGAGCCGTCACTGCGCCGTCGCCGTCCCTTCGATTGTCCTTCCCTTGCCGGGTGGCGCCACGGATCGGCCGCGCGTCCGTCAGCGGCCACTGTCCCTTCACTTCCTGTGTCTGTCCGTCTGTCACTCAGCGTCCGTCAGTCCGTCACTCTTTGGCTGACTTCATTACTATTCGGCATGGTTCCGGTCCGCGGGATGTTGTTGACTGATTCGCTGCGCTGCCGACTCGTCGCTCTCCCTCTGTCTCTCTCGCTCTCTCTCGCTCTCGCTCTCTCTCCCCCTGCGTGACGCTACTCGCGGTGCGGTCGTGGTATCCACGAGTCTAATTAATCCACTCATTGTGCTCACCGAGTCCCCGACGCAGGACAGCTGAGTCACTTGACTGCCCCACTGGCGGCGCGCTGGCGGCGCGCTGGCGGATGCGGGGGGCCGCGTCGCCGCGTCGCTCTCAGTTTCTCCTTGAACGGCGTTTAATTTGGTCGAGGGGTGGCAGCATGGCGGGCCATGGCGGCCGGGCCTCGCGGCGTTCGTTTCCCGTCCGTTTATCGTCGACAATAGAGGAAGTTGGAATTAAATAATTAATCCGGCTCGTCGCGCAGCCCGGCCGCGCGCCGCGGGCAGAGTGGGAGGGAGAGAGACGGGAGATTGGTCGTCGAACACGTCGTTTGGTTCCGCCGGCAGGTTGTCTCTCTCGCGCTCGTGCGTGGGGGTGGGAGAGAGAGAGAGAGAGAGAGAGAGAGAGAGAGAGAGAGAGAGAGAGAGAGAGAGAGAGAGAGATTGAAAGAGAGAGAGAGCGCTCGGCCGCGTCGCTTCCGCGCCGATTCGGTGGTTCGCCAGGAAGGCAGCGGCGCGCGGTTTTGGCGCGGGTTTTGTCCAGTCAGGGCGAGGGGCCTGTCGTCCTCCCCCGGGCTGGCAGGCTGGCAGGCTGGCAGGCCGGCTCCAGTCGTGCGGCACGCTGCCGCTGCAGCCTGATTCCGAGAGTCGCTTTCCTCGCTCCGTCTCTCTCGCACTCACGGGGCGTCCTGTGAAGGTGCGAGAGAGACGGAGCGACTCTCGGAATGAGAGTGCTGCTGCTGGCTTTGTGGCGTGGACTGTCCGCCCGCGAAAGCCATTCACATCCACTTGAGGCGGACGGGGCGAGCCGAGCCGAGCGAATCAGCGGCACTGGAGGACCTCCTGGAGTCTAGAGGCTGGAGTGGCTGGAGCGGCTGGGGCACTGTACTGTGTCACTGCAGCACACGCACAGCGCCGCACAGCGCGCTCAGCTGACCGCGGCTAAGCCTGCCGGATGAGCATTTGGGTCGCTGCCCTGGAGCCTGGAGCCTCCAGCAGACTCCAGCGAGCGAGCCTCGGGGCCGCTATCCGCCGGGACCATCTGGAAGGGATCCCCTCCCTGCCAAGCATGCCAGACGGACGGCGCAGCGGTGACTATGCAAGGAGGCAGGCGGCTCGGTTATCAACACGCACAAGAGGCGTTTCTCGAATGTTGAACGTCGCAAGTCCATTCACTCGCTCCAAGTAAATCGTCTTGGTTCAGAGAGTTGACTTTTTGGGGCGAAGTGACGACGGAGACGATTGTCTGAGGAGCGGCTCTTTCGCTTCCTGATTTGGCGCTTAGCGCGTCGCTCTGTCCCTCCCGCGCCCATTCGGGACGCCGCGCGAGTGCGAGAGAGACCGAGCACGCCGATCAGAGTGGAGGCCGCAGCTGCTTTGGTCGCATTTCCATCCTCCTCCAAGCCGCAGCGACGCCACTCTTGTCGGCCCGTCGGCCTGGCGGTCTGTCCCTCCCGGCACTTCCGTTTTCCCAGTGCCCTTCCTCCACGTGATTCGATTATGATCCGGCGGCGAGTTTTCGGACTGTCCCCTCTGGGATTTTCCCCCCGTTTTTTCCTTCATTTTTCCCGCCCCGAACGTCATGAAGATCTTGTTTTTGCCGGGGCGATTTGTCAGTCTCCGCTAAGCTTTCTCTCGCTCTGGCCGCGGCGTGTGGACGGACGCGACCGAACCGGCGGCACTTTCCAGGAAATGATGCGTTGTTTTCTCGTTTTTTGGCCCGCGGCTCGGCATGGCTTGGCGGCACGGTGCATCCGCTGCCGATCGGACTGCGCGCCGCCAGCCGCGGCCAGCGCAGCCACCACACTGCCCGCGGATTACTGAATCGCTCGCGAACCGTATCCCGTGTCGAACTCACCACAAAAAAAAAGAAAAAACAGATGCAATTTTCTTTTGAAAGACGAAGTTACGTAGTACTTTGATCGGTGAAAAAAAACGGAGGATGAAAAAAAAATCTCGCATTGCGAAGAACATTATCCATGGCCGAGGACGTACAGAGTGGTGCGCTGCTGTGGCGGGCGGGCCGGTGGCAGGGAGAGGAAAAAAAAGAAATGACGAGCAGTATTTGAACCCGGGACCTTTGCCGAACGCGCGGGAACGGCCGGATAAATCAGGTCCGCCATAACTGTCGTTTGCAAGGGGACTGCCAAGGCCTCGGCCAAGGCGGCAAACGGTCGCGGAATCCAGAATCCGGAATCCGGAGCGCCGTCGGGGGACGGTGTCCGTTTTCCCGCCATTTTCGCCCACGCCGTAAAACGGCCTCGCGGTTTACGGGCCTTGTTTACAGAGGAAGGTGAATCGGAAATTGAACGCCGCGCAGCCTACTTCTTGCGATGCGACGCCAGGTTGCTGCGCTCTAACTCGCGTGGGTTTTCTTTTCGCCGAATTTTCCGGCCGGTTTTTTTTTTTTCGTTGCGCTTTCCCGCCAAACTGATGGCGCTTGTGGAAGCTCGCCGATGGCGCCCCCCGGATGATGCAGGCCGCGGGATAGAAAGAGATGGCGTAGCGTGGCGCAGCGTGGCGCGGCGTGGCGCGGCACGGGGATTGAAAATTGTTATGTATTGCGCGGCCTCGCGTGGAGGGAGGCCCCGTGGGCCCCGTGGGGGGCATGGAGGGCGTGGGCGTAATTACCTTGCATTAGCATACACTGCATACGTGCCCCCTCCCCACAGTAGGCCAGAAGACCGGTTGAGGCGGCCAAAACTCCAGACGCGTTTTTAGCCCTAGAGTCGGTAAACAGGGCTCGAACCGAACGTGTGACCCCACCAATGGATTCCTCGTTCGGAGAGCAATCCATTGGTGGGGTCGCACGTTCGGTTTGAGTCCCATTCAGCGACTCTGAAGCTAAAAACGCGTCCGGGATTTTGACTGCGTCCGTCGGTCTTCTGGCCCACTGTGGATCGGCGATGCCCCCTCCCTCTGGTTTTCATTTTCTTCCTCATACGTTATTTGCCAGTGCCCCGTCCGATCTGCGCCAAATCTCGGCAAATCTCGGCCCTTCCGTCCCGCGTCGCAATTTCCGCGACTAACGTTGACCGGATTGCCCCGCCGTCCGCCCGGCCTTGCCCCCGACGTGCCCCGCATCCATATGCAGCAAAAACGACAGCTCCGCGGCGCCGCTGGAGGGTTTCGGGTCCGGGGCCGGTTTTTGTTGTTGTTTTTTTTTGGCGGTGCGGCTGTGCGAGCTTGCGCGCGCGGTCGTGCGCAGTGTAGGCGCCGCCTCTCCGGCCGATTTCCGGTCCGCGCCACTTCCGCCCAATTTCCGGTCCGAGGGCTAATTTGATCGGGCGCGCTGTTTGAGTGTGACTGTGTGGCGGCGACGACGCGGCCTGCGACGTGGCCGTCACACAGTGTGCCGTCCCCACCAGAGCGCCGCAAAGCACCCAAGCCTCTCGCCGCCGCACAGCAGCACCAAGCAGCACAGCAACGCGGCAGCGAAGCGCCCCCCCCCCTCTTCCAGGGAACGGGGACTGCATTAGTGGCAGCTTGGCGCGCTAAATGAGATGGGACGTCCCTGTCTCCCCCGCCCTCCCCCCCTTCCCCCCCCCCCTTTTCCCTGACCGAGGCTGCCAGCCAGCGTCGCGTCTAGCAAGGTGCGCCGGACTAAATTTTTAAGCCATGCGTGAGGGGAGAACAACATTAGTATGAGCGCGGCAGCCTTGATTACTTTTTTCTTCTTTTCATTTTTTTTTTCGCGGACTTGTGTGCATTTGCGCCAAGGAAAAATAGCCGCGTGGTAATCCCCGCACGCGTGGCATGCGAATGAAAAGCCGAAAACCCAGCCGGCTGCTGGGAGAGTCGGCCGTCAACAGAAAGCAAGCCGTTCCCAATAATTTGGTCGGGGGGGGGGGGATGCAACCTTTCCTCTGGCCTTCGCTTTCATAATTTCCTCGTTGCAATAAACCTGGGGTGCAGCGCGGGGGGGCGCGAAATGGCGGGGCGGGGCGGGGCGGGGCGGGGCGTCATCGCGGGGTTCCAATCAGGCCCCGTCGCCAGGTGCGAGCCTAGGGCCTACAGGGTGCGTCCCTTCTGCCCGCTTGCCTGTTAGCGGTCCCGCCCGCCCTAATGTGTCCATCCATTCTCATTCGGCCCGCTGGACGCGCTGGAATGAGAGAGGAGAGAAAAGGGAACACGGAAAACACGTGTTCCGGCCGGTGGCCCACCTCTTATTTTTATCACGCGCTGCCGTGGTTTAATTTTTTATTTATTTCGCGGCTAGATTTTTATTTTTATTTTTTTTCTCTGCCTCTTTTTTTGCTTGCCCGTGCCGCGTGTCAGATAAACGCTACAGCCTATATCGTGCCACACGCCCCACCTTCGCAGCGACGTGTGTCCATCTCGCTCCTCTCCAGCCCTTTTCGTAAAAAAAATAGAAAATATCACTTTCTATTTGTCTCGCTTTATCATTCTCTTGTTCGCGCACGGAAATAAAAATTTTCGCGCGACACGTCAGGGTTTTCTTTTTTTTTTTTCTTGATGTGGAGCGCGTGCGGTGGGTGGTGGTGTGTTCCCCGCTGCTGGCCGTCATGAAGACGGACAGGCTGGCTGCCTGGCGGCTCGCTCTGGTGACGGTGACGCGTTCCCCGTGACGTCACGCCGCGCCACGCCGTGCCGGCCGAGGCGGCGGCTCCGAGGCGCTGCGGGCGCCGTGCGGGCAGGCAACCCGAACGCGGCCGAGCGCGACGGGCCGGCCGGCCGCGCCTAGCCTCCTCGAGCCGTCGCTCTGTCTCTCTCGCACCACTGCGGTCCTGCTGGACGCGCCCCGAGTGCGACAGAGACAGACTCAGGCGGGGTGGGGGCCGTTTAATGACGCCACTGCGAGTCCCCGCGTGGGGCCGCGGATGGGGCGTTGGGCCCTTTACCCTTTTTACCTGCCCTTCCCATTACGTTATGCCCTGATTGCCAATTTTCAACCCCTTATTGGAAATGGCTTCATCTTCCCTCTTCTTCTTCTTCTTCTTCTCGGGGTGCCGTGCCCCGGTAACTCCACTGGTAAATAAGGGGGCGCCCTTCCGCCCTTAGTGCCCCCGTGCCTCGCAGCCGCCGCGCACCGCAGGAGTGCCCGCGGCGTGTCGACCAGGAGTGCACCGCCTGAAAAGTCTTGCCGTTTTCCACTGCATTCGGAAACTGCTTGTGTGTAGTTTTGCGGTTGTCCACGCCTGTTCCTGGACAGTCCCTATCTAGCACTGTATTGGACAAGGCGGTGGCGGCGCACTGGTGGCGGCCCTGCCTCATCATTACTATTCGCACGCGGGGCGCGGAGCACGGAAGCGGGCGGGGAAGGCCCGGGAATGGAACGGGCTGCTTTACGGCGTCCTATTGGCTGCTGGCTGCCCCGGCCAAGGCTGCCCGTGGCTGGGCCACTGGCGGGCACTGGCGGGCCGGCCGAGGGGTTATAGCGCGGCCGTACCTCGCGGCCTGACGACGGCAGCCCCGCCTCGCCACGCTCTTGCCTTACATTGAGAGGCGCTCGTAAACGGCGGCGACAGGAGCGCGGAGTAAGGGACGTGCCCGGGCTGGGCCGAGGCCGAGGGGCGGCAGTGGGGCGGGGCGCGGGGGGCGGGGCCGGGGGGCGGGGCCCGGGGGGCGACACACGTTTCAAAACTCGCAATTCGCCCCCCGACGCGCACCAGGGATGCCGGTGTGTGTGTGTGTGTGCGTGTGTGCGTCGAGGGATGCGCAGTGGCGAACTCCTGGCATTTCTGGCTTTGTCCAATCGTCCACACGGAGAATTGCAATATTTCTGGTGTGTGTCTGTGCGAGGGGTTGGTGGGGGTGGGCAGCGGGTGTGTGTATGGGTGGGTGGGACCGAACCTTTTGCTCGCTCGTGTGTGTGTGGCTTTGTGTCTGTGTGTGTGAAGTTTTCTTCTTCCACCAAAGCGGGGCACGCCGATTTTATTGAGGGCCGTTACAGTGTGACAGCAAATCGAGTGACGCCAGTTGGCTGCCCTGCCCTGACCCTCTCCCTCCCTCCCTCTCTCTTTCCGGCCCCCTGCTGCGTGCTCCTCTCTCCCTCTCCCTCCCCCCCCCTTCCCCACGGCCGCGCGGACACGTGAGAAATGAAGGGCGCGAAAGGGGTTGGGGGGGGGGGTCTGTTCGGTCGGGACGAAACGTCTCTCTGGCGAAGGGGAGTAGGCCGATTCCGACCACGGCACTGCTACTGCCCGAGCATGTTTTCGCGTTTTCCAGGGCGCGCTGGCATCGCAGGCCGCGCCGCTGTGGCTCTCTGGGTGCTCCTCCTTCGGGTGACCGCCGCCAAATCTCCCTATCGTGGAGCACGCGAACAATGGAAGCAGCGACGGGGGCCGCCCCCGCGAAACCCCGTCGGTCGCCTCTATTTCGCCGAAAGGTTTAACAACCGCCAAGTCCAATCGCGAACAAGGCCTTGCGCGCCGCCGCTTTTGTCTCGAGCTGCTTTTAACTTGAATTCTGCCCCCCACTCTCCCCTGGCGACGGGGTGGCCTCGGACAACGAACCGCCATCCAATGGCCTGGAGGAGCCTGCCGGCCGGCTCGCACTCTCGGGGCGTCCCGCGGCGGTGCGAGAGAGACGGAGCGACGAGAGCACCGCTTTGGATCGCCGAGCAGAGAGCCACACCAGCCACACGGCGATCGCCGTGCCCTCTGGGTTCCCATTGACTCTCAATCTTTGGCCAGAAGCCTTCTGCTGGCTGGCTGCTCGGTCTGGCGGCGCTGTGGTTGCACCGCGTCGGCGGACTGGGGGTTGCTGCTGCTGCTGGGGCTTTGGGAGTATTACAGCCCTGCCCTGCCGGCCCCCTTGCAGTGGAATGCGTTAGCAGCAGCACGGTGCGGTCAGTCTAGAGATGTTGGACCGTCTGGTGGTGGCGCCGGGCCCTGACTCCGAGAGTCGTCTTCCGTCTCTCTCGACTCAAGAACGCCCCATGAGCGCGAGAGAGACGGCGCTACTCTCGGAGTCAGGCTGCCTGCTTCCCCCTGCCTTCGGGTTGCGGCGTGTTCGCTCGGATTGGCTTTCACCTGTGGATTTAAGTTGGCTGCGCCGCGCCGCCGTCGGCTCGCCGAAAAGCGCTTTAGAATCCGCAGCGCGCCGAACAGGGGATGGGGTGGCGATGCAATTAGGTGACACCCAACGCGCTGCATGCGTGGAGAGCTTAGCTCTGCCTTCCGCGCCTTTGTTTGGCCGAGTCCGTCCCGAGCCAAGGTGTGGGCGTGACTCTCGGACAAAAATTGGCGGTCGACTCATTGGTTTTTGTGTTCTAGGCGGACTCGGTTTGTGACGCGGCTTTCTCTCCTTGTTGCAGCACATGGTCCAGACGGGCATGGCCAGCCCCTACCCGACGCCGCAGTTTCCCCAGAACGGCGAGGCCATGCCGGCGATGCCCATCAAGGCCGACTCGGCGGGGGGAGGCGCGGGGCAGCTCAAGGAACCCGGGCCGCCGGTGCCGGCCTACTCGCCGCCCGTCAGCGCCGCGGTGGCGGTCAGCGGGGCGCCCGTCAACGGCATCGAGCAGCAGACAGTGAGCATTGTGAGTACCGCGCGCCGTGCCTGTCCGGCCGGTGCGGCCCCGCCGGGCCCCGCCGGGCCCCGCCGCGCGGACCGTCTCCCTGCCCCGCCAGCCCCGCCGCTGTGGCGTCACGGACTCAAACGAGTTGAGCAAAGTTTTAAAATATTTTTTGTCACTGTACTGGCGGCTGGCTTGGCCGCCGGAGACAATTATTTTCTCCCAGCGTGCTCTTAATTTGGTCCCAAAGTGACGCCACGGCCTGCCACCTGCCTCTCTGGCTGGCGGTGGCTGCGGTCCTGGGACGCGGTCCTCTCGAGGGGGGTCGGCGCGGCGCGCTGCGCACCGCCACACGGGCCGAGCGGCCACACACTAGCGCACCAGCGAGAAAAACGGCCGTTTTCAACGAGTTTACTTTTAAAATTGGCCATGTGTTGCGGTGGCGTGGGCGTGTCTCTGGCCCGGGTGGTGGCCGCGGCAGGCGGGGAGGTGCGCCGCTCGCCCGGCCGCCCTAGCGTAGTGGACAAGTAACTCTAGCGGTTTAAGTTCCAGCACCGTTTTGTCTTCCAGTTATACGTACTTTTCATTTCGTTTACTTTGGTTGTCTGTTTGAGGACACGCATCGTTTTGGAATGTGTCTCTAGATGTCTCTCTCGTTTCCTTCTAGAGGCTGTGGTTTATTTTTCTTTGCGCATTCCACCACGTTTTGTCGGTTACTTTACTTTGATTCTCCCAGTTTGAACCATGATGAGATCGCCGCCTTCTCAGCCGCTGAGTTTGGTCGGAAATCCCCCGCATCGCGCTGGCCGAGGCCCTCCGGCCATCCCTCCTCATTTAACTCGGTGACCCAGCGCCCAGTGGAGCGCCCAGTGGGCACCAAGGCCTCCACGGTGGAGGTGTTGCCGCCCCCACCCCGCCCCACCCCCACTCCATCCGTCCGCGACCGCAAATCTGCGGAGGTGTTCCCGCCCCCGCGCGCGAAAGTTGCTCCAGCATGACAAACACGACGGGCGTTCCGGGCGTTCCGGCCGCCGGAACTCCGTGTGCCGTGTAAATCACGGCGCGCGGAACGCCCGACCGGAACGCCCGACCGGAACGCCTTGCCGCCGGAACGACTACGGGAGGGAATTCCCCCGGAACACCGGCGTCCTTCAGCCAGTCGTTTGAAACACGGGGCGCGCGGTGTGTCGGTGTATCTGTGGCGCCGACCTCGGTCTCGATGCCGGCGGCCCGGCGGCCTTCAATGACTATCCGTCTCTCTCGCACCCACACGGCCCACGCGGCACGCCCCGTGAGTGCGAGAGAGACGGAGGGTGCCGACCGCCAACGTGGCACGATACACGAAAGGCAAGTGGCGGTCGCCTCATCCATTTTTTGAGGGGGGGGTCTCTGATTTGTTCATCAAGAGCCATTGTAACCCCTTGGCCGTGGCTCATCCCCCCACCCTCGGGGTCCGCGAAATGTGCCTATGTAAGCCGTGGGCTGGCTCAAGTGGGGTTGTGGGCTCAAGTAACAGCAATTGATTTCCGCGAGGCAGGGTGAGGGAAGGGGGAGAGTCATGTTCTATCGTCCATCCCTGTCCCCTGCAGGCTCACCAATGGGTCGAACAGACTGGCCTGCCCGGTGCCCTCTATGCCCTTAATAATGGCGGTTTACCCCTGCCTCCATTCCCACACACACTCACACACACACACGCCCCCACACACACTCAAGATGGCCACAAAGGCAAGCTCGCGTGGTTCATCCCCCTCCTCCCCCGCAGAAGGCCCAGTCCCCTTCTGGGGAATGATATAGAATATAGAAAAGCGATAAATGTTTATTATGTTCGTCCCTCCAGGTCTCTCGCTCAGCCTCTTATTATTTCGTCTTCCTCGTAGCTGCGCACACAGTGTGCCCACACACTTAGCCCGTGCTTGGGAATGGAATGGCCACTCTGCGATGAGAATGCGGCGATCTCACCAATATTATTATTATCATCATAATCATTCTTATTATTAGCTGCTTGTTCTGTTTGTTTCTGCTTGTCACTATGTTTTGTTTTCGCTCGCAGTGTTACACCGGAGGACAGTCGACAGACAGCGGCGCCGTCACCCATACTCAACAAGTAGGTACCGCCTTGAGCTGGAAGGGTCTGCGACGGTCTCTCGCCCCGCCACGCCACGCCCCGAAGCGAAATAGATTATTTAAATGGAAATGCGTACGCCGGTCTGTATGTGCCGTGCCCATAGCAGTCGGTATTAGAGGGCGACCCCTCCCCCGGCACGGCCACGGAGAGGCCCCGCGGAAACCCGAGGACGACATGATTCAGCGAGGCAGCCTCCGAGCAGGCCGAGCAGGCCGAGCAGGCCAAGCAGGCCAAGCAGGCCACGCCCTCTCCAAAGTTTTTGCCGACGGCCCCCTTGCTCTCCTCCGCGACCCCCCCCCCCTCCCCCCCTTTCCCCCGCTCGCGATATGAAACAAACTTATCCCCGAGTAGCGCGGCGCTCGCGCCCCCGAGGACGCGCCGTCCCGCACAGTGGGCCAGAAGACCAGTGGAGGTGGGCAAAGCTCTAGACGCGTTTTGAGCTCCAGAGTCGCTAAACAGGACTCGAATCGAACGTGTGACCCCATCAATGGATTCCTCGAACGGAGAGCAATCCATTGAGGGGGCCACACGTTCGGTTCGAGTCCCATTGGGCGACTCTGGAGCTCGGAACGCGTCTGGAGTTTTGGCCGCCTCCGCCGGTCTTCTGGCCCACTGTGCCCTGGGGCTTGGGCGCGCAGACAAGGAGAAATCTACGTTGGCGCCTCGCACCCCCACCCCCAGCCCCTCTCCGGGCCACCAGAAAAATGGCAATCCCTCGCGGGGGTTACTTTGTTTACAAATGTGCGGCCGTGTCCCGACGACACGACGGATTGTGCGTGTGTATGCACTGCCAAAGGAGGGGAATGGAAATGAAACTGTGAGAAAAGCGCAGCGTTGGTCTCCGAATTAAAAATCCTAATCTGGGTCATGCTGGGGTCGAACAGTCGCGAAAATTCCATTGACAATCAAAACAATTTTTTGGAGAGTTTCGACCAAAAGCCGTTAATTTGCTTCCTCATTAGTGTATCCTCGTTAGTGAGAAGGCGCGACGAGCCTCCCCGCCGTTTGAATCGCCCGCCACTCGCCGCCCACGTGGCCGGGCCGGCCGAGGCCCAGGGGGCGCGCCATGGCGGCGGCTAGAGCAGGGCGCGGCGGCCCGGTATTGATCCGCCGCTGTCTCTCTCGCTCTCGCTCCGGCCCGCGCTCCCGCCCGCGCAGCGTCCCTCTCTCTCTCTCTCTCTCTCGCCCCGCCGCGCGCGCTCTCTTTATTTTCGCTCCGTCCCACTCCCACCGCGTCGCGGACCTCGCGGCGGGGATGCGCCTTGGCGGCGAGGGCAGGGGCAGACACCCTCCTGTCTCGGAACCGAACCAACTTTTGCAGGGAATCATTTGGGTTTTCGTGTGGCGGGGGCGGCTGACTTCCTTGCCTCCTCGGGTCGGACTTGGACTTCCCCGGGGAGGCTGGCCGGCGTCGTGGACTCGGTTCGGGTCGTCGCGACGCTCGCCGTCGCCGTCCTCGTGGCGTCGCGACGCGTGCCGCCGGCAGCCGGCGTCGGCGGCCAGGGACGTGTGGGGATACCCCGCGCCGCGAGGCGAGACAGACACACGCCGCGGCCTCCGCCCCCCGCCGCCGCCGCGCCGCGCCGCGCCACGCGGATGCAGCGACAGATGGCACCACGTCCGCGGCCGCGCTGCCGCCGCCGCGCCGCGCATGTCCAAGCAAGCAGCCAGCCATGCGTGTTGTATGTTGGTGGTGGGATCGTTTCGGCTTCGGCAGTTCAGTTCGAATGCCCTGCTTGCCTGGCTGGCTTGCCGCTGCCCGACCCGTAGAGCAGAGCGTCGTTGCCCTCGCGTCCCGTCCGCCCGGCCGACGCTGCAGCAGCAACAGTGGGCGGTTTGGAAAGAATCGGCTGAGGGCGATGCTGCGCTAGTCGGCGTAGTCAACCGAGACTGAGATCGCCACGAGCGGAGTTTGCGAGTGACAGACTGAGACAGAGACAGCGATGACGGACGCGGCCGCGGACACCCCGGAGGACGTCAAGTGGGGCGAGAAGTCGGATGAGGAGGACTCGAAGGTTGAGGTTAGGAACTCGGATGGGAGTCCCCCTTTGTGCGTGGGCCGTGTTTTTGTGGTGGGCAATCCCACGTGTGCGGGTTTAGGGTTCTGCGCCTCAGAGGGCGAGAGTGAATCGCCTTGTTTTTACTTTGATGCCCTTACCAGTCATTTCGATAATGTCTGTCTCCTTCATTAAAATTACTAATTTTGGAAATTAATCAGTCCTGCTCTCATGGGAGAGCATCTGAATCTAATTAGGAATTTGCTCCGTCCTCTCTTTTTAAAGTTGTGCTCCAACCTTCATTTTTTGTTGCTAACATTGCCTTTGTTTTGTTTACAGCAAACAGAGCCTGAAACAGAACAACCAGCAAGACAAGCTTCACCACAAAGTGCAGTAGCAGTCCTTGGCAAACCTGGCGAACAACCACCCAAGAGACTTCACGTCTCTAACATTCCCTTCCGATTCAGAGATCCCGATCTTCGGGCTATGTTTGGCGTAAGTATCTTTGATGATGGCATTGGTGAAATCACATTTTCAGTGACTTGTGCTTGACTAGTTTCTCTCTTTTGTTTCAGCAATTTGGTCCTATTCTGGATGTTGAAATTATTTTTAATGAACGAGGTTCTAAGGTAAGGATCTTTTTAACTTTACATGTTAACCTTAGTTATTACATTAAATTTTTTGAACATCAAAGTTGTTTTGTGCTTAACGTAATTTTCTTTCTATATCAAATAGAGAATTTGTTAAAGTTTTTTAAATGCACTGAATTTAATACAAATTCTGACAGCTATGATTTTTGGAAGATTTATTATTATTGGAGGTTGAGATATCAAAGTTTGCATAAATAGTTGGTTTAAGGTTCTGTTTACTATATTTTAGTACCAGTAACCTTTTTCTGTTTGGAACATTCCAAATGGCCTTAAAATTCTGCAATCCTCAATTTACCAGTTCTGTGTGGGTTCAGTGTACCTGTTATGTATGATTCTTGTGATTTGAGTGTTGTTTCTTGTCCCTGCATTATGCTGCGTTTAATTCTCATGTAAATGATTTCATTTTCTAATATTTAAATCACAGGAATCAAATCTTATGGAAGTGTAGTGTGCCTTCCTCTGCCACAAGCCCTCATATATACTCTCATATTGTGTGTGTGCTTTTTTTTCCTTTTTTTTTTTGTCACATTGTTATTTTGCTTGTGTGCCGGGGAGGATAGTTTGTGCAAGTAGAAGCATTGCCTAGTCACAAGGATCCATTAATCATACTAAGGAATACGTCAGCATCTGTTGGCTTTGACCCTCGTTTGACATTCAGTCTTATTTGATTTTTTTTTAATGTCATGTCAATACCAAAGTTTACCAAGCTGAGTATCTTTCTAGATTCCTAGCAATAGTTAGAAGAGCACTTAGCAGCATGATGGAAAACATTTATGTCCAATGTGTACATGAGAGCAAACATGGCTTCTACTTGCACAAATATTGCATTACTACTGAAATGGCTCTCTTAATCCTTTTATTTTCAGTTGAAGGGAATGCTATAATGGCAGAATGTGCTCAGTAGATTAAGATACTAACTTGAAATTCTCCTTTGGCTAGATGTTGAACTGATTACTTTATTGTTGCTTCATACTGGCGCTTTACTTGTGGCATTTTCCTTGTCTGTTGGCATCCTTAAGAAATAATTTAAATAATTGCAACGGTTCATTGATGGATGCCTCACTTAAAAGAGGATTTGCCTAGCTCAGTGATATTCTTTATTAGTGTACAAGGTGCAGTTTTGAAGACATTTGTCTGAAATGTAGAGACTTGAATGCTGTAGTTTTGCCTTCTTTGCCGAAGCAGATTTGGAGAGTTATTCAAAGGGATTTTTTTTTTTTTCTTCCTGTGGATTTCATGATGTTTGAGCCTCACTATTTGCACAAAGTGTGTACATAAGTGTGATTTAGATGCGCAAGAAGGGGTGTTCCCATTCAAATTATTTTTTCCGGGAACATTTTTAATTACCTAAAAACACCCAGAATTTTTAGTTTATATTCATTTTTATGGTTTTGAAATTTAAAACCATCATTCATTAGTCTTGCGCCTCAAAATTGCATCTGAAGTTTAGTTCTCCGTACAGTTTGTGGCTTTTTTACACACAGCTTCCCGGCTTATAGAGAGTGAAACCCAAGTGTCACTTGATTGTGATGATTTTGCCACTTTCACTAAAGCATTTTATAATAGTTCTGGCTCAAGTTTGTGTGTTATACTAAGGGGGAGAATCAAGCATTCAAATGTGGCCAAGAATGTGATTGGTGTCGGGGTGTGGAAGTAAGGGGTACTCAGGAGGTACATTCTTTAAAAATTGAATTTGAGTTCTTCAGTCCTCTAGAAGTTGAAATCTGGAACAATTTAGCTCAAGTCCTTTCTTAATACGTATGTATCGAAATTTCCTCCTGGGTACTTGCAGGGCTCAGTCAATTGCACTCAAAGTCACTCAGAGGTATGTTCACTTGGCTTTCTTCATGTAATTAACATGTAAGAAGGGTGATTGGCTACTTTTATTTGTGACATTGTGTGGATTTGGCTTTCTGGGATTATTCGCATCCGTAGAAAGCGCCCGTAACATTAACAACCCTGCTTCTTTGAAAGTGTTCTGCTATTTTGCGCCTGGGTAGTCTACCAAGTGACATGCTACCCCAGTAATAAGTAGGATTTCTTTGGTGTCAAGCCATATTTTCAAACCTTTTCTCATGCAAAGCAATAATTTTTTTTTTCTTTTATCAGTTTTACCTCAAAGCATTGTGTTTTCTATTTTCTTTTCCATTTGTCTAATTTTTGTGCCCTTTATTCTATGATGAAATGGATTATGCTTGACACCTTTGAACTCCTTTTGCAACCACATGCATTTGCCAAGTCTTATAGAATTGCCATCTTCTTTTACTGTTTAATTACTGCAGTAAACTGTATTTTTTTCTCTTATCACTTGGGCCGTATGAAATGACATGTAAAATGCATGTGGAAGACATTTACCACTGGCGTAGGCCTCGTGTAACAGTTCCAACTGCTTAACACAGTGCACACTTGGATTGCAATCTGTGCAGCCTACTGTGTGGCAGGTAACAACCTTGTTTGATGTCAGGAGAATGTTGCTCAGAACGTCGGTGCTAATGAGTGTATTGAGGAACTGTTGGACACTGAGATGCTGAGCTGTGAGTCAGTGGTAGTGCTCCCAATAGCTATGCCTAGAGGGGTCCTTTCCAGGTCTTCACTACACAGATACTGCCTTTTTTAAACTTGTTTCCATGCTATGAAGCTGTCTTATTCGTGTTTCCTCATGCCTCTTCAGTGATCTTGTTTTTTTATGTGTAGTGAAGAAGGAATCGGAAGTCTCTAGCTAGGACACAATGTGTGTGAATGTTTGTGTTGCCAATTGCCACGAGCTTCTCTCTCCCCCTTCTTAGTTAGAAAACTGTCTATCTTTGCTGAGTGAAATGTTTTTTTTTTATTTATTTTCTTTCTTTTGTGTGTGTGTTTTGTACTTGGCACCTCTTATTCGGTAATGAGTAATGTGAGGTGATGCAACTATGCTTGAGACTTGCTGGCGTTATGAGTAGGATCGCCAATTCATGTCACATCTTTTTAAAAAAATTGGGGGCAGTGGTTTTTTGACCGAGATTTTTCAAGTAGTCTATCCACTTTCAAGCTTAAAGTTACATCAAATTTTGGATTTCGAATACGTTTTGGGTGTAAACAAAACCTGTTCTATTTTTAAAAGCCTTTGTGGGAGGGAAGGGTGGAATGCCAGGAAAGATGTTCATAGTGAGTTGCATTATTTTTTTGTGAGGGAAGATGTCTTTGAGCACAGCCCTAGTTTCAGGATGCTTCTAACATTGAAGCATTTCACTGCAGCATAAAATGGTGGGCACTTTTGTTGATTTTCCAGTTTCAATGTCATTGTTTTGAGATGCGCATTTATGATGACCCACTGATTGAAAAAGGGTCCATTCTTACAAAATTCCACCTGGGAGACCATTGTTGGTCTACAGAGAGCTTCTTTCTTATTAGATTTGATTGCTTGTATCAACACAGCATGTTTATGGTCAGCCTATCTCAAAGGGATCTTTGCAACTATGCTGCCCATGTTAAATGATTTCTTACTTTTCTTGGGCTGATGTGCAGATTTTCTTTCTTTTCTATTTCTGAAGTAATCCGAATGACATGCTTGCATTTGGAATTAACAGCTTAAATAATTTACAACATTTATGCGCATATATTGGAATCAATACGTGTCATGAACCTTTACATGGTTCTTTATTTCAAATGAACATCATGTGCAATTTTATTTCTTTCTAGACCGACAGTGCCTTCTATGCTAAATTTATTCTTGTATCAGCAAATTCTCTTAAATGCATAAGCCACTTTATTTCAGCAGGTATCCCATTGTTGAATCTGATCTGATATCTCTAATCATATTTTTTTTGTCGAATATTCTTGTATTCATCATTTACATTGCATACATGTTTAATTTTTTTTTTTTGTTGCACGTTGTTTTTATGCGCCAGCAAAGTTTTTTAATGCATGTTTTGTCTGTCTTGCATGCAGGGATTCGGTTTTGTAACATTCGCAAATAGTGCTGATGCGGACCGCGCACGAGAGCGACTACACGGCACCGTGGTTGAGGGGAGAAAGATAGAGGTGTGCATGATCTCTGTCTTATTGACCAAAAAGAGAAAAGCAACTATTTTCTGTGGTAGCACTCAATATTTAACTCTGTAACAAGCGACTTTTTTTTTCTCCACTCCTGATGCCTTTCCTCTGCGTCCCAGCCTTTCCCCTCTACTCCCTCCCTCAGATTCCCTCTTCTCCTTGCGCCCAGAACCGCCCTTAATTCTATCACTTAACGTGGACATGCCCCATGACAAAGTTGGGACAAATATGAGGGTGCTTCCTGATAAACGGGATTCTACTCATACTAATGGTTGTCTTATCTTTTTGTCTGCGCCAAGAGTGGGGTGCATTGCTTTAGGTGAGCAAGCACCATTATTATCTGCATCATGTTCGTGTGCCAAGTTTGCACCTAGGGATCTTTTCCCCAACAGGATTTAGTCTTTGTGGGCTCCCTACTTCTGCTTGGGCAATTGTGGTCTCTTAAATGTAATTCTTAGTGGATCAAGCTTTATACACAAAATTTATCCTTTCATAAAACGTTGTTTGTTTCGGAATCTCTTTACTGTAGACTGATTCTAATGAAAGCCTTAAGGCATGGTGGCATACTACGTAGCGTTACATGGGAATGGCTTCCGTGTAATGTAAATACTTTGCTATTTGTGCATATTTTAGTGCTAATGAGAGCCTTGGCTTGATTGAAGGACCACAGTGTCTGGTGTGTGAGTAGCGATTGTGCATTTTGCTGCCTCTTCACCTGGGGCTCTACATTAGCTGACGGACAGCTTGGATAGCATGTGGATGAACAGTTTATCTGTTCCTTTCTAGAAATGATAATATTAAGGGCTGTTCTGGTTTTGTTATCCCAGTCTTCTTTATCTTTCCCCTGTCCCTCCTTATTCATGTGCTGTAGTGAGAGATGCATTGATGGTATAGCTGGGCTGCAGGTCCCTCCCTTGAGTCTCACCAGTTCTTATTCTGGAAGCATGTGTGTTCCTTTTTTTTTCCTTTTTTTTTTTCTTGTATATTGGTCTGTAACAAGATCTGCATGCTTGCTTTAAACTGATGCAGTGTGCAGATTTCTGAGCAATATCATTTAAATCAAAGTCCCCCACCAATTCTGTGATCAATAGTTAATACAGTATTCTGTTGACTGGTGAGAATTTCTAAAGATAAGACTCCATAAGCTTAGGCCTTTTTGGGACAGTCTTTCACCCCTAGCAGGTGTCACTGTTAACTAGTATTTATCTTTGTGGCCTCCGTTTTGTTATTCCAAAAGGTTCATGGTCAGGAACTTCCCCAAGCCATGTCATCAACTCTGGATTGAAAATGCTTGGCACGGGAGATCTTCACGAGTGATATCAGTGTGTCTCATGCCCTGTGCACATGTATGAGGGGTAATTATCACGCCTCACGCTACCTCACTCACCTTGCCTCTCTGCCTCACCTTGTCCCTCCTCAACCACCTCACCCTTTTTCACCTGCCTCACCCTTGTCACCTCGCGTCTAGACTTAAATATTATAAGGAGGAATGTCAAACAGCATCTGTATTGAAATTAGTCTGGGGAAACTTTTCTTCTGTTTCTACTGTTTCATTAAAAGAATTAGATGCTTGGTATTGTTTGTCATGCTTGTATCACTATTTGAAACTAAGATTTCAATACCTAGTTTTGTAGGGGGATCAGATGTTTAGTTTGACCTTCCATCTTGTCTTAAGTTATAAGTTTTTAATCTTAAGAAGAGGACAGAGTGAAGACAAGGAATACCTTTCATGTCTTCACTGCGTCCTCCCATTAGTGAGTAAGTTGCCAAGTTGATATGTCAGTATTCCAATATTTTATGTTGCTCTCACCTCTCTAGACGGCCTCTATTAAGTGCCGATGAGTGAAAGTTATAGTACGGTACGGTACAGTCCTGGGACAGGGGGAGTTCCCGAGGTAAGAAATGTCACTATTGAATCCTAATTTGATTTAATTCGACTACCTCCTTTTTTTTCTTTTTTTTTCTTTCTTTTTGAGATGTGTGTATGCTGTATGATGTTTCCTTTCTTCCACAAGCATATCCTAACACATGTGTGAGAGTAATCACATTTTACATATGCAATCAGTTTTTGAAAAGTATTGCTAAATAATTGTAAACAAGTCACTTGATTTCTCTACACGTGTTTCCCACTTCACACTGATCTAACACCTAACACCAAGACAGTCAGCCAACACATGCTCTCTCTGAACTAACATTGTAGACACAGCTACAAGGCTTTCATACATGAGTTAAATGTAAATTTGATTGGCTTATCTTTATAAATGTAGATTTGAGTCCACCGTGTGACATTCTGTTCTGTTGGTATTCAACATGACTTGCTCTATCTTTGTGCACAGACCTTTTTAATGTGTAAATGGCAGCATAAAACCTAATAATAGTATGAACAAAGCTTTGTTGATTTTCAGTGTAATGCATGGTTGCACTTTTGATCTGACTTTGGGAATTAAGTTTTAGGGAAAGGAAATGTTAAATAAGTATTCTCTTCGAGTCCTCTTTAGCCTTCTAACTTTTACTTTGCATAGGGAAACTGAAACCTCATTTTGTTGTCAGTTTGTTCAGCAATTTCTGGTTTGTCAGGGAGTTAAGGACTCGAAGAGGAAGTAGTTGGTAGTCAAGCTGCTTTGCGAGTGCTGTATTCCCACCTGAACGTAACTTATCACACTTCTTTCACTCAGTAGCCCCTTCTAGGGATTAAAATTTCAGACACCCCTGTTACTCTCACTCCACCTTATTTTTTTACATTTTGAATTTAACAGAATCAAGTTGCTCCTGAAATAGCTTAGTTGTCAAACTTTCCAGTAAGTAAGATGAGAAAACAAATGTGTCTTCACTCAATCATGCCTCAAAATTGTCTCTTTCCCTCTAAATTTTTGTTGTTCCATTCTTTTGAAGACATTCGTCATTTTTATTCTTTTCTTTTCTTTCTTCAAATTTGTCGAATGTTATATATGTCTCCCTTTAGTCTGGTTCCATTAGAACACACTTCTCTTCCCTCCTCTGTCATCACAACATACACTACCACACATCAACCCATAACACGGCTTAATTTCTCCTATTGTGTAGGAATTGTGCAACACTGCCAGTCATAATAACTTACTAATGTACCTGATGTGCCTCTGTTCTCGAGTCAATTTATTATATTTTTTTTCCATATATATTCTCTTGATATTACTTATGACTATAGTTTTCTTTATTTCATTTTAAATTGATTGAAATTAAGGTATTATGTCGATTGGCAGTGTTTGCAGCATCGCATGGCTCCTGGGGACCTAGGCCTTCTAGTGGTAGGCAGAGCATTGACTTGGCCTCTTATCTTCATGTTACTCCATAATTTTTAAGTACGATCTCGCAGTTTTCACATACACTGATAAGATTGTTTGTTTGTAAAATTTGAATTCAGTTGTAATGCCATGAATATGTGGCTCTCATTCCCTTCATTTTGTAATTCTGCAAATTCTGATCATCTGGTCAGATATTTCAATTATGGTTTGGAGATCAGTGTATGTGTTACTTGTGAGGCATTTGACAGGCAAGTTTTTAAATCTCCCAAATTTTCCAAATTAAGGTTAATTAAACATTCATTTTCAAATGATACACTTGACTAAATTTTTCCTTTGGTAATTAAAGGCCTGTCCATCAATAAATTTTTTGAGTAGATGTTAAAGCTCTCCTGATCTCAAGATATCTAGTTGTTGCCACTTTTTTTTTTTACCAATTGATCTAAGCTGACAAAGGAGTGTTGACTATTTCAAACACCTCATTTCTATCTAATACTAAAGTTCATGCCCATTCCTCCTCAACTTCTGAGCAGTTCAGGACGATATTCATGTTATGTCCTTGTTAATTAATAAGGAGAGCTTTAGCTGTGATTTCATATTATTAAAGTTTCATATAATAATAAGTAGATTAAGGAAGAAAAGTGGAAAATGTTATGTATGACTCACATTGTGTTTTGCAATGATAACAGGTGAACAATGCAACAGCACGAGTTCAGACAAAGAAGGCACCTACAGTCCCTAGTGGTAAGTTTATTTTGTTTAACTTCTTTGATGCTTATGCTTTTATGTATATAGCTTTGTTCTGTTTAATCAGACATTGGTAAAATACATTTTTAATACTTAGTGGGATTGGAAGTATTACATTCTCACTACTGCTCTTTTCATTCAACCTTTCACTTTACTGCTTTGGTAATTGTTGAGCACAGATCGTACAAGGCTCATTCGTACCTAATTAGCGAAAGTTTCCCCTTCAGATTAGTTTCATTGTTATGTATTTTAACCTGGTTTGGTTTTGAGAATTAATTAAAGATGGGATGGCAAATTGATCCACCGCACATTCCAAAAGTTTCATATATCGGAATAAAGAAGCTGAATAATTGTTTCAATCTGGCTTACTTCAAACATATGTGAGTAGCTAAATATTGGGTGGGTTGTGAGCTGTGCTACTACTCTGACAAGTCAGCTGGCTTCTCATTCAGTTCCGTTTTTCTAAAAATTTTCTAATCCTCATTAGATATAACATTTTGATGCATAGTTATGGTAGAGATCAACCCTCTTTTTTCATACCCATTTTTGCATAGAACTGAGTACTTCACTGTGTGGAGGGCAAGGATGAATTGAAGTACCTTCTTTTGGTGAAGGGAATCAATGTAGTGCACGCATTATCTTCTTTGGTACACATTGATTTGCTAACTCTAGGGCACTATATATCAGAAATGTATCTTACTGTAATGTGGTTTACATTGGGAAGCGGTGACCTGCTTTTGTGCTAAATTTTGAACTTGCCTCTGGAGAGTCAAAGGGCAAGTTTTGTTTTTGGTTGGTAGCTAAGATGTATGCTTGTTGTTGTTTTGCAGTGTGCGTGCAGTGGCCCGAGGGTAGGTGTCTTTCCACTTGCTCACAGCTTCCAGCACAAAATGCATGCAGCTTTGGATACTTAACTTAGATTAAAAGCCATTTTTGGTGGCTTTATGAAGCAACTTGATTGTGGTGTCCCCTTGAAGTCTCATCACATGCATGCTGTCATTGCATGCTGGTGGTTGTTCAATACTCTTGTTTTGGTTCAAACTTCTTAAAAAGCAAAATTTTAAAAAAGAATGGAGAAAATATCATGATTTTGTTTAAAAAGTATAGAGCAGCTCGTCAACAAAGAAGTGCTTTTAATCATTCAACAATTCAATTCAACCAAAGTATGAGAATTATTCGCATGGTTGTTATTTAGTGTCTTTGTGACTGCAGAGTATTTTCAGTTCAGTTTTTTTTTGCTCTGGATTTTTTTTTTTTTTCTTATCTTTAACAGTGTTTTATCACTGTGGAACCATGGAGTAGGATATGAAATATCGTACTCTCTTGGTGAAACTAAGAGCATTATTGAATGTTATTGATGTGTGTGAATGTATAGCATTATTTCTTCCTTAACTTGAATGCTAATTGTGTGTGTTCTGTTTGTTCCCTAGGAGCAGCAGTAGACCAAGCGATGTTCAGCCCAACACAAGGTAACGTAAACACATTATTGTTTAACTTTGTAGGAATTTAGAATGACCATTTCAAAAGGACAACCTTAAGCATTGTTTTTTCTTTGTGCTTGTTATTTTTTTATAATGTCTCTTCAACTTTTATTAAATGCATTTTCCTGTTTGGTACTTGTTGAACAGAAAATATATTTCTTGATCCTCAAGACCTGAGTTCCAACAGGAAACTGTAAAATTATTCAATAATAAGTAATTAATGCAACAAGTTAAGTCATTTCACTGTCATTTAATAATTTTGCATATCTTATGGATCATGTCTAGCTCTTGGATAACCCCAGACATTAGCCAATCAATGATTCTGCCATATACTTATGATTCAAAATTTTGAGTTTTCTAAGATGCTGCTAAAGTTTGTAAAATTTACCTAACTTCCAAGTAATAGTGAACATATTGCTGATGGGTGTGATGCGGGATTAAACTCCTATTATTTTTCCAGCTTGGTCTATTGCTGTGCATGAAGTTACATTCCTGTCATTTAACTTCTGTCATGCAATGCTACCTATTTTATGATTTGGCATGCCACTATTCTCATGCTTGAGAATGTCAGTATGATTTGGTTTCCAGAATGCATCGGTTAACAAAGACTTTGCTTGAGGTGCTTCTCACCCATCAATTACTTGTGTGGAGAATGTCGTGTACTTTTAAATGGTCATGTTTGAAAATTTGAAATGCATTTTGCACTTGATTGGGAGAGGGTGGGAATAGTGGCCTGCTAAGAACTCTGAAGATGGTGGTGCACGGAGCACCTAGTGGAGCGTGTCGACTTGTCGACCTTGTCGCTGAATTGTTGAGTGTTGGTACAGGGTTTAGGTTGCCCACTGTTCCGTGGAGCCTGCTGGGGGCCTCAGCAACCCCTTTAGCCGCCAGCCCCAACACAGCCGCAGCAGCAGCGGCGGCGGCAGCACCCATGGTCCTAACGCCGCGAACAGCGCGCAGGAGGTAGTAGAGCTGCGCGCGGCCGTCCGTAGCACATTAACCTGTTTCTTGTGTTTTTCACGCTGCACCAAATTGTTGGCCAAACTGCATGTTGTTTTCCTCTGAATGCTTTTGTTTGTATGTATGTAGACACTTCTATTGACCTGTTGTTTTCTGATGGTAAACTGTGTTAGAAATTTCTAGACTGGGAATGCTGTTTGTTTTGGCTTCACCTTCCTCTGTGGCGGCATGTTGTGTTGACTTCTGACTGCTTTGTGAGGGGTTGCCCTCTACTGGCTCTTCCTGTACAGTAATCCTTCGTCAAAAGTCAGTTAGTCCACTCTACCGTTCGTTTCTCCTGTTCATTTCACTGTGACTGTAGTATATTCAGCAGTTTGCACATGTGTCCAAAGCTAGTGTAATGTCTCTAAAGGAAGATGACGGCTTTTGAAACAGCATTTCCTGTGTCCTGCGGACTCCCTAACCATGTGTCGCACTGTTGATTTAGTGGCATGCCTTAAACGCAGTGGTTGGCGTGGCATTTAACCACCTAACCGAAAACCCATCTTGCTTGACCTTGCATGGCGTGGTTTGTGTGTAGCAGCGGCACTTCGTGGTGTAGCCATCCAGCGTGGGCGGGCAACGCGTTCTACATTCCCAGCCGCTGCGGCGGCGGCTGCTGCAGCTGCAGCTGCGGCTGCGTATGCTAGGCACCCTGCACCCCTGGCTGCAGCAGCTGCTGCTACTGCTCTGCAGGGATACCCAGCGTAAGTAAGGTTTCGAGGCTACAAGCGCAATGTTTGTCACCAGGGTTACTTTTTGACCTTGTTCAAATCTCAGTTCATATTGGAGGGCAACATGGTCCTCAGCATTGGTCTTTGCAATGCGTCAACATTCTCATCAGTAAAGTGCAAGTGTGCTGTTAAGCCCCCCTGTCCCTTCTCGTTACTGGATATTTGCCCCTCCCCCTTTTTTCTTTTATTTATACCTTACAACCAATCAAAATACCGTCACCACCTTAGTGTCGCTGTAAGTACTTCCCTTAGAAATTGACATTGGAGTGGAATATGGTTTGATAATCTTGTCCTAACTGGCACTTTTAATCTTCTTACGTAGATCTTTAGACAATCTCACTTTAATTAAACTTGCTTATGTGAACAAAATAATTGTGTAGAAATGGCTCTTAAACCTTCTTTTTACAAAGAGGCAGTCTAGTCATTGCTGTTTCAATCACTGAGGGTGGTAAGGCCTGTGCGTAATACTGACTTTACTCTCGTTTAAAATAAATCTACACTGTGCTGTGAGAAAGAAGCATGCAGAGCCATTTATGTACGCATTTAGCATGGCTTATTGTGGTTAAGGGTTTTTAATTGTTTTTTTACCTTAGAAATTTCTGTAATTTTGATTCAAATTGCACTTTGTTTTTAACGCATGTGTTGAATGTGTCACTTAACTCTGTTAAGAATTCTTCAAAACTTACCAATCTATGTAAATTTAATAGTTTCAAAAATATTTTTTCTTTAAAGTCAATTTTTGAAAAATAAAGTCACCTTTTATCAACTGACAGTTTCATGTTACATATTTCTTGATGGAAATTTTATTTTGTTTCAGCAGCATGTACTTCGATCCGTACCTGGCAGTTGCATCAGCAGCAGACAACAACTTCAGATTACAGGTAAGATTTGCCTTGCATTTCGTTGTAAGGGGTCAAACTATAGTGAGATCATGAGGGTACTACTAGTTCTGTTCTTAATGAAAGCTGCCAATGTGCATTTATGTGACAAAGAATTTTAGCGACACCTCTATTTGTTTGTCAAAGCTAAACTACTCTCTTCACCTTCTTACATTGCCATTTGTAAAGGAAAAGAACTTCTTTGAAATAGGGAACATGCAGAAATTTTAGAGTGTTTATGAAGCATACGGCAGGCAGTCTGTATTGTTAGTAACTACATTAATTTTAAGGTTTCTTAGATTGTGTAGTAAAGCTGGTTTTTGTTGGCAGGCGGCAACCTGCGTATCAGAGGTAAAGAATATTTCAAATCTTGGGAATGAATAATTTCTCCCCTCCTATACCCTATCCTGCTTTAGAAACTGGCCTGACTATGCCAGCGCCCACTCGCTGGTAGAATGTTGCCATGGATGTAGGCCTGTTTGGTATTAACTCTTGGTGGCTGAATTTTTTTGTCGAGCAAGTGGTGCCCTGGAATGCTGTTTCTTTCTGTAGATGAATGTTTCCACAGTTCACATTTTTAGTGTATACTGTTATGAATGAACTCGAGTACAAATTTATGCCAAGTCAAGTTTTGAGAAAGCTTTGTGAAATGTTTTACTCAATGTGTTTGTACTGTAGGGAAATAGCTTGTCCTGGGTGAAGAAGAACTCACTGGACATTGGCAGCATGCTGTGCAATCGAACCTTTGAATTGTACTTACAGGATAGCAGTGCACTTCAACTTTTCTGTAAAGCAGTGTAGGCATACTTTGCTTGTCTCATTGCCTTTTAAACACGTAATTCTTGTAGTTTCACTTGTGTGTACATTATGTGAGCTAATGTGGTAAAGTTGACTGGGGATAGAAGGAACAAAATACTCTCATAGCTAGCTGTCTCCTCAGCCAGCACAGTTTGCATGATTTGGATGTCTTGAGTTCTTTTCCCCCCTCTCTCCCTACTCATGTTTTTTCCAAGTCATTCATTTGGTTTTAAAATTTAGGGTTCAATTATGTATGTGAAACAGATTTCAGCGTCATTAGAGATAGAGGGGGCAACTTTTTGTAGTCTTTGTTTTAGCTGACAAACTTTTATTTCAAATTCCTTGTGGGGCATATTCTGAAGAATTGCACTGTAGCTCTCTCCAACTCAGACCAACCTTCTTTATGAGTAGCAGACGCAGGAAGAATGTCAGTTGTCCATGGAACCATCTGAATGCTGCTATTGATTTTAAAATTTTGGGTTGTTGTCTTTTCTTTGTAACGTGAACTGTCAACTTCAGCATCATGTGTGGTTATCTTCATGTCTGGATCTGTTGTGAAGCTCATC
The DNA here is from genome assembly GCF_012932325.1 of Thrips palmi. Taxonomy (NCBI): domain Eukaryota; kingdom Metazoa; phylum Arthropoda; class Insecta; order Thysanoptera; family Thripidae; genus Thrips; species Thrips palmi. Next base: position 16,603,978 of record NW_023144627.1, on the reverse strand, counting down.
ACCGGAAGTTCTTACTTTTACTTGCTTGATAATGCTTTGTAGCCCAATCCCATTAAAACTTATGCACTGCACACCGAAGTTGCAATGGTTTGGGGAATAGCTTTATTTGCTTCCTGTACCATATTTAAATGCATGAAGAGGAAGTCTTTTGTGAGCTTATGGTTTTGTTGTAAATGGAAGCGGAAATGTATTTACTGAAACATCCTTTGTAAAATTAAGAGAAATATGCAAGCTATTAAAAGTGAAATAATTGTTTCTGCATGTCAAAATTGAGTTACCCTTTGCACAAATTTTAGTGCAGTACATTTGATGAATTGTCTCAAAGCGTAGATGTACTCAATGTGCCCCGAACATTTTTGTTCCTTAATTTTACATAACTTCATATTGTTTTTCTCTCACACCTAAGGTGTTTTCCTCTTTGTTTCAAAATAATTGATTAGGGGGGAAACTTAGTTTTGCTCTCCTCTAACCGTTTTCCTCTCAATTTTTTTTTTCTCGGTCACCTCTCTTGCACTGTCTTTTCCAAATTACTCACAGTTTCTTTATTTTTTCTAGGCCGCTGCTGCAGTTGCTGCTGCCGCCTCAAATCCCTCTTTGTTGAAGTCACCAATGTCTACAGCACAACAAGCTAGTTATGTCGCCGCTGCTGCAAACTACTCAGCAGCAGCAGCCCGTGCTTATGGGGCTGCAGCCTCTCAACCTGCCGCTGGATATGCCACCATAGCTGGGTGAGTTGCTGTCATATTTTTCTCTTCAATTTTGTTTAGAAGCCTATTAAACTTTAACTTTTATACAGAATCTAACTTTTCTTATTATTTTACAGGTATGGTCGAGAGTACCCAGATCCGTACCTGAGTCATGGAGTTGGTCCTGTCGCAAGCTATGGAGTGAGTAATGTTTTCTCATGTCTGAAGATTTTTAGAGATATGTTAAACTGTCAAATTTTAATGTGATGTTCCTTTATATTTGTGTTTGCAGGCAGCAGTGTATAGGAGTGGTTACAATCGATTTGCACCTTACTGAAGAACTGATGCAGAATTGCCTCTCTTTAAGCTAATTAGAATAGACAGTACTCTCGTCACTCGTCATCTGAAGTATCTTGTCACATCCAAAGTTGTTACCATCGCCATGATTGATCTTGTTTATAGTTTATGTTTCGGCAGCTAGGCTAGTGTGGCTCCTATTGACACTTAGATCGCAGCACTACCATCCATAACACTCCCTCAAAAATATTTTCCTGTAATTGTGTTTATAAAGTGTGTTAAAGGCGGTTGTGCGCCAAAGGTGTGAATCTCATGCAACTATTTTTAGGTATGACAAGTGTTACACTAGAGATACCTGGCGCCATCCTCTGGTGTTTTGAATACTCAAGACTGCAAGTGGGCTAGCAAGGGCCCTTCGCCATAGCTTACCCACAACTCTCTCTATTCGTTTTATGGTTTTTAATTATATTTTGAAACATGAACTTGACACTTTTTTTAAGAAGGTAATTCTCAGTTGTACAATTATTTTTTTTCGTTTCTAGAAATTTGTATTTTATTTCTTGTCCCTTTTTCATCACATATTTTTGTGTTGTACTCTCTCTTTTTGCATACATCTTCTTTGTATGATTATTTAATTGGTAACTCTTATTATGTCAATCGTTTCTTGTCTTTGTTTGAAGTGATAAAAGATTGGTGATACTTGTGCGTACACAGTTGTGCAAGGGGCGCACATGATGATAAGGTTGAGTGGGAACATGCACAAATCTGTCCATAGTTTAGCTATAGACATCTGAAATGACATGACAAACTCCTCTCTGTATCCAACACCCATGAGCATTAAAATATTGACATTTGTACCCCATACAGAATGCCAATTGGTTCATTACCTAACATTAATACATACCTCCCTAATTGATGTATTGCATATTTTGTATCTTGTAGTAACTTAATTTGTGCGTTGTGTTCTTTATTTTTAGTTAAATAAGTCAATGCCACTGTAGCAGTGCTGGGCACTCTTTAAAAACCTGAGTTGTTTGTCAGGTTATTCGTAAAAAAAAAAGCTCTCTGTATTTGTTATAGAATGTTGACAGTCCGTTTGTATAGGTGGAACTCAGTATGGAGTGCGGTAGCACAGGTGAGGATATTTTTAGGTTAGAATGGATGTTTCGTTTAAACACTAGGATTCTTGTTTCTAGATTTTGTGATTGTTTGTGGTAAGTCTTGGACGGGTTTGTTTTACCATAAGCCAAGTGTCCATAGCTGGCAGGTCCCCTGTGACACTTCCAATAGCTCCCAACAAAAAGAAAATTGTTTTTATATTCATATATATTTGTCTAGCAACATAATTTTTAGGTGGATATGTTGGGGAGGGGGTGGGTGGGCTTTGGGGAAAAATTTCTGAGTCCCTCCATTGAAAATGTAGGAAAAGGGAGGGAGTTTTTTGGGTTCTTTTTGGGGGGAATTGAATCATTTTTGATCTAGTAACTCCTTGTTTCCAAGACCAGATTGTGCGTCTTGAATGGGATTAGTTAATGTTAATAGAAGTGTGGGGGCATTGAACAACCAAAGACATGACCAGTATTTTTACCTGCTCAATCAGATTGTTTAGTTTGGAGACTGTAAAGCAGAGAGATCTTTCATGCATATTAAATTGGTTTACAGAGCATGGGCATGTTGGCATCTGAGGGATGCTGGGAGCATACTTTATACTTGTTTCAATGTGAGTCTTCCGTTTGGCACAATACATAATTTTCGCACAGATAATACATGTACACTGGAAATGCACAAAAAAAAAAAGTTGAGTTTAACTATATCAGTTGTGATTTGCCCCAAATACTTTCTACCTGCCCTTCCCTTTTGTTATGTTATTGTTACGTCACTTTTTTTTGATAATTTTAAGAGGACCTCATCTCTACCTTTAATCTAGTTTTTAAACTCTATGGAGAAACTGTGATGCCGGCATTCTCTAATATACTCGTACAAATAGGATGTTTGAATGAACTGTTGTAAAATAATGTGACAAAGCCAAAATGGAATGTTGTTGTTCCATTTATTTAGGTGTAGTGAGAGGAGGTTGGATTTGAATCTCAAGTCAAAATGTTGTTTGTTCTTGCAACAATGTACAAAGTTTATGAAAGAATTATTGTAACCTGACGTAATATCTCATAATATCTGTACTCAACATTTCAGAACAATACAAGCATAAACATGAAAATTGACTTTGTTTCTTATTTCGTTGTCAAGCACAACATAAACCCAATGTCACTTGAAAAATACCAGCAAATAGGCCCTGAGTTGGTCTCTGAGGATCATTTCAGCCAGTCCACATCTTTGTAGCGAAAACTGGAATAATTTGACCATGTATGTGCTGGTTAGGTGAACAACCCACCACACACAGCCTCTTCACCGCACCAGCACTCATTTAGATGGATCGTTGCTTTGGGTCTAAGAAACAGATACCAGGTGCCCAATGGTCCTTGATGCACTCTATTCGGCATGAAAATGACTTATTCCGTGACGCTTGTTAAGATGAAGGAGCTGTGGTTGGTGGGTTGCCTACCTACGCGGCGCCTGCTCAGTGCATTCCCGTATTTTGACAGAAACACACCGTTTGGCCGAAATTGCCCTCCAAATAGTGTCAGGAGTCTTGGGGGAGTGCTCCAGCACAATATAGTTAAATTTGGGCCATTTTAAATTTTTTACCCAAGACAACATTAAACCCCGGACAACATTTTTCGACGAAAATGGTCGACCACCTTCGATTTGTCTGAAATTCATATGGAACGTTGCTATGGGTCTAAGAAACAGATGTCCGGTGCCCAATGATCTTTGGCACACTCTACACTCTATTGGGCGTGAAAATGACTTTTCCCGTGACGGTAGTTGAGCGCTGGTGCGAAGAAGAGACTGTGGACGTTGGGTTGCCTACCTTTTCGGCGCATTCCTAGATAATTCCAGTTTTTCGCCAGAAATTGAGTGTTTAGAGCCGAAATGGTCCTTGAAACAGTATTAGGAGTCTTTCGGGTGTGCTCCAGAGCTCAAATTCTGCAATATGGGCCATTCTAAATTTTTTGCCCAAAAGAAAAAGATTACAAATTCTTCAAATAAACTTCCTCTTGGAATGCAAGGAGATAATAAAATCACGAATGGTGACAGCTTTAAAAAATAAGTTTCGATGGCTGAATGAGATAGTAACGCGCAAGGAGGTTCCTGTTATCAGGTTCGACTTTGTCTTATCGGGCAGCGCCGGCAGCGCCAGGTCTGGGTCTCTGGGTCTGTGACGGGCCGGCGGCGCTGGCGCACCATGCCGCACGCTGGCGCGGGCGGGGCCGACAGACAGTAGCACTCCGTTCGCGGCGGTACGGCGGTTGGGCGGTACTCGGTCTGACTCGGTCGGTACCACCGGCAGCAGTCTCAGTCCATCGCCGGCTTCTGCCGGCTGGCGAACCGACAAACCCGGCCTCGATCACAGTGACAAAATGGACAAGATGAGCGGTTATGGCAAGCATGTGCAGCGGCAGCGTTTCCCGCGCAGACTGTGACGCGCGCCCCGGGCTGTGCGGCGCTGAGGACCGAGTTGACATCAACATCAGACAATAATAACAACGCTGATAGAAGACAGACGTCGCTGTTGTTGTTGTTGTTGTTCGGCCGGGCGCAGACTGCAGAGGCAGGCCAGAGACCGGACCACCGGACCCAGAGTGTAGAGTCAATATTTCCCCGAGATACAACTGCAGACGACGCGAGTGGACGCGAGCGAAGCCCTGCGAAGCCCAGCCGGTGAGCGGCGAGCGCGAACCCGGAGCGTCCGGCGGATGCCACAGAGACACTCCACCAGTGCCGCATCCCCGAGGACAACATGCTGACCCTGGTGTCCACCAAAGTGCTGTCGCTGTCCGCGCTGGGCGCGGGCAGCTTCATCCTGGGCGTGCTGCCGCTGTGGCTGCGCGGGGGCGTGTCGGGGTCCGCGGCCGGCCCGGACTGCCCGCGACACGCCGCGGGGGCGGGCCCGTGCTCACGGCCTTGCTGTCGTTCGGCGCGGGCGCGCTGCTGTCCACCGCGCTGGTGCACATGTTGGCGGAGGCCAGTGAGCTGCTGCCGCGCGCCGCGCCCGTCGCTCTGCTGGTGGGCTTCCTGGTGCTGTACCTGGTCGACGAGCTGGTGCAGAGGCTGGTGGGGCACTCGCCCGCCGCGGCCCGCGCGCACCGCCACCTGCCGCACGCCGCCTGCCCCGTGGACGAGCCCTGCCCGCCCGCCAGGTACGCCGCGCAACGCGGAGACGCCCATCTAAAAATAACTCAGATATCATTTGGAGCTCTGTAATGTCATTGACCTTTGACTTGAATGGCACACGAACTAATTTCTTCGCAAGCCCATTTTCAGGAGGTTTAAACTTGTAATTGAAATTGAATGTAATGACCGGCCCTTTCTTTTCGATTGTAGCAAAAGCCCGAGCCTTCGCCGCCGGGAAGACTATGGCTCGATGGATGAGTGTGTCGGCGTAGAGAGGTGGGTGCACCAACGGACCAAGGGGGCAGGCCATGGCCAGGCCGGCCGCGGGTCGCTGCATGATTCCAGAGTCTCTTAGGACGTCTCCAAGCCCGGGCCGGGGGACCTTGCGGCACAGCATGCTCCAGGCCTCTCAGACCGCCACGTTGAGGGTAACCGGGTTTGTTGTTGCTTCCAGGCTGCCTGCGGCGACGGGCACCGAGGCGGCGTGCTTGTTGTCCGTGCCAGCGGTGCACGACCAGGGCAGGGACCAGCACGGCCAGGTGCAGAGCCGCGGGGGCAGCCGCGGGGGCAGCCGCGCGGGCAGCAAGCGCGCGTCGGCGGCGTCCCTGGAGGCGCTGGGCGCGCACAGTCCGTCGGTGACGAGCTCCGGCGGCGCGTCGTGCTGGGGGCTGCTGCTGGCGCTCATCATCCACTCCATCATCGAGGGGTTGGCGGTGGGGCTGGAGGACACGCCCGAGCAGGTCATCTTTCTCCTGGGCGCGGTGAGCTCGCACAAGCTGGTGGTGTCCTTCTGCCTCGGCGCCGAGCTGGTGGGCGGCGGCGTGGGGCTGGTGCCGCACCTGGTGGCCGTGCTGGTGTTCGCCGGGGGCTCCGCCGCGGGGGTGGGCGTCGGCATGGCGCTGTACAACCTGCCCGGATCGGCCGACGCCGCGGACCCCATGCTGCTGCCCGTGCTGCAGGCCGCCGCCGCCGGCACGCTGCTCTACGTCACCCTGGCCGAGGTGCTGCCCCGCGAACGCGCGCGCTCCCAGCACAACTTCCCGCGCCGCTTCCTGCAGTTCGTGTCCTTCACGGCGGGCGCCGTGCTCATCACGGTGCTCGTGCTTACCATGCCAGGTAACGGCCCTCACAGTCACGCGTTTTGAGTTCCAGCGTCCCTAAACAGGACTCAAACCGAACGTGTGACCCCGCCAATGAATTGCTCTCCGACCGAGGAATCCATTGGTGGGGTCACACGCTCGGCTCGAGTCCCATTTAGCGACTCTGGAGCTCAAAACGCGTCTAGAGTTTTGTCCGCCCCCGCCTATCAACTGGCTCTCTGTGCCCTACCGGCATCCCTGTCCAGCATGCCGACTGTTTGAAACCCACGGTGATTCCGTTTGCTTCCAGACGAACATCACGCACCGGGAGAACAGCCTCTGGGACCGGTATGACAGGCGGCTGCGCGCACTACAATGGACTCAAGAGATCGGCGTCTATTTCCTTTTATGTCTCAATCAACCAATAAATTAACTAGTATAGCTGCTTTTGAAACTTTTAATTTTCCCGCCCCAATACACTAGACGATGACGACGACAGCGAAAAACGTTTTGTCACAGCTCTGTCCTTTGTCGCTCCTCATGGACTTTCAAAGTGCTAGAAAGACAGGGCCGAAGCAGACGTGCGGGGTAGCGACGGCAAGGCCGTTGACAAGGCATTCCTGCACGGGGTATCGCCGTAGAGAAGGCCGTGGCGCTCTCGGCAGGGGGTAGCGCCAGGCCGGGCCAGGCAGGCGCGAGGAGTCTCGGCAGTAAAAGCAAGTCCTCTTGGGCTCGAGGGAGTACGACTGTCCAACCGCTTGGCCGTCACCTTCACGCGGCGACTGGAAACCTGAAAAACGGAAACATAATCTTTAATCCGCTTCATTGAAAACCATTCAAAAATCGGAATGCACGCTCACTGTCGCGTGGCCATGGCAACCCGGGGCTCGGCGGCGTAGCGTGTAGCTGGGCGTCGAGTGGTCGAGTGCCGCCGACGCTCTCTGTTTCGGCCTCCAAATCCCCTCAGAGTGCGGGCCCGCTGCCCCCGCGGCCCCAGCCCCTTCCCCACCGCCGCCATGACCCCCCACGCCCCCCACGCCCCCTCCTTTCGGCCGCCAAATTTGGCCAGATAGCGCCATTGTCAACATGTCCTCCACTTCGTCCACCTCGCTGGGCCGCCGCGACCGCGAGGCCCACCGCGAGGCTCAGCGCGGCAGCCGGGGCAGGCACATGCTGGGCTTCGTCATGTCCGAGCTCCGCGACGCCAACAACCCCGCCCTGGACCTGGCCGAGCTGCTGGCCGCCGTGCAGGCCGCCATCAAGGCCGTGTCCGCCACCCTGCGCTCCTCGGGGCTCGTCAAATGGTCACTATCCCATCTATCCCATCCGGCCATCCGGCCACGTTTCACAGTCCCCTGCTTTCATTGCCGCACAGTGTCGCCGCCTCATGTCCACGTCGCACAATCACAGTAAAACGGCAACACTGTCCCACACGAAAACAACCTTCCAAAATTGCAAAGCGCTTGCTTTGAGCGTTCGAACCACCAGCGAGACTTTGTCACATGCAAAAGAGGAGCGGGAATGGCGTACTTCTCCAAAAGTTTGACTGCGTCTTCTCGTCAGGCGGAGTGCCAGGGAGGTGGCGGCGGAGATCTTCGTCAACTACGTGGCCTCCTCGCACTCCGTGGCCATGCTCATCTGCGACGAGAAGGTCATCCCGGTGGAGGTGAGGCCGCCAAAACACTGCAACACGAAATAAAATGACGTGGCATGCAAAAACATGTCAAGGTTAGGTTAGTCAGGAAATAAGAAAAAACATTTGGCCGCGTTTCACACCTGTTCTTTTTGGCGGCTGTGGGGGACTTTGTGACTGCGTGCAGAGCAGTGGAGACAACCGGGGCCGCTACGTGGTCTGCATCAGCCCGCTGGACTCGAAGCAGGACTCGGCGGACCCTCCTTGCATAGCAGGCAGCGTCTTCTCCGTGCAGAGGTAATGTATGCAGCCAGCGCTCCTGCCAAAATAAAACTTTTTCACACCAGCGAACTTGGAAGTTCAATTTCGTGTTTGGACAGTCCGTACTACCAATACAGCGAACAGAGCCAAAGTCAAACTTAGTTCGGGTTGCTTGTAGTAGTTTAAATGACCGCACGCAAATGATGTTTTTTCCCCCCGGACGAAGTCGAACACTAACTTTGGCGCGGGGTGTGGAACTTGACAGTCACTGTGCGTCACGTGACCTCAAGGTGCCTGGAGGCCGCCCCCCGCCCCCAGCCCCGCACCGGCTCGGCCACGGCCACGGCCTCGTCGGGGTCGTCCCGGCCGAACGCCAAGCCCAGCCTGCGCTCCGTGCTGCAGCCGGGCAAGAACCTGGTGGCCGCGGGGTACGCCCTCTACGCCAGCAGCACGCTGCTCGTCCTGTCCACCGGCCCGGGGGTCCATCTCTTCGCGCTCGACCCGGTGCGTCAACACACTTTAGCGGCAAAAGATTCAACACACACTCAAGTACCATAAGTGCGTGCTCAGCGCACACCCAAGTTCCCAGCGCGGCACGCCCGAAACTCAGAAAGAATAATTAATTACCGGAAGGAACCGGGAAGTCTGCCATTTCGGAGGGAGAGAGTCACGCAGGCCTGCTTCGCGCCTCGCAGGTGCTCGGTGAGTTCATCCTGACGGTGCCCAACCTCACCATCCCCGGGCGCGGGCGCATCTACAGTGTGGACGAGGGCCTCACGTACGAGTGGGGCGACCCCGTGGTGGAGTACGTCGAGAGCAAGAAGGACCCCAAGGTGCGTCCCCAGCAGCCGCCCGGCTTCCTTCGTGTTCCCTCCCCAACTCACAGTCACTCTATCTGTCTGTCTCTCTCTCTCTCTCTCTCTCTCTCTCTCTCTCTCTCTCTCCCTGCAGCTGGGATCCACGTACGGCTCGCACCACATCGGCTGCACCGTGGCGGACGTGCACACCGTCATGAGGAACGGGGGCATCTACCTGTCCCCACAGACTCGCTCCAACCCCAACGGCAAGGTGAGTTTTTTTTTGTTTTGCACACTGACGTCCTTGGAGCAGAGCGAGGTGGGACAGGGCGGCCGGCATTTATTTAAATAACGGAGTGTAGCTGCGGCTGGTGCTGGAGGCGGCCCCGCTGGCGCACCTGGTGTGCCGTGCGGGCGGGCTGGCGACGGACGGGCACACCTCGCTGACGGACTGCCAGCCCGAGGGCCTGGCGCACCGCACGCCCGCCTTCCTGGGCTCGCGCGAGGACGTCCGCGACCTGCTGGCCACCTTCCGGAGGAACACCACGCTCTACTCCACGCGCCCGTCCAGCCTGCGCGCCAGCAGCGCGCCCAACACGTTCCTGGACGCGCTCACGCCGTCGCCGTCCGTGGCCACCACCGCCAACAGCCAGGTGGGTCGACACTGTGACGACACTGTGAGACCGGCGCCGGCGGCCAAAACTCTAGACGCGCTTCGAGCTCCAGAGTCGCTAAATAGGACTCGAACCGAACGTGTGACCCCACTAATGGATTCCTCGTTCGGAGAGCAATCCAATGGTGGGGTCACACGCTCGGTTCGAGTCCTATTTAGCGACTCTGGAGCTCAAAACGCGTCCGGGATTTTGACCACCTCCACCGGTCATCTGGCCCACTGTGCCGCGCTTGAGCTCTGCTAACCTGCGGCCCGCGCACCGCACAGAACACCAAGGACCCGAAAAAGGACAGCAAGGACCGGGCGGCGGCGGCGGAGGCCGAGATGGACGCGTCGGTGGCGGCCCTGTCGGCCACCATCGTGGCGCTGGGCGGCGGCAGTGGCGGCAGCAGGGCGGTGCCGTCCAGGCCCACCTCCGCGGTGTACCCCTCCAGCACGGGCTCCGTGCTCGGCCTGGTCCCTTCCAGTGAGGACACGCTTCAATTTTACAACCTGCGTAAACGCTAACACAGCTGCGACCCGGCCACGATGTGGGGCGGCGGTAGCTACACGGCAGTGTAGCCTGCAGGCTGAAACCGAACAGTCCTGGAACAGGCCTCGAACCTAACGTGTGACCCCACCAATGGATTCCTCGTTCGGAGAGCAATCCATTGGTGGGGTCACACATTCGGTTCGAGTCCCATTCAGCGACTCTGGAGCTCAAAACGCGTCTAGAGTTTTGTCCGCTTCCACCGGCCTTCTGGCCCACTGTGCGGTGTGTTTCGGCTGCTTTTTGCCTCTTTTTCCACCACACCGTGAACGGCGTGAACGTCAAACGACGCAAGTGGCTAAAGGGCGCTTCTTGTTGGCAGTACAGCGTCCAGCGTCGGCCGCGTCTGCCCTGACGTCGTCTTCATCAGGCCTCCACCGGGCAACCCCAACCCCAGGGGCAACCCCAACCCCAGGGGCGACCCCAGGGGCCACGTCGCCAGGCAGCCTGCCCTACTCTCTGCCACACTCCTTCCTATCGGCCAAGAAACCGCCATGACCGCCGCGCGCAGGTCGCCAAAAAAATAAACATCGAAACCGAAACAAAGGGAACCATCATGAAGAAACGGAATCTACGATGTCTTTTTCATCTTCAGAGTAATATTTTCTTATTGTATTTGTAGGTGTTTTCTTGATTTTGTACAAAGCTATACGCGAATCCATGCCAATATCTGCGATAAAGTACAGAACTAAGGCAAAAATGTGAGAAAAAAATTAGTGTGATCGCGAGGGCGCAAGCTTACACACAAGTAAAACAAAAACTCAGCGGAGACTTTCGAAAAAGAAAACGCTCCCCGGGCGCGGGGCTCGCGTGGGAACGAGTTTAGCAGATGACAATCGTACACAGCAGGCGTTCTTAGGCGTTCCAATGCGACGGCCACAATGGACTTGTTGGCGGCGGACGCGCTGAGGCGGCGGGGGCGGCAGGGGCGGCGCCATCCCCTCTCTCTTCCTCTCTCTCGCACTGCGGGGGCTGGCGGCGGGGCTCGGCGCCCTCGGCGCTGCGCTGGGCTCGGCCGCGCCACAGTTGGTTTCTGCCCAGCGACGCCGCCACACCAGCCGGCCGCGCCCAGGACGCCCCGCCGCCCCGCCCGGCCGCGCCGCGCAGCAGCGTGCAACAGACCCGTGCCCCGCCGCCCAGCCCCGCCCCGCCCCCGCCCCGCCCCGCCCGCCCCGCCCCGCCCCGCCCCGCCCCCCGCCCCGCCCCCGGGGGAAGACCGCCGCGCGCCGACGGCCAGCCCGGGCCGCGACAGCGCCCCGAAAGCGGCCGCCGCCTGGCACTGCTTGGCCAGCTCGCACCCCGCCGGACGTCCGCCAGCGTCGCGGTGCCCCGGTCCGCCGTGGGGACGTCGTCCAGCTCCTCCGCGACGCGCACCATGTGACCGACGTGAGGCGCACGGGACTGGAGTCAGCGGCGCCGCGGCACGGCCCCGCCATGGGAGCCTCTTGGCGACGCAGTGGGTCCGAGTCCACCACGCCTTCTTGAGTCGAACGCGGGGCAGCAGTGCGGGGACGCGCTGAGAACAGCGGAACACATTCCAGGAGTGGTGAGTGGTGACACACAAATTTCTAAAAAAAATTAAAAAAAAAGTTTTTAACCAGATTGCGGCAGGGAAAAAAGTGTACAAAGTTCTACCACTTTGCAAAGCCTCATCAAAATCCTACAGAAAATTTCGGAATTGCAGAAGAAGCCACTGAAAAAAACAACAACAAAAGAATTACGATTTATGAGACTACTTCCTGCCTAAAAATCCGTCGCAAGTCCTACACGCTGCAGGGGCCCTTATCCGTCAAATGCAATTTTTGAAAGTGACGTGAAAAGTGACGTCATGCCAACGAATTGACTGCCCCCTCGTTTGGCGAATTGGCCCTTGGCGAAGGGCGGGGCGCGAAGCGCGAAACGTCATGTGTGCCCTTTGGTGAATCTCTCATGGCCGTGGCGTGGCGTGGTAGACCCGCCGTAGGGCGAAGCGAAAGGTTATCCCTCTATTGGACGGGCGGGACTTATTATCATTTCATGCGACATGTGGAACATTGGACAGCCCGACTGGCCTGCTGGACGAGGGGTGCAGTCCGAGCGAACACGCCGGGGCTGATTGGGCCGCACGCGAACACAAAAACAGCAACTTGACCAAAAAATCATCGGAAAGCGAACGCTTAGGATCACTGTCCGCGGAATAAGCTAAAGAAAGGAGACGGGGCTGCACTGGTAAAACTAAAGCGTAACTCTATGCTCGAGTCAAGCATAAAGTTACGCCTGAAGAAGTTACGCTTGAAATGAAGCATACTCTGAAAATCCTCCCATGCATTTTGATAGGGTGAATCTTGGCGGATGAGCCTGTCATACTTGATTTCAAGCGTAAACTGATTACGATTAATACTACGCGGCAATACTACGCTTTCGTTTTACCAGTGTACCTGCTTTTTTTCTATTTTCTTGGACATTTTGCGCGCTACGATTATTTAACCTTGCACGCTTTACATGACACCCAATTTTCCGCTTGAAAATGAAATGTTTTCTCCCGTGGTTTGGAGAACACCACCCAGGCTTCCTCCGACCTGTCGTCGCTCAGTCTCTCTCGCACTCGTGGGGCGCCCCGTGAGGGCGCAAGAGAGACAGCGACAACCCTTGCGACAACCGATGCGATGCGCTGTAAGGGCTGGTCGAGTACAACACGTGTCCGTCTTGCCCGGAATAGAACAAGTCGTCATTGATGGCGGGCCTGGTCGCTCTGTCTCTCTCGCACGCACTAGGCACGCTCCACACGGAACTAGCCGGCAGTGGCGGTGCAGCGGGGCCAGCGATAACCTTTGGGCGTGTCCCAGTCGCCCCAGTAGCGCGCCGTGCCGCCGTGCCGTCCGGGGCGCGGTCAGTTTTAATGGACTGGAGCGTCGAGTGGGACCGGACGGGTGGCCCTTCCCCGTGTAACCACTCACCGATACGTCACGAGCCAATCACTGGGGGAAAGGGGGGGGGAGCGCTAATGGTAAGGGCGGTGGAGACGGCGGCTGGCAGGTGTGGAAGGAGCGGCGGCAGGGGCTGTGACGTCGGGTGGAAATGTCATGGGGGAGACAGGGCCGGGTCGGGAGAGAGAGAGAGAGGGGGGGGGAGGGGGGATCGCTTAGCCGGCCAGCCGGCCACACTACGCCCCGAGGGAGAGGCCTCCACGCCGCCGGCCAGCATCCCAGCAGAGTGATTCCGCGCGGGAGGCCCCTCTCTCTGTCTCTCTCGCACCTATAGAGGACGTCCCATGCGTGCGAGAGAGACAGAGAAAGAGAGGAGGGCCTTTTGCGGAATCAGTCTGCAGCATCCCATAGCCAAACACGTCAGGCTGGCCAGTCCGCCCGCCGCCAGCCCTCCCTCCCTCCAGGCGGGCCGAAATTGAGCCGACTCGCCCCGCCCCCCTCCCTTCGAGACACCCGCCGCCCATTCTGTGAGAGCAAACAGGCTGGTGTCGGCGCAAATTGAAACAACATAAACGGATATCGAATTGGGAGGGGGAGGGGGGCGCTCGGCGGGCACGGCATCACGCTCGTTGAAGTCGACACGCATCCAGGAGAGTCGCTTCTTGTTCGGGTGTATCAGCTGACCCGGCCTTCGGTCGACCCGCGCGATAGCAATAACGAGTAGAAATATTGGGTGGAAATAATTGCACAAGTGGAGACGACTTGTGCCAGCTGGGTGAGTAGATGGAGTAAAAGTCGACATAACGCATTCACAAAAAAGGCGGGAAATGGGGGAATGGTGCGAATAGTGAATAGTGGTCTGTCCCACACGTTCCACAAGGAATTCCTGGACCGGACCGGACGATCGATTCAGAACCTCACCGCCAAATATAGACCTGGCCGTCCTCACAGGCCTCACAGTGAGGCAGCAAGCAGAGCGCGAGTCGTCGCGTCCCGTCGCGCTGTCTCTCTCGCACCCATAAGGCACGCCCTACGGACCTAGGGGACGCCCCGCGAGTGCGAGAGAGACGGATGTGTGCAGTGTGTGCCGCACCGCGAAGGACGCGCCACAATGGGCAAGGAGAGCCAGTCGTGTGGACGCCTTGATAACACTTTCAATTTCCCTCCACGTGCCGCCTCGCGGTGTCGCGGTGCCGCGGTCCCAGGTGCGGTGTAGGTGCGAGGGTCGATAAGGTGCATGTCACTCAGTGTCTTTTTCGTGCCCACTGCACACACGCTCACGCAAAGTTTAGGACTTTTACTAGTAGCTGGTGTGCCTAAAGTCGAACAGCCTCCACAACCACATCCATGCACTCCACATGTCGTACGGTGAAAGGCTTCACCGACATATTGAACGCGCTCGCTGGTAGCATGGTTTCTTTGCCTCTCTCGCACCCATACCGTACGCTTCTCGAGTGCGAGCGAGACAGAGCAACGCGGAAAGCACTCTCAAAATCAATCTGGCCTTGTCGGAGTTTGTTCCGTTGACGTTGGGCGTTTCGCGTTGGACTCGGCCGGCCTGGGAAAGTGAGAGTCCGACCCGACCGCGGGTCCTTGGGATGGGAAGGCGGAGGGAAGGCCGGGGGAAGGCAGGCCGGGGGGCGCAGTCGTGACCTGGGGTACGCGGCCGTACGCGGCGCCGCGCACAGAGGCTCCTCACTGGCCGCGTTCCAAACGGCACGCTTCGAGGCGTTGACCGAGACGACCAGGATGCGTTCGCGGAGGCGCCGGGGGCGATTCGGAGCGGCTGCCGGCCACCCTGCCCGGCCCGACCCGGCCCCACGCCCGAGGCGCGGCCGAGGCGGCAGGGCGTGCTCGTAAATTATGCACACTGTTTATTTTAACCCTTTGCGCCCAAGGATAAGGAGGGGACGGAGGAGAAGAGGAGACGCGTCTCCAAAGCGCCTGCCAAGTCGAGGATAGGCAACGCGCCTCGCAGCGGTGCACGGCATTGCCTACCTGCCAGGCGCGTTGAGGGGAGAGATAAGCTCCCGAAAGCGCCTGCGAAGTTGAGGATAGGCAACGCGCCTCGCATCGGTGCATGGTGTTGCCTAGCTGCCAGGCGCTCCAGGCCTCCAAAGCGCCTGCGAAGTGAGGGATAGGCAACACGCCCTACACCGGTGCACGCATTGCCTACGCTCCTGTACCATTACCATTAAGGGCTAGACCAAGGCCCCGGCCTGGCCAAGAAGGCCGTTTCCGCCGCGGCCCCACGGCGGCCCCATGGCGGCCCGGCGGGCAGCAACGCCGTTCTCGACGGCGTCCTGCAGTCTGCCTCCGCGCGGCGCTCGCCCCGTCTCTGTCGCACGCGCGGCCAGGCCCGGCGCACGTCACGCGGGTGCGAGAGAGACAGCGCGGTGTCCTCGTGGCGCACACGCGCGCCGCACTCATCAGGGCGGGTGGAACTTAGATTGGCGCTTATGAATATTAAGCAGGTCCTGTGCGCCCTGGGCGGGGCGGGGCGGGCGGGCCGCGCACCCAGGGCAAGGCAAGGGGCGCCCGTCGCAGCCTCGTCTATTTACACTGTAGAGGTGACAAACACGCCGCCCGGCCCATTTCCACGCCTTTCCCTCGCGCTTTCTACGGCGAATCGGGAGTCAAGTTGCCGCCCGGCGCCGCGGCAGCGTTGCCACGTAAGTGGGCGAACGTCCCTGTGACGCACCTCGTCGATAGGGTTGCCACCTCTAGCGTGCCTGCTAGGCGGTGCACGGTGGGCCAGAAGACCGGCGGAGGCGGCCAAAATCCTGGAGGCGTTTTGAGCTCCAGAGTCGCCAAATGGGACTCGAACGGAACGTGTGACACCACCAATGGATTGCTCTCTAGACGAGGAGTCCATTGGTGGGGTCACACGTTCGGTTCGAGTCCCATTTAGCGACTCTGGAGCTCAAAACGCGTCTATAGTTTGGCCACCTGCGCCGGTCTCCGGTGGTGGTGACTGCGCCTCGCTCTGCGTGGTAGGCAGGCCGAGGTTGGCAACCCTGTCGGCACGGCGCTCCGTGGGGACGTCCGCCGGCTTAATGTGGCAACCCTGCGGCAGCCTAGCCCGGCCGACGACGGCGGCAGGCAGGCGGCAGCCCTATCCGCCGACTAAACTACTTGTTGTGCTGCTCTTTAAACGGATGACGCCGACCTGGGCTGCCTGGGCCCTCTGTGGGCGCAAGGCGCAAATAAACATCAAAGGGAAAGTGTTTTCCGGAAGCGGAACCCAGGCCAGGGATGCGCAGGGCTGCCGAGGGCGAGGCAATTTTAAGAGCAGCGCGATGGCAGAAGCATGCGGGTGGTGCTCGAGGCGGCACGGCGGCACGGCGGGGGCGTTCGAAAGGCAACCGCAGTGGGCCAGACGACCGGCGCTGGCGGCCAAAACTCTAGACGCGTTTTGAGCTCCAGAGTCGCTAAGCAGGACTCGAACCGCGCGTGTGACCCCACCAATGGATTCCTCGTTCGGAGAGCAATCCATTGGTGGGGTCACGCGTTCGGTTCGAGTCCCATTTGGCGACTCTGGAGCTCAAAACGCGTCAGGGGTTTTGACCGCCTCCACCGGTCTTCTGGCCCACTGTGCGGCGGGCCGCGGCGTTCCTCAGGGGTCTTTACATCCTTTTTCTTGACCACCTTGCCCCTCGGCAAAACGACCACAACCGAACTTGAAGTCTCAATTTGTTGGCGGAGCGTCAGCGAACGCGCTGCAAAGGGATAGAAGGGGCCACAGCGCGACAGCGCGACAGCGCAGTGACTCCCAGGGGATCGATTGCACGTATGCATGGAATGGAGCGACGGAGATTTGAATCGCACCGCCGATCGCACAGTGTTGCCGACTTTAACGCGCCGACGACACTGTTGCCATCGTCAAACCGCTGAGCCCCTACCGCCCAGCCGCTTTTAATTCCCACTATTTAATTCATCATCACACAACGCGTCGCGCTTGTTCAAAGGGCGGGACGCAACGGCCGCGTCGTGTTAAAAAGGGCGACCATGTGCACGTCCCTTTTATAAACAGGTCACGTGGTACACGGCTTTGCAGGAAAAGGGGGAAGGGGCAGAAAATAAGAAGACGCTGAATCACTTTGCTCCGACGGGGATGAGCGAGTTCGCCAGTGTAGTGGATGTTGCCAACTAAACACCGCGCAGCCGGTCAGCCAAGGGTTTCGGGGCCTCCAACGCATACATCACGCACACACATCGGCACACGCGCGCGCGCGCGCGCACACACACACACCACACACACACACACACACACACACACACGAAAGCGACCGCGCGCTTGAAGTTGGTGTACAGTACACACCGACTCGCGCGCGCGCCCACAGACAGAATAGATGCATGTGCCGCGAATTTCGAGGAGCTGCACGAAACGCGTACAGTGGCGCGACCCACCGTCGCATGCGGCCACATCCAGTTGCAAAAGAGAAGGGGGAGGGGGTCTGCTATTAATACCAGCCGCGCAGTGTCAAAGCCACGTATCGAACGCGTAAAGCCGGTCCAGTTACGAGCACGTGCGTTTCATGCGTGAGCAAGAGAGAGAGAGGCGGTCGCACACCACACCTACAGTGCAGTGCAAGAAGGATATCCGCTCCATTCGATTGCCGGCCGCAATAAGCAGCTGCACGGCGCACAGTGGGCCAGAGGACCGGTGGAGGCGGACAAAACTGTACCGCAATTCTGAAAGTTGGTGGAAAGTTGGCAGGACTGCACTATCCAGCAAATCGCGCGGGAACCGATTTCCTGTCTGATATTTGCGCGCGGTGCCGAGCGAGCGAGCGGGTCGGGTCGGTTCAGGTTGGTCCGCACCTCGGTCCGCACCGACCCGCATCACCTCACCGTCGCTACTTACCGCCACGACGCGCAGTGACCCAGCGACGCAGCGGGGAGCTACCCTGCCGTCCACGGGGCGAACCTCCGGTACGGCAGTCCTGCGCCGTCGACCCGACAGTGGACCCGACAGTGGCAGAAGCCCCTCAACCCTTCCCTCCAACTTTAACGGCGGCTTGCCCTTCGGTCCCCGCAGCGGCCCGCGGGGCCCTAAAATGGTAAGCCCTACACTGGGATCCGTCGGCAATATCGCGTCGCGATTTCAGCGGCCGTAATCCAGATGGGATTCCGAGGCGGCTCCATTAATTAATCATCAGGAAAACAAAACGGCTACGCTGCGTGAAATAAGAAACTAGAAAAATTTGAAGGCGGCTGTGGCTTAACCCGGTCGGGCGAGGGCGAGGCACGGCCCGGAATGGAGTCCACTCCAGAGGAATCGCTCCGACGTACAACAGGTGGCCGTGGTCTGGCTGCGGTACAGCGGTACACGGCACAGGGACGACGGCCATCATAATACCCAGCATTCCCGGGTCCACGGCTGCTGAAAGCGCCACGAGGAAGGAAAATGAAAATGAGGAAGCGACGCGGGAAATGATTTGGCAGGACAGACCGCAAGTTCCATCGCATTCCGTCTTTAAAGGGGATCGAATCCACGAGCAACTTTTCGTCACTTCCAGGCAGTGGTTATCTTCGTCAAAGTCTTCTGCGTCTTCTTCTTCGTCATCATCATCATCATCATCATCATCATCATCATCATCATCATTATCATCATCATCATCATCATCATCATCATCATCATCATCATCATCATCATCATCATCATATCACCATCATATATTTCATCTTCCTCTGCTGCTGGCTCCTCTTTTGAACCTGGGCAGGCGGTATATACGTGTAGGATGCAGTCCTTAGGTCCCGAAATAACGCCACCCTTCCCAGATCCTCCGCTCGCGCGGCCCGCCCGGCCCGCCCCCGCGAAAATGAAAACAAAGGCAGGCCACTGTAACAAAGGTCAGCAAGCCCGGTGGGCCGGGGTCTTGCCTTGGCTTGCCTTGGCTGCGGGGCCTTGGCTGGGCTGCCTAATATGTTCAGGGACCCCGGGCCGCTTCGGCTTGGCTTCAGCGCGGTGCAGTGTAGCGGCCGGGTTCAATCGCTACCTCGACCCACGTGCCCTTTGTGGAGTCCTTAGCAAAAAGAGAAAGAAAGAAAGAAAGAAAGAAAGAAAGAAAGAAAGAAAGAAAGAAAGAAAGAAAGAAAGAAAGAAAGAAAGAAAGAAAGAAAGAAAGAAAGAAACGACAACAGAAAGACACACAGGCAAACAGAGGAATCTAAAGTAAAAGATGCCAACAGTTACACAGCAAGCATAGTTGCCTTTCAGAGTAAAGAGGCCATTTTTTTCAGGGTCTGGGGGCCCGGGAAACTAGGTCTCTGTTTTTGCCGTGTACGTTATATCCGGAGGTTCACGAACTACACGATTCTCCTCTTTCATATAGTTTGCATAATCCTCCGCAAAATTCCGCCACAGAAGCTGCGACGGCATCCTCCACTGTTCATTACTGTCAGCGTAGGCCCGCGGCCTCCACAAAATTTCTCTCTGTGTGTGTGTGTGTGTGAGAGAGAGAGCATTTCCCCGAATTTCCTCTCCAGAACGCGGCAGCGGCTCCATCTGTTCTCAATGAAATGGTCGCGGCATCAAACCGCCTACCTCCATGTTCGGCTCCCTTATTGTGTTTGCCTAGGGGCCCGAAGTGCACCAGCCGGGGCGGGGTGGTTCGGGGTGGGGCGGGGCGGGGCGCGCAGAGCGGCCACGGCCACCAGGCCGCCCAGGGCCAACTATAGCACGGGTCATAACGTAAAGTCGGTCAACACGGCCAGTCCTGCACTAGGCCCAGTCAAGTGCTTTCCGTGGCCTCCTCGAGCACTCCCTTCGATTGCCGCCCCGCCCCGCCCCGCCTCGCCCCGCCCCGCCACCAGGGGCGCCACCAATCATGCCAGGTGTCACTGCCGCCCCTCAAGGCCCTCAAGGCCCTCAAGGTCCCCCGCGTCCTCGGCCGACACGGGGCGACATGCCGGCGCCAATCATACCAGGTGTCCCCCGGGGACGGCGGACTCGCGGACAGGCTGACGGGCTGCTTGTTGGCGGCGCACACCAAGCCTGCCTTTCACCGCCGCCGTCCTCAGAGTGTTTTACACTTCCTGAAACACAAACACACCCACAGTGTAACCAGCGCCACCGCGTAGGGGCACAGTGGGGCGCGCGGGTGAACCCGACCCTGAACACGGAGCGGCGGCGGTGGTGGGGGCAGCCCTTTGCCGGGAAATGGATGGTCCCTGAGCGGGGCTGACCGCACCGGCGTGTGCGGTTCAGGGACTTGAAGGATATGGACAGCGGATCGTTTACATAACGACAGACTAGGCTCCATTAGGCGGGATTGTCTCCCGTCGTGGCCGCGTCCTGAAACCGACTCGACGGCAATGATGACGAGGGCTCTCGCCTGTCCGGATGCGCGGATAATGAGGTCGTTCCGTATTCGAAACGTGGACTGCTGCGCAAGAAAACGAATGAAAAGGGATCGAAATCAATGAGAAAATGTGAAGTTTCATTGCGTCGATCCCTGGCAACCCGAGCCATTTTGAATTGCCACAGGTCTCTCTCTGCAACGCACGCTATTTATCGGCGTTATGTTACGCGCTGGGACGGCCGCCCCGCCCCACGCCCCGCCCCCTGGTCGCTCTGCCGGTGCCCCCGGCGGCGGCCCCAGAGCCCCATCTCCGCAGCGACGGCCTTTTATTATGATTCGGGGCGGAGGCGGATGCACCGCAACCCGGCAGTGGCGCGGCAGGAACAACATTCCGGGAAAACACACAGCCGCACAGTGGGCCAGAAGGCCGGTGGCGGCGGACAAATCTCTGGACGCGTTTTTAGCTCCAGAGTCGACAGATGGAACTCGAACCGCACACGCTCGGTTCGAGTCCCGTTTAACGACCCTGGAGCTCTAAACGCGTCTAGAGTTTTGTCCGCCTCCACCGGTCTTCTGGCCCACTGTGAGCCGTCTGCATCAGATAGGCGGCACTCCTTGTTCAATCGACGGGCTGTTGTTGTTGTCGTTGGGGAATCGTAAGGCGGCCGGGCACAGACAGAACGCCACTCTGCAGTCGTCCCCAGCGGGAGCGCGCGCTCTCTCTGTCGCACTCGCGAGGTGCTCTGCAAGGGTGCGACAGAGACAGGCCGATGGAACCGCTCGCTCGAAAGCAGCCTGCTGGCTCGGGGCCAGCCAGACGACCAGCCAGACGACCAGCCAGCCGCAAGGCACGAGCATAATGCTGGCTGGCTACCCCCGGCGGCCACGCCCCTCACCCCCTCTCCCCTCCCGGGTGAACCCAGCTGGCGACGGTACCGACGGTACTAGTATTATTGCGAGGTGACAGAAAGTAAATGCGAAGCGCAACACTGTAAAAAAAATTCTGAAATTTCAGTACAATTTGTTCAGACTTTGCAGTCTGAATCGGTAATTCAGAAAGTTGCTTTGAATTTTCAGACTAGGAACTCTGAAGTTTGAGATCACACCGGTTAGTCTGAATTTTAAGCAGAAGGTCTGAAAATTCTGATAAAGTTTTCAGACTTGTCATCCTGAAACCTGTTTTCATAATTTTGGTATGAAAATTTTGACAGATTGTCTACTAATCAAGTCTAGGCGTAAGGCGTTGTATAAATTTATCGGAAATAATAATGTACACCCGTGCTTCACGCAGATTCGTCTGTGTACGATAGATTAACCGTAAGAGTTGTCCGAACTTGCATTCTGGACTTGCCGAAAGGAGCTGGTATCTTCTGAAGAGAGTCACGCGGCACGGCTTCCCCGGCCGCCAGGCAGCGCCCGTAGCGCAGTGGTACTGAGCTCGTCTCGTAACCAAAAAGTCCCGGTTCGAACCCGGGCCGAAGCGAACAAATGAAAAGTGGAAAAGAGGTACCGTCACACGTTGGTGGTTCATATTGTTCTCTTGTTGATTTCTTTCTCTTTGATTTATAGATGGCACTTTTATTTAATATTTCAGAGTAGCAGTCTGAAAATATTTTTCAGACAAGAAGTCTGAATTTGGAATTCAGACAGAATGGTCTGAATAATTACTCTGAATTTTCAGACCACTAGTCTGTTTAAAAACTTCAGACTAAAATTATGAAATTTCAGTAATACTTTTTTTACAGTGAACTCATTGCGAGCAGATTTAGCCGAGAAGGCACCAGTAGTACAAGTGGCATCAGTGACGCCTGTGGCACCTTGTGGTACCAGCGGCACTTTGTAGCGCGAGCCCGGTTGACAAAACTCGTGACTAAAGACGTCCCAAGAATGTCCCCCCCAGGAACGAGGAACGTTCCTTTAGGTACTACGCAGGGAGCTCCCCAATGGCAACGGGGCTTGTTCCTAGGAACGTACCTGGTCATAATCCCTACGACCATCCTAGGTAGTTCCTGCAGAAACGTCCCCCGTGGGATGTCCTGGGAACGTGAAGGCGCGGCGTGCACAAGATGTACTTTTTTCGCACCCGGAGGCATGTTCCTGTGGGAACGTTCCTTTCGGCACAGCCTGGGGATGTGACGGCAAGGCATGTGGCCGTGACTGCTGCGTGCCCACCGTTTGAGCGGTAACACGACACAGCGAAAGAATACCATGGGCCAAGATCGTCACCTTTCACATTTCATGGATCAAGGATTCGATTTGCAGTCGATTGGCAATATCAGATTTTAGATAGGACGTATAGTTTTAATGTTTTAACTGTTTTGAGAAATGACGTTGGAGACTTCGACGCACGGGTAATCGTCAAGCGACCACTGGAAGGTCCATCATACGTGCACGTGGACACGTGCTGGACATGTCTCTGAAAGGACGTGACCTGTACAGTCCATCTGGAACGAGTACCGAACGCACATGCCTAACACGTGACTGTGGTCACGGGCAATGTACATAACACAAAGGACGTGAGGGGATAGTACCATCTGCAAGGCGTTTTACACTATGGCTGGTTGTGTCCGCGGGGGCGTGACAATGACGTGACTGTCGGCATGATCCCGATAGGCACGTGATGGAGACGTCACTACCGGCACGTGCCCCAGGGAACGGCCCGGTTACGCCCGGGCGAAGTTCCTTCAGGTATGATCCCTAAGACCTCCCACCAGAAATGGTCCCTCCCACATCCCCTGAGGTCTGCCTCAGGAACTGCTCCCAAAGTGGTTCCTTCAGGAATGGGAACTAGTTTTGTCAACCGGGAGGTACCAGCGGCACTAGTGGCACCTTGTGGTACCGTTGGCACCTTGTGGTACCAGTGGTACCAGTGGCACCACCCAGTGGTACCGAAAAAGAGCCGTTGGCGCCACACTTCCCCTTTTTGTCCCTTTTTTCCGCTTCCCCCGCCTTTGTGCAGAGCTGTCCCGCTGCCTCAAAGAACAATGACGCGTTACCGGATCCACCTCCCACAGTTTTATCGCGTTTATCTTTTTTACGACTTTCAAAAAGTACTTTGCAGTCGGTGCGCTTCCACTCCGGGCCAATGCCCGACACATGATAGCGGGCGTTTATTTGGGAACCTGCTAG
Organism: Thrips palmi; assembly: GCF_012932325.1. Lineage (NCBI taxonomy): Eukaryota > Metazoa > Arthropoda > Insecta > Thysanoptera > Thripidae > Thrips > Thrips palmi. Next base: position 16,580,448 of record NW_023144627.1, on the reverse strand, counting down.
CGAGAAACGCGCAGAGTTTTCCCCCCAAAAAGGACTTCGTGTCGTTATTTTTCTGTGTTAACAGTGTGAGTCCAAACTGGATTTGGCAAAAAATGGGAGGGCCGGCTGACAGAGCGGCTAAAATTGGAGGCGGCGGCGGAGACGTCTTGTCGGCGTGCCTGCCGGAGGAAAGCATCGCGCATCCGAGGCTCACGACGCCGCCACGCCACGCCACGCCGCCTCTCCAGGATCCTAGGAATCTAACGTCGTTCCGTTCCTTTCCTTTCCACGTCTCTGTCCCCCTTTCAGGCTGCAACTGCATATCTCGAATGGGAAGAAAGGGGGGGGGGGAGAGAAAGCCTAATCTGACACTTTGGTGGCTTCCGCCTCGTTCCAGCTGCAGTGTCGCTCCAGACGGAATTCCAGTTGACGCCCCCCCCCTCCCCTCCAGCTCCTTCCAGTCCAGAAAGCAGGCGGCTGGAAACGCAGCTGTTCCCATCCTTTTTCTCGGGTGTGGGGCAGGGGGGCGGCATCGGTGATTTTACTCTCTCTTCGATTCTACGACGGGAGACCTTGGGGAGGGCTACTGTACACGGTGAATTGAAACAGACAAAAGGAGATACTTCAAACAGATCCGGGGCTGAATGGAGGCAGATCCGGGAACGTTACCTGAAATCAGTCAACAGACTCCGCGAGATGCATTTCCCTTGTAGTCATCCGCTAAATTGCGACTGGACGCGCTGGGCGGTCCGTCTGTGGGGGGAATCATTCATTATCGCGTTATCGCGAGGAGCAATAGCACAGGCAGTGGAAACGAGACGAATCGAATGACTGCTCTGTCTCTCTCGCAACCCTGGGGAGCGCCCCACGAGAGCGACAGGGACAGAGCGACTCTTCGGAGTCAGCATGCCCGTGGCGTGTTGGCGTGCTTTGCCGCTCTTCCGCTTGCTGGCACACATGGCACTCATGTTTAACTCATCAGCCCCCGGTGAAAGGAGGGGGATGGGGCTGTGATTGGTTGCGAGCGGGGAGGGGAGGGGAGACTGGCGAGACAGTGGAGTCTGGCCCGTCCGTCTGGCCGAACCCAGTGCGACTCGGGGGAAAGTGTCGCGACTTTCTATTTATTTCGCTGATTCACTCTGCCAGTCCCTACAGGTGCACTTGCTGCACCGAGAAAACCTTACAAACTATTTCAGGCCTGCTTACAAAGAAAAAACTATTTCTTAACAAAGTAAATTAGTTTGCACTCTTGTATGCTCAGAATACTTTTTTAGGGTGTGGGTGTCAAAATAGTTTCATTGTCCAAAGCACACAGCAGGAAGAGAAGACACACTTTGGATCCCGTGCAGGCTGGAGCCCAGTTTCCTTGCTCCAGACGATGACGCTCCGCAGACTGTTTCTGACGTCTCACAGGGACAGGAGACTGGGCTGTGTCTTTCCGCGGAGGTCCGCGGACACAGGACACGGTCGCAGCACCAATTACTTCCGCCCCGCGCGCGTAGGCGTTTAAACGCCCCCCCCCCCTCCTCCACAACACGGTCGGCGTTAAATGCACACAGCTTCTGGTTCGGTTGCCTTGCCCGCTAGCACAGCCACGTGCCACACCGCCCCCCCCCCCCTCACGGCAGGCACACATCCTCATAACCCCTTCCCCCTGCCTCCGGATGCCGCGGTGGGCCTGTCGTTAATTCGTCGAAATCGTCCCGCCGTTGCCTCTTCCAGGCGGTGGAGGCCGGAAATGAGAAGCGCTGGAGGGGAGGGGGTGAGAGGGAGAGGAGGGGAGGGGTGAGAAGGAGGGGAGGGGGTGGAGGGGAGGGGCGAAGACACACCGCCAACACCGGGGACGTCGCGCACCTGTCGGCATCGGAGATTCGTGCACCAGCAGACTGATTCCGCGAGTCGCACGCGTCGCTCTGGACTCTCTATGGAACGCGCCATGAGTGTGACAGAGACAGAGCGATGAAGACGACTGCAGGCTGACGCAGGCTGATGCCGACCGGCTGAAGGGGCAGGAGGAGAGAATATAAAATAAAGGGGAAATAATAATACAGCAGCGGGGAGATGGAACGTCTCGCGGAAAGGAGCGGCAGAATGCTTTGGCGGTTTTCCGTCCGAGTTCCGGCAGCGGTGCGATCGTGCACGACGACGTGGCCGCGCGAGGCGAAGCGCCACTGTTAAAACTAAGGTAGGAGGAAAATCCCGGAAACAGCGATGTTCCCGGACGCGTTTTGAGCTCCAGAGTCGCTGAACAGGACTCGAACTGAACGTGTGACCCCACCAATGGATTGCTCTCCGGACGAGGAATCCATTGGTGGGGGTCACAGGTCCGGTTCGAGTCCCGTTTAGCGACTCTGGAGCTCAAAACGCGTCCAGGGGTTTGGCCGCCGGCGCCGGTCTTCTGGCCCACTGTGAGACTGGGAGGAGGGCGAGCCGCAGCGGCTGAGGGCTGAGGGATGGCCCGGCGGCCCAAAGGTCCAAGGAGCGCCTACTTCCAGTGGAGAGCCTCGGCGAGCGAGCGGCGGAGTGAAAAGCCGAATTATTCAGCAGCAGAGGCGAGTACGGCAATGAGCGGTGGGGCGCTAGGCGTTAGGGCGCGGTTCGCTCTAATGCTCTGTCTCTCTCGCTCTCGTGCGGCCGCTCGCCGAAGTGCGAGAGAGAGAAAGAGAGAGACCGAGGAAGCCACTGTCGGGAATCAGACCCCTGGAGGAGCAGCAGTCAGTGTGACGACCTCGGTTGTCGACAACATATCAATCACAAATCCAAATCCCACACACTTTTTGATAATTTTTTGTTACATTGCATTTTTTTATCTACATTGTTGCGTCGGTCGGCACTGCCGATGGCAAAGTGTCCCTGCTCGGCGTGTTTACAGGGTCTCGGCTGCGCCTCGGCTCGGCCGCCCCCGCAGACCCATCTCCGTTCATTAGCTATGTTTGTGTCCAGCACCGCCTCTACGCTTTAGAGACATCCGGGGCCGCGCAGCCCAGCGCCGCCCAGCGCAGCCGGGCAAGGTTAGGTTCTAGGAAGCCTAAAAACAGCCTCCGGCCTTCGCCCTTCGACCACGTCTGAAAATAATCGTTTTCGTGATGTGGTAGACAACCTTGAACAACAACAACAATTACAAAGAGGAGAGAGGGCCATTTTCGGTTGTGTGTGCACACTAGATGCGAGTATAAAGCGAATTTCCACAGAAACTGACGCCTGTGACTTTGTCACCCGGTTTAGGGCGAGGTTCGTAAACTACTTCGTGCGAAACTCGTACAACTATGTTGTTTCAACTTGCGCGCCATTCCATCACGCGTAAAACCCACTTCAAATTTCGCTCCGAATAGGCCAAACCGGGCCAAATGCGTTCAGCCTCTGCTGTAAACAAACACCTGGGGACAATTCACAATGAAGAAAAAGGCGCTAGCGGGACTGCATTGACGCGGTGGCCGTCGTTCGAGTTGTTCCAAGTCTTGCCGAGTCGGCATCGGGACCTCCACCTCGCCTCGCGTTTGTCATGCTGATGCACCGCAAGTTGGAGGCGGCAGCGCGAGGCGCGAAAGCTCGGACAGTGTTTTGTCTGTCGCACTTTACTCATTTTACGCGCGACGCTACGCGGCACGCGCTTTAGACCGCGTCGGGTAAAAAGAACGACCGCATAAAAGAAAGGAGGGGAGTGAAAAAGGGGGGCCTACACGACAATGGCGCGGCCGCGAAGTGTATGCGGGGCACAGTGTAAGCACGCGCCCCCACGGTGTACCAGTGGGCCAGAAGCCCGGTGGCGGCGGCCAAAAGTCTAGACGCACTTTGAGCTCCAGAGTCGCTACACAGGACTCGAACCGAACGTGTGACCCCACCAATGGATTCCTCGTTCGGAGAGCAATCCATTGGTGGGGTCACACGTTCGGTTCTTGTCGTATTCAGCGACTCTGGAGCTCAAAACGCGTCTGGCGTTTCGGCCGCCTCCACCGGTCTTCTGGCCCACTGTGGCGGGCCCCACACGGATGGGACGGACCTGTGGAGTCGCAGAGTCGCACCGGTGGAATGTTGAGCAGGTCCCAATCTCCATATCATAAGGTGCAGCCTCCCCCAACGACCCCCGAGCCGAGCCAAGGGCCGGGGCGGCGAGGCTCGGCGTTAATTACACACTGAGCTTATCCAGGAGCGAGCCCAGCCAGCCCAGCCAGCTAGCCCGGTGCGCACAGTGGGCCAGAAGACCGGTGGAGGCGGCCAAAACTCTATACGCATTTTGAGCTCCAGAGTGGCTAAACAGGCCTCGAACCGAACGTGTGACCCCACCAATGGATTGCTCTACGAGCGCTTGGCGCTTGGCGCCTCACACCCTCTGGTCCGAGTTCCGAGCCGCCTGTTCGTTTTCGTAATCATCAAATCATGACGCTTCGCGTCATCAACGCGTCATTTCGCGTCGCCGTCACGTGTGCCTCTCGGGCGCGCGGAGGCCACGGGATCAAAATTCATTTCAAAAATTGAATTTTGTGAGCGGATCGTCAGGAATCAAATAGTCTAAATTTTTCATCGAGCAAAATAAAATTTTCTAAAATGGGGTTGGATGGGCCTGGCATTTTCACTTTTTACAACCCTGGACAAGATGGAACGACCACGATGTTCCAACTTCAATAAACAAGCAACCCCCCTTTTTTTTTCAAGAAAATAAAGAAGGGTTTTTGAACAGTTGCACTTGATCCCGCCTGAATTTGCTTGCCGGTTCCGTGACTGCAAATAGTGGGGCCTGTCGTGCGTATACAGCGAGGAAGGAATACAGCCCCGCACGCTCGGCGTGGCACAGAAGGAGGAGGCCCTCCTCGCGGTGCGTCCCTCGGTCCTGTCTCTCTCGCTCTCATGGCGCGTCCCACGAGTGCGAGAGAGACAGAGCGAAGCAACGATTCTTTCGGAATCAGCCTGCAGCATACGGCGTCTCCACTCTTCCGTGGACTGCCCCTGTTGTGCGTTCGGGTTTGTCCTAGGGTGAGAGAGAGAGAGAGAGAGAGAGAGAGAGAGAGAGAGAGAGACAGAGAGAGAGAGACAGAGAGAGAGAGGAGAGAGAGAGAGAGAGAGAGAGAGAGAGAGGAGGAGAGAGAGAGAGAAGAAACTTGACTTTGCAACAAGTAATTTCTTCTTTCAAGTAAATTATTTTAGGTTTGAAAATCTGCATTTTTGCGTGTGTGCACGCACGACACCAAGATGAACACGCGACTGCAGGCGCACACAAGGCGCCAGCATGTCATCCTCCTCCTCCCTCAGGCCCTATAGGAGGCTGGCGGCAATCCCTCGGCAGCAGGGTGTGCTTCATACATGTTTTATGGAGATAAATTGCAACTCAGAGACGCGGCCTGCGACCGAGCTTGCGACGCCCTCGCGCCGTCACGCCGTCCAGATCTTCCGCAGTCTCTTCCCGCGCACACACGCACAAACTCCTGGAATCTTTTCGGCAGGCGACTCCAATTTAGATTTTTATATTATAATTGGAAAACGAAATTTTTTATCCTGTTAGCTTAACGAATTTTCACCAAAAGGTTGTGCTAATGCTCTTGGTTAAAAATTTCATTCTTAATATTATAGATGCGCGATCTGTGCGGTGAGGGAGTGCGATGATGAAATATTTTCTCTCTCTCTCTCTCTCTCTCTCTCTCTCTCTCTCTCTCTCTCTCTCTCTCTCTCTCTCTCTCTCTGCGGTGACAGCCGTCTCAGGGCCATCGCGATCGGGGTCGGGGGCGCTGCCAAAAACACTCCCAGATTCTAGTTTTGAATGGCGGCAAACCGTGAATGGAACTCCACCGGTCGGAACGACGCGCGGCGCGAACGGCGATGTCGTTCCCGACTCACAGTGCAGGCGATACGCCGCCGCCGCCGTGATAGGGCCCCCGCCCGAGGCGTCGCAGAGGCGGTTCCGTCGTCGCGCTCTCTCGCGCCAGTGTGCGCAACGCCCCGTGAGTGCGAGAGAGACGGAGGGCCGCGCCGCTCGCGCCGCTGCAGCAAGGATACGAACTTGGTTGATTGGCGCCGAACTTGTCCCACTGTTCGGCCGATGTTCGGCATACAATCAGGCCTAACGGAGGCCGCGCCCCTCGCCCCACCCCCACGAGGTGGCATACCTCAGCGACAAGAAAAGCGACAAGAAAAGCGACGAAAAACAATGCCCAAATTAATTCTAATCGGGAGCGCCAAGTTTCTTACTGCCACACGTCCCTCCGCCCACGAAACAACGGAAGCAAAACAAAAACAAAAACAACAAGAGAAGCGGTGGCTTTTGCGTACAGCGCGTGGGCTGCGTGGGTGCGGTGCGGGGATCATGGTGCCTCTTCTCTCTGGCCCGCCAGCCCGCCAGGCCGCGGACCAGCCGGCAGCACCACCGCGGGGCGCGCTGTCAAAGGGCATGACGAATTCATGCTGGGCGGGCACATTCAGGCACATTCAGGCACGTTCAGGCACATTCAGGCACAGTCAACGCAGTCGGCGCAACAGGCGCCAAAAGGGACCAGCAACCGGCATGGGAAGGAAGGTCCTTGACTCGCGTGCAGCAACTGGAGTCCCACAGTGCGCCAGAAAACCGTCGCAGGCGGCCGACGTTCTAGACGCGTTTTGAGCCCCAGAGTCGCTAAATGAGACTCGAACCGAACGAGTGACCCCACCAATGGATTGCTCCCCGAACCGGGCATCCATTGGTGGGGTCACACGTTCGGTTCGAGTGCTGTTTAGCGACTCTGGAGCTCAAAACGCCTCTAGAGTTTCGGTCGCCGCCGGTGTCGGCGTGTAAGTGTACCCCCCCCCCCCCCCCCATCCTCGACCCAGAGTACCCCCGGGAACACAACGCCTAGGGCCATAGTACCCTGGGGTACAATGCGGCTGGGCGAAATGTACCCCGGGCGGGGTACAATTCGCCTAGGCTTATTGTATCCCCCGCCGGCCGGAGGAGGGTGCACGTCGCCTAGGCGCAATGCATCCCCCCGGATACAAAGAGCCTAGGCGAGGAGTATCCCCTCGGCCGGCCGGAGGGGGATACAAAAAGCCTAGGCGCAATGTATCCCCCCCCCCCGGATACAAAAATCGAAAAAAAAGAAGAAAAAAGGGGGGCCCTTCTCCCACCTCCGCACACAGGTCGGAGGGCCGCCTGCAACTTCGGTGGATCGGGGGAACCGGTGCTTTACAGGCGGCGACCCCAGGGGTTCTCGTCTGTATATGGGCCGGGCTTGAAGGGCGGGTTTGACAGTCTCTCTCTGCCTTGAGAGCCTTTGCTTTTCGCGGGGTGGTCTGTACCAAGTGTACACCCGCTGTCCGGCGCTCTCTACCGAACATACAGCTTGTTTAAGGGCCAGCTTCAAAGGACTTATCATCTCCTCCCGACGAATCAAGGAGGACCCACCCGCGACCAATTACGGGTGGCTGGATTGACGGATCAAATACTCCGTCGCTCCAGTGCCGAGGCCAACCCGCCGAAGCGCAGTTGCTTTTTAGACACCCCAGCGGAGTGGCCAGGTGAATGTGACTCTGACCACTACGCTATCAAGCTTGTACGTCTGGCGTCGTGTTGGACGACGGGTTTGAGTTGCAGTGGAAGGAAGCCAGTCGAAAAATGTAATGAAATGATGGGAGTCGAACCCAGGACCCTACTGCCAGGACCGCACGACTTATGCCGCTCGCCCACCACGGCCCACGACGACTGAAGCGGCGTGAGGCGGCCTCTTGACGCGACAGGAATGGACCGACCCGGTCAAAATTTCACAAGAAGCTCGGGGAGTCGAACCGCCGACCTCAGCACGGAGAAGCGACGCCTCTACTCCCTAGACCACCACGGCACACGCAGTTCGTTGGCTGAAGTCACGGTTTTCAACCACACTGGGCGAGGCAGTAAAATTAAATGTTAATGTTTGTCAGGAATCGAACCCCCGACGTATGGGACTGTTCTACACGGATCCGCTCTGATGGCCTCGAACCGTTCCACAAAGGAAAGGAAATCGAAAAAAAAATTTTGAGATGCCGGTATTCGAACACCGCACCGTGCAAATGTGATCGAACGTCTCTAACGCGGGGCTCCGCGGGGGTGTGAGAGAGACAGAGCGTAGCAGCTGGAAGCCTTGCCACCGACGCCACGGCGGCTACGGCGCCTGGTCCAGCTGACCGTGCTTTCGGAGGAGCGGGCCTGGTCGTCGTCGGATCGGTGCCGAAAGTTATAGGACATTGTTAAGGGACTTCGGACTGGCTCGGACTTCCGATTTCCGGACCGATCCGGCCTCGCGTCTCCCGAGAAATTTCATCAAAGCGAGCGCCACCCTCAAGGCTGTGCCCACAGGGACGACACCCCGCGTGTCCACGAGGGGGAATGGGAGCACGGAAGCAGTAGACATGCTGCCGTTTAGTCGCCGCACAGAGAAACCTCGACAGAAAGGAGGGAACCTTCACGTTTTTGTCCTCATCACAATCACCATCATCATCCAAAGAACACTTGCATAATTTTCTGCCGAAATAATTATTTTACTTTCATGCAACGGCTTTTGACGGTGCGCCTAACAGTAAAGCAGGTGGGAGCCAATTCCACACACCCGCGGTAAATGCATTTAAAACCAATAAAAACAAGCCAAGTGGAACACGCGTCTCAATACGGACAATCACCGATTTGTGTGTGTGTGTGTGTGTGTATGTGTTGTGTGTGTGTGTGTGTGTGTGTGTGTGTGTGCGCGGCTCTCGGTCTACGTGGAGGGAATGCTGGTCGCCATAGCCCATGCGGTCCATGGCATTGAATTGGTGACGAACCCTGTTCGCCCTGTCGGCGTGCTCGGCGTGCTCGGCGTGCTCGGCGCTGTGGGACTGGGTTGGTCGGGTTGGTCCCGCACTCCGCCCCGGACTTGGTGGCGGCCAGACGAGGCCCCTGTGTGTGTTGACTCAAGTGGTGGCCACCCCATATTGCTTTCGTCTCGCGGGGCGAGGTCGGCGGGGCGCACAGTGGGCCGGAAGACGGTGGAGGCGGTCACAGTCCCGGACGCGTTTTTCAGCTCCACAGTCGCTACACAGACCTCGAACCGAACGTGTGACCCCACCCTCGTTCGGAGAGCAATCCATTGGTGGGGTCACACGTTCGGTTCGAGTCCCATTTGGCGACTCTGGAGCGTCCGGGATTGAGACCGCCTCCACCGGTCTTCCGGCCCACTGTGAGGCGGTCCCGCAGAAGCCACGCTAGTGCCAAGGCCGCGCGACCAGACACCCCAGATACGCCGGTCTCAGCGAAAGCACTGAAAGCAGCGCCGCGAGCCGCCCTCTCGGGGCGCCTGGTTGCAGCGGCAGTGGCGTCCCGGGGGAGGAGATGACAGACCCGAGGCTGGCGGCACGCCGTGGGGGCACGCCGTGGAGGCACCTTGCCCAAGACCTTGTTCCTCCCTGACCCACGCCCTGGGGGCCTGCTTGTCAGCGACGAGGTGCTCATGAGCCCCGTGACCGGCAGGCTGATTTTGAAGGCTCGCTCTGTCTCTCTCGCACCCGCGCGATACGCCGCAGAGACAGAGCGACCGATGACTTTTTGCAAGGGATGAAGTTGCTCGCGGGTGTGCGTGCACTCGCTGCAACAGTGCGCTATCTGCCTCTCTCTCGCACTCACGGGGCGCCCCGTAGGGCCCGCAGGGGTGCGAGAGAGACAGAGCGTCGTCCGGGATCAGCCGGCCGAGACGACGCGGAGCCTCGCGGCCTCATAAAAGACGATTGTGAAACACGGCCGGAGCGCGCCGGACTGACGCGGACGTTTACGACGTAGCCGCACAGTGGGCCAGAAGGCCGGTGGAGGCGGCCAAAACTCTTGACGCGTTTTGAGCTCCAGAGTCGCTAAACAGGACTCGAACCGAACGTGTGACCCCACCAATGGATAGCTCGTTTGGAGAGCAATCCATTGGTGGGGTTCAGTTCAGTTCGAGTCCCATTTAGCGACTCGGCGTTTAGCCGAAACTTAGCGTTTCGGCCGCCTCCACCGGTCTTCTGGCCCACTGTGAGCCCCTTTCGTCGCTCTGTCTCTCTCGCACTCGCGGGGCGTCCCGCAGGGCCCGTAGGGGTGCGAGAGAGACGGCCTGCTGCCGCGCAGGGGCTGCTGGAGAGCATGTGGCGCACGCTGCGCACGCACACCAATGACGACTGCGCTGCTTGCAAGCCGCAATATTTATGATCCAACTTGGCAGCGGCGGGGAGAGGGAGAGGGAGAGGGAGAGAGAGAGAGAGAGGGGCGGGGTCGACAAAGGGTGCGTTAGATTAGCTCCCGCGGGTACGCGGCCGACGCACGGATACGGCCGCTGACGCTGACGCTGACGTCGGGCTGAAAGCTGGAAAGCTCCTTGGTGTTCGGCGAGTGGCGCGGCAAAGCGAAAGCTCCAGAAAAGCTGCTCCCACACTGAGAAAACCTTACAAACTATTTGAGGCCTTAAGGAAAGCAGCTCGTTAGAACAAGGTATTTTGAGCATACATAAGCATGCGAAGGAAATATTTCGTAACTAACGAACTATTTCTTCGTGTAACAAACTCAACAGCTCAACAACTATAACAGCTCAAAGTGAGCCGAAATCACCATTTGCCGACATTTCTGAACCTCGCAGTGATGCACCAGGCGAGCCACTGTCGCTGCCTCTCCTCGTGTGGAAGTGGCAAGGGAATGCCCGGCACGTCCTGCAGTCAGGTTATCCCCATTACCAAACTCCATCCACACCCATCGAGGCTGCGGTCCTCTCTCCAGGGCCCTCCAGCAGCCTCCAGCACTCTCGGTCTAACTTGCGGACCCTTTTCGCCACCCTTTCCAGCCAATCCATACGTCTTCCAAGCGCTCTTGAACAAACTAACTTCTAGCCAGCGCTCGGCCAGCCGACCCACCCCCCTTTCCCCCGGATCCCCTAGCCTTATTTCCAAACTCTTGTAACTTGGCCTCTCTATACTCGTTACGAATCACGCCTCCATTGTCACCCTTCCGGCCTCCGCTGCGGTGCCCCCCTCCCCAACCACTGTCAAGGGTCAGTGCTCACGAGGAACGCGGTGGGGCTTGTTTGTACCGCCACCGCATCCCCCCCCCCTCCACTCCCCCAAAGGAGGAAATCTGGCGCTGTGTATTAGAGACACGCGAGGGTGAAGGGTTGTTCCCAACTTCAGCAAAGCCTTTTCCCGAAAAATTTGATGACCAAAGAAAAATTTTGTCTCTCACTCGTGCCGGAATTTTTCACGCCAATGATAATAATAAAAAAATTCAAAATATTTTTACATACCGATATTTAGTGCGGTTTGAAGGCGGGGAAGATGGCGAGGGAGCCTAGCCTGTTTGTTGATAAGCCAGCGTACCTGCCGCACACGTCGGCGCGTCGACGCACGCACGCACACCCCGGCAGTCTGTTTGATCATCACGCTGGTGGCCTTGGGAGTGCTTCCAAGTGTAACTGCCGCGAGGTGACGTGACGGACGGACGGACGGACGGACAGACAGACAGACCGACCGACCGGCGGACCACAGTGGGCCAGAAGACCGGTGGAGGCGGCCAAAACTCTAGACGCGTTTTGAGCTCCAGAGTCGCTAAACAGGCCTCGAACCGACCGTGTGACACCACCAATGGATTCCTCGTTCGGAGAGCAATCCATTGGTGGGGTCACACGTTCGGTTCGAGTCCCATTTAGCGACTCTGGAGCTCAAAACGCGTCTAGAGTTTTGGCCGCCTCCACCGGTCTTCTGGCCCACTGTGGGGACGGAAGAACCGACGGCGTGCTCCTGACGCCGAGGACGCCCCCTCCTTCTCCTGCACTGCTCACTTCCCTCTTTAAAATAAGTCGGCCGCAAATACGACGCCCAGGGCCGCCAAGCACGCCGTGACGCGGAACCTTGATTTGTTGTTGAAACGCGATCGGACGCGGAGATTCACTCTGAGGATCCACAACGCGCTGTCTAGCCGTGACTTTTCATTAATAAAAATTCCGCAGCCGTTTTTCTCCAAGAGTGGAGTGGAATGAATCGACGCAGGAATGAGATCTTTCTGCTGCGCCATGCTGCGCGGTGCGAGGGTCGCCTGGAAAAATGGTATAGAGATTACGGGACGTGCATTGCACGTAATCGGAAACAGTCTGTTCACCCTCAGGGCCGGAGACTCGTTTTCGTGTAAAAGTGGCGCCCTGCCGGGCAGGGGCGGGGCGGGGCGGGGCGGGGCGGGGCGGGGCGGGGCGGGGCGGGGTGGGGCGGGGTGGGGTGGGCCGTCCTCGGGGAACCCCACCGGCCATCCCCAGCTAATGAACGGCCGCCAGGGGATGCGTCTCAGCTTGATGGGGGCGGTCCGTGCCGACCGACGCAATGTAAGGGTGCACTCACTAGGCAGACCGGACCCGCACTAAGCTGCGATTTGATAGCAAAAACAAACCAGAGTCACGCATCCGTCCACCATACGTCTTTTAGACGCATTTTCTTGCCGAATTTCGGCCTATCAATAAAAGTGTGTGTGCGTGTGTGTGCGCGCGTTTTTCTCTGTATAAACGACGGCATGTGTAGGTGTCTGTCTGTCTGTCTGTCCGTCCGTCCGTCGGCGCCTGTTCCTGATGAGGCCGTTGCTCCGACCGGCCCACTGCAAGCCCACGGCCCCGGTGCCCGTCGGGTTGCCCGTCGGGTTGTCGTCGGGTCGGCCGCCCTGACACAACTTTGTTGCGCCGTCTCGCGCCGTCTGCTGCTCGATGACTTTAGCCAGGGAAAGGCCAATGCGTTTTCGATATGGGGTCGCCGGCCGCGATATTGCCGGGACGTGGGATGGAGGTGGAGGAGGGGGAGGTACCCGGTGGGGCTGGGCTGGCAAGGAAGTCCAACGCGAGACAAAACCCGACAAACCGGGGCAAGGCAGAGCAAGGCGGAGGGAAGGAAGGCGCTACACCGGAGATGATACACAGGTGGCCGAAAGGCTCGCGACTCGGGTGCCACAAAACAAAGCAGAGCCGGGCAGAGCCAGGCGGAGCTCTAACAAGCAGCGGAGCAGCGGGCCTCGGGTCCGCCCATCCGGCGTCTCGGCTCTCGCCCAAAATAAAAGCGGATCGGGCTCCTCCACGGCGATGTGAGTCGCACAGCCGGCCGGCCGATTGGAGGTAGGCCTCAGGGACAGCAGTGCTCCAGCGAGCCTCTCCAGCGCCTCCAAGCCCCATTTGCCTGGAGCAAGGCGAGCAAGGCCCGGAGCGCCACCACACCGTCCAAAGAGCGCACCCCTGGAGGCTAGACCGACCCGGCTCGCAGGCGTATGGCTACAAGTGCCTCGTTGGAACTATTTCCCTCCCCCTCCCTTTCTCCAGTGCCCCCACTCGCTGTCTCTCTCGCGCCAACTCGGCACGCCCCGCGAGTGCGACAGAGAGCGCCGGTGTACGACTCCCTGGAATCAGCCTGCCAGCCAGGTTGGCGTCAGCCCCCAGGGGGGGCGCGTCAAGCCATGGGGAGGAATAGGCCTCGCGGGGCACGGCGGGGCGGGGCGGGGCGGGGCGGGGCGGGGCGGGGCGCACGGAGGGACGCGTAAAGAGGCCCGTCTCGGGCCACTCTGTGTCAGGCAGGGGCGGGGCGGGGCGCTTCGCGTGGTGGGGCCCAGATCGTGTGCTCCACCGTGAAAAAGCCTAGAGATCTAATTTCGTTTCGTTCGGTCCACCTCGAGGGTTTCATTTTCTAACAAACTGCATCTGGCACACTCAGGTATTTCCTTGGTTTCGCATCGGTTTTACCCTGCAACGATGCCATCACACCAAAAATTCAACAAAAGTGATGAAAGTGTCATTCAACAGTGATGATAATGTCATTCAAAAGTGATGAACGTGTCATTCGTGAACGCGTCATTATTTTGTGATAAGTGACCCCAAATTTTACAGTGCGGTTCCCCGCGCCGTTTCCGCCATGTCCCGGTGCTGGGCCATTGTGGGCAGCGTTCCCGACGGGGCGGACCTAGCGGCCCTAGCGGGCCGGGCGGACACGGCAAGCCAGGCCAAAGCCTTGGGGAGGCTCGGGGTCAGGTCAGGGAATAAGAAGGTTAATCAGCTTAGGGCCGCCTTGGTTATTGTTTGGCAAGAAACCGCCACGCGCCGCTGGCAGACAGGCGGACAGGCAGGCAGGCAGACAGACAAGCAGAGGAACACCCGGGTGGAAGGATCTTTAGTTAAACTGTAGTTTCAACTACAGTACCAAAACTGCAGTTCCCGAACTAAAGTTAGTTTTAAAAAGAAACTGAAGACTAAATACAATTCCACTTTGCAGTTGAAATTGTAGTTTTCTGTCAGTTCACAATGTAGTTTTAGTGTTGATTTGAAGTTCAGTTGGAGGTTCAGTTTAAGTTTCAGTTACAATTTACTTAATATCCATTTCTGGAAGTAAAGCGACTGCTGAAAATAAATATTCAAAAACTGTCTCTCATCTAGAATGTTTCCGTACTTAGTATGTATTTTATTAAACATATTCTCTTATCGACATACTAACGTTGATAGTTATGTCTCAAAACTAGTACGTTTCCATACTTCTTATGCAATCAGTTGTATCAAGTAAAAGTTACATACCACTAGGGGAACTCAGAATTACAGTGGCTGCTTCATTGCTTTTAAAGCAGTTGAGGTTTACGATGAATTTATTGTCGTCTCCCTTTAAAAAAAGTATCAGGTTAAAACCAAACGTTTAAGGTTTATACCTAATACACTTGGCTTTACTTTAAATGGTATAGTTGTTCGCTGTTTAAAAATTTATGCAAGTTTCCTCTTTTTTAAAGTTAGCCTCCCTAAAGAGACAAAGTAACCCAAAGTCTGCGACAAGTTTACGTAAACTGACTTGTCGCAAAGGTCCAAAATATTTTGCGCTTACATTTTTTATACTGACATTAAACATTAAAATTGGTCATAAAATGCAAGTTTGTCATGAAGAGGACTACAACTTTACATAGGATTACTCTAAAATTGCTTGTAGTTTAAAAGATGTAGAAAAATTCTTAGTTTTGAATTTTTTTTATTTAGATCTAAATCAAAGTAATTTTGTTAAGTCCTTCATATATCCTTTTAAAAATAAACATAATATTACATGCTAGTAGTATTAAATAACACTTTCGTTGAGTGCAGTTGGAACAAAACATATTGACTACCGCAAAAATGGACACTTAATGCATCATCCGCTAGGTGGCGCTAGTGTCGCATCATTTACGTCTTCGAGTTAAAAGTGTTCTTGCAGCCGATCAGAGGAATATTTTTGGATCAAACTCTGTGCAGGGCAAATATTTGAGATGCTATGACTCTACCACAAAAGGATTGACCTCGATAGGTGGAATATTAGGGAAATAACATTGAGTACAACTTTCCTCTCGCGTACGGCTACGGGTCGTCGTTTGGTTAGGCTCCGATCGCTGTGCCCTCAAGTGCATCAGTCCTCGATGCGTAATACTGTATATTTTAAACGAGTGATCATCTCCGAAAGGACGTGACTCCACTCAGTAACACCTAAGGTTGAAAACACCTAAGGTGGCAACTTGATTACAGGGCTGAGGCTCGATTTTGAATTTTCACTCTCTTTTCGGAAACTAAACCCTCACTACTTTCTTTCTAGTTATTTCAAATGGCTTTTAAGTTGTTCGAAACTAAGGTTGAACTGCAGTTTGACTGCAGTTTAACTAGCACGAGAATGAGGGAGAAACTATAGTTGTTCCAAATAACTGGTAGTTTTTGCATAGTTAAACTGCAGTTTTACTGCAGTTGACTACAGTTTAACTACAATTTTGTTTCTCTTAGAAGTTACTTTTAACTTCTTCATTTTTTAAATTTTTTTCACTTAAAACAATACATTTTACAACAGAAAAACTCCTGTTTTGTCTTATAGTTTTAACTGCAGATCCTTCCACCCGGGCAATGGCAAGTGGGGGCGACGCCATGAGGACACACCTAGGCCCGCCTAGGCCGCTAGAGTGGCCGGGCTACTGCGTGTGACCCCATAAAAGAGAAAGGGGAAGTGATTGGGGGAGGGGGAGGAGCGGCCTAAGCAGGAACTCGGAGTGGATTCCCTGACACAAAGCGTGCGGTGTGGAGCAGCCCAAGGCCCCCATCATCTTGGCCCGCACAATACTCTACAAGGAGCGACCCTCCGGCCGGGGGGACCGATGGCTGAGGATTATTTGGCCGCATGGCCGAGTGGCTTGGCAATTCCACCTGGAGCTTGCAGCCACGCGCCACTGGCGGCCAGACAGACAGACAGACAGACAGACAGACAGACAGACAGACAGACAGACAGACAGACAGACAGACAGACAGACAGACAGACAATGGCGACTTGACGCATATCTCGGGTGGCTCTTCGCCTGGCTCTTCGACTTCCCTCTTCGTCAAGGTCGCCGCGTGTCGCCGCGTGTCGCGGCACTGTGGGCCACTGCACGTGACGGCGCAGACAAGAGCGCCCCGTGGGCCGATGCCGAACGGGGCTTTCGTCGCCCCGTCTCCGTCGCACTCGCAGGGCGTTCGGTAAGGGAGCGACATGGACGACGGCTCCCTCGGAATCAGTCCGCAGATAAGAAACAGGGCGGGACCCGGTGGGAAATGCGGCCGCCCCCGTCAGCGCCAGTTGTCGCTGGGCGTGGTGGGCCTTCCCTGGCCGTGGGCCCTTTGGGGGGTCAAGTCCGCTTGACGCGGCCCCACACAGTGGGCAAGACCGGTGGAGACGGTCAGAACCCCGGACGCGTTTTGAGCTCCAGAGTCGCTAAATGGGACTCGAACCGGACGTGTGACCCCACCAATGGATTGCTCTCCGAACGAGGAATCCATTCGTGGGGTCACTCGTTCGGTTCGAGTCCTGTTTAGCGACCCTGGAGCTCGAAACGCGTCTAGAGTTTTGGCCGGGTCCACCGGTCTACTGGCCCACTGTTCGTTGTGGGCGCGGCGGGCACACCGACATACCAGGCAGCGGTACTGTAAGCCGCCAAAAGGTCATGCAGCGGTACGGCTTAGGCAGTAGCTTGGAGGGCTGACTGAGTTAGAGACAAGCTCCTCCCCCGCCGTTGGTTGTGCATGCTCCGTGGGCGCTGTCTGTCTGTCTGTCTGTCTGTCTGTCTGGTCCCGTTTTGTACCAACCTCGCGGCACCCCTTTTGTGCCACACCCGTTAGCGCGCGGGCCACCCGCATGCCACAAACGTTGGACAATGAAACGAGTGAAATAACCCGGCCAGTTCCTGTTGGCTGGCCGGCCGGCCGGAGGCAGCACACACTGCCCCGCGGGACCCGGATAAAGAGGGGGAGGGGGAACAGGCGGGCGAGTGATTGTTGCCACTCCAGCGTGATTGCAGACACGATCTGAAGGACAACGCTTGAAAGGACATGAGGGCGGCTTCATCAAGGCATGGCGGCGCCGCGGGGTGGAAGAGGCAGGCGAGGCAGGGCCGCCGACAGGGTCCTTTGCTCGGTCCCTGGCAGGGCCGCCACCTGTTCGCATACCAAATTTTACGGTGGCCTCCCGCCGAGTGTTCGGCCAAAACAGCGCACAGTGGGCCAGAAGACCGGCGGAGGCGGCCAAAATTCGAGCCGCGTTGTGAGCTCCGGAGTAGCTAAATGGAACTCGAGCTGCACGTGTGACCCCACCAATGGATTCCTCGTTTGGCGAGCAATCCATTGGCGGGGTCACACGTTCGGTTCGAGTCCTGATTAGGGTAGTGACTCTGGAGCTCAAAACGCGTTTAGAATTTTGGCCGCTCTACCGGTCTTCTGGCCCACTGTGCAGCGACAGCCGACTGATCCCCTCCCCGAGAGTGATCGTCCCGTCTCTCTCTCACTCGCGGGGCGTCCTGTGAGGTGCGAGAGAGACGGCCGATTCTTCGGAATCGCTGGGCCGGAGCGAGAGGCCCGGCCAAGGCCCGGCTCACCCCGCGCCGAGCAATTACTATAATTGACAAACAAACGGGAGGCGTCTAGTCTCCCTGCAGGCAAATATTAAGTTTCGGATAAGCCCGCGAGTTGCCGTCGTCGGCGCAGAGGGCGGTCTCTCTCTCTCTCTCTCTCTCTCTCTCCGCCAGGCCCTGGATGAGACTAGGAGGACTGATGAGACATTTCAGGCGGGTGTCAGTTCGACAGTAACAAGCAATTTCCCTCAATTCGAAATCCAATTTTCGAGTGCACTAGCTTCGCAACTGCCGTTTTAACATGAGCATAGCGCACTTTTGGACAATTCTAAATTCACCTCGAGACTGGGTTTCCTCGGTTTTCCAAGTGGAGTAGTTTGTTGTTGTTTATTTCCGACAGTGTAGTGTGCATAGTGGGGATGAGGAGGTGCCCCAGACCTGTCAATTAAAGCGGCGGCGCGGATGCGAGGCACGTCGCTGGAAAATATGCGCAGTGCGTGTGGGTCCGGGCTGACTCCGAGTCGCTCCGTCTCTCTCGCACCTTTGCCGGACGCCCCGCGAGTGCGAGAGAGACAGAGCGACGACTTGGGGACTCCGCGGCAAGCAGTAGCGCGGGGCGCTGTCGTCGCAGAGCGTCGCAGAGGGAAGCCCCGTGAGTGCGAGAGAGACAGAGCGCGCGTCGCCGGGACGCACAGTGGGCCAGAAGGCCATGGGAGGCGGACAAAACTCAAAACGCGTTTTGAGCTCTAGAGTCGCTTAGTGGGACTCGAACCGAACGTGTGACCCCACCAATAGGTTGCTCTCCGAACGTGGAATCCATTGGTGGGGTCACACGTTCGGTTCGAGGCCTGTTTAGCGACTCTGGAGCTCAAAACGCGTCTAGAGTTTTGTCCGCCTCCACCGGGCCTTCTGGCCCACTGTGGGACGCCAACGCAAACACGGGAGGCAAACAGGGAAGAAAAAGCACGAGTTATCCGGGAATAACGAGGTCCGGCGGTCCGACCGGCAGCCTTTGTTGTGACGCGATAAACGTGCTGAAGGCGATAGCAACAGGCTGCTATCATCTCTCCATTGTCTGGCCGCCTGAATGTGAGCCACTCAAAGGAATTAATTCACTTTTTCATTCACTTTATTTAGGAAGTGCTTTGATATCGCATTTCCAGATTCTCCCGCCCGGATGTCCATACAACAGCGCGTGCAAAGTATACTCGTCTGTCTAAAAAAATTCAATCGATTCGACTTGATTGTCTTTATGGTTTTTTCGTCCACGTGCTTCACCACCACTCCCGTTTTTCCATTTTCCAGTGTAATGTGGTGGACTCGTTAGGCGCGCCTCGCGGTTCGCGGCGTGTATCGCGAGCCGTCTCTGTCACCTGAACCAAACGGCCGCTGGAGCGGTGCTGGAGACGCGCTGGAGCGGCGCTGGAGCGGTGCTGGAGACGCGCTGGAGACGCGCTGGAGACGCGCTGGAGACGCGCTGGAGACGCGCTGGAGCGGTGCTGGAGCGGCGCTGGAGACGCGCTGGAGACGCGCTGGAGACGCGCTGGAGACGCGCTGGAGACGCGCTGGAGACGCGCTGGAGCGGTGCTGGAGCGGCGCTGGAGACGCGCTGGAGACGCGCTGGAGACGCGCTGGAGACGCGCTGGAGCGGTGCTGGAGACGCGCTGGAGCGGTGCTGGAGCGGTGCTGGAGACGCGCTGGAGACGCGCTGGAGACGCGCTGGAGACGCGCTGGAGCGGTGCTTGGAGACGCGCTGGAGACGCGCTGGAGGCAGGGCAGCGCAAAGTCCCATCATAGCCGCCGGAACGACCGAGGCTCGAGCGCGCGAGCGGGTCGCTCTGTCTCTCTCGCACTCACGGGGCGTCGCGTGGGGGTGCGAGAGAGACAGGAAGCGGCCCTGCTGCTGCCCGCTGCCACGCAGCGCGGACCGTAAACACAAATTACTCGACACTTCTGTCAACACCGCAGGACCGCAGGACACTCGAGCGAGGCGGCCGGGCGCGGCCGGGCACAAACGGTGCCGGAACCAGGGCCACGCGCCACGCGCGCCATTTTAGAATTTACGCGGCGACGCAGGCCTGCTCTGCTCCCCGGGGGAAATTCAAGTGTGTGTGAGAGAGAGAGAGAGAGAGAGAGAGAGAGAGAGAGAGAGAGAGAGAGAGAGAGAGGAGAGAGAGGGAGAGAGGGAGAGAGAGAGAGAGAGAGAGAGAGAGAGAGAGAGAAAGAGAGAGAGAGAGAAAGAGAGAGAGATGAATAAGGAGGGGCAAAGTGCTGGAAAAGGTGGAGTGTGAGGGGGAGGAAGTGGAGGTAGGGGAGTAAAAGGTGCAAGGCAGTAGTGTGCGAAGGGCCGGACACAGCCTCGGGTCATAACCTGGCCGGAGGGGGCAAGGGCCTGGCGCCTGGCTCTGCTGCAGTGCATGATGCCCCGCAGCCTGGAACCCCTCGCTTCGCCCCGCTTCACCCCATTTCAACCCGCTTCACTCCACTTCAGCCCACTTCATCCCGCTTCAGCCCACTTCACCCCACTTCGCCCCACTTCGCCCCACTTCGCCCCACTTCGCCCCACTTCGCCCCACTTCGCCCCGCTGCTTCTCGGCGCGGCTTACTTCCGGCCGGCCCGGGCCGCGGCCTTCCCTCCGCCCTGCCGGCCAATAGAGGCGCCCGTGCTGCGGTTGCGCTGCGCGTGGCTTTGGCGGCGAGGCGAGGCTCCCTCCCAGTGTCGTGGCGGCGAGATGGGACCGTGATGGGACGTCTGTCACCCCCATGCTCGCCCTGCTCTTCATACTCTCCGCCCCTCGATCCAGCAGACCGATCCCGAGAGTCGCTCCGTCTCTCTCGCACCCCAAGGGGGCGCCACGCGAGTGCGAGGGAGACGGGCATCCCGCCGTATTCACGACCGTGATTGAAAGAGGAAGGAAAGGTAACCGAGACGACCACGGTGCTCGCCTGGCCGCCCCGGCCGCCCTGGGGAAGCATAATGGCTTTCGCATGGAGCGTTAAAAAAATCGTAAAATGCGGCTCAGTTTTTTAAAGCGGATGAAAATATGTAAATAACTGAGTCTATGAAAAAAAGTTTTTTTGCCGCTATTATTTTGAACGGTAAAGCTTTAGGGAGTATCCCACTTCCAAAAAATCGACAGGGAGTAAAGAATAAAAGACTTGTCCACGAAAAGGGAGCAGTATTTTAATAAAACGTGTCTAGATCGCGGTCATCGAGCTGTGACGTTTCCGCTTTTTTTATTTCTTCTTCTTCCTCCACTTAAGGGCGCCCTGTTTCGTAGAATCGGGTCGCGCCTCCATTTCGCAGCCACACTGGTACGTGCCGTCACCGCCGCGGAGACGTGTCCGTCTGTCTGTCCGCCTGACAGTCTGGCTACCAATAGTTGCCGAGCAAGGATCAGCTTACAAGTGTGAATTGAAAAGAAATACCGAAATTGAAAACTAGAAATACCAAGTGCGTTGCTTTTCTTTTCTTGAGCTGTAACTTTCATCTCAACCGCTACGCTTTATTGGCACAATTTTTCGAGGAGCTTTCCGAGACGTCGTCGCGCCTGAGAAAAATAACGGTCCCTCTCGACGGACTAATTAAAAGGTCCCGCCGCTGTAACGCCCCGAGCCGAGACCACGAGCCGCAGAAGGCAAGAAAAACAACATTTCCTTCGCCGGGCCATGTTCGCAACGGCCGAGGTCCACCGGCAGGGTTCACACGGCGAACGAACAGACAGACAGATACGAACAACTGCCAAAGTTACATACTCAAAAATTCGAACTTTTAACTTCTAAGTTTTATCAGTCAACTATTAACTAAACGATTTCAACAGAGGGAGCGCGACAATTAAACGTCGGCTGGAGTCGAATTTCGAAGCTCTCTTTGTCGCTCTGCTTCAACAGGCGGGAAGGGGTGGTCGGACCGCTGGCTGGCGGGCACACTTTCGCTAAAACAACACCGACCACTTGCGCGCGTCTGGTTTGCCGATGATGGTTAATCTGCTTGCCGCTAACTCCGCATTCACATTCGCATTGGCGGCGACATGGCGGCGCGTGCGGGTCCTCGGGCACCCAAGGCCGCCTCGAACGCGAATACGAATGACGCGGGAACGGAGGCAGCTGCGCGGCGGCAGCGCTCCAAGTCGCGATAAAGCGAGCCAATAATATCGGGCATAAAGCTCACTCACCGTCACTCACTCATTCAAACTTTGTGCACAGTGGACCAGAAGACCGGTGGAGGCGGCCAAAACTCTAGACGCGTTTTGAGCTCCAGAGTCGCTAAACAGGACTCGAATCGAACGTGTGACCCCACCAATCGATTCCTCGTTCGGAGAGCAATCCATTGGTGGGGTCACACGCTCGGTTCGAGTCCCATTCAGCGACTCTGGAGCTCAAAACGCGTCTGGTGTTTTGTCCGCCTCCACCGGTGTTCTGGCCCACTGTGCATAGGGCCCCTCCGGAAACAAGACGAGCGTTGTCATGAGACTTGCTCGCCGCCAGTGAGACGTGCAGCCGTACGCGCTGCGCATTGCCGGGGCGGTTTCGGCCGATTGCTCTGTCTTCGTCGCACCCACGGGGCGTTCCGTGAGGGTGCGAGAGAGACAGAGCGCCCCGAGGGACGCGCCGAGCGACGCAGAGGGACGTCATCGCGGAGGACACAAATCCCGTCGGATTAGGTTTCCCGTTCCACTGCTGACGCGGCGCGGCGCGGCATGGCGAGTACGCGTGGCCGTGCCGTGCCGTGCCTTGCCGTGCCGTGCCGTGCCGTGCCGTGCCACGCCAGCCTCGGCCCAGGAGGGAGTTCGGCCGGAAAATTGTGTCGCGATCAAGAGGAGCGCTGCGTCCGGCCGAACGGCGCCCAACGGCACCGCCGGCAATCCGGGACATCCACGCGGACGTCGCCACGCCGCGGGGCAGCGCCGGCGGTCCGCCTGGGTCCGCCAATCGCTGGGGCTCATCCTGTGCTCGTCCGCGAGAAAAAATACAGCACAATATGTAGCACAATGGAGTAAAATCAAGTCGTTTTGGGGAGTCGTTTGAGAGTGAGTTCGGGGCGACACGTGCCTTCGCCTTGTTCCTGCGTCGAAGAGACAGAGAGAATGCGGTGTTGATATTT
This sequence comes from Thrips palmi, assembly GCF_012932325.1. Taxonomy (NCBI): domain Eukaryota; kingdom Metazoa; phylum Arthropoda; class Insecta; order Thysanoptera; family Thripidae; genus Thrips; species Thrips palmi. Next base: position 16,557,553 of record NW_023144627.1, on the reverse strand, counting down.
GCTTGCAAAGCGACGGCAGTCCATCTCTGTTCTGGGATGGCCTACTTCCGGTCGCGGGGCGAGTGGAGAGGGAGGGAGAGAGGGGGGGGGGGCACACGAGCTTAGTGACGCAAAGAGGCTTTCGGGCTTGGGTCTCCGCAGTCTAACTTCCTGGCAACATCGACCGCGGGACGCGAAATCAGAAATGGCGAACTGGGAGGGGCATCGGCTTAGCGCTGAATGGAGGCTGGGACAAGTGAGCAACGCCTCAAGGGCGGCGCGGCGCTCCGTCTCTCTCGCACTCACGGGGCGTGCCGTGCAGGTGCGAGAGAGACGGAGCGACCACTTTCGGAATCAGTCTGCAGCGGGCCGTAAATGCCCGGCCATAACTGCCGCCTGATTCCGAGGGCCCGTTTCGTCGCTCTGTCTCTCTCGCACTCATGGAGCGTCCCGCGAGGGTGCGAGAGAGACAGAGCGGCGAAACGATCCTTCCAAATCGGACGGCTGGCAGCGTTGGGAAGTGGCCCCTCTTAACACGGCAGGGTATTCCGGAATGGGGGCTTTTGATTGGCCGCGGCCTTGGGGCTCGCTGCGGGCGTAGCGCGGTGTTACGGTGGTGTAGTCGCTGCAGTGAGGAGCGGTCACTATTTAGTGACGGTCACCTCACCCGATGAGAGTGAGCAATCGTCCAATCCACCGGCGATCCAAAAGCCAGTTTCATTGAAAAAAAGATTAAAAAGTGTCTCTAGAAGTGTACCACCCATGCACTTTTTTACGGCAAGGGGTGCGCGGAGCGACAGGTGCAATGGCAACTCGAACGAACATCACCGCGGCACGCTACGCGGCCGCGCAGGCCCTCCGCAGTGTGGCCGCCGTTCCCCCGCAAGTGGCGCGGTAAAAACAATTTACACTCCATGTAAAGCGAAAGGGACGCGCGGAATGCTGGGAACGCCCTTTGAGGGCTGAAAAACGTGCAGAAGCCCTGCGCCCTGCCGGCCTGCGCCCTGCCGGCCTGCGCCCTGTCAGCCCTGCCGGCTGGGAGGCCGAAGCAGCGGCAGCAGCGGCACAAGAAGGGACCGACAACCCTTCCACCTCGCGAGCCTCACCTAACCTGCCGACGTTGCCGCCGACGTTTCGTTCGACCGCCTCCACCGGTCTTCTGGCCCGCTGTGCGTACCGACAGTTCCTCTGGTCACTAGTTAACGCGGCACGGCGACACGCCGTTCCCTGCACACACGTCATGTTGGCAGGGCTGAGTTAGCCGGCCCACCCTTTCCCTACCCGCTTCCCCGCACTTTTCGCTCTTTGCTGCTATTTGCGCGGGGAGTGTTTGTTTTTGACGGTACATTCACGACGGAGCGAGACAGAGTGGGGGAAGAAAGGGTAAATGAAATGACGGCAAGGTGCGGGGAACTCGGTTTTAGTTTTTGTTTTACGGCCCGGGGCCGTCCGTGTTGCCGTCCTTGTCGCTCTCACAGGGCTGGTCGGGCTTTCCAGACGCCACCCGTGCTTGTCGCACTCGCAGGGCCGGCCACCCTTTCGAGACGCAACCCCGCCGTCTTCGACGTCTTCGACGTCTTCGACGCCTTCGCCGCCCGGCACTTCCCGCGCCGAGCCTCAAGCCTCAGGGGTCAAGGGAACCGCGGGAACCCAGGGAGCGAGGCCGGCTGATTCAAGGTGAAGCTGCGCAGCCCGACCGGCTGGGCTCCACTTCGGCTCCACTCATTGCAATTCATTGGCTCGTCCGGCCCGCTGAAGCCCAAGCCACCTGGAATGGAGAGAGAGAGGACCTTGTGGGTCCTCGTGCCTGCGTCGGGCTGCGTCAAGGCCACCCGGAACACCATCACTTTTGTGAGTGCAAACCCTCCACCCTCCTATTTTTCAAAATTTAGTCGTATTTGTAAAAAAAAAAATTGGATTTCTTATCCCTAAAACGTGTTTGTGCCCATTAGTAAATGGTCAATATTTTACCCACCAAATGCAGCAGTCTACTCCAAAATAGTTTTGCAGTGTGCTTTCTTCACTACAGAAGGATTTTTTTAGAAATAATCGTCAGCGTGCCTCGACTTTCACCGCAACGTTCTAAACGTTTCGATTTTCTTCTTCCGATTTTAGTTTTTGAAAGGGAGCGCGTTACTTGATCTTCGAGTTGTTTGACTCACCGATCGCGCGCCGCGACCGAGTGCTCCGAGTTCGAGTTTTGTTTCAGCCCTCAGCCTTCAACGTGACGGTTTACTCAAAGCGCGTTGTCCTATGGTTCATTCATACGTACACGCACACACAGACACACATACACACACACGCACACACGCCGCAAAATCGAAATGGCGCTGCCCACGTCACGGCCGCTTCGCCGCTTCGGCCGCTTCGGCGCGTCATGTCGCGATATAATGTCAGGTCGAAATACGAGCCGCGCCACCCATAGCCCTGCCACGCCACCCCGCCATGCCGCCCCGTGCTGCCGAAGCCCTTCCAGCACGGCAAAAAAAAAGAATAATGGAATTACCTGGAGGCAGGTGTGTGGTCGCTGCGGGTGGAACCAGGATGAGGCAATGGGACACTACAAGCGTCGTCGCTGGCCTTGCCGTTATTGAAAAATGAAGCGTCGGGAAAAAAAATCTCCATGCACATTACACGGAATGGGCGCGATCCGTGTCCACCACACTGCCTCCGTTTACAGGCGTTGAAACTTTGGCCCCCGCGGTGACCGACTCGGGCGTTTGGCCTCAGTTTTACCAGTGCGGTGGATTCGCAGAATCGCGGACCTGGATCGCGAGATCTTACACAAACACACACGCCAAGTGCGGAACGTCCCTTCAGCAAAAGAAGCTTACAGTGACGTCATCCCAGCAGACTGATTCCGAGAGGCGTTTTGACTCTCTCGCACTAACAGGGCATCCCGTCTCGGCGAGAGAGAGAGAGAGAGAGAGAGAGAGAGAGAGAGAGAGAGAGAGAGAGAGAGAGAGAGAGAGAGAGACAGGGCGACGAAAACGACTCCCAGTGTGCCGCCGCACCCTCCAGTTCCAGCGACCGCCAAAGGCAAGCCAGGGGCAAGCCAGAGGCACCCAGGATGGTGCGGGCCGGGTTGGCTCAGCGGGGACCGCTCCGGCGGACTGTCTCTCTCGCACCCACACGGGACGCCCCATGAGTGCGAGGGAGGCACTCGACTCTCTAGTCTGCAGGCGGCCGATGGGGGCGGGACACCTTGCGTCCTGGCGTGCTAGCAGCGCCATGCGGGCTGTGTGCTGGGCTGCAGGGCTTGTCCCCCCCCCCTCTCTCTCTCTCGTTCATTTAAGAAAAAATTTACTCATCTCCCTGCTTTAAATTGTTGTTAAAATACCCCCAATGAGGAAACAGTTTTAAAACTAGAAAATGAAACAAACTTCCCCTGTCTCTCTCTCTCTCTCTCGCACACACGCACCTCTTCGGCACGTTCCATGAGTGCGAGAGAGACAGCGAGCGACGAAAGCAACAGTTCCGCGGGCCGCGTGCTGTCAGAAGGGCTCTTCCCGAATTAAGAATGCATACGGCTGCCGGATGGTGAGGCAGGGGGGGGGGGGCTGCCCCCACGCTTGGCTAGGCGGCCTTTCATAAGCGCACTCGCAGTGTAAAAACGAAAAAGTCATTTTTACCGACCTTAACACACCCGTCTTGGTGAGTTTGAGAGTTTAACCCGACTTTCCCGAGTGCATGAAGATGCCGCTGCGGGAGACGGACAGCACGGCGCTCTATTGGCGATCCAACTTATTATTTCTGACCCGCATTCCACTTTTCCTCCTTGTCTCACAGCCTTATTTTCCCTGCCGGTCTCTCCCTCTCCCTCTTAAGGGCAGCGCAGCAGAAATGATGATTTTCGTGAATTTTTTTCACTCTTTATTTTATCAGATCTCTGAAGAGATATCTCCATAGCGGATCCTCGGCCGTCGAGTCTCTCCTCGCCGGCGGCAGCTAGAAGTGGGGGAGGAGAGAGAGAGAGAGGGGGGGGGAACTGGTCAGTAAATGGAAATAAACAGTAGCCATCTCGCCATTGATTGCGGGTCGAGGCGCGGCTCGCTTCAAAATGCCTTTGTTGATTCATACCGAGTTTGCTTCATTATACTCACAGGGCATTTATGTCCCTCTAACAAGCTGCAAAAAGAGAAGGGGGCAGTGCAAACAGTTTGGCGAGCATTACGAGAGTTTGAGCCGGAGCGCCGAGCCGACAATAAGCCGAGGGTGAGGTGAGGAATGGTGAGGGAATAGAATAACTTTCCAGTGGAGGTCACCCCCCCCCCCCCCCCCCCATTGTCGCGGGCGGTCACTCTAACGTGTTGATGTTGAATGATTAAATCAAAACACCACCGCGATTCAAACTCTCTTCCCCGTCCGTGCCCAAATGCACGCGCCACTAGAAAAGCAGAGCGGAGAGCACGTGCCACTCATAGCGCGCGGCTTCTGTGTGACGGAGATAGACAGATGCCATAGACTGATTCCGCAGTACGGCGTCTCTCTCTCTCTCTCTCTCTCTCTCTCTCTCTCTCTCTCTCTCTCTCTCTCCCACACACACACACACACGAAAGCACGCACATACAAATACACACTGCGCGGGACGCCCGTGAGTGCGACAGTGACGGGGCGGCGAAAGCACTGTACGGAATCATCCTGCAGTCCGCGGGGATGGAGAGAGAGAGAGAGGGGGGGGGGATAGTGGACAGGGGATGCGGACGAGGGTCCGCGCCACAAGGACGGCATTTGATGAGAGCGCCAAATTTGTTTCCACACCGACGGGGCGGGAGAGTGGGGAGGGTAGAGGCACGTGACGGGAAGGGTGGGGGTGCAGCCGTGGGTGGGGGGAGGCGCGTGGCAAAAATTGCCCCCATCTCGTCAGGGTGGCTCCGCTTATCCACTTACTCCCCCTCCCCCCCTTGCTCTCCGTCATGGCCGCCGTCACGGCCGCGAGGTCCAGCGCGGGCAGTACCAGAAAGAGAGAGCCAGAGTCAAATAGTAAAACGTCAAGTATTTTACAAGTTATTCCCCGTTCTGTTGCTTATTTTTATTTTATTTTTCGGTGGGTTTGTCGCACTGTGCTGCCAACGCTGCCAAAGCCAGACCCGAAGACTAAGACTCCGGGACTCGGAAGGCAACCCATCCATCACGCAGTGCCAAACAGCGAACAAGTTGATGGATGCGCACCTACAGTGTGCGACGCGACGCGACGCGCCTCGCGGAGAGGATAGAGTCACGCCACTATTAATATTTCAAACCGCGCGCACTATGGATCACTGCTCTCCGGTATTTTGTTGTTGATGTTTTTTTTTTTTTTTTTTTTTTTTTGAGGGGCTGCAGGTGTTTTTGCGGCTGGGACACGGAAGTAGAAGGGAAGACACAAGACAGAAACACTGTTACAAAAAGAAACTTGAAAAATTCCGGTGAACTTGATCAACAAAAAAATAGCCTATTAATCTTTGGAAAGTTAAAAAAAAAAGCAAATTCCAGCATCACTATTTTAGTTTGAAGAAGGCCTGTTAAATACAAATTTCAAAACGAAGCCGGAAATCGTCAAAAGATCTTCGGGAGTCACTTCTCTGGATTTTCCAGTTGTTTTTTAACGGCGATAAACGCCTGTGAAGTGCCGGGTAGGCAACACGCCGCGCACGTGTGCCAGGCTTTGCCTGCCGCCCAGGCGCTCTCCGCTTGCCCCGCTCCGCCTTCACTTCCGCTCTCGTCCGTACGACCGTATTGCCAATTTTCTCCATACTTGGCCGATCCGGCCATACTTCTAGTGTGGGCGTGTCGCTGTGCAGATACGGTCGAATCTGCCAAACGTCGGGAAAATTGGCAATAGGCCGGATGGAAGAGGACTGGAGAGGCGGGCGGACTCGCGTTGCCTACACTCGGCAAAGGGAGCCAAGTGGCAAAAGAAGAAAGTGAGCCGGGGAAAAGGGGGGGGGGAGTGACTGCCGCTGGATCCCGAGGAACCGTTCCGTCCTTCTGTCTCTCTCGCACTCATGGATCGCTCAAGGGAGCGAGGGAGACGGGCGGGGCGCCTTGTGTCGGCGTGATATGTTTCCATTAGCGAGACAGCGAGCGCCTGTCGTCGGAACGTGTGTTGCCTGCCAACCTGCTAATGCCTCATTAATTTGAGTGAGGTGAGATTTACTGGCGCCAGCGGCGGCGCCAATTTAACGTGGATCACTACACTCGACGGACGGCATGGCCTGGCGGTCTTTCCGGTCGGAGAGCACGGAGAACGCACCGCGAAACGCGGACCGACGGGTGAAGAAAGTGACGGCGTAGCTACACTGAAAAACCAAACGTGGTCTAGACCGCACCAACTGGTGTGGTCAAATGGATGCCATTTTGACCGCATCAGTTGGTGTGGTCTAGACCACACCAACTGATGCGGTCAAAATGGCATCCATTTGACCACACCAATGATGCGGTCTAGACCACGTTTGGTTTTTCAGTGTAGCGGCCGAGGGGCGGGGCTGAGGTTTAGAGTGTCGTGTCAACGCGCTGCAAGTTGCTGCTTTTCGAGTGTCGCTCAAGGAGTTTCGACGCTTGGAAACCCCTCTGCGTCCGTTCGTGCGTCACCGCCTGTCGGTGCCAGACACGAGCAGACGATGAACACTTTTCCTCGTCGTGCGATGCACGCCGGCCTCTCTCTCTCTCTCTCTCTCTCTCTCTCTCTCTCTCTCTGCGTCGCAGCCCGTCCCGCCTCGGGCCTCTTTGCGCTGACTCGCTGCTTCGCCGCTCCGCCAAGTTGGAGCTTTGTCTTGATGACGCCGCACCATATTTGAAAGGCTGCGGTTGAAACGGATGTGGCCGAGGTTCAGCTTCAGCTCCGCCCCGGGCGGTGCCGGGCGGTGCCCCCGTTTCCAACGCCGAGGCGCCTCACAGCGCATTGTGCCGGGGAGGTTGCGCGAGAAAACTGCAAAACTGAGCCCAAACGACGCGGTTACGAATAAGGATGCCACACGCAAGGATCGTCCCAAAGACTTTCGCAGCGCCCGTGCGTCGTGGGCAGGGCAGGGCGGTGAGCAGAGCTTTCTTTTCCCTCCAAAAATAAAGCGTAGCGAAACAAAGCTTTTTGCCGCCATGACCCTTTAGCTCCGGGAGAACAGAGCGCAGGCCGGAAGGTTAAAAGCCTGGAACGGAAGAGGGGAGGGGAGGGGAGGGGAGGGGAGGTAGGCGGAGGCGGCGACGGAAACGAGGAGAAAGGGGTGGGGAGGGCAATTTTCCATACCCGGTTTCTCGGGTACATCGGATCTCAATCCTGAGTCGCTGCATGGCGGGGGCTGCACGCACGCCTCACCGCGCCAAGATACACACCGCCAGCTTGTCGCTGGGGAGCGCGGCCCCGGGGCGGGGCGGGGCGGGGCGGGGCGGGGGCGGGGGCCGCCCGGGGGCATGCTGGGGTCGGCGTGGAACCGCTTATAGGGGGTATCTGGCGAGACGTCGGCTGGGATGATGAAGCTTGGATGGAGGCTTCAACACACATACACACTTAAACCCCTGGTCCAATTCTGTAAACGACACTCCGCAGAGTTGGTTTCAAACACAGAAAATTTGCAACTAGGCTTCCGTCGCACTGTCGCCGTCGTGGGGCGTCCCGTAGGCGTCCCGTAGGGGTGCGAGAGGGACAGAGCGACGCCAGGGGAGTCGGCAGAGCCAAGGCAGAGTCGCCGAGTGCGACAGGCGTGCCTCGGGGCGACCGGGGAGACCGGGGCGGCGGCAGGTGACTGGTGATTACGGATAGTGACCCTCTCTTCCACCTCCACGATCCCCGCCGTCCCCGGCGTCCCTGCGGACCGCGACCCGGCGCGCCCCCTCCCCCTCCTGCTCCACTTGTTACAGCACGGCGGCACGACCGCCGACCGCCGCCACCCGAGCAGCACCAGACCGTCAAGACCGTCTCCACGGCCAAGCGCTCGTTAACGCATCACACACACACACACACACACACACACACACACACACACACACACACACACACACACACACACACAGCCGAGACCATCCCGGACTGCGCGACAGAGACAGAGGGAATCACTGTTACAGCCTGCAGCACCGTCAGCAGTGTCCATTGGCGCGGCGGCAGGTGTTGAAGGCCAAGGCCGCTCCCCCAGCCGTCAAATGTGATGTCCAAGCTTAAGAGGCTTCGCACGCAAAAATTAGGATACCCCCTCCCACGTTTTGAATTTTTGGGGGAGTTATCCGAGAAGAAAAACAGTTATTTGCGGCAATAGCATTCAATAGCAATGGACCGAGGCGAGCGCCCTTAATGGTAATGGTAATGGCCGAGCAGGCAACTCGTGTCGCAACGGTGTGCTCGCGTTGCCTACCCAGCAGGGGCTCTCCTCTCCCTCTCTCTCTGTCGCCCGCAAAGCACAGTTCGTTTCGTTCCGTCGCCGGGAGCCGGCTTGGCCTTGCTCCGCGCCACCCTTTAATTTAACGGTGTGATACGCACTGCGTTCAACTCGGGATTTAATTAAAGGCGCGTCGTGCAGACGTTGCGTTGTCAGATTGCAAGTACCACAAAAAAATCTTTTTTTTTTTTTAATATTAAAAGCGGAAGAGAAAGAAGAAAAAGTGGAAACGGAATGACAACGAAGAAAGAAAAAGAAAGAAACGCAATCAATGAAGCAGATCAAGACACCAAACAAGGGGATTGAATTTTCCGCTTTGCCGGTCCTTTGCCAGTCTTGGCCGTGTCGGCAGTCCTGAGGGACGCAGCTGACACGGCAGCAGCAGCGGCACCACTACCACCACCACTACCGCCGACATCACCACCGCTACCACCACCACTACACGACCACTACCACTACCACTACCGCTACCACCACCACTACACGACCACTACCACTACCGCTACCACCACCACCACCACCACCACCGCCTCCAGCAGCGGACCGCGGGGCAGGTGTCGCTTTACGCATCCCGGAGCGCGGCGAGGCCGTCCCGGCAGAGGCCATCCAGGCCGCGGCAGAGCCGAGGCAGCAGCCTGGCACGGCACGGCACGGCACGGCAGCAGCCTCGGCCCATTACCGCTCGGTTAATTAGGCCCCGCCCTGCCGCCCAATTTGCCCCACCGGCCTCGGCCCCGAGATCCGATTACGGCAGAGGTGCAGCTACAGGCGTAACTCGACTTTTTTTACGGAAAATTTGTCTAGTTTCTCTAGTCATCGCGCTGACTTGGAGGTTTTCTCCGTCAGTCTTCATAAATTTTGTCTTGTAAGCGGGTGGTGTTACCTCTGTTGGTATTGCCTCGAATACACGCCGTCACCGTGACTTGGGCTGGCGCCGCGCCCGGTCTGAAAGACACCGCGGCCCTGCCGAGTCGTTCGACACAACAGGTGGCAGAAAGGGCAGAAAGTGGCGGGAAAAGACTGAGCAGTGTGTTGGTTGTTGCAGGTCGGCCATGGTGCCATGGTGCCGTGATGCCGGGCCGCCGACGCCACCGCCTCCGCTTCGACCTCAACAACTTCAGCCCCGGCCCAACAGGGCTGGCGGGCAGCCCCGGCCTCGCAGGCAGCCCCACCTAGGCCGTCTGGCCGCACGCCCGGGCGCGCTCACGGCGTCGACGGCCTGGCCCAAGGCCTGGCCCAAGGCCTGGCCAGCGCCGATACCACGCCTCGGCGACCTCGCTATCGCGCCATCCCCATGCACCCGCCGCGATTAAGGAGAACGGCAAAAAATAAAAATAAGACGGGGGGCGGGATCGAACCAGGCTCCGCGCGCTGGGAGGGATGAGCTCCCTGACTCTAGGCATCCCGCTGACCGCCATCACCGTGCTGGGCCTGCTGCTCAACCTCTACATCATCCTGGTCGTCATCTTGTCCAAGCAGGTGAGGGATGCCAACAGTAACCGGGCGCACGCACAGTGAGCTAGAAGGCCGGTGGAGGCGGACAAAATTCTAGACGGGTTTGAGCTCCAGAGTCGCTAAATGGGACGCGAACCGAACGTGTGACCCCACCAATGGATCGCTCTCCGAACGAGGAATCCATTGATGGGGTCACACGCTCGGTTCGAGTCCTGTGAAGCGACTCTGGAGCGCAAAACGCGTCTAGAGTTTTGTCCGCCTCCACCTGTCTTCTGGCCCACTGCGCCACGGTCGAAAAGTGTCATATTATCTTTCTGAAGCGTAGGACGGCCTCGCGCTTTATTCGCTGAAACATTCGGCAGAACGACTTTGGGTGCCTCCCCATTTCCCTGCCGCACCAGGGCAGCCCTCTGTGACCTCGCCTGTGACGCTGCCAGTGGAATCCGGGAGCCCAGCGGAATTCTTCGGCCCAAACGCGGCGAACGCGGCCCGGCCGTCCGATTCCGCGTCGCGCCGGGGAATGTGACATCGCTGTCGCTCCTCAAAGCTCGTCAAAGAGTCGCTTTGTGCCGCTGTCATTTTGCTTAATTGCTGAAAGTGGGCGAGGCGGCGCGAGTTATCGTCACCGGGAAAAAAAAATATATAATGAAAACCGATATCGAATTAATAATCACCCGCGTTTTGTATGAATGACTTCCCGACACACACACGCGCGCGCGCGCGCGCTGCTGCAACTGCAAGGGCGGATCCAGGGACGGGTTCAGGGGGGGGCGACGTCGCGAAAGTTGCCTACCTACAGGGGTAATGTGCGACTTTTTGCCTACCTTTCAGGCGGCTTCGCCGCCTTCAGGGGGGGGCGACGCCCCCATCGCCCCCCCCTTGGATCCGCGCCTGTGCAACTGACATTACAAACGTGAAATTAAAACGACTATCAACGACTAGACATCCCACGGCGCACCGCCAGAGGTCCGGAGCGGTGAGAGTTCGCGTCCTGTTTCATTATTTCAGCCGTGTTTCGAGTACGTCCGGTAGGCGGAAACGAATGAGAGAGAGAAAGAGACAGAGAGAGTGAGAGAGAGAGAGAGAGAGAGAGAGAGAGGGGGGGGAACTTGGACCCTCCACCAAGTTTGACCCCCCGGTGGGGCCCAGCGCAGCGCATGGGGGCGTATTTTCGAGAGAGCGCCCTGCGCGTCGCGCGGTCGCGCGCGGCCACTCTGATGCACCGTTAGCGCAGTTTCAAACTGCCGCCCCTCTGGGTCTACCACACTGGACCACAAGGGCGTAAATCTAATTAAATGCGGCTCGCTACGGCACGACCGGTGCAGCGCAGAGGGCGAGAGAGAGAGAGAGAGAGAGAGAGAGAGAGAGAGAGAGAGAGAGAGAGAGAGTCGGCAGTCCTGGGCCCGGTGAGCGCCTCTCTTTGAGGGCCGCGCCAATTTCCGGCCAAACATTTTATTTTCAAAGCAGTGCAGCAAAAACAAACGGAGCGCTTTCGTTTGCCTCCGTTTGGCGCCGATAAGAGTCTTTGGCATAATTTCCGATTCCAATGAGTTGCGAGATCCCCGCTCGTCTTCACTCCCAATTAATTGTTTCTCTGAGCTCACTGCTCCGCCGCTTGTCCCCGTCCCCCGCCGAAACTTGCTCAAAGGTTACATGAGGGAGGCAGGCTCCCCTGAAAACACAATAATTGAAATTAAAAGGCAGGGGGGCGGACCGGGACAGGGACCGCCTGGCGTAGCATGGCGTGGCCTGGTGCTCCCGCTCCACCTCGGCGAGTATGGACCCCCGGATTACAAAGAAAGTTTCCGCCGCTGTGAGCAAAGGAAATTAAACATTCTGCACGTGGTTGCCCTCGCAGTGGCCTGGCTCGCAGTGGCGTGGCGGTCCCTCGGCCTGCCCAGCCGCGGGGTTGGCCAGCAGTGTGGTAGTGAGTGAGTCTGGAGTCCCACCTCCCATTTTTTCCCCACATGCTGTTGTTTTTTTTCACTCTGAACCTCAACCAAACTACTGGAAATGGACAGATGACTCCCAAAACCACACGACGACGACGACAGGGGCCATGCCCTATTTTCGTTGTTGCGACGGCGGTATCTCCGCGTTCCGAGCCTTCAGAGAGCCAGGTCTCCGATATGCAGCGCGCCGCCGCGACTCAAGAATTCGGACGGAATTCTCCTCACGCCCCGCCCCGCCCCACCCCGCCACCCCCGAGTACACGGCGACGGCAAGAAGGCGCTACGCGGCGCTCCAGTCCCCGGAGTAGCGGTAGCCGTGCGCGTGCCACGCCCTGCCGTGCCACGCCCTGCCGTGCCACGCCCTGCCCTGCCCCTTTTTTGTCGCAGCCTGGCCACGCTCGTCGCTTTGCTCGTCGCTTGGCGCTCAAAGTAATTTTTCGCCCGTCGTCCTTCACCTCAAATAGGTTTAGCATGTTATTGCCTCGAACGTGGCGCGTGGTGGCGCGGCGGCGATAGATTCCTAAGCAGGGGAAGGTGTCCCGGACGAGGGGCCGCTCCGGACCGACCCGGACAGCCCCGGACAGCCCGGACACCGGAATTGAAAATAGCTGGGCTGCAGACTGCCTCCGAGAGTCGTTTTCGTCGCTTTGTCTCGCTCGCACCTGTGGGGCGCCCCATGAGTGCGACAGAGACAGAGCGACGAAAACGACTCTCGGCCTGCTGGGTGACACTCCACGACGTCCAGCCTCCTCGATTTGAGCCAATAAGAAGGCGACGGCCGCATGGAAACGGGTCCCGGCAGCGCCCGGCGAAAACCAGAACCGGCGGCCCCGGGACTCGAACCCGCCCCGCCCGTCCCGCTCGCTGAGACTCTGCCGGATCGGCCACGGGGGAAATGACTCACCGACGCTTTGCTCCGCGCGGCTCCGCGATGCTGCAGGTGCACACCGCCAACAACCTGCTGCTGCTCCACCTGGGCGTGGTGGACGTGTGCGTGGGGCTGGTGCTGGGGGTGCTGCTCGTGTGTGGGGGCGGCGGGGGCGGCGCGGTGGTGGGGCCCGTCAAGGCCTTCCCGCTGGACCTGGCCGGCCTGCCCCGCGCCGCCCCCTGCTCCATGCCCGGCTTCCTGCTGTCCGTGCTGCACCCGCTGGCCCTCTGGACGCTGTGCGGACTTCACACCGACCGCTACTTCGCCATCTCCACGCCGCTGCACTACGGCGCCAAGGTAGGGAAGGCACCAGCACTGCTGAGTTGAGCTTTCCTTATGGCTCGGCTGAAAACAGCCCCAAATCTTCGTGACCCCCTCTCCTCTTTCAAGATGGATTTTGGCAGTCTTTCTGACAAGGGGCCGTTGCCTGCAGGTGAGCACGCGCAAGGTGCTGTGGGGGCTGGCGGCCTCGTGGCTGGGCTCCCTGGTGCTGGCCGTGCTGGCGCTGCTGCCGTCGTGCGGGCCGCCGCCGTCCTTGCTGACGCTGTCCTCGGAGGGCGGCAGGCCGGCCGAGGCCGAGTCCTGGAGCGGCCCCAGGCCCGTGTCCTGGCCGCCGTCATGGCCGTCCTGGCCGCCGTGGGGGCCGGTGCTGCAGGCCGGCATCTACACCACCGCCACCCTGCTGCTGCCCGCCACCATCGTGCTCGTGTGCAACCTCAAGGTACCTTGGCCTCCCTGTGGGAACACCGCACAGTCGCCAGAAGACCAGAGGAGGCGGTCAAAATCCCGGACGCGTTTTGCCAGAGTCGCTTAATGGGACTCGAACCGAACGTGTGACCCCACCAATGGATTGCTCTCCGAACGAGGAATCCATTGGTGGGGTTACACGTTCGGTTCGAGTCCCATTTAGCGACTCTGGAGCTCAGAACGCGTCCGGGATTCTGGCCCACTGCGCTCCGATTTGCTAACTTTGGCGGTCGTCGCGCAGGTGCTTATGATCGCGCGGCACCACCGGCACCGCATCGCGTCCGCCATCTTCGAGGTGACGCTGTCGGCGCAGGTCACCATCACGCACCAGCGCAACCCCTTCGCGCCGGGCTACAACCCGGAGCAGGGCGAGCAGGGCCCGCCGGGCATCAGCCCCGGGGCGGCGGCGGCGGTGGCGGCGGCAGCGGCGGCCAAGTTCCGGAGCCGCTCCGCCCTGTGCCCGGTGCTGCAGGTAAAGGTTCAAGGGTTAAGTTTGCCCCCTCCCCTGAAGGAAGTGCTCTCTTGACCTGGGGAAGCGCTCTTAGCGTGGAGAAATGCTCTTGGCTTGACAGACATCGCAACCACACTCAACCCCAGGCACAAAAAAGAAACATGACCCTAAAAGGTTTTGAACCGCTGCCCTGACGTTCCTGGTTGTCGCCACAGCTGCTGGGGTCGCTGGTGCTGCTGTACTTCCCGTACTACGGCCTCATCCTCTGGGACGCGCTGGCCGCCAGCCACGCCGTCAAGGCGCCGCACCCGCACATCACCACGCTGGCCATCTGCCTCATCACCTGCAGCCCGCCCGTCAACGGGCTGCTGTACGGCGTCAAGAACAAGGTGAGCTGTCTCTCTCGCACCCCTAGAAGCCCTGGGTGACGCGCCGTGAGCGCGAGAGAGACAAGCATTGCCTGCAATCAGCCTCAGTTTTTCTGGAAGGGCTCTGAAAACTTTTCCCGACGTGATGCGTTTTTCGTTTCTGTTTGTAAATGCATACCGCCTTTGGCCTCCAGGTTCTCCGCAAGACGATCCAGAACTACTGGCGGAAGCAGATGTCCAAGAGCGAGGTGAACCAGGAGATCCAGGCGCGCACGCCGTCGACGTGCGGGTCGCGGCGGCCGTCGCTCACTCCGGGCGTGGCGGGGGCGAGCGGCGTGGCGGGGGCGATGTCCGGCGGGCTGGCGGGCCTCAACGGCAACCACGGCCTCGGCCACGGCTCCTCCACGCTGCAGCGCCGCCTGTCCGAGATCGTCCTGGAGCCGCTCCGGTCGTCGGTGAGCGTGGGCTCGGCCTCGCCCCGCGGCTCCAAGTTCCAGCGCCTCGCCGCCGACCTCAAGGGCCTCCAGGCGCTGCAGGGCCTCCACGCCGGCTCCATGTGGCGGCCGCGGCACTGGCTGCTCGGCCGGTCCCTCAACAGCATCGAGCAGCACGGCATGCCCGCCATGCCCAGGTCCGGCTCCATGAAGGACGGCTGGCACCACAGCTCCAACACGCTCCAGGTCTGTCACCAGCTCAGACTCTCCCAGGAGGTGTGGGACTCGTTACAGTGCCTAACCACGGTCTGCTACTTCCAGATCCCCAGCGTGGCCAGCAACGGCGACCTGGCGGCGGCGGGCGGCAACGGCGTGTGGCCGGGGGCGGCGCCGCGCGGGGGCAGCGCAGCCAGCCTGGCCGGCGCGGGGGTGGCGGGGGGCAGCTTGTTCGTGCAGCGCGTGCTGGGCCACTGCCACGCCAAGCCGCACGCCACCGCCAACAAGGCCTCCAGGGCCAACAACGTGCGCGGGCCGCGCCACTCGCCGTCGCTGCTGCTGGCCTCGGTGACGCGCCGGTCGCCACGGATCCTCATCACCAGGGCCTTCTCGGAGGAGAGCGAGGGCGCGCCGCCGGCCACCCCCACCAGCGCCATCCAGCACTCCACTTCCGCGTCGGCGCTCGTCAACGACGGCCACCACCGGCGCTGGCGGCGGCGCATCCGGTACCGCGACCAGGACGAGGACGCCGCCGACCCCCTGAGCGGGCCGCTGAGCGACGAGTCCAGCTCGCCGACGGAGCACATGGCCTTCAACGGGCCGCTGGGCGCGCTGAGGCACGGCGACGGCGACGCCGACGCGGACGCCGACGCGGACGGCGAGTACAGAGCGCTGCTGTTCAGCCCCATGTCCACGTCGGCCTGCAGCCCCGTCAGCTCCCCCGAGCCCATCGAGGAGCACGAGCACGAGGGGCTGTAGGAGAGCGCCTTGGCAAGCACGTTATTTTTCAGTGAAAATTTAAGAGTACTAATGGAAAAAGCCCGACCCTGGCTCTATTTTTGTTCCCAGATTTTCAATGTGTGAGTGCACACTTAAAATGTGCTCCTTTTTCAATTTATTGTTTTCAAAATTTAAGTGTTGTGTTTTATCTTTCTCTATGTGTAGTGTTTAGAAAATTTAGAATCATCACAATGTTTGGAGAGGTGATCCCTGCCTCATGTCACCTTTCTTCTACCTCTTGTCTACAAGGGTGGCTCATTCAGGAAGGAGGGAAGTACCATATCAGCTTCAAGTTAAAAAGCCAAGCAGTTCAAACTAGAGGCTATTAGGCTTTAGTCATGTGTAAATGTTCACTAGCAAGTACAAATGTTTTGTTTCAAGTGGTTGTCTTTATACGTTTTCTTCATGAAAACAAATTGTGTCCTAGAATAGCCTTTTGGTTCTTCCAAGTGCGCAGAGCTTGGTGTAACATAATCCTGCTTCTTAAGGTGAGATACCTTGCATTGTCACATTCCAGTGACTCCATGTGTGAAATGATAATCATTAGGAATATTACATGCTTTAGAAAAATGGCTACACACAATCTTGACCCCCCAAAACATGTTCATTTCATTTTAAAATATAAATCAGCAAAATTTAGTTATTTTAAAAATAGATGGTAATAGAAGATGTTAAGTTACCAACACAAAGTTCTTGGAATTATTACAGAGTCTATATTTTATCAACACTGCATTTATGTTCACTTTGATTCAAACCGAAACATGTGTGAACATTCTTTTGACTAGGGCTGTGACCATGTGCATGCAATGAGAAAATTTATCAATGCATTTTCTTTTAAGCATTTGACCTTGTATTTGCTCATGAGTGATAATTAAATTTGTAAGTATTGTTTTCTTTAATAATTGCTGTCCCTGTGATGTATGTTTTATTGTAAGGTAGCGCATATTCATCGTTGAAAGATGAGAAGCTCCAAAGAGCATGGAGAAGCCAACACTGCTGAGCAGAAACAAATGTAGCCAAAAGTTTACATCTTTTAAATTTGAGTGATTTAGGTGAAGCCCTCAAAGAAAGGCCTGCAGTTATTAAGGCTACCTGAGATCTAGAACTTTATTTTGCTGTGTTTAAAAGGTAGAATTTATGAAAACTATCTATAATTTGGAATTGATGGAAATAAAATATTTTGATGGAGCTAAAGAAAAGGCATACATGATTTTGTTATCGCAATCCCCACACACTTCATCACACCGCAGCACGAAGAATAATAAATAAGTATCATCAACCACAACATGCATTGGAATTCGAAACAGGGGTTTGGGATGGGCTCCTACAGTAGAAATTACTATGTTACGGTTCGAAACTGCTTACCTCTAGAACTCCTCGATGTTAACGGTATCACTCTGGCAGTACTGAACGGTGGGTTGGGCGTGGGCGGTGGTGGGGGAAGATTCGGTTGGCACCACTAACTTTTCGGTTGGCACAAGTGTAAAGAAGACCGTCGTTTTTAGTACCAACCTATAATGACAAATGCTTCCGCTTACACCTTTCAACCTTCACCAAGGAGGGAGAAAAAAAGAATGAATCACTGAAATATTCTTTTAAAACTGTTTAAAAAGAGTTAATTTTCGGTGCCTTTTTCTTACAAAAACTCTGGCATGTCAACATTTTTTTCTTGTTGTTTCGAACACAAAGTTGTGGCAAAATGGGGCGTTTTCTAGCAGGCGCTGTGTTTACATCGTCGACTAGGTTAGGTTGTCATCTGCTTCAGTTTGTCCACTGCAGAAACTGTATCATTTCTTTGACATTCCACGAAGGGATTTAATGTAATCCTGATTAACTTTGCTTCGATTATTGGTTTCATTGGTTTTCATCATGGGAGCCATTTTCGGAAAGCAGAAGGTTAAAAGCCGGGTGACAGAACAGGACAGAGCTATTTTGGTATGTTATTAAATGCATATGTCATTCATTTAGAAAATATTTTATTTGGAATCTCTATTTGCGTCAGACTCTATTCTGGGGTCATGTTCGATATTTATTCTAACCTCATATGTTTATCTGATGTTCTACTGTTGTTCTACCCTTCGTTCCAGCAATTAAAACAACAAAGAGACAAACTGAAACTTTACCAGAAACGTATTCAGAGCACGTTAGATAAGGACACAGAGATTGCTCGTACACTTCTACGTGATGGAAAGAAAGAGTGAGTCCTTATTGTACTTGGAGTGTCAACAACTTGCTTCATTTGTTAATTGTGTTGATAACCTTCCGTGTTGTTCTTTCAGTCGTGCGAGGCTTATACTTCGTAAAAAGAAATACCAGGAGCAGCTTCTGTCAACTGCGGATAGTCAATTGGAGAACTTGGAGAAGCTTACGCATGACTTGGAGTTCGCTGTCATTGAAACACAAGTATGTGCCAAGTTTTGTGTACATAATCTACTTGTTTGTGGCTATTTTCCTTTCACTCCTTGCTTTGAATTTACAATTTCTTTTCAGGTTATTGATGGTCTCAGAATCGGTAATGAAGCTTTGAAGAAAGCTAATGCTGTGTTTAGTATTGATGAGATCGAACAAATCATGGATGAGACTCGAGAAGGCGTGGAAAAACAGAAGGTTCGTTTGGATTTGTGTGTCTACTACCTCTTCAGTCAGGTTTTTATTGTTTTGGCTAAGCTAACCCCTGTTTTTGCAGGAGATTGATGAAATGATAAGTGGTGCACTCAGCGATCAAGATGAGGAGGATGTTTTGGCTGAACTTGATAGTATTATCAAAGAGCAGACAAAACAGGCTGAACCAGCCGCAACTGAAGATGAAGATATGGAGGAGCTTCCAGATGTACCGTCTGAGGATCCAGAAGAACGTGCAGGTAGTTTAAAATCTTGTGTTCCTTTTCTTTTCTTTAGAGTTCGATGTTTGTTTTTTCAAACGTTTTTTCAACTGTGTAATAATATCTATGTAACTTCCAGCCGCAAAGAAAAAGGAAAAGGTCAGCAGGCACAAGGAGAAGGTTGCCGTCGAAGCATAGCCCCATTCCTGGCACTGCTACAAAGACAATCTGGCACTCAGTTGATCTCGTCCAAGTGTGCTTTGATTGTATGTGCTGTTGAACCGTCCTAGTTTGTGTCGGTTCTTTCAGTGAATTCTTTTTTAAAATTCCTCTTCTATTTGTCTGAAAGAACAGCTTGCATGTCCTGATGCTTGTAGAAAACTTCTGACAGATATGAATGGAGTCTTTATGAAACGCCTGTGTGATCCTCTCTTGTCATTTGCTTTTTTGTTTGCTGACCACTTTGTTATCTTCATTTGTTATTCTATGTGTGTTATTTTAATTGTAAGATGCCCTCAGAAATCTTTGACTTTACTTATTTCAATCAAATGCAAAATTAATGGGATTTGATTGTCAACACAAAAGAATAATTGAACTATAGAAAGCTAAAAAATAATATGAAGTAATTATCTCTAATGTAGGCCAGCCTCAGTTGGAAACCAGACAGCAAAAGTTAAGTCTGATTTTATAATTATTTATTTTATTGCCTCTCCCAACTTTTAAAAATCAATTTATGCTATTTTAATGATAATAATAGTAGTAGAAGAGGACTCTATGTATATTCGACAGGATTCTGTCCATTCTGTATTTTTCTATGCAAGTTATTTTATATTGTTAAGAGAATCATGTAATTTTTTTTTGTTCTTGTACATTTTTACATGTTCTGTGCTTTCAACAATTTGTGTTGTAAATAGAATGGATGCATTTTAAAAGGGTCTTGGAATAATTTTCTTTGCTGTGGCACAATGTCAGAAAAACAGTCCATTTATTATAAAAATAAAACAACATGTCAAGTATATACCAAACTCAAGTCACAACACGATCATTTTACTTTGTGCATTCTCACCAACAGGCTTGCTGCTATCGTGAGAAGCTATCACAATTTCAAGAAGCGACTATTTAAGACAATGGAGGAGCTGAGGAACACGTGAGAAACCTGTTCTTTCTCAAAGGGTTACTGTAGTGCGGTCAAAATAATATGCAATGCTCAAAAATTTGCAAAAGCGAGGTGGGGAAAGCCGCTTTACTCGGAACCACAAAGATCACAAAAAATTGAAAAATAAATCCAAGCTTAGCAACATGAATAATTGTTGTGCGCTTGACCACCTGGAAGGTAGGCAACCAGTCAGGCAGGCACGTTCAACGGGTCAGGCTACCCTACGTACTGCAGGGGTTGCAGTCTGAGAATGCACTAAAATAACACAGTGACTGCTTCACTACAGGCATGGCCCGTTATCACATTCATGTATCGATACTTTGACATTATAATACAAAAGATACACCCTCTATCAGTCCACCCGCTCGACAATCAATGACTAGTTTGCAAAACGTTTTGTAAGTCCTTCCGCCCGCGGGGGTTCCCGTCTGCGAAAGTGGAATGTTTTCACTATATTGAAAGACTAGCATTTTCGCGTGTGCGCAACGAAACTCAAATCATCATAAAAAGTACGTATTGCTCATGGCACAGTGTTGCTTGCGAGGCTCGCCGCACCGCTCTGGGCCGCCCCGTTGCTGCAGCAGGCTTCAGCTCGTAAAGGCGGTGAAGCTGTCGGGGCGGTGCGGTGCGGGCGAGGCGAACCACTGCGTCGCCCAGGCCCGTGCCGCCGTGTCGCCGTGCCGCAGGTCTCCCTTCGGTCGAAGAGACTCGAACGCGGCGAAGCGAAGCGCTGGTGCACCCCGGCCAGTCCGACAGTGCCCACACAGCTGTTTTTAGGGTCCATTGGACTTCTCCACCCTGTGCATGGGGGGTTTCTTTTTGGTTGGGGGGAGGGGGGACCGCCAGTTCCAGTGGCCGCGTCCCCCCTCTCGCGGCACTCCCTGCAGTGCCGACGGCCGGCCTACGCCCTGGCCAAGGGCTCGGAGTCCGCGGAGCAGGACGTGCCGTCGGGGGCCGGCGTCCTGGTGGTGGGCGTCCTGGTCGTCGTCCTGCTCGACGACGTGGAGGCCCTCGGCGCGGCGGGCGACGCCTCGCTGCTGCTGCTGGCGGCGAAGGCCGAGCTGGAGGCCCGGCTGGGCCGCCGCGGCGGCGGGGACGGCGACGACGGCGCCTCGTCCACTTCGGACACGCGCAGCTCGTCGTCCTGGCCGCGGGACTTGGGCAGCAAGGCGCCTGCACGGAGAGCACAGGTAAGTACACCGTAAAAGCAAAAAACCTACTGCCTCCTTCTTCCTTCGACAGCAAAAAAACTGTTTAAAGTTCCACTAATCAAATATTTTTTCAACAGTAAGGCAAAAATTGCAGAGGAAAAATTTTTCCATCAGTCGAATTTTGGAAAAATAAAAATTAAATTATGTTGTAGCTGCGAGTGATTTTGGACAGTGGCCCATACACGCGCTGGGCGCAAGCCACTGGCCGACCTACAAAGTGGTGTCCGCAGAGAGTCTCCGCCAGAGACCGCGAGGGCGCGAGGCGAGGCACCGCGTCGATAACACGTTCCTAACCGCCCCGGGTGGCTACAGTGTAAGACCGTAAGGCGCTAACGAATCTGTCCGGTCTCGGCCTGTCCGGCTTTATCCGAACTTTCCAGAGTCTGCAGGCCGATTATTCTCTCTGTCCGTGTCTCTCTCGCGCTCGTGGGGCGTCCCGCACCGCGGGGGTGCGAGAGAGACAGAACGACGGGCACTGTTTGGGCAATATCGGTCTCTGCTCGCACTCACGGAGCGTTCCGCAAGACTGCGAGAAAGAGAGCACTGTCTCCTACGGGACGCCCCGCGAGTGCGAGAGAGACAGAGCGACAGGCTGTCTCTGTCGCACCTGAGGCGTGGCCGGGCGGCGAGCCGGGCGGCGTGTCTGGCGGCGGCACGGCCAGCAGCTCCTCCTCGTGGCGCTCGTGCTCGTTGGCCAGCCAGAGCAGCGCGGGCGACAGCTTGATGGCGTCGTCGTAGGACGGCGGCTTGTCCGTCACCGAGTCGTAGTCGGGCGGCTTCTGCGCCGACTGCGCGGCCACCGCGGAGGACGTCCGCTCCAGCGTGATGAAGTGCACGGGGTCGCGCCCCGCCTGCGTCGAAAAAGGAAATCGTCACTTTTCCGCTTTGATTTTGAGTCTTTTTCTGGTGTCGTCGAAACGTTTGCGCGGGCTGGGCCTACCAAAGTGGGCTAGAAGACCGGCGGAGGTGGCCAAAACTCTAGACGCGTTTTGAGCTCCACAGTCGCGAAGCAGGACTCGAACCGAACGTGTGACCCCACCAATGGATTCCTCGTTCGGAGAGCAATCCACTGGTGGGGTCACACGGTCGGTTCGAGTCCCATTTAGCGACTCTGGAGCTCAAAACGCGTCCGGGGTTTTGGCCGCCCCCCGGCTGGGCCCAGGGCTGGCGTACCAGGGCCGGGTTGGCGTGCGGGTGCGCCTGCCCCCAGGCGTTCTGGCGGTGCGCGCCGGGCCGCAGCCAGCAGCAGATGGCGAAGCACAGCAAGATGGCGCCCGACACGACGCAGGTCACCCCGATGTAGCGCACGGGCTCCGTGTAGTTCTCGAACAGCCCGACCCAGTTGAGCAGCCCGCCGAAGCACAGCAGGGTCATGCCGAAGCGGTAGGGGCGGTGCGCCTCGCGGGGCATCGTGCTGCCCGTCATGGCCTGCGAGTGCGTCTGCGTCGGCATTCTGAAACAGAATCGGAGTCGTTGCAACACCAGCCGGTCACCAGTCAACCAGTCAACCGTGGCACGCCAAAAAGAGCCTTCTGTCTCCTGGCTCCGCACAGTGGGGCAGAAGACCGGTGCAGGCGGCCAAAACTGGACGCGTTTTGAGCTCCAGACTAGTGTGAGAGGGACAGCACTGTTCCGAACGAGTCTGCTGGGACAAGTCGAATCAATATCGATCTTGCCATTTGGAATCGACCAAGATAAAAAACAGTTCACGAAACCAGAAAACATTCCAAGGAAAAGGTGCTGAAATGGGGTCTCCCTTTGTCACGCTGGCTTAGGAAGCCCAGTTTTTGTGACCCATTTCTTAATCAAGTTTATTCTATGAGACTTCCTCTTATCTGCCTAGACAAGCGCGAAGTGTAGAAGCTGCCCCCGTTTTGGCCAGCTTGTCTGTGGACAATAGAGAAAGGGTATCCGTCTTTGACAATGCTTTTTGACATGGAAAGTAGGCGAAAGGTGCGGTAAAATCCATCCAACAAGGTGCATACGAAACATCACAGTGAGGCACCTGGAGTCTCTGGCATTCCAAGACTGTTTTGGCTGTTCCTGGAGAAGTCATCAGCCAGAGCCAAGGTGCACGACTGTTGACTGATTCCGAGAGTCGTTTTGGCCGCTCTGTCTCTCCCGCACCTATACGCGACGCGCCGCGAGTGCGAGAGAGACAGAGCGACGACTCTCGGAGTCAGTCTGACTGTTTGGGAGGAAAACAACGAGTGGGAGTGTGCGACTTGTTTGTCAAAGCACTCGTCTTGGAGCCGCCGCCGTGCCGCCGTGCCGCCCGAACACGTTTCTCTCGCAAACGGTACGTTTCCGTCGAACCAGTGTGGGAGCCTATTACCCGTGCAGCAGTCTATCGTGCTCGTCGGAACCACGCGCTCCGCGACAAGGCGAGGCACACACTGGAAAACGGTTTTGCAGTGCCGCGGGGTTCGAACCCGCGCCCCGAGGACGCCGCCAGTTTCGGCGGTGGGGCCGCGGAAAGGCCAAGGACGGGCTGCGGGCTGCTTCCGGACAGTTTCACGCTGTCTCTCTCGCACTCGTGGGTTGTTCCGTGGGGTGCGAGAGAGACAGAGCGACGCGTTGGCGCCTCGCGGCCCCGGAGGCCCAAGGAGGCGGTGCAGTCCCTGGCGTGCCTGGGCGTGCTTCGCCCCGCGGCCATGGCACGGCCGGCACGGCCCAGTCGCTCCGTCTCTCTCGCACTCCCACGGCGCGCCGGCCGGCTGCGCGTCCTCGTGCCCCAATCGCCCACTGCGGCCTTTCGTGGCCAAGGACGAGGATCGCCCGGCCGGCCATCCTGCCGACTAATTTCTCATTTTTGTTTCAGCCGCTCGATTGCACGTTCTTGCCCCCGCTCTCGGCCGCGCCGCCTCGTCTCTCTCGCACTCGCGGGGCGTCCCGTAGGGCCGCGAGAGAGACGGGGGGACTCTGCTCGGAGTCCTCCTGCTGGGAATGAGTATGAGGAGGCACACCCCTCGCGGTGACTCGACGAAGTGCCAGCCGGGCCGCTGCAGCGCGCGCCGTGCCAGCGCTATGCCGAGCTAGACTAGGAGGCTAGGCGGGGCTACGCCGTGGCTGCGCCATCGCGGTAAAAGTCTCATCACGGAAGTGGCCGCCTGCCAAGGACGAGGGCGCCTGCCAGGTAGGCAACCCGGACAACGCCCACGCTCGACGGGCCGGCCTATCTGCACCTCGTCGGGCGCTTTCGGGACGCGGGTCTCGGAAACGGCAACACACACGAGCAGGAAGCCCGAGAGGAAACAGGTTTCAGACCCATTTTCCAGCACTTGTCGTCCTCCTCGCAGGAAGCCCGCACAGTGGGCCAGAAGATCGGTGGAGGCGGCCAAAATGCTAAACGCTATTGAGCTGCAGAGTCGCTAAATGGGACTCGTTCAGAGAGCAATCCATTGGTGGGGTGACACGTTCGGTTCGAGTCCCATCTAGCGACTCTGGAGCTCATCTAACTCATCTAGAGTTTTGACCGCCTCCGCCGATCTTCTGGCCCACTGTGGGTCGCCACCGATAACGAATTGGGGGCCGCGGAACCCTGACCTACGCCAACCCGAGCCAATACACCGGGCCGGGCCGCCGCTAGGCCGCCGCCTGAACGCGCTCACGTCTCCCGGCTGCCATTTCTCGCTGGGTCAGTATTCAGGTCGGGCGTTGCGCGTCTCGCTGCGTCCCTCCCTCTCTCTCTCTCTCTCTCTCTCTCTCTCTCTCTCTCTCTCTCTCTCTCTCTCTCTCTCTCTCTCCTTCTATCTCCGCCATCTCGTCGCTTTGCCCGCAGCGGGCACGGCACGGCACGGCACGGCACGGCACGGCACGGCACGTCTGCCTATGGCCCACTTTCAGCGCGGCGGCGCGCTGCTGTGATTCATTTCCCGCCAATGAAAGAGTTTAGCCGATTAAAAAGAATGGATTCATCTCGGCGAGACCGAGGCGGGCGAGGCGGGCATCCGTCAAGGTTGCAACGCGATAAGGCGGCGTGTCAGCCGGGGTCGCCGCGTAGTCAGGCGTAGCGCCGCGTAGGCCAGGGTAGCAAAGACAACAACAAAGACCGCAAAAAAGACAAAAACAAAAACAAAACCGGCAGCACACGAGGCGGCTCCACACCTTGTGATTACCCTGTTGGCGGGTCGTTGTCTCCGGAGATTAAGTCCGCGGCGGGTCGCGTGCAGGCCTCGCGCCGCCTCGCTTTGCGCCGCTTTGCGCGACTTTACAGCCGAAAAGTGGAAAACAGGGCCGAAATCTGAACCGACAGTCCGGAGTAGCGGCACACGTGGCGCCCAGTTCGACCCGGCCCGGCACAGCCCGGCCCAGCCCGCCAACGGGATCGGATCGGAGCGTGTTTCCTCCCAACGGAACCCGGAAGCGTCGCGACTCGCACGCCGTTCGACACGCCGCACAGTGGATTTGCCAGAAGACCGGTGGAGGCGGACAAAGACGCGTTTTGAGCTCCAGAGTCGCTGAATGGTACTCGAACCGGGCAGGTAATCAGGGTTGGAATCAAAAGAAATCAGGGTCGGACCAACAATACAGAGGATCGGGTTAAAAGTAATTAGGGTGTCGGGAGGGACCGACCAATAGTAATCAGGGTCGGGTCAAAAGTAATCAGGGTCCAGCCAAAAGTGATCAGGGTTGGATCAAAAGAACTCAGGGTTGTGCCCTAAAGTAATCAGGGTCGAACGAACTGAGGGTTGGGCCCAAAGCAATCAGGGCCGGAATACAGCTGCCGATAGCTTTCGTTATTTTTCCGCGTTGTTCTCCGCTCTACGTTACCGTGCTTCGACTTTCGACCGCACGCTGCTAGGCGCTGCTAAGCCCGGCGGATTGGCCCGGCGGATTGGCCCGCTCGGCTCGCACGCTGCGGCGACGCGGCGACTGATCAGTCGGCAGGTTCGCGATAAACACTCGAGCCGCTTATCTCGCGCCATATCATTTCGGCAAGGAAAACGTGACGTCCTGACGCTTCCGTGGCGACGCTGTGGCGGCCCGAGTCGGCTCGCTCGCTCTCCGTCGCACCGCGGGACCAGAGCGAACCTAGCGTCTCTCTCTCTCTCTCTCTCTCTCTCTCTCTCTCTCTCTCTCTCTCTCTCTCTCTCTCTCTCTCTCTCTCTCTCTCGCAATCGAAACGAGGTGCGCGCGCACGCAGCCTATCAAGGTGGAGCGTTTGGGCAGATAGGCTGTTGTCGAGCGCGGATGTGTTTTCCACATTTCGCTATCACTGTTAGGAGAAGATTTTCGGCCGTCATAGCGAATGATAGCGCGACATCGAGGTGCGGCAATCAAACGCGCCGAGTGCAATGTAGAAATAGTAAACAAAAAATTTTCAAAAAAAAAAGCGTGGGCGTAGACGTGCTATCTGTGAAAGAGCTCTTGGAACGATAGCATCTGCTACCTTTGAGAAGGACAGGGAAGCTTTCTTCCAGCGACTGCGTATCAATGGGCAAATATCAAACGAACGGATGAAAAAAAATCTCGAATTCCAGGTTAGAATTGGAGGAAAAAATGTGCGTCCATTTTTTCCACAAGTTTAAAATGTGATAAATTAGTTTTGAAACTCTTAAATTTTCTTTTTGGCGTGCTGCAAGGACTGAGAGGGTCCCCGTGGCAATCACGTGCCTTGTCCTCTACAATGTACAAAGGGGGCGTTTGTTTCGTAACCGCTTTGGTTCGTAGGACGGCGGTGATAAAAGACTGAACGATGTTAAGCCCGGGTAAGTGACGCGGGCTGACGCCACCGCCGCGTGGCGCGAGGGGCGCGAGCTAGGCCCGGCCCGGCCCAGCCAGACTTAGTGAATGAGTTGGCACCGGCGTGTTAAAAGCGGGCCCTAACGAGCCCCTCCTATGTTTTCCTCGCCTCTCGGTTTTGTTTCCCTGGCCAATTGGCGACAGAGTACCACGGGGCTAGTCCTGCCACCAGGCAACCAAGCAACCAACCACCACACTGGTGTAACCTCTGTCTCACCTCCAGCACGGCCCCGTATCAAGATCTTTCCATTATTTTCCCATTACCGACCGGCCCGCTCGCTCCACCCTGCCGCCACTTCAGCCCCGTCACGCCACGGCTCGCCGCTTTGCTCTGACCGCTTCACGGTTTCCTATTCCCAAATAGTTGCAAAAGTTGATAAATGCGTCGTAATTTTTTAAAAGAAATCTTCTTTTTTTTACAGACGGGTGACTAATTTCTCTACTAAATAAACTACGATAAGGAAACTTGTGGACGCACGTAACTATTGCTGGGTTGGAGTGGGTGGCTCGTACCCGAGGCCCGAAGAGTACAATGGGAACCATTAAAACGATTGGGCGCAGTGTTGGGGCGCATCGATTCGAATCGAACATGGAATACGGAATGACGGAGTGGCCACAGTGTTGGCCGTGGCGCGCGGGGAGAGAGAGAGAGAGAGAGGAGAGAGAGAGAGAGAGAGAGAGAGAGAGACAGAGAGAGAGGCGCGTGCCGACACGAACCTGGGGGCCCCGCGCGGCTCTGGACACAACAAAAACAGCACCGTGGCATTTTTAAATCGCCGTAGATCGAAGTTCCAGATTCACATCGACGCGGCCAACCGAAAAACTACATCAAACGCTCTTCACCCACATTAACCTGCAGCAAGTTGGTCACCAAGGATTGACATCCAGCTAGCCCCGACCGGGTCCCCCAAGAGGGACTGCTTTAGGGATTTCTGAGTGTTGTCCGCTGGAAAATCCCCTGGACTGTCTGTTTCACAGTGTGGTCATTGGGCAAGGCGCCACGCGAAAAGCCAGCCCCACCCCCTATAAAACAGATTGGCCACGGTTCGCCATTTTCCATTGGCGTGTTGCCGTGCCGTGCTGGCCGTGCCCCACGAGGCGTCCGTTTTCACTGCGCACGGAAAGGTGCCGTGCGTGTGCTAGCGTGCTATCGGGAGCTCTTTGGCGGGGCGATTCGGCGATTCACTACAGTGGCGTTGTGCGGCGTGGCGCGGCGCGTGGACCGGCTGGGCCGCCCGGCCTGGAACCGTGTTTCCATATCGTTCGCCAGGTGACTCCGTTTTTATTTGTTGTTGTTTTTTTCCGGGTGGGGTTTTGTCTATTGGCGCGGCTCAACATAATGGAGGATTGCGTCGTCGGGAAACCGCCGAGCCGAACCGGCGCCTTGAGGAGGTCCGAGGAAACGGACGAGGCCAAGGAAAAATTCCACAGCCTGGAACGGAAAATGCGCGGTTCTCTCTCCGCTCGGGGCGCGCGGGTTCCGCGGTTCGAACACTGACCGTCCCAATTTTCCTCGTTCCTCTTGGTGGCCCGCGGGGACGCCGGGCCTGGCCGGGTCGGCGAGGACCCCAGCCAGGCAGCGGTCACGACCCGACGGGGAATATCGACCGTGGAGCCCTCTGTCGTGTGCAGGTAACGAAAGGGGGAGGGGGGGAGGCACTGCACCGTCTGAGCGGTCTGAGCGGCCGGCATGGTGGCGGGCCAGCGGGCCGGGCCGGCCGGGCCATACCGACCCTGTCTGGCCCAGTCCGGCTTACGGCCCTCCAACGGGCTTCCAGGCGGTCTACATGTCCACCTAGCGACTGGCGATCGATGGGGCATGGGCGCCGTGGGCCCCACGAGGCCCCCGCGGGGGAAGGCCAGGAAGGCGCGCCGACGCCGTGGTCAAGGCCCGGCCGAGGGCCCCGCCGAGGGCCCCGCCAGGGCCCGGGGTGGGAAGGGGCCTAAGGGGGCGGCCGGCGCGCCGCCCGAAACTCCGCAACCCGCACCAAAGCTATCCTCGAGCGAGGCTATTTAAAACGGGGCGCGGCAGCGACGCCTGACGCACGCCGACCGGCCGGACCGATTTAGTCTTCCCGCCAAAAGGGAGGCTGCTCATTGGCTGCAGCACGACCGGGCGGGACGCCCAGCGAGTGCGAGAGAGACACTCCCAATCGGCCTGCAGCAGTCTAGCCTTGAATTTGAAATGCGCGGGCCACTCCCGCGGCACGTCTCTCGAGCTCGGTCTTCCCCGCGGGTGCGAGAGAGACAGCAAGCTGCGGTGGCCGCAGCCTGCGTCCAAAGTGCTCGGCGGCGGCACCCAGGCCGGCACCGCCAGGCCGGCACCTCCAGGAAGGGGACAACCACGGCACTGCACAGCACTGACATCACCGGTCAGCGCCAGTCAGCGCGCGGAGCGGCCACTCAGTATCTTCTGGTGTCTGTCTGCTCGACGAGCGGAGCAGCCAGCCAGCCAGCCCGGTTGTCACTCCAAGTTCATCCATCAAGAGGGCTTATCGTGCCACTACGTAGGGCATGCCGGCAGGGCGGCTAGGTAGACTTGCGCAAGGAGATACCGAGGTTCGTCGCACTCACACAGATTTCGGTTGAGGTTCAGGGTGCACCACAGGACGGGACGTCTGGCCCGAAGGAGCGGGACCGTCTCCATTTGAAGGCACGGACAGAGGGCACTGACGCGACTCGGACGGAACAGGGACTTCGCTCCGGTTGGCTGGCTTATCGCGGTGGAAATCCTGTTGTATCTAAATCCCCCGCGCCACTGGTCTGATGCACTCTGCGTTGCTAGGTGCACGACGTACGTACGCAGCGCGCGCGCTCACGCACGCACACACACAGACACACACGCAAACGCACACAGTGGCAGCCTGTTTCGCAAGCGACTCGATGTGGGGTCCTCGTCCTTTGCACTGCCGAGCCGCGTCGTCGGCGACCCCGCCCTCCCTGCGAACTGATTCCGGAACGGTGCTTCGCCTTCCCTCTCGCACTCCAACGAGAGGCCCCATGAGTGCGAGAGAGAGAGAGACAGGGCGACGAAATTGCCGCTCGGAATCAGTCTGGGAAGCCCTAACGTTGTAACGGGTCGCCCATGCCATTGCACCACGTCCATCCCGCCGCACCCAAACAAGGCACGTCTCTCTCTCTCTCTCTCTCTCTCTCTCTCTCTCTCTCTCTCTCTCTCTCACTCAGACGCAGTGATTAGGACGACACGGTCGAGACACTTTTGGGGGCCACGAAACAAACCAGCACATGACAGTATGGAATCGATCCCCAAACCGTAAAGCTGAAGTAATTTTATGGCGATGTTGCTATATCAGGTATTAGAATCTCTGAACCTAGTGGCGTGAAAACTATGCGCTGCGCG
Organism: Thrips palmi; assembly: GCF_012932325.1. Lineage (NCBI taxonomy): Eukaryota > Metazoa > Arthropoda > Insecta > Thysanoptera > Thripidae > Thrips > Thrips palmi. Next base: position 16,527,600 of record NW_023144627.1, on the reverse strand, counting down.
CACGAGGCTGGTACGTGAATGACAGTGGAGTACACACACGAGTAACAGGCATGGTGGGCAGTCAATGAAGCGCGCGCACACACACACGCACACACGCACGTGCGCGCTGTTACCGTGTGTACACTGCATGCACGGCGTAGACACACGTTTCGGTGTAAACACTTTCAACGCGTGCCACGTGTTCAGGGTTAGCACACACAGGAAAACAGCTTTTGTCCAGAGATTACTTTTTCTCCCCCGATAACCTTCGATACACCAGAAAAATGTCTGGCCGTTTCAGCATCTAGAGTTGACGATGTCTTTTGGTGTAACACTCATCTATGACAGCGAAATTCGATGCATTTGTTTCGTAGGCTGCCAGTTTGACGTCCATAATCTGGATGACAAAGAACCAACCGGTCGTGGACCTACCCGTCGGACAGGAAGTGACCACCGAATCCGCGCCGCGGCTCTGATTCATTTTGGACAGCTGTCAGAGGATGATGATTCACCCGAGAGGGCAATTCGCTCATTGCGACATCGGTACGACAACTATCTATCCACACCGGCAGATAAAAGTACAGGAAAAGTACGTAACATGTGTGGTCAATTGATTTATCTTTACCGTGACCGTGAGTGCCTTGCTAAATGACGAGGTGTTTCCTTTGTAAGCTCAACGTATGCTCAAAATACTTTGGTATGTACTTTGGTTTGTAAGACGTGAGGTTTACAAAGTGCACAATTTTCGCAGTGGGCGGGCGACTGTTGTTGGCAGCGCTGCTTGTTTCGCCACCGTGAACCAACCTTCCCGGCACGCGGCGCGCGCGGCGTCACCAGCCTGTTGATGAAGACGACGTCGGGGCGGGCTGCCTGGCTTGTCCACAGGTGGCTGCACCGCTGCCGCCGCTGCCGCGGCTCGAGGACGTCCCGGTGGTGCAATCCCTTGGCTGCAGCCGCTCCAGCCGCTCCAGCGGGCCAGACCAGCCAGACGACGTCCACCAGAGGCACGCCAGAAACACGCCAGGGTCATTCGCTTTGCCCGCGCGTGCCTGCGTGCCGCGGGCCGTGACGGCGTCAGTCAGGACGGCGGCAACGGTGTCGCGGGTTCGAGGTTCGAGCACCGCCGCCGAAGGTTTTAGTCTCTCGAACAGTGCACTTTCAGTTGTGACACTGCCGGGGGAATGACCGAAAAAGCGCGCCAAGTTGCCGCTTTTGAACGACGAGTTGTCTGTCTGTCCACTTTTGCTGCCTTGGAAGCACACTCCACTTGCACGCACACACACACACGCACAGAACACTGTGTCACTTCGTCACTCGCGTGCCAAGTCGTGACCGTCGTGACCGAGCCCGGCGCGTCACGCCGCGTGTCTCTCCAGACGCCGCGCTCGGGCCAAAGCGATCCGTCCGCCCTCGTCCGTGGCCGCCGTCCCACTGCCCGGGCCGCGGGCCGGCTGGCCGCGGGGGCCCAGAGCCGAGCCGAGCCGAGCCGAGCCGAGCCGAGCCGAGCCGAGCCGAGCCGAGCCGAGCCGAGCCAAGCCGAGCACCGCGACGACCACCGCGCCGTCGGCGTCGCTCTGGCATTATGACGGGACGGGTGTCGACGCCGCCGAGAGAGACAGAGAAATGGAGAAAGAGATACACAGAGAGAGCAGAGAGAAAGAGACAGATGGAAAGAGAGAGCAGAGAGACAGAGAGAGAGAGGAGAAGGGCTGGCGGCGGAGCAGGGGAGGGAAAGTGCAGGCAGTGCGTTCGACGGTTGTTCGACGCCAAGGTGCGGTGCTGAACACCTGCGCCCCGTCCCCTTTGTACTTTGTGCACGACGTTGTAGTGCGTGGACGTGGTGGACACGGGCACTGCTTGTTGTGGGTCCGGCGTGCTGTGAGCGCAGGGTTAGGCGCAGGAGAGGCGCAGGTGGGTCTCAAATAGGACATGTCGCTGGAAATGGAGCACCTATAGGCGACCGAACCCCGCAGCTAGTTTCACTGAAGTAAGATCCTTTCAGTTTGTCTCACAAAAGTGCTCGTCCTGTGAAAAATATTATTAATTGTTAATTGTTTTTTAGTTTTTCACGTCGAAATGTATAATTCTTTAAACGATACCAGTATGCTAGGTACGCCTAACTTATCAGTGTGTGTGGCGGACCTTCCTTTTTTTACGTACATGAAACTCAGTAGCTACGAGAAAGAGAACCCCTTTTCGCTGTGGCACTTTGATGGAGGCACCTTTTGCATTCCCCCTGTCCGTCTCCCCGAGCCCATAACTCTTAATATTAGCATCCCCCCCCCCCCCCCCCTCGCTCCACGAGGCCATCGTCCTCGACTCCGCGAAGGGAAAAGTGAATTGGCCGTGACCATATTATTTCGAGTCGTATTGCAATGCCGCCTGGAGAGGAAGGGGGAGGAGGGGGAGGGGAAGGGCGTCTGAGAGGGAGGGAGGGAGGGAGGGAAGCAACCCGTACAAAAATAAATGCCTCTAGAGTGTCTCGAGCCGAGACACTCTAGAGACGTTCTGGAGACGATGTGGAGACGGTCTGGAGACACTGAGGAGGCAAAATCGGAGACACTGTCGAGACGCTTTGGAGACACCGCCGAGACAGTGCGGAGACGTCGGGAGTTTCTCGACACTGTCTCTATTCTGTCTCGAAAAGGAGACACTCTGGAGACGTTCTGGAGACACTTTAGGGAGACGATCTAGAGACAGTGCGGAGACACTGTCGAGACGCGCGGCGGGAGCGCCGGCCGCCTCCCCCCTCCTCCCACGAGACGGCGTGGAGACGCTTTGGAGACATTCTAGAGACACAACTGGCTCCCCTCCAAACAAAAACTGAAGCCGGCGCCGCACTGGGCGGATTCGACCCACAGACTGCCAGCATCACAACACGGATGGCTGACGTCGGAGCGCACTCGGCCAAAGTGACGCTCCTTAGAGGAGGTCTGCCGACGCGCATACACATGGTTCGGACCAGCGGCAACACTCTACGCGGCCACCGCTGTCGTTTTACTTAAAACATCTTGGTTGTCAGCACTATGTTCGTTTCTCTGTTTAAATACCCCGTTCTCTGAACGTTCCTTTATTCAAATGCACCGAAAGTAATTACTAAATGAATAACACTGCATGAACTTCACGTGACAGCGGTCGCCGCGTGGAGTGTAGAGTGTTGCCGCTGGTCCGAACCATGTGTATGCGCGTCGGCAGACCTCCTCTAAGGAGCGTCACTTTGGCCGAGTGCGCTCCGACGTCAGCCATCCGTGTTGTGATGCTGGCAGTCTGTGGGTCGAATCCGCCCAGTGCGGCGCCGGCTTCAGTTTTTGTTTGGAGGGGAGCCAGTTGTGTCTCTAGAATGTCTCCAAAGCGTCTCCACGCCGTCTCGTGGGAGGAGGGGGGAGGCGGCCGGCGCTCCCGCCGCGCGTCTCGACAGTGTCTCCGCACTGTCTCTAGATCGTCTCCCTAAAGTGTCTCCAGAACGTCTCCAGAGTGTCTCCTTTTCGAGACAGAATAGAGACAGTGTCGAGAAACTCCCGACGTCTCCGCACTGTCTCGGCGGTGTCTCCAAAGCGTCTCGACAGTGTCTCCGATTTTGCCTCCTCAGTGTCTCCAGACCGTCTCCACATCGTCTCCAGAACGTCTCTAGAGTGTCTCGGCTCGAGACACTCTAGAGGCATTTATTTTTGTACGGGAACTCCGAAAGAACAAGGCGTCGTCGATGCGCCTGCCGTGTCGCCGTGACCCGCCGCCGCGCCGCCAGCAGGCTGTTTCCGTGCGGCCGACTTTCGTGGCTCCGTCTCTCTCGCACTCGTGTGGCGCGCCGTGGTGGTGCGAGAGAGACGGAGCGACTGCAGCAGGTCGCGTTAAACGAGGCGGTAACGACGCCGGCAATCCCAGCCCGGGCTTTCTCCCGAGTCCCGGCAAGGCAGCCCGCGGTCCGGGCCGTCCGGGCTGCGTCTCTCTCGCGCTCCCGCTGCGTGCCGCGCAGGGGCGAGAGAGACAGAGCGACGATGCATTCTCTTTTGTTGCTCCGCGTTTCTCGTTCTTTGGCGGCGCTAGACGAATCCAGATCCAAAGGATTCCAGTGATGCTGAACGGAGACGGGAATGGAAACTCCCGCACCCGACCGCCACAGCCAGAGCCACAGCCAGAGCCACAGCCTGGCGACCGCCGCGAGCCGTTTGAGTGACCAATTTTGATTACAAAGGCTCTCCAAGAAGTGCGATTAAAACCCCCCGTCAAAACAAACAACCGACGACAAGGACTTGCAGACTTGCACCTAATGAACGTGCGCAGCAGAAGTAAAAGTGCCTTTCTGCGCGCAATGGGTGCAGTGTGGTGGCAGTGGATGCGGAGTCCCTGCTACGTCGTTCTGGAAGACGATGGTTTTTGTCGAGTGTAGATCCTTGCAATCCGGTCCAAGTCATTACCCTCCCCCTAAAAAAAAACCAAAAAGAAACCAACAAAAAATAACAAAAAAAAAACCCACAACAGAACTTCTCCAAAGGCAAACAATTAACAAGCAAATAACGAGTTCTCTTCGAGACTGGCTGGCGCGGCACGCCCCGGTGCAGGCAGAGGCGTGTCAGTGGGTGAAGGAGACGCAACTGTGGCGCGCGCCTCCATTTGCGTACGTCTGAGTGCCGAAGGCAAAATTTGAATGTGACCTCGGAAGTATTTTTAAAACGCCAACACGCATTGAGACACGCTTACATGCAACTGTGAAGGAAGTAGTAACTATAAGCGCTCGTGGAGAGTTGATTCGCATACGGTCACATCACGTAAAGACTGCCGCCGTCAGACCGCCGTGGACGGATTGTTCTCGGCATGACGGTGCATGCGGGGGCGAGTGGACACACCACTGATAGCACACGAGTGCTACCTCTCCACTCCGAAAGCGCGAAAGCGCTTGCACAACACCGGTGGCATCGTCACATCCAGTGACATCAGCCACCTGGATTATCTGAGACTGGCGGGGGCCATCCGCCTGCGGGCGAGATTTAAATTCAAAAGTGTTCCTTCATTTTTCGGATATTTTTTTTACAATCTTTGAAATGCATGATATTTTTAGAGTCGAAACACTGTTGTGATCGTCGTTTCAAGCGGATAGGAAGCCAAGTCAGTTGGCCACGGAAGACAAGGGGTGGGTGAGCGGTTCAAAGAATCTCGAGGAAAATCTGCCCCCCCCCCCGGCCCCCTCCGGGGCCCCAGGGGCATGTTTGCGCCCCTTGTTATCTGCGCGCCACCCGTACGTGTGTTTTGCGGCAAGGACTGTCAGCTGCAATTACGATGCTCTTTTGTGTCGCGCTCGTTTGCACGGGGAAGACAAGCAGCGGGGAAATTGAGCACAACTCCTCGACACTCTAAAAAAATGTATTCTTACAGGACGTTATTTACAGGGTTGAGTCCCGGAGGCGCGGGACAGGGGTGCACCACAGAAGGGAAGTCAAGTCACGAGGCCGGTGCACTCCCATCACCGCGCCCGGGGACCTTGCAGTCTCTACACTATGTACAATGTACAACATAAGTTACACTACCTCATCATTTTTTCGTTTTCTCTCAGTCTTGACACTATTTTTGTTTTTACCTCACCAAAACAGACATCGTCTCGGCAGTGCACCCAATGGCGATCCGATATCCGATCAAAATAGCCATGAAGTGAAAATTAATTCCCTACACTACATCAAGGGTCAGTAAGACACATTACAGAACATCATAGCCTAGACATTACTATTTACATATTCTTACTTGGTAAACTTAAGTTAGAGAGTTAGAAAAAAAATAGCGACGGACGTGCGTATCACAAAGTTAAGAACATACAATAAAGAACATGTCCATGAGCAAAAAATGGTGTCACACCTTAACAAGTAAAGACTGAGTCTTAATACAAAAAAAAAATAAATTAATAAACTACATTGGCTTTGTTTTGGCAGACCCGCCACAGACAGCAGCGAGCTCGGCGGGGTGGGGTTCAAAGTTCAAAGTCGTTGTCCCGAGAGAGGACCTGTCTCAACTGCTGACGGGAACTGCGAGGGCAGCAAAGAAGGAAGAAGAAGGTCTTCCCCTGCTGCTGCTTGCTCCGCACCAGGTTCTTGATTGCACAGCTGCGCCGCAAACACCGCCTTCTTGTTATTTGGTAAAGACGCGTCGCTCCCATCCCAAGGGAGATTCCAACATTTTTGACACGGTGGACTCAATGTTCCGTGGGGAAGGAAATGAAGAAGGAGGAACCTCCTCGGGGCTCTCGCACGCACGCACTCACACTCACACAAAAAGTTTCGTTGTTTTCCTCAAACAAGTCTTCGATGAGGGGTCCCCGACGGTCCCGGTGGCGGTCCTAGTGCGGCCGCGACGGCGTGGGCGCCTCTTCGCCGGCCTCGCGCATCGCCCTCCGGATCCACTCCAGGTTGGAGGACACCTTGTCGTACATGCGCGGCCGCTCGGCGCTGGGCGTCTTGCTGCACGCCACCCGCCAGCTGCTGACGCCGGCCAGGGTCCAGCTGCGGCCGTGGAGGCACACCAGCGGGCTGCCGGCCAGCTCCTCGGCCTGCAACACGACCACGGAGAAGCGCGTCAGTTGGGATGCCTACGCCCACGGCGCAGCCACGCCTCACGCGATGCACAGTGTGCCAGAGGCACGGTAGCGGCAGCCAAAATTCTAGACGCGTTTTGAGCTCCAGAGTCGCTAAATGGGACTCGAACCGACCGTGTGGCCCCACCAATGGATCGCTCTCCGAACGAGGAGTCCATTGGTGGTGTCACACGTTCAGTTCGAGTCCTGTTGAGTGAATCTGGAGCTCTAAACGCGTCCAGAGATTTAGCCGCCTCCACCGGTGTGCGATGGGCTGCCTACGCGCGCGGCTGAACCAGTAGGTTAGTTTGCCTACTAGCACGGCTGAACGGGTAAGTTGGGCTGCCTACTCGCTCGGCTGCGCGAGAGCTGCCCGTGTGGCAGGAGCTGCCTACCTCCACGGCGGTGGCCACCGCGCTTCGAACACTCACCTCGCAGTCGTCGTTGTGCTTGTCGGCGCACAGCGCGTTGGTGGAGGGGATGGTGACGTTCTCGCACCGCTCCTTGTTGGTGACGCGGACGTCCACCCTCCGCAGCGCCTCGCGCTGCCCGTCGACGAAGTCCTCCCTGGCCGAGTCCTTGACGCTGACCTTGGCGGCCTTGCCGCCCCAGCCCAGCGCCGTGCACTGCGCGCCCGGCTGCGGCGCCGCGGCGTCGGGCAGGCAGATGGGCCTCACGGCGTCCGACAGCACGAAGGGCTCGGACACCCGCAGCAGCGTCAGCATGCTGCCCTCCACGGGGGACTCGAGGCGGCGGTGCACCAGCGCGGCGCGCTCCTGCTGCCACGGCGACCGCGACGACAGCCGCACCGCGCCGACGCGCACCGCCCACTCGCTGGCATCGCCCGCGTCGCCCTGGCCGACGTGCCTGCGGGAAGAGGAACACGGACACGGTGAGCAAGGCGTGGACCACGTCAAGAAGCAGCGTCTTGAGAACAACGCCGCTTTGCCACTGTAAGTGCACGCAGTGCGCGGCGCACAGTGTAGGCTACCGACCCTTGGAAACAGGAGCTGGTGGTGAGCAGCCACTGCGCGGACAGGAGAGTGGCGTCGCAGACGTGCGCGCCGTCCTTGAAGAGCGCCGCGTGCCACGGCCAGTCGCCCGACGCCGCCAGGCGAGACGCCGAGGGCGCCGCCGCCCTCACGCCGCACTCTGCGGAGGGAAGGGGGAAGGGTCAGCCGGGGCCACACCCACACACCCACACACTCACACACTCTCACATTCAAAGCGGAGTACGTACCGATCTGCGAGCACGCCACGTACAGCACCTCCCTGCGGGGGCAGGGCGCCGGCACGAAGGTGATCTCGGTGGCGGTGGGGTCCTCCATCAGCACGTAGCGCTCCGTGCGCTCCTCGTCCAGCTGCACGCGCACCGTCTCCACCTTCCTGCGGGCGGGCAGAGGCAGACGACGCCGTTCAAGTCCATTCACACTTTCAGACGGCCGATCCCGCACACAGTGGGGCAGAAGACCGGTGGAGGCGGACAAAACTCTAGACGCGTTTTGAGCTCCAGAGTCGCTGAATGGGACTCGGAGCGAACGTGTGACCCCACCATTGGATTGCTCTCCGAACGAGGAATCCATTGGTGGGGTCGCACGTTGGGTTCGAGTCCTGTTTAGCGACTCTGGAGCTCAAAACACGTCCAGAATTTTCGTTCTCATGCCAAGTCGTCTAACCACTATGGGGCTCTCCCTACGAGAGGCCCTTCGGCATGCCGAGTGCACTCACTGGTAGGACAGCGCGGCGCACAGCGACGTGGCGATGGTGCTGAGGGTGGCCTCCCGGTTGGGCGCGGGCACGGTGGCGTTGAGGTTCTCCGTGCACAGCTTGCCCGTCTCGCCCTTCTCGTTGAACACGACGTAGCCCTCGGCGTGGTAGCGCACGGGGGACAGGTGGCGGCCCTGCGCGCCCAGCGCGCCCAGCCGCGGGGCCACGGACACTGCGAAAAGAAACAAAACAAGAACATGAGGAGGGGATTGATGGTGGAATTAAACTTAGCTGGGGCGGTGCGCCGGTGGGGCAGGGCACTGACACGGCTCTGCGGGCCACTGCCAGGCCACTGCGAACACGCCCACGGAGGTGAGGGAGGCGATCCGGAACGGAACCGGACCCGGACGCCCGGGCGGCGAGGGGCACGGCTTGGGGCAGGGACCAGAGAGCCACCTGGCCTCGGCCTCGGACAGGACAAGGAGGAGCTGCACCAGCGTGAAAACCCACAAAGCCAACAGGAGGCGTCTCAAAATAAGGGGCCTAGTTTCAGCGCGACGAGTCAGCCGGGACTTTGTATGCCAGTGAGCCACGCGGCTGTTACGAATTTCAAGTTGCAAACGAACCGCCGAGATGGGTGCATGGTGGGCTCGGGCGGCCCCCTTCCCGCCCTGGCGGATTAGGCCTCCATAAAGAGCACACACACCACTGCGGCCCGAATCTCACGCCCGGAGGATCGTCCGAGTGTTCTTCCCGGTTCTTCCCACGGGTTACACCGAGGGTTACACTGTGGAAGCCATTCGGGAGCGGCTCACGCGGTTGCAGCTGCGTGCACCACCTCGGTTCGAGCCGCGGGCCGGGTTACTCAGTGGGCCAGAGCACCGACGGCGGCTAAAATCCTAGACGCATTTCGAGCCCTAGAGTCGCTAAATGGGACTCGAACCGAACGTTCGACCCCACCAATGGATTGCTCTCCGAACGAGGAATCCAATTGGTGGGGTCACACGTTCGGTTCGACTCTGGAGCGCAAAACGCGTCTAGAGTTTTGGCCGCCACCATCGGTCTTCTGGCCCACTGTGGGTCCGGCCATAACGCCGGTCGGACTTGTCATTTGTTTGAGTGGGGAAAGGCAGAGGGATTAGCGTGGCCGACGGTTATGTAGTCCAAGGCCAGGCCATGCCAGGCCATGCCAGGCCAGGCCAGGCCGGGCACACACGAGACGAGGTACCCCGGATCGACCGCGCATAGCGCTGCGCGGAGCGGACAGTGTCTCGTCTTGTCTCTCTCGCACTCATGGGGCGTGCCGTAGGGTGCGAGAGAGGCTGATCGGAATCAGCCCGCTTGCTCCGCCGCGCTCCGCCGCCGACGGGAAATCGTCAATCCGACCACGGCGGCCATAAGCGGTGACCCCCGGAGAGCGTGAGAGGAGGGGAGGGGGAATAACGTAGGTAATAATAACCATTCCGATGAATAAAACTGGACTAATCTGGCTGCCGCGCAGCGACGTTACTGCCTCGGTGCAGTCGCCAGACGGTGGCACACTCGTATTTGTTTTTTTACCCGCGGAAAAAGGTCGATAAGTGAGTGTTGCGGTGGGCAGTCATCCGGGACGGCCCCGCGGCCTCGCCGGCCTCGTACTTACGGCAGTGCTTCTCGTCGGCGCCGCCGGGGCAGTCTTGCTTGGCGTCGCAGCGCTGGTGCGGGTGGACGCAGTGCTTGTGGGCGCCCAGGCCGCAGTGCATGGCGCCGCGGGGGCAGTAGCCGCAGTCCAGCTCGTCGGCCATGTCGGCGCAGTCGGGGACGCCGTCGCACACCCTGGCGGCGTGGGGGCCGGCCCGGAGCACCTCCACGCACGCCGGCCCCGACGCCGTGCCCGACGGGGTGGCCGCCGCGCGCGGGGTGGTGGCGGCCGTCACGGCGGGCGTGGCGGCGTCCGTCACCTCGGCGACGACGCCGGGCCTGTCGGCGCACGACCCCGGCCCCGCGTACTCCGGGAAGCGCGTACACTGCAACGCCTCGCGGAAGCGCTGCGGCACCCTGGACCCGCAGCCCGCCATGAAGTCCTTGCAGAAGCTGCGGCACGGCGGCACCATGGCATCCTCTTCGACGGCGTCCTGGACGGCCTGCCGGGCCGTGCCGCGCACCACGCCCGCCTTGCTGGCGCGCGCCACGCACTCGGGCTGCAGCGCGCGGCACACGAACTCGAACGCCAGGCGGTGGCACTCGGCGTCCACCAGCTCCCGGAAGGCGATCACGTCCTCGCGCAGCGCCGCCAGGTCCTACAGCAAGCGACAGCAGCCGTCGTGTTAACGGACAAACAGTAGGCCAGAAGTCCGGTGGAGGCGGCAAAAACTTTCGACGCGCTTTGAGCCCCGAGGTCGCTAAACAGGACTGGAACCGAGCGTCTGACCCCACCAATGGATTCCTCGTTCGAAGAGCAATCCATTGGTGGGGTCACACGTTCGGTCTGAGTCCTGTTACACGACTCTGGAGCTAAAAACGCGAGTAGAGTTTTAGTCGCCTCCGGCGTTCTTCTGGCCCTGTGCTGCGCGAGCCATGACGTCATTACAAGGCGAAGCGTCACCTTGTGGCCCAGGACGTTGGGGTAGGACGTGGCGTTGTAGGGCAGGCCGCGCCGGCAGTAGTCCAGGCCCACGGGGGCGCAGCGGCGCGGCGGCGGCGGCTCCGTCGTGGTCGTGGTGGTCGCCGGCGTGGTGGACGCCCGGAACGCGCCCGGCGGGTCGCCCTCCTCGCGGAACAGCAGCGAGGTAGGGTCCACCTGCAGCCCGTCCAGGATGGGCGCCGCCGTGGCGTTGATGGTGACGGTGTGCATGATGCGCAGCAGGTCGGACACGGCCACGTCCGCGCCGTACCGCGCGTCGAAGCGGAGGTTGAAGTGCACCACCAGGTCCTCGCCCTCCACACTGTAACACAAGCGGTCGTCAGTCCCTGCAGCGCGGAGGCACAGTGGGCCAGAAGACCGGTGGAAGGGGCCGAAGACGCGTTTTAAGCTCCACAGTCGCTAAATGGGACTCGAACCGAACGTGTGACCCCACCAATGGATTGCTCTCCGAATGAGGAATCCATTAGTGGGTCACGCGTTCGGTTCGAGTCCTGTTCAGCGACTCTGGAGCTCAAAACGCGTCGAGAGTTTTTGCCCCAACGGTCTTCTGGCCCTAGTGGGAGGGAAGCGTGTTCAACGTATAATCTGGTTCGAGTCTCCTGCTAGTTCTGGCTTACCCGTCCAGGGCGAGGACTTCCGTGCCCACGAAGCCCGTCCGCACCGGCGACCGCCTGAAGAGCACGTTGAGCCGCTCGCGGTAGTTCCGCGACCGCTCCCTGAACTGCAGCGTGCTGGGGTCGGCCAGCGGCGGCGAGAAGCTGTCTCCGCGCGACACCCTGAAGGAGCCGCGGAAGATGCGGTCCTCGCCGGGGTCCACCGATAAAAATGTGTCTGCAAACGGAAAGAGAAACCGGGAAATTAATTGAAGGAACACGATAAGCAGGCAGGGCGACCTCGGGTAAGGAACGACACTCAAAGAACATCTTAGAAATAAATTTGAAAATTTTGTTGTTCAAACGCTTGCGGTTCACGACATAAAACCATCCCGGAACATCAGCGCCTGCGAACCGCGAGGTAGGCAGTCCCGCGGCGCGGCTCTGGCGCGCGGGCCGGCCCACCCTCACGGCGCTCCGGCCTCGGCTGCGGCTCTTCATCGAGGATGACATTCATTGGCGCCACGCCACGCCACGCCACGCCACGCCACGCCACGCCACGCCACCGCGGCCCACATCGGACGGGCACGATTCGGACGGGGAGCGTCCTGACCTTTCCGTCCAAGAAACCGCGCCTGGCCTCACCATGGGCCCCGCCGGCACACAGTGGGCCAGAAGACCGGCGGAGGCGGCTAAAACTCTAGACGCGTTTTGAGCCCCAGAGTCGCTAAACAGCGCTCGAACGGAACGAGTGACCCCACCAATGGATTCCTCTCTCGGAGAGCAATCCATTGGTGGGGTCACACGTTCGGTTCGAGTCCCATTTTGCGACTCTGGAGCTCAAAACGCGTCTAGAGTTTTGTCCGCCCCCACCGGTCTTCGGGCCCACGGTGCGGCATGTACCTAGGAGCCCAGCCGCCCTAAACAGAGTTATGGCTCCCTGTAAGCACACGTAACGCAGCTCGGGCCGTTGGGCAAGCCTAAAGCCTCGGACGAGGGTTCGAATCCCGTTGACGGACAAAGTGAGACGTGAAACACCGCATAAATGAATAAAGCGGGGCAAATAAAATGTATAATGATAACGGGAGACGAATAGCGTGATAGTACGATAGTGCACACGCTCGACTGGTTGTTAGGTTGTTTTTGTTGTTGCCGCTTGTTTTTGCTGTCGTTTTCGCTCGGAGCTGCAGCAGCCCGTTGCATGCCACGCCGCCGGCTTCGGACAACGGCGGGCCAGAAAAAAAGACAGACACAAATTGCGCAAAATGGTCGACTGTCTCGTGCTGGAACAAAGCCGGCGGTGGCGCCGAGCAAGCGGAGGGTGAGGGCACGTGTCTGCACAGTGGGCCAGAAGACCGATGCAGGCGGCCAAAACTCTGGACGCGTTATCAGCTCCAGAGTCGCTAAATGGGGCTCGAGTCGAACGTGTGACCCTACCAATGGATGGATCTTCGAACGAGGAATCTATTGGTGGGGTCGTCACATGTCTTGTTCGAGTACTGTTTAGCGACTCTGGAGCTCAAAACGCGTCTAGAGTTTCGGCCGCCGGCACCGGTCTTCTGGCCCACTGTGCGCAACTAGCCTTATCAGACGCTGACATAAGTCCCGGGGCTGATTGGCGGCCGGAGAAAGCAAAGGGAACAGCGACCTATCGAAACAGAGACCTATCGATTCATCGGCCGTAATCAAGCAACAATGGGGCGGGAGACAAGATGCATATGCTTGCACACTTGCCAGCGGCAGTGCCAGAGGCGGGGCCGCTGGGCCGCGGGGCCCACAGAGTCGGCTTCGATGACGCCCGACCGGGTTCACCTTTGCGACTGGACGTCTCACACGCTTTCACCAGCGGAGTGCCTCTTGGTAAAAACTCCTACCGGGAAAGGGTTTCTCATTGTACTGTTAACATGACACGCAGACAGACATGGACAAACAGACGGACAGCCCGGGCGTGGTACCGTGGCCCTCGGTGGCCCTCGCCGAGGCCTGCAGCCTTGCGCTGATGATAGGCTGCCGGCAGGGGGCCCTGGTCTGTTTGATCAGTTTCCCGATGCGATGCGATCAAGGTCACTTATTAGGAGGCCCGGCCGGGCGGAGCCTTTATGACTTCATGCAGGCCGTGGCCAAGCCGTGGCTGTGGTCGTGGGATCCGGGTTGACCCTCTCCTTGACGTCCGCCGCCATCGCGCGGTACGGCGGCTTGCAGTGTGCCCTCCACGACGCAGTGGGCCAGAAGACTCTGGAACTCACAACGCGTCTAGAGCTTTGTCCGCGTCTACCGGCCTTCTGGCCCACTGTCCGCGGCCACGTTCGGGTCGGCCAGAGTCCAAGGGGCATGAATCAATTAGGGTGTGGGGGTCCAAATTACGGCCCTCCGCCGTGGCCCCTGTGGCCCCTGTGCCCGCGCGAGAGGCGCACAGAGCGCGGCGCGGCGCGTTTGAGGCCACAACAACAACATTATTGGAGCCGCGGCACCACCCCGATGAGGTAATTACGAAGAAAGTCCTACACTGGACAAGGGCCTGCCCCCCTCCCCCTTCCCCTCGTGCTCTCATCTTCCTCCGTTCTTCCTTCATGTCTTGATCGCCACGCCGCGCGCGCAGGGACGATAATGCTTCCTCGAGAGGTAAAAGTTAAACGACATCGCACGACACCGCCTCGTTCGGAGTGTGCAATTTTGTGCAGGCCGAAATCATCGGCGGCTGCGTTTAGCGAAATTTCACCTCCTGTTCTGGTGAGTGAATTTTGTACTGCTCAAATTTAACCGTTGTGGAACAGTAACGTGCGTTCATCTTGTTCATTTTTCTCTGTTCTTTCTACGCGCGTTGTCTTGTTCCCTTCCTGTTAGAAGCGCGAGAAGGAGAGAGAGAGAGAGAGAGGGGGGGGGGGGGGGGGGGACGCCGACGAGAGAAAGACGATAGGAAAAGGGCCGAACTCATAAATCATGCAGGACGTCCGTTATACTCGTGGAGAAAGAAGTGTCCTCGCGCCACGACATACGGCCAGAATAATTATCGAAGTCGAAGGCCTCGGCTTCGAGATCTCGAAGACGTCCGAAAACATTTCCTGCAACTCTACCTCCAGCACGCTGTATTTTGCGAGCGATGCACTGGCGACCGTTCCAAATGAGTACGCTGGACTGCACTCGCGTCGAATCGAACTAGGTTTCATCGAACTGCGTGGAAGACGCACAAGCACGGGGGGACAGCCAGCCAGCGGCAAAAGCGTGATACTTTTCAAGTCGTCTCGAATTACCTCCTCGATGTATTTAAATTAGCTCTGCCCTACGCGCTGCGACGCGCTGCCCGAGTAACGGTCGAAGTGAGAGGTACACCGGGAAAACATTATCTCAAAAAGTAGTTTTTGTCGCCTGCGTTTTTAGCGTTGGAAAAATTTCGATATCTTGCACGTGTGGAAAAAGTCCAAATTTTGACTAGCGCTGCTTTCCAAATCTTCCGAATCTGACGACTCTTTCCAAACTGATCCGAACCCCACGACAAAGTCTTTCCGGCCTAAATTGACCTTATCTTGATGGCGTTAATGACAGCAGGCATGTGGTGGGCAGCAAAAACATAATCGCCGATTGCGATACAGATCAGCACCGGATTCAGATTGATATCTCAAAGTGCGTGCGTTGGGCAACCGGCGGGGAAACGATTCAGTTAAATGGCGTTTTTTGCTTTTGGCGCTGACCGCGGTCCAGGGCTGCCTTCGCTGCCGTGGGCTGCCGTCGGTGGCCGTCCTTTCCGTGCCGATAATTGCGACTTTGGCCTTCCTTCCTTTCGCTTTCGTGCGGCCCGTTCGGGCACCCTCGGCCACCTTCGCCCACCTTCGGAACCCGTTGGCGCCGTTCGAGTGCCGCACCGATCGGCCGAACGTGAATGTGTGTTTCCACCTCATTGGCCCCCGAACGGGCCGGGCGGCTGGCTGGACCCCGCGGTAGGTCCGGGAAACGCACGCACGCACGGAAACTCCCGAATGCATCATCGGGGCCGATTGGCCGAGAAAGTGACAGGCGACTGGCGAGCGCCTCTCTGCAGCCTTCATCCCTGCAGCCACCGACGAGGCATCCAACGACTTGGGTGTCAAACACAACGAGTGCGGGAAACGGAAGTGGAGCTCTACACACGGCCTAAAAGAGCTTCCCCTCTTTCATATAAAAGTTTTTTAAAAATGCTAATTTTTGTAAAATTTAGAGAGAGAGAGAGAGAGAGAGAGAGAGAGAGAGAGAGAGAGAGAGAGAGAGAGAGAGAGAGAGAGAGAGAGAGAGAGAGAGAGAGAAGCGCCTGGGCCCGCAGAGTGTATCAAACACAAGCAAACGTCGAACTCGCCCAACTCGCCGCGTCATCGCTAACAGTGCGCTATTAGGTCCCCCACTGGCCGATCCCAAACAGTGTGCTGCTCCATCGCTCTGTCTGTCTCTCTCTCACCCGTAGGGTCCGCCCCAAGGGTGCGAGAGAGACAGAGGTAGCGCGGCAACATGTCGGGGTCGTGAGACGACGGCCCGCTCGGCGGCTCACCACTTTCTCCGGCCGGTCGTGTAGTGATGCAAATTATATCGAAAACGTTGTGTCGGTGACTCATCCGGAGCGCCCCGGGGCCCTGGCTGCCCCGGCCCCACCAATTAGACTCACATCCTGACGCATCCCGACGCCGCGGGATTCAATTTGACGCGCCGTCCAGACACGACACGCTCCGGCTAGTTCATTACCGTCTTTTTTTTTCGTTCCGTTGTCGTTTGTTTTTTCCAGTGCAGTCCCCGGCGAGGAGTAGCCTTGGTGGTCGCGGCGCCGCCGAGCCCAGTCGCGGCCCAGTTCCTTTTGAGCCTGTTTAGTCGCACCCGAAGCGAACGGGCCGAACGCGAACGGAGGCGAGCCATTACAATGGGCCCAAAAGCAGTGGGCCGAACGCACCCATTCCTGACCTGTCGCTACAAAAGCGGAGTACCGGTGGCCGCGCTCCCTCGCAACCGCACTCTAAAAAAAACAACTCCAGAAAGAAATAACCGCAATAATTTGTAACGTTATATCCATTCGTGGGTCCTTGTTCTCAACCCGGCGACCGCAAAGGAGGAGAAAAATGCCGAGCTGAGTCTCGTCTCTCTCGAACGTCTATCATCACGCAGACCCCCCCTCCCCCTTTTTCCATCTCTTAATCCGGCCAATCAATTTTACCACTGCAGCTCCGCGGAGCTTCGCAGGCATCGCGAGGCACGGCCTCTTGGCCCCGCCGACCTCAGCGACCTCGCCGTGACGAATCGGGAGAAAAGATTGATCCCCTTACCGCACCTCGTGCGTGAGACACCTCATGCTCTCGTGTCGTTGATCTCGCTAAGCTTTTCACAAACCGGCTGAAAGCACTTCTAGAGGTCTCACAGTGGGCCAGAAGACCGGTGGAGGTGGTCAAAATCCCAGACGCGTTTTGAGCGCCAGAGTCGCTAAATGGGACGCCACCTATGGATTGCTCTCCGGATGAGGCCATTGGTGGGGTCACACGTTCGGTTCGAGTCCTTTTCAGCGACTCTGGAGCTCAAAACGCGTCCAGAATTGTGGCCGCCGGCGCCGGTCTTCTGGCCCACTGGTCGTTTACCGCAAAGGGCTCGGCTGACGTGACCTGTGACCCCTCCTACCCGTTGTCCTGTGGACTCCGAGACTCCGCGTTCATCTGGATCCGCACACTGTAAGTTCCTTATCGAATCGCGTGGCTGTCGTGCATTAAAAGCACGCACTGTTCCCGGAGCACGCAGCGCACGCAGCACACGCAGCACGCACGCAGACGTAGAGAAAGCGACGAAGGCGCCGCCCGGAGTCCCGGAGTATGCTCTAAATGCAACTCACGACAATGCCACTCGGGGCACGCCGGCAGCCTCCAGGCTCCAGGCGCTCCAGGCTCCGGCCCTTTGCTCCAGCCCCACCCGGCTGGAGTTTGAATGTTATTAATCACCATAGTCCATGCAGCGCCACGGCGCGCCATGCAGTGTGGTAGTGTCCAGTATTGATTGCGCCGCCCTGCCGGTTCAAGGCTGCCCTTTACGCTGCAGCCGCTCTCTCTCTCCCCCGCACGGCACGCCCCCACGAGTGCGACGGAGACAGCGCGACGAAACGATCTTTCGGAATCAGGGCGGCCTGGAGTCCCAGCGTCTGTCTCAGGCTCCAAAGCCACGGCTGGAGTCCAAGGCTCGCGGTGTTGCACAAGTCCAGGGCAAGTGGACCCACGCAGTGTCCAGGCACTTAGTTCCAGTTCAGGCTCTAGGGAGAGAGAGAGAGAAGGGGGGAGGCAACAAACAGCCTGCACACAACAACTCAAGATGTTTAATTTAAGAAGTTTAATTTAGCAATCAAGTTACTTCACAATGCTCATCGTTGAGGAGATACCGATGGCTAAAGTTGTGGTTTTTGTTGGAGCTGTTTGCCCTGTAGGCCACTTCGAGGTCCTCGTCACGGAAAGTACATTCCCGCCTGCCGAAAACGTAAGTGCCCTTCCACGGAATCGACGCTTGCCTTCACTGCGGGCTGCTGGCGGTGAAATGTCTCATCCGGGCCCCGGACTCCGGACGCTCCGGGTCTCTTTTCCTGAGGTAATTATTATTCAGAGTCCACGTCACGCAGCCGTCGATGGCAGCCAGCTCGTCGCTCTGTCTCTCTCACACCGCCACAGACAGCCTGGGAGTGCGAGAGAGACAGAGGCGCCGCTCAGCCTGCAGCGAGGCACCGCGCGACCCTGACGTGGACCTTTCTCTCGAAAAACAATTCGGATTGGAGGCGGAAAAAAACGCACCAGGGCTCTTTGGCTTTGGACACAGCCGTGCAGTCTCATCTTGCATAATTGTCATTGCTCATCTCCAGAGGCCGTTTCTGTCCCGGCATTTTTTTAAACCGTATAATTGTCGCAAGAAGCGAGGCTTTCCACTGTTTGTCTTCCAGCAGTGGATTTTGGGCATGTTGGTTTGTTATTGACTTTGCGCGACTTGGCTCCACGCGGCCGGGCCCCGCTCGGCCAGACTGGCCCCCACACTGGCCCGGCTGGGCCCCGGGCGGGGAGGGCAAGGCCTGGCAAGGCCCGGCAAGGCCGGACCACCAGTGTCAAGGGTCAACGAGAGAAAGCTCGAATGTCAAGGTTCTTATTTGTTGATGCCAAAATAAAGAAGGTGTCGGGGAGAAAGGGACTTGTCATCCGACTGACGCGTTTTTTTTGCCCGGCTATGCGCAGGGCGTGCTAACGTGACATTAAGAACATTTTGGGACAAAAAAATAATTTTTCATCAGGATAAGCTTAATATTAAATTGAATTTTGAATTTTTGTTACTCAGTGCTAAACTCTATTTTTTTAAATCTCCAGCCGCTTGCAAAATAAAATTTCAAAAATTCCCCCTGCCCCTAAAAACTAAAAAAAAAAATTAGCCTGGCTATGTGAGGCTGAGACGCCATGAGCTTGAACGACCCACAGACACCTGCTCTGCAAACAAAGAAAGCAGCTCTGCCGAAAGTGACGTGAGAGTGGCCGCCGGCGATGAAACACTTTGCCCGATTATGAACTATATGCCGATTTCCACTGCGCATCGCCTTATGATATGATAATGCGCCACTTTCATTTCTTG
The DNA here is from genome assembly GCF_012932325.1 of Thrips palmi. Lineage (NCBI taxonomy): Eukaryota > Metazoa > Arthropoda > Insecta > Thysanoptera > Thripidae > Thrips > Thrips palmi. The sequence continues at coordinate 16,508,549 of NW_023144627.1, read as the reverse complement.
CCTTTCCCCTCCCCGCCCATCACTGCCAACGAGAGCGAGGCACGGCACTGCAAGGCACGGCACTGCGAGGCACGGCGGGGCACGCCGGGGATGCACACTGCAAGGTCATTATCCTACAAAGTCATAACGGCGCGGCCCGGGGACCGTCCTGGAGCCCTCAAAGTACTTTGGAATGTTCTCGCGGAGCAAAAGTGGAGTCTTTCAGTATTTTAAATTTTTAAATAGGCCCGAACCGATGACCAAAATCTAGTAAATAAAGTTATTACGCAGATATACCTGCAAAAACAGTCAAATCAAGCTAAAATTTAGTAAATTGAAAAAAATTTTTAGAGTGAGACCACCAAAACTTTACCCCTAGTGGGAGTTGAACACGGATCTAAGCCCTAGCTAACCAGCCGCCAAAACCACGGCCCACGCAAATCTGCACTGGAAACTTGCGCAATCCCTGCAGGCTGGGTCCACACCACCGTAAATCACGTCATCCTCTGTTTTGACGCGGGCGCCTCCGCCCGCGGGCCGCGGCCGAACGGCGCGCTCTGTCTCGCTCGCACGCACGGCGCGCCCCGGAGGGAGCGAGAGCAGTGTTTGGCACTCGGGTCAGGTGTAGCGTGACAAAGAAAGATTGATGCGGACGTCGATGAGCAGCCCGACCTTATAGAGCTGTAACGAGCCTCGTTAGCGCCGTCTCCGTCACTCTCCGTCACTCTCCGTCACTCGGCCGCGCTCTCCGTCACTCCGTTGCGCAAGCGGGACGGCCGCTGCCGGGCTTAGGCCACTTTTCGATACCGATTTTTAATCACGGTTGGATAACCGCGACTGCTGTCTCTCTCGCACCCGGGCGGCCCCGCGGCGCGCCCCGTGAGTGCGACAGAGACGGAGCGCCGCGCGAATTAGCGTGTAAATGAGACCGGCACGGCGTGCACTGGGACTCTGGACCCCTGGAACTCGATACCTTGACTCGCCGGTGAGCTAATCCTGCAAGCCGAGCCAGCGAGTGTCCCGTTGCCTGGGAGTGCCGAGCCGAGCACCGGAAGTGCCGACTAGAACCGGATACGGAATCCCACGCGAGTCAGTGTCGAATTGAAAAGGTTCCCCGATCGGCAGTCGATGCCCCAGCCAGCCCCGAGTCCCAACCGCAATGTCTGTCTCTCTACGCAAACGCGAAGACGTTATTTGTAGGTACTCATTCATATTCGGATCGGAAGGCGGAAGAGAAAGCCGTCCGACGATATTTTCTCATCCAGTGTGGGTGCGTTAGTGCGGCCGCGGCGGCGCATCCCGTCTGTGTCGAACACCCGGCCATCTATCAGGCTATCCATCTATCTATCTGCCCATCCGAAAGGCCCAGAGGCCCGCTACTACCTATCCGAAAGAATTTGATCTACCCTGCACCATAAATCTTCCCGTGCATTCAATTTTTCAGCACCCCCCTGCTGCGTCAATGTTTGTTACAGAACTATTGGGCACTATTTTCTGAACAATTGAAGCAACCTGTGATGCAGAGTACACCCAATCTCAAGCACGACGCGAAAATTTTACAAGAATTACAAGTCAATACTAGTGTACATATTTTTCCTATTATTCTTATGAAGCATAGTGCCGGAAAACCGGTGGAAGCGGCCAAAACTCTAGACGCGTTTTGAGCTCCATTGTCACTAAATGGGCCTCGAACCGAACGTGTGACCCCACCAATGGATTGCTCTCCGAAGGAGGAATCCATTGGTGGGGTAAGACGTTCGGTTCGAGTCCTGTTTAGCGACTCTGGAGCTCAAAACGCGCCTAAAGTTTCGGACGCCTCCACCGGTCTTTCTGGCCCACTGTGTGAAGGGATAGGAAACTCACAGCCCAGGTAGACGCCGATGGAGACGACGAGCAGGAAGGTGATGAAGGCGGCCAGGACGCAGCAGCCGCACCGGTACTGGCCGCTCACTTTTCGGGTGAAGCGGATGTCGCTGTCCGACGACAAGATCGACGACGGCGTCTCCGACCGGCGCCCCACCTGGAACACAAAACCAGCTATGAGCCTCGCCACTTTCCATCAACTCGATTGTGTGTGTGTGTGTGTGTGAATATTTTTCACCGCGCCGGATAGCGTGGCCCTTTTAATTTCGCCTCCACTGAAAAAACAAACAGGCCAAACAGAAAGAAGTAAATAAAACGAGAGTCATCATTATGGTTTGTGACCTAACCTAACCTAACATACAAAAAGCGAAGGCTGTTTTTTTTTTCAACAAAATGGCTACTGCACTGCGAAGTCACCCCCCAGCCGGGGCTGGCTGGCTCGCTTCTCCACTCGGCCCACCGCGGCTCGGCCTGGCGGCACGCACAGATAGGGCGCCGGCTTGGCGGCCAGCTTGGCGGCCCGCCCGAGGTGTGAGTGTTTGGGGAGAAAGTCAAGTCCAGGTGACCCCGCGTGCCGTGCCGTGCCGTGCCGTGCCGCGCGCGCGTGGACAGCTGTTTAGTCGCGGTGCGTGCGGGGTCAACAAGCGAGTCGTCCAGGCCGTCCAGGCCCGGCGAGGAGGGTCCCGGTGTTATGTTTTCCCTAATGCCCCCGGCCGGTTCGGTGTCTTTAAAGGCGCTCAAACACACGGGCCCATGGACACACACATGCACACACCCGCGCGCAAAAAAAAGAAGAGGCCGTATTTATTTTTTTTTTTTCAAATTTTGCCGGTTTCGTGGGTAATCGGTCAGATTGTCAGATCTATACATGTATTTGATGTACCACAACGACACAAAGTTTGCATGCGTGTCAGTTTCTCTCTCTCTCTCTCTCTCTCTCTGCTCCAGTGCGTGCACTATCCTTCCCGCATCAGCGGCTTGTTGCGGCCCAGAGACACGACTAAGTGTGTCAGAGCATCGGAGCTACGCTGCTAGTCCACTGCTAGTCGCTGCTAGTCCCATGTTGGCGAGCATCTCCCGGGCGTTCCCGTTTCTGCTCTGGCCGGCCGGTCGCCGTCTCGGTGCGCCTTGTTCTGCCGCAGTGAGATGGCAGGGACACAAAAGACGGACCCAGTTCGGCCAGTTTCCCCGCGCACGCGGTTCCCATTAGCCAGTTCGTTGGTTCGGCACTCGAATGCACCCATGGAGTAGCAGTGGCAATGGCAATAGCAATAGCAATACCACTTTGCAAAGGCAACAGGTTAGCGCCGTGTTGGCAGGCAAGCCCGCTGCTCCACCGCGCGTTGCGGCGCTGCCTACCCTCCGTTCCGCAGGCGTTCGAAGACAAACGCCGATGGGAGTGGACAGGCAGTGGACAGGCCGGACAGGCGATGGCCCGAAAATGGATTCGGATTAGCATTCCGACGACGCGGGGACGGCTTGGGGACGCGGGCCGGGCGGTGGGCCGGCTGCCAGCCAGCCTGTGCCGGCCGGCCGGCCCGACAGTGTCGCCGTTCCGGTGACGGACGCAGTGCCTCTGGTCGCGCTGGCCCACCTGCAAGGCGATTCCAGAGTGTCCTGCCTCTCTCGCACTCGCGGGGCGTGCCGTAGGGGTGCGAGGGAGACAGGACGACGGCTGGCCGCCGCCATCCGGCAGGCCGTCATCGACTAGCGAGGCAAGCAGACCGGCCGATCAAACCGGAGGCGGCCCAGCACCCCGACGGCCCTCCGGGAGGTGCGAGAGAGACAGAGCGACGAAACCACAGGTCGGAACGGAGCACCGGGTGACTAATTTGGGCTGGAACACGCCGAGTTTGGTCGGCAGACAGGGCGGGACCCGACCCGGGACTGACTGTGGAAACCGACAGAAACGGGGACTCGAGGCCGTCCTCCGCACTCCGCCTCCATTCCGAGAGTCGCTTTCGTCGCTCTGTCTCGCTCACACCTCCGCGGGACGCTCCGTGAGTGCGAGAGAGACAGAGTGGCGAGGACGACTCTCGGAGTCAGTCTACTGGTCGGCACACAGCGCCCTAGGCAGTGCCGCAGCATCGAGAAAGAGAGGGGGACTCATCTCGCTCGCAGTCAGCGGGTCACTGGAGCAAACCTGGACGACTCTGCCTGCTCTGCCCGCCCCGCCCCGCCCCGCCCCGCCCCGCCCGCCCCGCCCCGCCCCGCCCTGCAAACTGGACCGCTGGCTCCGACTCGTCGGCTGCGTCCATGGCTGCGTTCATGACTCCGTCCCGCGGAAAATGCTCTCTTTATTTCGAGTGCACGTACGTCCCCGTACGGTACGCGGCCGGACCCGCTACCGCCAGTGCCAGTGCCTCCGGACTGCAGGCCGACGGGCTGCTCTGTCTCTCTCGCACTCGTGGGGCGCATCCCAGTGGTGCGAGAGAGACGGGGCGACGAAGCAATGGAATCACCGCGCTCGGAGCTGGTGAGGATCCCAGAGGTCGTGACCCCAGGCGGGCCCCGGCAGGCTTCAGGCAGGCCCCCGTGCCCCAGTGGGGCCGTGGTCAAGGACTGCCGACGCCTGAGGCGCGAGGCGGCGCGAGGCGGCGCGAGGCGGCGGGACGCTGCGGTTGAGGTTTCGGCTTCCCTGTGCCGTTTCGCTGTTTCCTAAGCAAAAGCGGGGCGGGGCGTGGCGGGGCGCGGTGCGGTCGCCTTGCCGGCGCGGCTCGGCCTGGAGCGCTGTTACGCTGTAACGTGGATACGTGTAATGGAACACGACCCGCGCGAGGCTAGAGAGGCGGCCAGGCGAGGACGGGGCACGCGTTTTGGCCGCCTCCTCGGGTCTTCTGGCCCACTGTGCGTGGTAGCTGCGGCGCCTCGCCGCCCCGACCAGCGCCTCTTCTGCCACCTGCCGCATCTGCATGCCGGGGTGTCTGTCTGTCAGTCTGTCTGTCTGTGTGTCTGTGTGTCTGTCTGTGTGTCTACGGGGATGCACCCAGAGACCGCATGGCGGCTCACTAGCGGCCCCAGTGCAGTGGCCGGGTGGCCGACTTGGAGTCCCCGCGTCCGCGTCGCGCGGTCCTCCTCGGGTCCTCGGGTCCTCACACCGCAGCCCGTTACCGCGAAGACGGCTGCCCGTCCGTTAGGCCCTCCGTCTCTTAGATCCGCCTCATCACGATAATGCAATGCATGCCGGCAGCAGACTGATTCCGAGAGTCGTATTCGTCGCTCTGTCTCTCCTCTCGCACTCATGGGGCGTTCCGTGTGGGTGCGAGAGAGACGGAGCGACGAATACGACTCTCCGTCTGCTGGCAGCGCGGGCTCTTGACTCTCCGCCGCCGCGCAAGTCGGTCAAATACCGCGTTTGCTTTGCTCTGCGGAGACAAGTCGGGCAGTGCTACTACCGCCGCGATGGTGGCTGGTCAGCAAAGCGACTTACGGGACCTTGCGGCCCCAGCCCCCCCCCCCCCCCTGCGGCGAGGACCTCTCCGCCGCGTGTCCTCAGCAGCGAGCGGCAGCTGACAGCACAGTGACTGCGAGAAAAATTGATGACGTTTCGTGACGGGTCAGAAAAATGAATTCACCTGCCGGCGGCGGTTCCGGAACTCGTCGCTCCGTCTCTCTCGCACTCGTAGGGGCGGTCCGTATGGGTGCGAGAGAGACAGAGTGTCGGAACGGCCGGTACTCCGACACGCCCGGCGCTCTCCGCTGTGACCGCACCGCACACCGCGACTCGCCGGGATTCAATTCGTCCACGCGTGGCAGAAAAAGGGGAGAGAGAGAGGCGGCTGTTTGGTGGCCGTTTTGGGAACGGTGTTGTTCTCGTTCAAGGAGCGATTTCAGCGGCCGTTGGCACGCCGTCAGTAGATCACGTCCTTCTGTGACGATCACTCGCGTCATTATAGCATCGTGATGCGTGCCACACACACGCACGCACGCACGCACACAAGCACACACACACAAAGAGTGTCGACACGAGGCAATAAAAACGGACTCTACTCCACCCCAGTTTCGCGAGAAGCCGCTGCCGCCTGCTGTCCGAGAGAGAGAGAGAGAGAGAGAGAGAGAGAGAGAGAGAGAGAGAGAGAGAGAGAGAGAGAGAGAGAGAGACCGAGAGAGAGGAATTTTCCCTGCAATTCATAAAAACTGCATGAGGCGTCAAGAAGTCGGTCGAGCGAATTCCAAACGCGAGCCGTTCGTCGTGCATGCGTAACAGGACCGCGAATGAACCGATGCACTTTTGCAAGGCAGCAAGTTGAAGCCCAATATACAGTTTAAACAAATACTTTCTTGGTTCGTGGGTTGTTTGTGGCGCTCACAGATTCCCTTCGACCCATCCTTGGACCAGTTGAACTAAACGCGGAAATCTGAGGCGCCTTCCTCCAGCCGCAAGTTATCCGCAGTAAGCGCTCCAGCCTCCAGCCAGCCTCCAGCACACTGCACCCTTCCCTCTGGAGGATTGTCTCTCTCTGTCGTCATTGCCAAGAGACAGCTCTCTTGCTCCACAAGGCGCCTCGCTCACTTTAGTGTCAACAGCGCGGTGGAGAGAGGGGGAGGGAGAGGGAGGGAGGAAGGGAGAGAGGGGAGAGTCTCAGATGAACCGCGCACGACATTGATGCATCGCGTAATGAAAGGATAATCGGCGCTCTTCCTCTGCAGGGGGATGGCGTGGCGTAGCGCTGTCTCCCTCGCACTCGAGGGGGAGGGAGAGAGAGAGAGAGAGAGAGAGAGAGAGGGAGAGAGAGGGAGAGAGAGAGAGAGAGCGAGAGAGAGCGTCCAGCAACCGCGAAATTAACTTACAGTCCGAAAACTGGCAGATGCCAGCAGGACTCTGCCCCCCCCCTCTCTCTCTCTCCCTCTCTCTCGCTCACTCTGATTGGCCGTGATGACAGCCACGCTCAGCCAATCACACGCGCGAGCACCGAATCGGCGCGACGTTTGCGACGCGGAGGGAGCTTTCGAGCTTTCGTTTAATTGGTTGGACGATCGACGCGGTCGACGCGGTCGTCCGAGCGCCCCGACGCTGCTGTCCCGACGTCGGTCCACTGCGTCGGAAAGCGAGAGCGAGCGAGAGCGAGTCGATGCGCAGATTTACCCTCGCCCTGAAGAGGAGAGAAGCCACTGTAAAAACATGGCAAGTATTCTGAGCAAATGTACGGTACCCCTAAGAGGCGTCGATTTCGTCGCTCTGTCCCTCTCGCCTCAAGAGTGTGAGGGAGACAGACTGACGCCATGCGGCCGCGATATCCGGGAGGAAGGCGGCAAAGACGCGGACGGTTCGGTAAGGAAGCGGCAGGGGAAGAAAAAATAGAGACGTTATCGAGGATGAAAGTTTGTCCCTTTCTGACAGTTGGAATCATTATTTCGATCGGCCTGCCGCCCGGTCGCTTATCGCTCCATGTCCATCAAGGCCCCCCCCCTTCCCCTCCCCCTTCCCTGGCGCGACCCTGGCGCGCCCTGCCGGCCTTTCTCCCAACCGCCACACCCGCACTGGGTTCAGCGCGTGGCCTTTGCCGTCGACGTGTGTTTTCGCTCTGTCTCTCTCTGCCTCCCTCGGCGCGCCGTGGCGCCGAGAGAGACAGACGGAGACGCACGTTGCCAGGGACGTATCACAACACAGGGCACGACACTGCTCTCCGCGCCACCGTGAAAAATCGCACGACGTCGCGAACAACCCTCTGCACCAATCCAAAGCGAACACAAGCCGGCAGTCAGTTGGAATTACCTTCAGAAAAGTTTCATGGAATGTACTTAAATTTGGTTGATTTCGTCCTGGGAAATGTTACGCAAGGCAGTACCCTGCTGCTACAGTCAAAATAACTAAAATCAGTAGTTTTTTTTTTGTTTCAACCAAATGTCTTTTTCGGGGTACAATACTGTCATCTTCACATAAACGGATCGACGTACAGAAGTACCAGGACTACACTGCGAAATGATTTGTTTGTTGGAGCAGTTTGCGAAAGTGCAGCTGACTGCAGAGATTCGCCGTGTGCCCACAGTGTGCCCACACTCCTCTTGATGAGTCGTCGGTCACGTCGCCAGGGGACGCCGTCGGTGGCTTTCTGGCCTGCGAGCTGACACCCCGTGAGGCAGCCCTCTGAGGCAGCCCGCCGAACCGCCGAACCCACGAACAGACGTGAGCCCGGTGAAAGGGTGGTGCGCTCTGCGTTGACTTCGTTACACAAGAGAGCACTTTAGACGTCAGGCGGTCTCTTGTTGTTGTTTTTTTTCTCCGTCGTTGTTTTGTTTTCATATCGTCTTGTCTCGGCTTGTACAGGATGGCCGCGGTACACGTTGCCACCGCGGGGAGATGGACACACGTTTCCTGCATGCCGCGGCGCGTGGAAATCGTTCCAACTCCCCCCCCCCTCCCCCTTCGTCATAACAACAAATGGAGCCGCGCCTCGACACCAAGAATAACGATCCAATGGGCACGTCTCGTATCAGTTACCGCGGTGTGGCCGCGCTGCCACGCCAAGGCCGTGGGCACTCCAATCGGATCCGAATGAGGAAACCCGGCGTTGCATTTCAAGTTCACAACGCGCGCAATATTTGCCATTTCAAAGTTCGTGCCGAGTGGCAAATTTTGGGGAGAAGCTTTGATCTTAAGGGCACGCACCACGATTTTTTTTTTTTTTTTTTTTTTTGAAAATTTGGCTATTGGTTGGGGAAATGCTTCTGAGTGAGCCTCAAAAAGAAGAAAACGATTCATTGGCCGCTAATTTTAACAAGAATTCATAAATATTTCAATGTTTACTTTTTGACCAACTTTGGATCCCAGGACTCCTTTTCCGCAGTGTGCGATTCTGGAGCGTTGCATTGCATCGCGGGCGGCTTATGTGATTTACGAGGGCGATGAGGTGGTGGAGTCTCGGCTCGGCTCGGCTCGGCTCGGCCCGAGTGACGACCATAGGGTGTCCGCGGGGCCAGGACGTGGCCGTTGACTGCGTTCGGAAGGAGAAGAATAGAGCGAGGCTCTTATTCAAATATATGGGGTCGGTGCCTCGTCGTAAAAATAGGTTTTATAGTGTGGGCATCGGGCGCCGCTCCATCGCGCGCGGCGATGCAAACGGCAAAAATACCGGCCGCGCCGAAGTTTCGCGGTGCTACGCGGAGAAACGCTCCTTTTGTACGATTGTGCCGATTGTAACCACTCCGCACAATATCAGCCTCCGCCGGACGTGCACCGCGGAGGTGGCGTCGCTCCGTCTTTGTCGCACTCACGGGGCGTCCCGGAGTCCGTGGGGGTGCGAGAGAGACGGACGCAGGCCGACGCCTCCGGGGCTCTCCCGGCACGCGCTAGCACGCGCCGGCCACCGTTCCCGACCCGAGTCCCGGAACGTATCAGCGTCCCGGAGGCCAGCACGGCCTGCAGCCTGCACCGCGGGAGTGGTGTTATACAAGAGCGTTTTCAGACTTTGTTATGGCGCCGTTGAGCCGAGGGGCCGTCGGTGGCCGTCGTACCGGAGGGCTGTCCGAACCAAAGGGTCATACGTCATCGCGCCGGACACCGCCGCACCGCCCGCCACGATCGCGCCACCGCCCCCTATTGTTGTCTTGCACCGGATTGCCGGATTATGGCACACCGGCACACCGTTCGCACGTCGCGTTCGGGGAACGGTTGCACCGGTAACGGCCGGCGAGGCGGTGCAGCAGGGGAAAATGAGCGGCGAAAGGACAGGCATTCGGGGGATGCGTTTATGGGGGCGATATCACAGTGGCATGCAGTTGCATCAGTCGAAGGAGCAAACAACAGCACCCACAGAAGTTGGAAGTGAAGACAAAGGTCTGGACGCGCGGATTTTACAGCGTTTCGAATCACCACTACAAACGAGATTTGTTGAGGTTGAGGTATAAATGGCTCGTCGGGACAGTGCCCTGCCTCGCCCTGTCCTCACCGTTCTTCATTTGGACCCCCACCCCGCCCCGCCCCGCCCCGCCCCGCCGACTGTTTGAAGGCGCCGACCGATAGCGGTTTGCAGCGAGTTCCCGTAGCGAAGCTGCAAAGCCAGAGCCAGTCAGACCCGAGCGTGGCGCCGCCGAGACGCCGAACGGTGCCGGCCGTGCCAACCTAAGAAACAGGTGGGCGCAACATCACGCTAAACAGTGTAGCCAATCGCGGGGAAACAAGTGGATCGTGGATCGTTACACACTGGGTAAAAAAAGAGAAATAAGAAATTCTCATCCAGTTTTCTCTGTCCGTGGCCCTGTCGGTGTGCATGCATGCCTGTCCTTACAGTGTGCCGCGGGCTGTGGCTCTGGAACTACTGAACGCGACCCGGGCACCGCGAGCACGGCCGGGGCCACGTCGGGGCCACGCCGCGGTGTCAAGAGCACGCCGCGCACGTCGGCAGCGCCCCGCCCCGCCCCGCCACGCCACGCCCCACATCACGCACACACACATACACGCACACACTCGCACACACACGCAGGGCCGCAGCCGCTTACTGGACATAGAAGACCGGAACGGAGGCTCGGCCCTCCATTCAGGCATTTATGTCGGCGTGGTTTTAAGAAGGGCCCGCGAGGTACACTGCTAATGCTGGCCAGGGGAAGTGGGGTGGTGCTCAGTGGGCCAGAGGACCGGTGGAGGCGGCCAAAACTCTAGACGCGTTTTGAGCTCCAGAGTCTGGAATTTTGGCCGCCCCCGCCGGTCTTCTGGCCCACTGTGCGGTGGGAGGGAGCGCGATGCAGGAAGGAGAGAGACCGAGTGGAGTTAACAGAACGCGGGTGGGGCTCGACGATCTTGACAAAGCGGGGACCGCGATGCTCCGAACGGCAGCCGTTTCTCTTTTCGCTGCGCCGCGCCCCAAACGGGGCTCTTTGTCCCTCTCGCACCTCTGCGGGACGCCCCACGGGTGCAAGGGAGACAAACAGTTCGGAATCAGCCTGCACGCGGCGGCCCGACAAAAGTCCCCGCGCTCGCGCTCAGATCTGAGATCCTCCGCACTGTAAATGTCTTACGGGGCAAGGCTGCACCAGCATGGAGGTTTTCGAGTCCTGCTTAGCGACTCTGGAGCTCAAAACGCGTCTAGAGTTTTGGCCGCCTCCACCGGTCTTCTTGCCCACTGTGCGCGGGAGACACGAGGGGCGTGGGGGTGACGACGTGGGGTTGACACGGGCCCGGGGCGCCCCGCCCAAGCTCCGCCGCCCCGAAAGAGAAACTCATCATGACTCTCCTTTCCCTCTTCACGATGAGAATGCGAAACAAAAGTCTCGTTTGAACAGAGCAGAGCGGCAAGAGAAGCGACGCCTTAATTGTCTAATTGTTGCCGCCAAGTGTGTCCCATGAGAATTCGCACCCGGAGGCGGATTCCGAACCGTGCGTCGCTCTCTCTCTCTCTGCTCGGAATGAGCCAGGAAGGCAATTCTGCGGTGGGAGTGCGTGGGCGTGTTCGGAACGGAGGCAGCGAAGTTGGCGAGGTTTTACACAGCGGAGGAAGCAGAAAGGCCAAAATGACGAGCCGCTGCGTGCAAGTGGGGTGTCCCAACCCCTGTACACACGACCAGCGAACAGTGGGCCAGAAGACCGGTGGAGGCGGACAAAACTCTAGACGCGCTTTGAGCTCCAGATTCGCTGAGCAGGCCTCGAGCCGTACGTGTGATCGACGCGGCACAACGGAGCACTGGCGGCATGACGGCCACGCTCTGGACCAGGTCCACCTTGGTCGCGCCGCTCTGGACGCCGCTCTGGACGCCCCGACGCCTCTCGTGCAGAGAAAGCGACAACGTTCGCAGAAACCGTGCGCCGCAGTGCGCCGCGGCGGTGCGCTAGTAGTACGGCACGGTGGGCGGGCCTTGACTGGAGCCGCGTCGAGCCGCAAAACAAAGCGACTTCCGAGCGTCATCCAAGGGAAATTAGCAGCAACAGCAGGAGAGGCAGTATGGAGAACAGCAGCCGTGCACCTGCGTGCTACGTACTCCTAGCTACGCTGGCAGCTTGAAGCACCAGGTGCGAACACTCGACCCGGCGGAGCGGCGGGGCGGCGAGGCGGCGGGGTGCTCTTGGAGACTTGGACGCAGGTGGGAGGGAAAACGCTGGATGCGCGAACACTCACACACACACCACTCGCCTATACACACACGTAAAACCCACAACGGCACCAACAGTGAAAGTTATTAGCGACCGACTGCTACACACAGCCACACACACACACACACTCACACGGACGGACGGACACACACTCACACACACACACACAGACACACACTAACGCGTCGTCCACGTTCGTCATATTTGCTTGTGGGCATAAGGTGGTGCACTCGCGGCACTCGCAAGGTGTGAGTGCACGTGTGTGGATGTGTGTGTTGTGTGAGTCCGCAGCCCGCCAATAGAACGCCCACAACACCAGCGGTGCACCGTGAAATCGGCGCGCAATTTGAATTTCACATAAAATGACGGTTTCCCGCTTTTGCGTTTGCTGCAGCGGCTGCAGCCATATGCCGGTGCACGTCGAATGTGCCGCGCAAGCGACGCCCAGCGACGCCCAGCGACGCCCACGCCGAGTCGCGGCCAGCTGCAAACGGCGAGGTCCGCCCGGAAAGCCGCACAGTGGGCCAGAAGACCGGTGGAGGCGGTCGAAATCCCGGACGCGTTTTGAGGTCCTGAGTCGCTAAATGGGACTCGAACCGAACGTGTGACCCCACCAATGGATTGCTCTCCGAACGAGGAATCCTATTGGTGGGGTCACACGGTCGATTCGACGCCTCTGAAGCGACTTTTGGAATATTTTTATTTTTGACAGTGTATTGGGAGAAAGGTAAGCAGAGGGGCCGCGCTGCCCTGCGCTGCCCTGCGCTGCCCTGCCGGTCCGATTAGCACCTTCGCGGTGTTGCTGCAACTCACGCCTCCGCCCCGCCCACTTATCGCCACCCGCGCTGCCCAGCAGTCCAGCTAGCAGTGTACTGCCCAAGGGTGCCCCGAGGTAGCGCAGACCATAGGGCACGGCACGACTTTGAGGCATCGAGAAAAACGAGAACAACAACAACAAAAACGGGGCAGCTTGGACTGAAAAAGAGTCGTTTCTGTTCCTTTTCTTTTCGCAGAGTAGCGGAGCGTTCTTTCATTCTCCGCCTCGATTAGATCAATCGGTGTTGGTTGGGTCCCATCACATTGCCAAACCCGGCAGGGAAGGCGCGCGGAGAGCGGCAGGAGCGCTGCGGGGAGAGGGGGAGGGGGTCGGCAGAGGGTACTAAAGCAAGGCACACTTTGCTGCCACGGGAGGCCGCGGTCAATTACTGGCATTTAGCCACGCGAGGGCACGGCGCGGCACGGCCGAGGGCACGGCACGGCACGGTGTTACGGTGTTGCATCACGGGAGGAAAGGGAAGCAAATTCCAGCCGGTTCACCCGCTGGTATGTCGTCTGCAACCACACGGCCAAAATAGTATGAAGTCGATACGGAAGGGAAAGGGGCGCGGTGATTTGGGTGTGGTGCCTCTGACCGAGTCGCCTTCCTCGTGAACTTCACAACACCAAGAAGAACAATAACAATAAACAAACAAACGACAACAACAACGAAAGCGACAACGAAAAACGGGGCCGCGAAAGAAGACGAAAGGTCGCACAAACTTATGAGTGGTTCCACAAAGCAGTGTGACCATTTCTAGTTTCCCGCTCCGCCGCCAAACAGCCGCCTCTGAACACGGTGCTTTGCTTTTTGCCGGACTGATGCAACGCCACCGCAAGGCCCTGCCTGCAGCCCTGCCCCTTGTCGTGCGAATAGCATTGTGGGCCGACACACACAGCCTTATCTGCAGGACGCTTATCGGGCGAATCTCTCTCGAGGCGGCAGTGTGGCAGCAGCACTTGGATCGGGGAAAAACCTTTTCGACAGTCTTGCCCTGCGGCTTCTCGTCCACTGAAGTGCCATCGGTGGTTACAGTACTTAGGTTAGGGGAGGTTATGTTAGCTTAGCCGGTCAGGTTACCTTAGGTTAGGACGCGTTAGGTAGGTTGCCTTAGGTTCAGGCCCTTTAGGTTAGCGCCCCTCGGTTTCGTCCGACCCAACTGCCTCTCACGCCTCTCGCGTCACATCTCGATGGCCTAACGACTACAGCACTATTCGCACGGCGAGCGGCTGCGCGTGCTGCGCGCTGCGAATAGCGATTGCCGGCTGCAGCCGCTGCGGGCTGCGGGCAGAGCAGATGTAGCGACCGAACGTGCCTTAATAGGCAACAAAAGGTACGGGCAGTGGAGACCGCGTCGACGGCGCACTCGTGGCGCACGCGGGTGGAGACCGGCCAGGCCGACCAGGCCAAGCAGACCATGCAGAGAAAGCCGCCACACACTGGAAAACCAGTCCGATATCCGTCGCCAAGGTTTCGTCGGGGCACCGCGGCCACTGCGCATGACAACTGGATGCTGTAACACTTCCAACAAACGTGGCCAGAGAGCGCTCATCATTTTCTGGGATTCTGCACAGTGGGCCAAGGCGGACGAAAGACGCGTTTTGAGCTCCAGAGTCACTAAATAGGACTCGAACCGAACGTGTCGCGCCCCACCAATGGATTCCTCGTTCGGAGAGCAATCCATTGGTGGGGTCACATTTAGCGACTGACCTCAAAACGCGTCTTCTGGCCCACCATGTTGTAGGTATTGTCGCTGACCAACTTTGCAAATATTTCTCCCACTGCACTGGACTTGGCTCCCCAGCCTGCCGCTTGAGAAAAAGCCCGCGGCGTGTCGCAATAACCGCAGCCTGTGACAGCGTCGAACCACGAGGCAAGAACGCATGGCAGTATCTCACACGAGCAGCGCGGCCGACAAAGACTCAAGAGTTTCCGCCGCCGCGCGAGAGAATGGGTGCTCCGCAGCCACTCCCTTGAAAAAAATAGGAGAAGAAGCAGCACACAGTGGGCCAGAAGACATGTGGAGGCGGACAAAACTTTGAGCTCAGAGTCGCTAAGCAGCGGACTCAAACCGAACGTGTGACCCCACCAACGAATTCCTCGTTCGGAGAGCAATCCATTGGTGGGGTCACACGTTCGGTTCGAGCCCCATTTAGAGACTCTGGACCTCAAAACGCGTATAGAGTTTTGTCCACCTCCACCGGTCTTCTGGCCCACTGTGCAGCAGGCACTGCGAGCGAGTGCGAGGCTGTTTGGGAAGGCTTGACCTTTCCATTCAATTACCGTAGAGGAAATGCAGAATGCTGGGAGTGGCGTGCCGTGCCTTGCCGTGCCCTGCCATGCAGCACAGTCTGATATACCAAGCAAAGCCTCGTGGAAATCGGCAGAACAAAGTCGTAAATTAGTTTTGTTTGAGGAGCGGGTTACGCCCCACGGCCCAACACCAGTGGCTGGCCCGCACGCCCAGCAGACTTGCCCCATTTTTTTGTCCGCGGGGCGGCAGTGCCATGGCAGCGCGGTAGGCGGTACGCACGGACCTGTCGGCCCGAACGTTTCGTACGTCACTTTCCCTTTCCGGTTTCAGCTACTCTTTTTTTTCCTTCATCTCCAGGTTTGGCTCCGCCAACTGCCGAGGCAAGTGCAAGCTTGCCAGGGGAAAGGACGGACAGACGGACAGGCAGACAGACAGACAGACAGACAGACAGGAGGAGGAGAGAGAGGGGCACAGGTTATAAGGAAATAAGGAATTGCAGCAGGGGAGACAGACCACCTCTGAAGGAGTGAAAGGGTGATAGTCCAACTCGACCTCCCTGTCTTTGTCTTGCACCTTGTTTGTGATACAACTACGTACGTACACGGTTGGGTGTCCGTTAGGTCAACAACGGTTACGTATATTTTAGAAAGATTTTTCTTTTTGCTTGCTAGTTTTTTTTTGTGCATGGGAAATGTGGTTGTTCTCCTACTCTACGAGCTCAAGTGTGTTACAATGGAGTACACACTTGAGTGTCAAGCAGGTTTCTGGAAGAGTAGGATGAAACGTATTTCCCTGGAAACGCCACACGATATCGTGTTCAAGATTTTCGATTCCAGTCACGGTCGCAGTTCTTGCTACTGAACCTGGTGACATTTGGCGCGAAACAAGAGAAGCATTTCAATTTGGCTTTTTTTTTCTTGGCAGTGCATTCTGGTCCGCTCGGCTGGCTGCACTGCGCTCGTCGCGCTGTGGCGTGCGCGGCGTACTTGACATGAAAAGCAAAGTGCAGCCACAAATGCCATGCGCGCGTTCGCCGTGCCAGCCGCGCCGCTCCCTGTCCAGCCGCTCAGCGAAGCCCGGCGACGAAGCCCGCAACGGATTTTAAACGCTTTTCCGCGCAATATGGCGCAAGACGCGAGGAAAGCGGTCGGAAAAGGGCGCAACACACGCTCGGAAAAGTCAAAAAATTGTGTTGGGCAAAAGAAAAATGTTCTTAATTTTTCGAGATGGAGTCATGGCTCCATTAATATAACCTCTTGAAGAAAGAAGCCCTGCTCCATCGAAGAGATTAAAAATCTCGTGATTACTAATTCCAAATCGTTTCGGAACTACGGAGCGAACCGCGGCGGCGACGCGTCCGAAATCCGGGCGCGGCGCGCGCGGTCTTTGAACTTGAGGCAAAGGCGCCGATGGTGATTACGAAGTCTGTCGCAGCGCAAAATGCGATTCCCACCGGGCAGCGATTTTTGTCGCGTTCCCTCGCCGATGACAATCGCCTGCCGCCTCCCCGAAGCCTCCCCCGTGCGTTGAACGAACTGTCGAGCGGAGCAGGCGGAGCAAGCCAACGACTGATTCGGTTGAGTCACAGTCGCCGCCCCGGGGACGGCGGATGGATTGTGAAGACAGAGCCGCCAAATCCCACAGAATACATTAAACGATGCGGCAACGCGCTCGCTGCTTGCCGCTTGCCGGGCCGCTTGGCTCAAGGCGCGTGGGACTGGCCGGCGCCGCTCCTGCTCTTTTTTTACATTGCATCGGCGGAAAAACGGGCCGGAATCAACTCGGCTAACGCGGAGATCATCCAGCCAGAGCAGCGCGCGGCTCTCTCTCTCTCTCTCTCTCTCTCTCTCTCTCTCTCTCTCTCTCTCTCTCTCTCTCTCTCTCTCTCTCTCTCTCTCTCTCTCTCTCTCTCTCTCTCTCTCTCTCTCTCTCTCTCTCTCTCTCTCTCTCGCCTTGGCATTGCGCGTTCTGGAAACACTCCTCCCCCGGTTCATGTACTCCCTCGCAGTGAACAGCGACACAACAAAGGGCGGGGCCGATTTCCGTGGCGCTGGCGGCTAATTATCCGCGAGTGTGTACACACCATTCACACACACTCACACACAACCACCCTTGCACTCACTCACACACAATGCGTGTGTTGCAGCGCGTGGCGCGGAATTCGGATCTTGCTCGGCGCGCGACGTGAGTGGGAAAGGGACAGACGCATTCGGACAAAGGCGGTCGGTGCGAGGCTAGGGTGCGAGGCGGTGCAACGCGGCCCCGAAACAGCGTACCGAGGCACCGAGGTACCGAGGGGCACTTTGTATTCATGACTAGTTCATGGAAGTGGGAGCCGAGTACCGCAAATGACTGGCGAACTATGCGCACGAAGCGCGATCCTGGGGACCCTCCACGGGCGTGGTGGTGTGGCGGTGTCGCACCGGGGGTGGGACTGCAGTCGACCTGCACCGCACAGTGGGTCAGAAGACCGGTGGGGGCGGTCAAAATCCCGGGCGCGTTTTGAGCCCCAGAGTCGCTTTGTGGGACTCGAACCGAACGTGTGATCCCACCAATGGATTGCTCTCCGAATGAGGAATCCATTGGTGGGGTCACACGTTCGGTTCGAGTCCCATTCAGCGACTGTGGAGCTCAAAACGCGTCTAGAGTTTTGGCCGCCTCCACCGGTCCCTGGCCCACTGTGTGGGGCTTCCACAGCCCCTCCCTCCACGCCCACACACCTAACCTGCAGCAGCAGCCGTCCCCAGGAAATGGCTTTCGGCGAGTCGTCGTCCTGGGAACGAGTCGTGTCCTGGACCCGCCCGGCTGCCTGGCTGCCTGCCTGGCGGGTTGCCAAGGCAACGGCAACGCGGAGCGATATCGCGACAAACCGGCAAAAAAGGCCAAGACCGGCTCGCAACTGTTGTTTCGCGTCTCCTACTTTTACTGCCGAGTGGTCTTCTTTCCCGCGCGGGTTGGTTCAAAAAGCGCGTAGCGGGAAGGAGACTTGGCCGCGGAGACTTCGACGCGCGAGTCAGTCTGTAGCTGCTGCGGCACTGCTAGGGCGGCCTCGATTTGCAGGCGACGGAAAAACTTCCCAGTGTGTCCTGCGAAGCACTGCGAAGGGCGCCGCGAATCCCTGAAGGACCCGCAGGACCTGGAGGCTTCCGCTTTCCGTTTTTATCCGCCACCGGAAATTAAAGGACTTACCTTGGAGTCCCATGATCCTTTGCGCTTGCCGTTCTTCTTGCTGTTGTTGTTATTGTTGTTGTTGTGGTTCTTGTTGTTGTCCATGGTGATGGTCACGGAGGTCTTGTGGTTGGTCATGGTGGTATCCTCAGAGAACATGGGGCGGCAGCACTAACACACACACACACTCACTGACTTGGCGTCTAGGTAAAGAAGGGGTCAACCAACGCGGTGACGCGCGCGGAGCACGCCACTGGAAAAGACGGTCAGTGGGTTGCCGTGCTTATTGACACAGTCGGCGGGCCCCGCCACGCCCCGCCCCGCCACGCCCCGGCCGGGGTCGACAACGCGCGTCGCCGCCACGCGCCGCCACGCCTCGGGCCGCGCCGCCACGCCGCGACGCACGACTCGGCGACGTCGCCGTCAAGCAGCCGCCTCGGGGCGCCACTCGGCCGGCATCCGCGACGACGCCGCGATCCTGGCGGCCTCGGTGACCTCCGCTGCACCTCGGCGACGACGGCGACGACGACTCAGGACATCCTCGACGACGTCCTCGAAAGAGACCTCAGCAGTTTCACGAGGGTTGGGACTTCCCTGCTGCACTTGTTTCACGAAGCACTTTATCACACGCGCACACAAACACACACACAAAATGAGTCGGCCGCGGTTTCGTCCTCCACCTCGATGCCGCCGTCTGGGTGATGGCCGTCGTGATGCACTCGGTGTGCTCGGCACGGTGTCCGCGAGAGGACTGGCTTGTGGCTGGGCTGGCTGGGCTGCGGCGGCCCGGCTCGGTGTGCACGCGGGGCAGGGCGGGCGGAGGGGGAGGGGGGATCTCGGGGGCCCTGTGGTGGGGCCGTGCGCCGTGCGGCCGTGCGGTCGGCGGCGGGTCACTTTCACTGAACGGCTCCCCTTTGTATCAACAACTTTGCAAAAGGAAGTAGTTGTCGCGGCGGGCGGCGTGCAACCCGCGCAACCGATCCGATGAGGTGACCACCGACATCGAATCAGAGAGACAGACAGGGAGAGAGAGAGAGACAGACAGACAGACAGACAGACAGACAGACAGACAGACAGACAGACAGACAGACAGACAGACAGACAGACAGACAGACAGACAGACAGACAGACAGACAGACAGACAGACAGACAGACAGACAGACAGACAGACAGACAGACAGAGGGAGATGACTGGAAAAGTAAAATTATTTGTAGCGCGAGTGTTCTTGCAGCGTGCGCTCCGTTTTGAATGACTCCATTCAGACGTGAGTTCACAGAGACTTTTTATTTATTTTTTGGCGAGGTGCTCTACTCGGACACTCTCCGCCAGGCCTGCAGTGCAGCCGCTGGGCCGCGCGGCCGCGGGGCTTGTCCCTTTGGCTTGGCAGCCGGCCCAGCCAGGCCCAACCCTGTCGCCGCAGAACACCGTAAGGACCTCTCAGGACATGATGAGTTGAAAACGGGCGGACCGTAAGGCGACCCGCACAGTGTCTACGGTGTACAGGACAACCGGGCCCATTTGGCCCATTCCCATTTCCGAGGCTCGGCGGCCGTTTCAATAAACACCAGAAAGAAGACCCCGTTTTTCGCTGGCGGCGCTGCGGTGGCCTGAGCAGCCTGCGCTAGCCAGCTGGGGTGTGTTGCAGTGCGGTGCACACTGAACCGGCCTGCACGGGCTGCACGGGCAGCGCGCCTTGCTGGCCAGCCCAGGGCCAGCCCCTAGCCAGCCCGGCTACTTCCGAATGCAGAACAACAGGTGCAGCAGGTGCCATGGCACGCGCACGGTTAATTAGGAGCCGGATTAACGTGCTCGGGGGCCGGGCCTAAATGACTCGGCTCAAACCCCTGATCGTGTTAGTCACACTGAGAAAGCCTTACCAGGCTCGGGCTGGCCAGGGCAGACTGGCAGAAAAATCTGCCGGGGCCTTCGGGTTTGGGACCAGTAACGTCACAAAGTTGGTCAAAGAGTGACTGAATCTCCGAAAGTAGCCGTTTTCGCCGATTTTGGTCGACCACTGCGTCCGATCTAGTTGCGGCCAACGGCCTACCTCGACGCCCTAGTATCCTTAAGACCCTACTCTTTCATACCCTGTATCGGGAAGACGTTGACCACAACGATTTTGGCTTTGACCGCAACGATTTTCCAACCAAGTTGGTCAAAAAGTGGACGAATCTCGGAAATTTGCTGATTTTGCTGACTTTGGGTGGCCACTGTGTCCACTCTAGTCGCCGTAAAAGGCCTCCCTCGACGTCCTAGTATTCTTAAGACCCTACTCTTTCATGCCCTGTATCGGGAAGACGTTGACCACAACGATTTTGGCTTTGACCGCAACGATTTTCCGACTAAGTTGGTCAAAAAGTGGTCGAATCTCGGAAATTTGCTGATTTTGCTGACTTCGGGTGGCCACTGTGTCCAATCTAGTCGCCGTAAAAGGCCTCCCTCGACGTCCTAGTATTCTTAAGACCCTACTCTTTCATGCCCTGTATCAGGAAGACGTTGACCACAACGATTTTGGCTTTGACCGCAATGATTTTCCGACCAAGTTGGTCAAAAAGTGGTCGAATCTAGGAAATTTGCTGATTTTGCTGACTTTGGGCGGCCACTGTGTCCAATGTAGTTGCCGTAAAATGCTTCCGTCGACGCCCTAGTATTCTTAAGACCCTACTCTTTCATGCCCTGTATCGGGAAGGCTATTGACCGCAACTAGTTTGGGAGCGATAGCCTCACAAAGTTGGTCATGAAGGGTAAAAACATAATGATGATCGGGGGCCTTTTGCGGTCTTATCCGCTGGGGCCTTTTGGGGGCCAGTCCGAGCCTGAGCCTTACAAACTATTAAAGGCCTTACTAAGAAAAGGTGCTTGTTGTAACAAAGTATTTTGAGCATAGATAAGCTTACAAAGAGAATACTTAGTAAATTACGGAGTATTTCTTCGTTATAACAAAGTAAATTAGTTTGTATTATGTATGCTTACGTAAGGTTTTAAGCATGCTTATTCGTGGGCTTATGTATGCTACAAAAAACATAAAATTTTCTATGTAAGGCCAAAGTGAATGAGTGGCAAAATATCTCCCAAACTGTCTGTCCCTCTTGGTCCCTTAAGATTTTGGTCCAGTCCAGGACCTTAAGGACATAGGGCCCGCACTAAGTTTCCGTCTTACTTGGAGGTCTTGGAGGCCCTGGAGTTCTTCGAGGTGTTGGAGGTCTTGGAGGTCTTGGAGTTCTTTGAGGTCCGACTGGGTTCAACAAAGGGCCGCTTTGCTGCGGCATGCTTGCCTTGCTCTGCCTTGCGGCCAGGATGGCCGGGGGATAAAGGTGCGGATTGTGGCGAAATTTTATTGTCCACCCAACTTCTGCTTTCTCCAGCAGTCCGCCGCCGGCCCGCCGCCCACAACCCGGTTAGAGGCTAGAGGCTCCGCCGAGGCCTCAGTCCGGTTGCATTTCAAATAACCATCAGCGGCGTAATGTCCCTTCGGTCGGAAACTAGCAAACCAGCCGCAGGCATTGTTCCGCGCACTTTTTCATACCGGAGCGGCGAACGCGGCGAACAAGGCCTGGATATTGTTTCGCGCCTTTTTTTGCGCCACAGATTGTTTTTGACGTTACAATGCTAGCGCCGCCGTTCCCGCTTCAAAAAGAAGGAAAGTTTTATTATTGTATTCAAGCGTTTCACTTCGATGCCTGCCCACGTCTCAGTTTCATTGTCTCTGATATTTGCATCGCGGAAGTGGACTAATTGTTTGTAGTGCGATGCTGGTTCAAAAAAACAACAGCCAGCAAGCAGTCCCGGGACTGATACGTCCTGTGTATATAACTGTCGTGCCATTTACTTGTCTCCTTTAACTCCGCCTTTCTAGTTTTAATGAAGACATTTCATAACCGACTGTACCACACCCACAGGCACTTGTTGAGGTGTGAGAGGATCCAGCGCGTTGCGACACAGCGCACACAGTCCGCGACGCGCCGCGACGGCGTAGGAAGAGGAAGGGGACGGCAAACACAATCGAGACAATGTCAGTCAACGCGAAAAAAGAGTCGCGGCGTGGCGTTCTGCTTCATGGTGTCGTGCCAAAACGCGGACTGGCTTGTCTTCTGCGAGTGCATCACATGTTGATGTACTTACCCACCAAAATCACACGAGAATTCGTGTCAGGTCAGGGCATGCAAGACTTTCCGCGACCCGGTATCGCTTGTTTCCATTCCTATGCCAGCAGAGCGCAGTTATTGTCGATTCTCGATATTCTGCATTATTCAAACAGGTTTCCTAGAAACAACCTCACAACCCATTGAACTGCAATTATTTCACGTGGTCTCCGCTTCCACCACACTGCGGCCGGGCAGGCCGGGTGACGCCGCGTTGGCTGCACTGCACTGGCCGCGGTGTCCGACGGAGAGCGCTTTCTCCAGCCGGTACGGAGCTCATTTCGCGCCAAAACATTTATTATGAGGGAATCCGATACAGAGGAACAGAATCTAGTGACCGTGGGGAACGGCAGAAAGAACCGCGTCCCCCCCCCCCCTCCTTCCTTCCTTCCCGCCTGCAGACCGCCGGCCGGGCAGCGGCAGGGATGAGAACCCGGTGGCGCCTGGGAGGAACGCCTTCCTATTTTGCTTCCACTTTCAGCCTTGATGAGTGATTGTTCAGTTTGCAGTGATGTGGGTCACCTTGTTTTCCCCGGCCAGCGACAGCAGCGCCCCCAGCGCGGCACGGCGCGGCCTCATCGAAAGTTTTCTCGGGGAGATTCTCCAGGCCGGGAAGCAGAATTGGCGAGCCCTGCACAGTGGGCCAGAAGACCGTTGGAGGTGACCAAAATTCCAGACGCGATTTGAGCTCCAGAGTCGCTAAATGGAGCTCGAGCGGAGCGTATGACCCCACCAATGGATTGCTCTTCGAACGAGGAATCCATTGGTGGGGTCACACGTTTAGTTCGAGTCCTAGTGACTCTGCAGCTCAAAACACGTCCGGGATTTTGATCGCCTCCACTAGTCTTCTGGCTGACGGTGCCCTGCCGGCACGGGACTTTGGGGCTCCGTGAATTATTCCGACTTCCGATTTGAGTCTCCTCTTCCTCCTCACGGCTCGTCCGGTTGCGCTCTCCGGCGATTCATCCGTGTTCATGCCGTGGCAGTCTCCGGCAAGGACTCTGACGACACGCGTCACCCACGTGAGTGTCCCACGTCCAGGTGTGTCTGCCCCGCGCGCTCAGGTGTCCCGGCGCGTCCCTCGGCCGGCAGCGTCGGCCGGCCGTTGGGCAAGCCTCGCATAGCCTCGCAACATGTGCACAAGTGAGGCCTCGTCGCACTCGTCATTAGGTCCTCCTCCGCACCGCGCCGCTTTACGTCCTTTTACCCCCCAGGGTTGCGTCTGCTCACAATGCACTCCGCGACCTCGCCGCGCACGTCGAGGTCCTCTTCCGCGGAGACGTCCGTCAAACCAGCGAACCGAACGTGTGACCCCACCAATGGATTCCTCGTTCGGAGAGCAATCCATTGGGTCACACGTGCGACCATGGAGCTCAAAACGCGTCCAGGATTTTGGCCGCCTCCACCGGTGGCCCATGTGCGCCACTCCGACTTGGGTAACCCAGCCCGCGGCCTGTATCGCCGCGGCACGCATCACGTCCAGACGCCATCCATGATGAGAAAGTGACTTTGTCGCGGTGCGGCGTCCAGGGCTGGCATGCTGGCTGGACTCCAGGCCTCGCCTCCAGCGCGCCTCCAGCGTGCCTCCAGCCTCCAGGCGCGGCGGCCACCGCGATGACGACTACGTGCGCAACACAGAGAGAGAGAGAGGGGGGGGGGGAGAGAGAGAGACGGATTAATTAATAGTTTCCCCAGGAAAATTGCCTCGGAAACAATAAGGATTTGGCAAAAAAAATGGCATAGGAGTACTAACCCTTCTCCTTGTCGCTCCCCTTACAGGACACGGCGGCATCGAAGTTTCTCCGTATTTCAGACAGAGATCGCAGTCTCTGCACGCGGAACTCCGAAACGCCAAACTGCCGCGATAAATCGGCACTGGCTTTTAATCCGTCAAGCGCGACAGCCCCGCCAAGTGGTTGGAATGTCCGCACTGGGTCGACTTCCTGCGGCTCTGTGGCCGGCGAAGCAAGCGAGGCGGCCGGCAGACTGTCTCTCTCGCACTCATGGGGCGTCCCGTTTGGGTGCGAGAGAGACACAGCGACGAGAACGACTCTCGTGATCAGGCTGATGGCGGCGTCAGCCCGAGTCAGCCTGGGTCGTTGCTCACACATTCCTGCGGCCATTGATGAAGCCCTTGTTGAGCGCGTCACTTCCAACACGGACACTTAGACTTACCCACCCGGAAGCAAACATTGCAGTCATTCTTTCCTCCCACTCACCTACATTAAATTTTTGATTTGACATTTTACACAGTTTGACCATGAGTGTCCAGAACTTGGTTCTTTCTCATACTTTCCTTCATTATATCTCCCCTCCCCTCGCGAGTCTTTCATCCGTGGCGGCCGGCTGACCCCAAAACATTCGCACGTCGTGCAGCAGCGCCGCGAGGGCCTAACCTTACTACGCGTGGCGGGGCGTGGCGGGGCCGGGCGGGGCGGGGCGCACAGTGGGCCAGAAGACCGGTGGAGCCTCCACCGGTCTTCTGGCCCACTGTGAGGCGGGGCGAGTAGCATCGCAGCGGGGCAAAGAGGCAGAGGCGTGGAAGCCCCACCTCTCGGTGCCACGAAGAAAATCCGCGAAACACGCGGTCGATTGTAAACAAAAGAATAAAGGGCACTGTCCGCCTCGCGGTTTCGCCTTCATTTTTGCGGTTAATTAAACTCGAAACGCGGGGAGGCGAAAAATCGTGACCTTTTTCTCGCACCGTTAGACTGCGCCGCGGTGCGCCGCACGGCCGGCACGGCCAGCACGGCTGTCCAGGCCATGACAGAACGGTCCGAGTGCCACCCCAGGGTGCCCTGGGCTGCCCCAGACTGCCCCAGGCTAGTGGCCCCTGCAGCACGCGCACTAAAGCGCGCTAAACGAAACTGCTGTACCCACTGGTGCGTTCTATGAAAGTGGCCAGACTCCTTCGACACCAAGGGCATCTCTTACACTTACAAGCTAAGTTTTTTTGAGCGGTGTCGCGGCGGATTCGATGCGCCGCTCGCCAAGACAGGGAGTCGAGAGAAATGCGGCGTGCCTACACTCTAAATGCATACCGCTGGCGAGGCAGGCGAGGAAGCGTTATTTACTTACCTGCGGGAGCAGCTCCTGCAGTTCCTGCCAGTTCCATGCCAAATGAGGCACGTCCTGCCGCGTCCTGCCCGGCCGGGATGGCGCTAATTAGCAGTGCGGTGACGGACTCGATGTTGACGTCGGACGGCGTCGACGGTGATGAGGGTTACGTCGACGAGGACGGTGCACGGTGGGCCAGAGGGCCGGCGGAGGCGGCCAAAATTCTGGACGCGTTTGGAGCTCCAGAGTAGCTAAACGGGACTCGAACCGAGCGTGTGACCCCACCAATGGATTCCTCGTTCAGAGAGCAATCCATTGGTGGGCACTGGTAAAACAAAGGCATAAAAATTACGCCCTTAAGGGCATAAATACTCTTTTACGCCCTTCCAGGGGCATAAATCGTTTTATGCCCTTGGGAAGGGCGTAAATGGTATAGGAATTTCAAGCGAAATTTTAATGCCCTTCCCAAAGGCATTAACGATTTATGCCCTTTAACCCTTTAAGTCACAAGTTGTACATGTACAACATTTAGCTAAAATCAACCCACACGCTTATCTAAATCCCTAAGGCAACTTCCGCGCTTCGGAAATTGCCCTAAAGACCCCCCCTGTTGTTTTGAATTACCCGCGTAAACCCTAAAACGTGTACAATGCTGCCAACCCACGCTCGAAGTTCTGCATTTTGACTTAGCTGTGCCGCCTTCAAGAGATCGCCCTTCAACCTGGCCTAAAACCAAGAGTAAAGTTGAAATGGGCTATTGAATCTGTTAGGGTAGGTCTGCTGTCTCATAAGAAGTGCCCGTTTTTTGATTCCGATCCATGTGAACCGTCTCAGGCTTAGCCAAAGTAGAACGTTGTCTACAAACAACATATGACTTTGGGGAGACTATTTTTGTCGAAATTTTGAGACGCGTGTTTCTTATGTGTACGCGATTCTATGCAGCAAAATTCGGTGAGTTTTGTGCACCAATAGTTATGTGTGTGCAAAATACCATAATTTGGCGATTCTGACTTGCAATTTTTCCTCATCTAGGCCCTCCGTTTCTCATAGCCTATCTGAATCGGAATGTCCGAAAACCTGGAATGAAACGTTCATGAAAGTTGCTTTTGGCGGGTATCAGGTTTGTGTTGGGCATTTTTCCTGCATTATCTACCGCAATTGTCACTAAAAATCAAGTCACACTTGGAATTTGAATTGCTTTCTAGTATTTATTCATCTAAATAGTACGTTGTATGTGTACTACATTGTGACCAGCGGTTGTGTATTGGACTCTTAGTTGTTGGTTGTTTGGAAGTCCCGTGACTATTTTGTTAGGCTTAGTTTGCTGTTTAATTGTGTATGCTGCGTGATATAATTTGTGAGAGTGACACTGGCTGCGAAATCTCACGTGCTTTTGTACGTTGTACCGATGTACAACATTAATTCAGGTATCCATTCGCCTTATCAATTTTTGGGTTCCAACGTCGTTTTGTATTGCGTTTGTTTTCTTGAAGGCATTGGATTTATTTTGGCTGGTGCCACTGCGTCAAGAATCCCAAATGAGCGAGTATTGCGAACGTGAGGTGGAGTCACCAAGTTGTACCAGTACAACGTCCACCTTTCTCCACCAATACGGCCACAGCCTTGCGTCATTCATGACGGGAAACACTACAAACCATCCGGACATGATGTTCAGAAAGCATTTTGTTAATATTAGATGTTTTTGTTGCTGGACTTGCCAATTGTAGTGATGCGCGTATCTGGGTGTCCTTTAGATCACGATGTTGTATGTATACTACGTTCCATGCTTTTCACCATCGGGGCCACTCTATCAAGAAATTTTTACTTTGGCCGAAGCAGAAAATATTCTTATGGTGCTGTCAATGCGTGTTGCTTATTATTTGGTGAAATTTCGGTCACGGGGGGAGAAGAGGAGAATACGAGTTCATTTTCCCGGAATTTGACCACTTTTATGCATGTTTTGGCACCTTAACGAGATAAGAATGATCAAATACAATCCCAAGACTATTCTGAAGGTTCTTCGGAAGCCATTTCACATCAAATTCGCTACACGGGGGCGCAACAGACAGAGAAAAGGAAAACGGTACCGTACGACCCTCAAGTCATATGTTGTTCCTATACAACGTTCCACAGCGGACAAACTAGGCATCCCTCCACTTCAAAATTATCAAAACCCTAATAGAAAACGAAGTCCCTGGATGGCTCCTATTTTGTTCCTCCAAAGTCCACCGGGGATTTCAGGAGATTTGAAGTCCATACTTAGTCCCTGTCAAGTCCCTCCCCCGACCAGGTCCCTCCGAAGTCCCTGATCTGGCAGGATGGTCTGTGAAATCTCTCGCAAGTCCCTGAAAGTAAGCGTATGACCTCTCAATACTTTGACAAATGTATGCACAACACCATGCGTGTAGACACTTGCATGGACTCATATTCGTAATTCACAATGAGTTTCATTCAGTAAAGTTGATTGTGTGCATTGTATGAACGAAATCGGAATAAACCAAATACTGGTCACCTACTGTCAAAGTTATCATGGTAAAAAGCAATGTCTTATTCAAATTTGAATATTGATCATCGTATTATTCTTGTAAATATGCATTTGAGGAGAAAACGGAGGGCACCGTTGCGTTTATCTGCCCTTAAAACCCCCTAGTACAACCATCAACCACGCAAAACTGCAACGGACAGAGCCTTGCGCCTGACTGAGCTCCGGCAGATAGTGGTAGGCAGGCTGACCCGATCCCTCCACGAAGAGCAGGCAGCGCAGTGGATAACGTCTCCTGCCAGTAAGGTGAAGACCCAGGGTTCAACTCCGTCCGCCTCTTTTTCTTTTGCCTCCAAAAGAGACTTCGGAGGGATTTCAAGTCCCTTTGAAATCCCTTTTCACCCGAAATCCCTAATCCCTGAAATGCACCATCTAGATACTTCGGAGGGTTTTCAAATAAGGACTACAGAGGGACTTGGCAAAAAAGACTCAAGAGGGACTTCACTTTTCTATTAGGGAAATGTTATCAGTGGGTGCCAAATGGTCAATATATGCTAATGGCATCAATTTTATCGTAGATTATAGTGTCTGTGACTTAAAGGGTTAAGGGCGTAAATCGTTTACGCCCTTAAAGGGCATAATTTTTATGCCTTTGTTTCACCAGTGGGGTCACACGTTCGGTTCGCGTCCGGCCCGAAATCAACCAAAAGTGCGAAGCACCTCTTCTGCTCTAAACGGATCAGTGGTTCCGCCCTGCTGGCCGCCAATCTGCTCGGAGGAATTCAAGGTTCCGTTCGGTGATCCACGGCGGCGGATCGGCGGGCACGCCTGTGGCACGCACGCCCACGCTGCGAACGAGGCCCTCGCTCTGTCTCTCTCGCGCCTATACGGGACGCCCCGCGAGTGCGAGAGAGACAGAGCGAAATCAGTCTGCCGCCACGGGCCCTGCCGAAGGGCCAACAGCCCATCCATCCGGCCCGCCCCGCCCCGCCCCGCCCCGCCTCGCCCCGCCCCGCCCCGCCCGGCCCGGGGTCACGCGTATCGCATTCTAGATGCCCGCCCACAGCTGGCTCCAACGCGGGCGTACAGTCTCGTCAAAAACGAAACGCACTACACATTTTTCTCAACAATCGGATCAATTTTTGGTGCCACTTGTGACTGCGTTAAGCTCTTCAATTTACAGACTGTAGATTTCCCCTTGTATCTTTTGTTAATTTTTTGTTGGAGCATACTTTGGTTTCTTCCCACCATTTTCAATTTTCCGTGCTAGAGGCCGACCTGCTTCTGCCTCTGACTGTACGTACGTACAACGCAGGCTGTTTACCTAGGTGCGGCTCGGACGCAAAACGCACGCTTCCTGCGCGCGGCTCGCTCCCGAGCTCCGCGGCTCCGCGAATTGATCGCGCGAGATGTAGTGGTTC
Source organism: Thrips palmi (assembly GCF_012932325.1). Lineage (NCBI taxonomy): Eukaryota > Metazoa > Arthropoda > Insecta > Thysanoptera > Thripidae > Thrips > Thrips palmi. Next base: position 16,479,341 of record NW_023144627.1, on the reverse strand, counting down.
AGGAGCCTCGCGGAATCCGCGGGGCAGGCAGGGCCGTATACGGTTTTTTGTTTGCCGTAGGGCGTGAGGGGACGTTTTCCATACATTTTACTTGTTACAAGGGCTCGCACCCTTACGGGACGCCCCGTGAGTGCGAGAGAGACAGAGTGACGAAGGCAGTGCTCGGAATCAGCCTCCAGGCTCGCCTCTCGGCCGCTAAATGCCCCGAACGGCGGCGTTCCGCCCTGGGAATCGGGAACACAACAATCTAATAACATTTCCTGAGAAACGGCGAGAAAGTGCAAGTGCGGGTCCGCAAGCCGCTCCAGGCTGAGCGAAAAAAAATTATCAACCGCCATTTTCTGTTCTTTGCTGAATTTGCTCTAATTTGTGATACCAATCGACGATGCGATCCGCAATGAGATACGCGCCGGACAGCCTTTAGCATCGCCGTGCTCGGAATGAGAATGCAGCGCGGCAATGATGATCATCTTTGAGTCACGCGTCGGACTGCGGACTGATTCCCAGAGTCGTTTTCGTCGCTCTGCCTCTCCCGCACTCATGGGGCGTCCCGTAGAGTTGCGAGAGAGACAGAGCGACGAGAACGGCTCGAGGAATGACTCTGCTGCGGACTCCACGGGGCGCCGCCGTGGCCGTGGCAGCACTGGCAGCGGGCGGCCCGTTCAAACGCGCCTTGAAACGTCCCCGTCGACCTGAGAGGCATTTTACAGAACTCTGAAACCGGAACGCTAATACAGGACCGGCCCGGGGCGCGAAAAATGGATTAAGTTGTAGAATAAAAATGAAAATCGGGTCAATAGGGTTTCTTCTCGCGCTCGCAGCCTTGTAGGGGCAAGAGTCTCACGCACTGCAACGGCTGCAACACGGACTGACTGCGCCCGCACTCCGCACGCACGGCGACAGGCCCCGCCCCGCCCCGCCCCGCCCCGCCCCGCAGCTGAGAGAAATGAAAAGGCAAGGATTTCGCTTTGCACTGCTTTGCACACTCCCACGCCCCACGCCCAGCCGGCCACTGGCCACCGGAGCGTGTCAAATGCGGGTTCCTCGCGCTGCAGTCAACCCCTGGGCGACGCTGGGCCGGGCGGCTGTGCCGGGCCTCGCTGATCACTGTTTTACAGGACGTGTACTTTATGGGTGTGTTTTCCGGCTAAGAAAGTCATCGTTTCCTCGGCGCTTGCTTGGCGCTGGCGCGGCGGGCGCGGCCGGCGCTGAGGCGTGTCTCTGTTTGTGTGAGTTGGATCTGCCGCGTGTCATCCTCGTCTTTGTCTTTGTTTTCGCGGCCACACTGTGTGCGTGCCACACGGCGCGGCGCGACGCGCCTTCCGTCCCGCTCTTCCTCCCGCATTCCTGCTGTCTGTCTGTCTCTCTCTGTCGGGTCGGGGTTGGCGTTGGTTGGCGTCCGCCCCCGCCTTCGTCCGCCTGTCTCTCTCGCACCCGTGCGGGAGGTCCCATGAGTGCGAGAGAGACCTCCACCGTGGACTCGGCCTGCTTGTTGAGGTACGTGGCGACGGGCGCGACTTTTGGCGACGCCGTGATGCAGGTCTTTAGGTGGGACAGGGGGACCTCCTTTCTCCGAAGTGCTTCCGTCGTGGCGTGGCGTGGCGCGGCGTGGCGTGGCGTGGCGCGGCGTGGCGTGGCGCGGCGTGGCGTGGCGCCGCGCGGCGTGACGTGCACGACAACGCCTCTGAAAGAGAAAAGGCGTGAGTCACACGCGAGCGCGCGTTACAGATAGACAGGGGCAAACAATGCACCCTATTCATCTCGAATTTCCTTTCGCCAGCCAACTTCTGTCGCCGTCGTCGCGTCTTGCAAGTTCGTATCTTGTCGCGTCACCTCCCCGTCGAACGAGATCGTCAGCCGACTTGTAACGCCCGCCTTGAGGTATCGACGCCCAAAGTTGGACTTTTCAGGCTTGTCAGCACCTCAAAGAAATGGACGTGAATGGTTTCGGCGGGCGCGGCGGCGCCCCGCGCGCTGATTTCAGAACAGCCCTCAGTCGTACTCAGTCGTCACCCCGTCTCTCTCGCACTCTTGGGGTCTCCGCACCCCCTCCGGGTGTGCGAGAGAGACGGAGCGACGAGGCGCTGCTCAGAAGTACTCGGAACCGGCCTGTCGCGCTGTCGCCGCGGTGGTCCTAATCCTGTCCGGCACCGGGCTCCACGACGTCCACGCCACTGTTTGCACTGGGCAGCCAATGCAGCGAATGGAAAGAAGCAGAAACATGACGGATTCGGGAATCGCCCCGCGCAAAGAAGCAAAGAAAGGGGAGATTAAAGAAAAGGGGGCCTGTCATCCTTGGCGTGACACGAGGAATGCAGGGTGCGCGTTACAGTGTAGCGCTTCGCTTCGGACAGGAAAGGTGTGCCTCGATCCTCTATGCCTTTTTCCGACAAGTTTTTCGATGACGACCGCAACGGCTTTGCGAAATGTTTATCACCTTGTTGTATGACGGCGTGCTGTGCTACGTGCATGTCCAGCCTGCCTTGCGACGAGCCAAAGAACTAGCCGTGACGTCATTTGATGTCAATGTGACCAAGCTTCATTTTGAGTCAAAATTTTGACAAAAACAAACATTGTTTTGACAACTTTCTTTGACTGCGTCGTGAGCGTTTCGTGTTCTATGGGCGAAGGCGCCGCCTCATGCCCGAACGCAACGCAAGCCCTTCCCTTCGCCGTCTTGTCCGACACGCTTGATGCATGGGTGCACGTTGGGTGGCCTAACCGGTTCGTGACAGGCGCTCGGCACTCACTCGAAAAAGCACATTCCAGAGGCAAATGTAGTAGTCTTGAAAGATGTCTAAAGAGATGCAGGAAAATAACTTGAAAGGACACGAAAACTTCAGAAAACTATAAATTTATTTGAAATGGAAGCCCTGTCTCTTTTCCAGAAATAATTGGCTACAACCTAAGGACAAACTTAACATTACACAAATCTGGTTTCCGGCAGAACACATCTTTCATAAAATAACATATAGGCATTTGAAAGCAAAGCGTCACACATTGTTGCTCTTCTCACCACCATATCAGATGTGAAGAACCACCTGGAACAAATAATAAAGCCACATCAGAACTTTTTAAAAAGTTTTGTCTGTAATGAACATGCAATAATCCAGGATAGGTTTCTAAGGGGAATGTCCAACAGGGAAAAAATGGCAGATGTTCTTTACCAATACCTACATACAAAGTACAAAGCCTCAAAATGTGACAAAAGAAAAAAGAAATACAACTTTACTACTTCAAACTGACAGATACCTTGTACTCTCTCTGCTTTCAGGATGTTCCATTTTCGACTCCACATTCAACAGCCTGAAAAATACCCAGCCAATAACACTCACACTTCTAAAAGCCAATGAGCAATCAACTTTAGTTTACTGTCCTCATATCAGACATACTGAGTACAGAAAAGATAGGACATTTTTCATCTAGATTCTCATACAATGAAAGTTTTAATTTTCCAAAGAGAGAAATTTTATTCTCTGTTATGCTGGTATAATTGTACAAGACACTGTCACAAACAAAATATCTACATTCTATGCTTTGGATTGCCAAGCAAAGGAGTGAATGCACTACCTACGGTAAATTCAGTGCAACATCTGCTCTGATAGCAACTGGGCATAACATATTCATGAAAGAAGTAGGAAACATACCTATGCCTAATGAGCGAGTTGATAGGACCTTTACGATAAGTGACAAAATGTCCAGAATTAACATCTCCTGTATGCACAACTACAGCTTTGAGTCGATACATGTGTCTTGCCCTGCAATAATAATAATTATTATTATTTTATGTCATATGATGCAATGGAATTGGCAAAAAGCTTTATTATTATGCTTAGAAATTTGTACCTGGGAGCTGCAGATTCAGTCTGTTGTGGGGGCACATGAGAACTACCATTAGATGGAAATTTTAAAGGTACCTGAGAAGTCATAATTATTAATATTAAGAAAGAAATTTTTTCTGTTGGTAAATCCAGGTTTTAGAAAAGACGCCTAGGACACTCACATCTTTGGTTTTATCACTGTCTAAAGTGTTGACCATTTTCTGTAAAGGTAAATTACATTAAAAGAGAAAAATAAAACCATGCCAAAATAAAAAAAGGCATGGCTTTTAAAACAGGGCTAGTCAATATCCAAATATCTTACTCTGGCATTCCTTTGAACTTGTGAATGTGTATAGTTGTCCATAATAAGAAACTCTGGGAAATCTACAAAATCATCCCTTTTCCAAGCTGAGCCATCTTTATTCCACGTGGTTCGCACAATATGTAGACATAGGCATTTTGGCAGCTGGAATATTAATTTTTAAGGAAACGCAGCAAAATTAGTAGGGACAATGAGCATGATTAAAGAAGATGAGAAGTTGCAAGATACAAGGGAGAAGGAACTGCCATACCTTCCCAAAATTCAAAGTCTTCATGGCTGTGGTTTGAACTGGCTTCTCTTGACCTTTACTGCAGTTGGTGCATGTAACATCTTTTACAGTTTCTGTTCTCACAAAATTGTCCAACAGCATCTGTAAGGTAAGGCGGAGCCCTCTGACAGATGGAAGGTGAAGAGAAAGAGTATCAAATTTATCAAACCTAAGGGCAGACTGAAAGACACGCAAAAATTAGATAAGAGAAAATGGGTGTACAAAACATAAATGGAAAGAACAAACCTTAAATCCACACTCGGTGCACTTGAGCTGACTAGTAAGAGTCCCTCGAAAAGGGGGAGGATTGGGTTGAGAATGAAGCGGCAGCGTTTCAACAGATGGTGCTGTTGGATCACTTCCTCCGGCACGAATGCGCCTGATTGGTCGAAACCGAGACACTGGAGATAATAATGAGTGCTGGTCTCCATCACAATTACTGTTACAAGATGTACAAATGTCAATCATAAAAACATATCAGACGGAACAACCATAAATTAAGATCAATAGTTAAAGTAGAAGGAGAACTAACATTTCACCATTAGGAACACTTTTTTTGGATGAGATAGAAACACCTGAGTCATCCCCTTGCCCACATCTATCAGGAAGAAGCAGCACATCAGATAAACTGCCATTCTGGAAAAAAAAATATCCGTAGAAAAAGAAGACAAGCTGCCACAGAAGATAAAAGAAACGATGTCATTTGTTGTTACCTTCCCCGAAGACGCTGTCATTTCTTCTTCCAAAGTCTCCAATAAGACATGAAACAACTCGTGAGCGTCCTGCTCTCCAGGCGAAATAACCCAACTGTGTCTTATCAGGGCAGATATAACTGCAGTCGGAGCATAAGGATCACTGACCGTAGAGTCGTGCTCTCCATTCAAAACTGAAAAATTAAAGATGACATGAATAGACAAAAATGTTGAGTGCATGTAAGCATGATTTACGCAAATATGTCATCTCATTACCAAGTAGGACGGTGCGAAGAGCAGATACAAGGCTATCTTCATTGATATCTTTGTGCTGCAAGAGCCAGTCTAATACAGTTGGACAGGAGGCAAGCCCTTGTAGAAGGGTATTCAAAAAACATGTGTGGCCTAGATTTAACAAGCCAACAATATGTCCTGAAATGAGAAAAAAGCCCAATGACAGAAAATATAAAAATTAATTTAAGTTGCAAAGATGAAAGGGATGATATAACACTGGCAAGTTCTGACATACCTTTTTTCTTCTTTGTTCGAAAAGTTCCAGGACCCCATAAAACGAAACATCCAACAGCGACAGCGACTCCAACCGCAACTATTAGTAAAGTGCGTTCTTGGTCCATTGGTGAAACTGTAAACAAAGGTAAACAGAGACGATCAGAAGGTGAAAGGTATCAATAATTATTTAAAATGTGATGAAACATGAAGCGAGTTTTGTGAAGCTATTATGGGTCTGCAGGAGTTCTGTTTCAACTGACACCTATTCTTGACAAAACTTAGAATGATGTTGAACATCAATGAAATTGATCATATGCCTCAATAAATCACAGAATGAATCGCAAGCTTTAACAATAACAATCCATTGGGCAACCAGCACAGCACTAGGGGCCACCTGCTAAGCAGAGGTTGGAACAAGAAAATAACCTTGCTCCTCACATTTCTCGCCAGCCCCACACAACTTACCGTGCAAATTAGAAACTAAACAAGTATCGAGGCTATGACACGCGGCGATTTTTCAAAATAGAGTTCCGAAATTTAAGTACCAAATTATTTACAGCCATTTGCTAGGATTTTTTTCTTGCCCTTGTTGTTTTTGATGTGATGTGGGTACGAGGGTACGTTCGTGTGTTCTTTGTGTTCTTCACTTGATAGCGTAATTTCTCATACCGCAAAACAAGCGGCAATTTACAAAATGAGCCGCTAAACGTTCGGTTCCTACTGAACCATCCGCCATGAATTCCACCGCAACTCTAACATCGTACAGGGTTGCGAGAAGCCAAAGTGAACTGCACATTCGCCCCGTTCAATTTGACCAGGGACACTTATTTTTAAAAAAATTATGGCCTTGCCGTAGATTTTTTTTAAAATTTTACGAGAAAATTTAGAAGATTTCAAAAGAAGAAATGTTCAAAAAAATTCAATGTTTTTTTTTGTCGTGTACTGTAGAGAACACGGCGGCGCGTGGATGACCCAGGCATGAATGGCCAGGACAGGGCGGGGAGGAGCGCCCGCGAGGTGCGAGCGAGACAGACAGAGTGGAGGGAGTGGCGGCGGGCGCGAAGACGGGGTGGCGGGCCGCGGGGGCGGCGGGGGCGGCGGGTCGCTATCGATTGGGCCGCCCCCGCAGCGCCCGGTGCGCCCCCGGCCCGGCACACCCCGGCCCACCCCCGGCCCGCCCCCAGCCCGCCCCCAGCCCGCCGCCCCTCGAGCCGCCCCGCCCCGGGGTGCGCCCGCCGCACCGCGCACCGCCACCGCCAGGGCGGGTAGGGCCAGTCGGTCTCTGGACTCTGCAGCGAGGTGTTCCGCGTCGTCGTCATCCTCCCCTGTCCGCTCCGCGCTCCGCTCCGTGCGCCCCGCTCCGCCGCTCCGCCGACGGACTCCCCGCGCCCTCCTACCGGTACTCCCGCCCCCGCCGTACCCGCGACGCGCCGCGCCCCGCGCCGCGCCCCGCCACCGCCAACCCCGACGTCTCGCTGCCTGCCGGCGGACCGCGCGGTGGACCAGGTGAGTGTGGAGGCGGAGTCGACGGCGACCTCGCAGCGCGGGGGGCCGCCCTCTGGGTTACGGCCTTTTCCTCATGGATGCACCCAACGGATGGACCGCCGGGGATGTCGTGGGGGTCGATGACCAGCCCGGCAGTTGTCGGTGGAAATACGAACAAAGTAGAAAATTAATCTCAACCAGGAAGAAACATGCTTTCAAGAAACAAAACCGTAGTGTAAGCAAAGCGCTCCTCAGGGAGAACCGCGCCTGGCGGCAGTGGGCTCCATGACGGCCTCCATGACAGCCTCCATGGCGGCACCGCCACGTGCACGCGCACCTAGGGGGCCGTGCTCGCCGCGGCTCGCCGCCATGGAGGCCGCCATGCTGCCGCCTGCACTCGGCGCCCTGCGGCCTGCACTCGGGAAAGGGCCGAACCGGATGTAATCCTCTTCTGGACAAGGTTGGTCTGGTCCAGCCGGACGGAAGCTGGCCCCTGACGCGGCCGGCGACATCAGCGGGGCAGGTCGCGGCGAACGGCGCTGCCAGCCGACTGATTCCGAGAGTCGCTTTCGTCGCTCTGTCTCTCTCTCACCCATAAAAACGCCCAATGAGTGCGACAGAGACGGAGCAGTGCGCAGCAGTAACTGGATGTCATTTAGAAGGCGCTTTTGATTTCATCAGGCCGGGGGGCAAGGCGGGCCCGGGGCCGGAGGCCGGGCTAATATTGTTGTAGAGTGCAGGCTCGGCGGAGTGCCTCCTGGCGGCCCCGACCGCGGCCCGGGCCACGGCAGCCACGGCAGCCACGGCGTGCCCGGGGGGCGGCGGCGGAATTTAATGCGATTCCGAGTCAGATTGGGGAGGAAGTTGTCGCGTAATTAGGAGTGGGGGGGAGGGGGCGGAACCAGGGGAACAAGGGAACACGGCGCGACCCGACAGACCGACGGGGGACCCCTTGATCCCGCCCTGCCGATGATCCTGTCGCCGGTTTGGACTTTGAACTGAACTGCGGGTTGGGTTGGGTTTGGTCCCCGATTCGGTGGCCCGGCCAGAGGCGCGCAAAAGCCGGCCGGTTGGTTGGCGACTTCGCTTTGAAACGCGAGATCTTCTAACGCCGTGCTTAGAAACGTGAGCGCCCGACTGTCTGTGTGTCTGTCCGTCGGGCCAATCTGAAATGAAGCCCGCTGTCGTCCAGGCCGGCCGCTCGATGTATTCTGCGCTGTTACACGACGACGACATGACCGGAGTGAAAGGAGGCGGGGGGGGGGGGGGGGTCTGTTCGGCGGCATGGACCTCCAGGCAGGTGCTCAGGGTGCTGGGCGGTGAGGCGCAACAAGGAGAAGGAGAGAGGGTGCGGGTCTTTCGGGGCCTTTGGAGAGGCGCTGCGGGAACAATGCGGAGGCCGGTCACAAGGGAGGAGGGGTTGGACGCCTGGCATACTTTGCGAAAAGTAAAAAGTTTTACCGGGGGAAATATTTGAATAAATAATTTCTGCAGCTTTACTTGTCCCATTTTCGGAATGGCTTAATGTGACCTAATGGCTGGAAAGATCAAGATAAAAACAAGCGAGCCTGTTCCAATGGGTTGGCGATAATGGCAGTGGTGGTATCAGATCTTTTCCGACCGGCATGCCGTACACACATCGCGGCATTGACCCAAAGTTCTAGCCCAAGTTTATTCCCGCCCGATGCTCCGCCCGCGAGGGAACAGTGTGGGAGCGACACAGTGGTACCAACCCAAAGGGCGAAATACGACGACGCAGCAGCAAGGCAAGGCAGGGCCCCGAAGAGGTGTAAATGCGGAGCGACAGTTTGCGACGCCGAGAAGCCTTCCTGCGAGGGGGTATGCACTCGCGTAATAGTCGGTTCACTCTATCTGTAATAGCACGCGTAATAATACGCGTAATAGTCGCGTAATAGCCGAAAATGTCAAAATTTTATCAATTTTGGTGTGTTTTAGGCCGTTTTTAGCTAAATTCCGATTAATTTGTGGCGTAATAGAGCGTAATAGCGTAATAGTCGGTACACAGGTTCAGAGAGCGCATACCCCCTCGCCTTCCTGTTTGCTCAGCTTGTTGTCCTTGTTGCCGGGGGAAGGACGGCCGGAGACACGTCGCGGCAGCAGAGCCGCGGGGAGCGTGTGCAGTGTGGTGGGGTGAGCATCCGCCGAAATTAAAGTCCACCAAGTAGGGAAAGAGAGAAAAGCAGCAGCAGCCCTGCGGAACGAGAGTCGTTTTCGTCGCTCTGTCCCTCCCCCACCTGTACGGATCACCCCATGAGTGCAAGAGAGACAGAGCGACGAAACGACTCTCAGCTTGCTGTGCCTTGACTGCTTTGACCACGCCTTGACGTAGGGCAGTGCACTGATGGTGCGACGTGCCGGGAACCCCACGACGGCCCCATGCATTTAGCATCGAGGTCGGTCATCCCCAACAGGCTGATTCCGAACGGAGCTCTCGTCGCTCTGTCTCTCTCGCTCTCTGGGGGTGTCCCGTGGGGGTGCGACGGAGACAGAGCGGTGACGGAAGCGCTCTTCGGAATCAGCCCGTGGCCCCTGGCTATGCTGTGCCGGCGACAGGGCCGCATGCGGGACAACCTACCCTCCAGGCGCACAGTGGGCCAGAAGACCGGTGCAGGCGGACAAAACTCTAGACGCGTTTTGAGCTCCAGAGTCGCTACACAGGCCTCGAACTGAACGTGTGACCCCACCAATGGATTCGTCGTCCGGAGAGCAATCCATTGGCGGGGTCACACGTTCGGTTCGAGTCCCATTTAGCGACTCAGGACCTCGAAACGCGTCTAGAGTTTTGCCCGCCTCCACCGGTCTTCTGACCCACTGTGAGGCGGCTTGCGTGACTTGCAGTGTGGGGCTCGTCGCTGCACTTGCTATTTACGGGAGTACTCTGACCGCAACGAGGATGGACGCAGAGGCCGCCCGAAGGCTGGAAATTGTCTCCTTTTATGCCTACCCCACTCTTTCTGTAGAATTCCCGTCTTCACGTTTCCTGGCATTTCCTCGCCACCTTGCCGTTCCCTTCCCCCGCGAACACGCCAAGCTGGTGATACATAATTCGATGCCGGCCCGACACGGCCCCGCCCCGCCGCGCCGCGCCAATTTAACGTGCGCCCCTCGTCTTGCCACACGCCGCGCGTGACACGCAACAAAAAAGACGAAACCGAAAAACAACATTTCTTTTACTAATTCAATACACGTAACTCATTATCGGGCAAACGCATCAAGGCGCGGGCGGGGTTGGGCCTGGGGCTGAGAGAAAAACAGGTGTCAAACTTTCATTTCGCAGAGATTAAAATATAATGCTGGAGGGATCGAGGGCGGGGAAATAGGCAGATTACACAGAATCCATCCAGCAGCATTGAAAATGAAGTTGATGATTTTTTAACCTTTTTTAAATTGAATTTTTAACCGTTTTTTGGCGGGTCAACAGGAAAAGCCGCACGCTCGCCGCCTTGGCGGTCTCGACTGAAATAAGGTGGCAACAAATGTGTCTCCTTTCCTCGGCCGGGCCGCGACGGTCGGGGACGGTCCGGGACGTGCGACCACTTAGGTGGACGCTACGGAAAGAGAATACATTTGGCTGTCTGTGGCTGGCGGCCCGCCTTGGGTCACACGGGCGGTGACGGCGGCGGCCTGGAGGCTCAGCAAGCCTAGCGGTAGCAGCCCCCGCCCCCCATGGTGGCGGCGTGTGGGGGCGGCGGGGGGCGGCGCCGTGTGCGAAGTGCGTTGGGCGTGCACAGTGTCGCGTCTCCGTCGCCGGCCTGCTTTTACAATCGGAGCGAGAGAGAGGGGCATCCAGCGAATTCCGCCCTGGTGCGCTGTTTCCGAGAACAGCCCCCCGAGAGGGGAGGGGGCTGGAAGTGGGGAGTGGGGGGCGAGGGGCCCCGCAGGCCTAAGGGGTTGGGGCCCGAGCGGCCGGAGTTAGAGAGAGAGAGGCCTGCTGGGCTGGCTGGGCCCTGCCGGGGTGCAGGAGGGGTCGATAGCCCAGTGCCAACCCCCTTCTACCGTCTGAATCCGCCCTGCCCGGCCCTGCCTGGCCCTGCCTTGCCCCACCCTCCTCATCCCCAGGCCCATGCTTCGGCCCATGCCGCCCATGCCGAGCCGCTGTTGAGTTCGAGTTCACGGGAGCGCGGCGGCGCGGCGGCGCGGAGGGATGGTTGTAGTAGTAGTACTGTGTGCTAGCGCCGTGCCCCGCCCGCGCCCCTCCAAGCAGGCCCCCTCCAAGCAGCCCCCTCCCCCGCGCCGTCGCCCTCCTGCATCTGTTGCTTGAATGCACTCGTCGGGCCGTCCAGCAGGACCCTCTCGTTGTCCTGCTCCAGCACCCCCGACCCGCAAGCTCGGTGCAGACAACCATGCCACAGTGGGCCAGAGGACCGGTGGAGGCGGCCAAAATTCTAGATGCGTTTTGCGCTGCAGAGTCGCTAAATGGGAATCAAACCGAAAGTGTGACCCCACCAATGGATTGCTCTCCGAACGAGGAATCCAATGATGGGGTCACACGTTCATGTTCAGTCATGCTTGTCGACTCTGGAGCTCAAAACCGGTCTTCTAGCCCACTGTCGACCGTGCATGCTACGCGCTGCATTTTCCGGGCGTGAGCTTTCCATCCTGCCCCGTCCGAAATGCATTCCCGTCGTTCATTTCAATTTTGCAGTGTGGAATCCGCTTTGATTTGCACGTCCCCGATCAAGCTGTGACATCCGTCATTCCCCATTCCCCCAGCGGCAGACCGCAACCCCGAGTAGGGCGGCGTCAAGTTGGTTAGAGTGGGGCGAGGGGCGAGTGGGAGCGGCGGACAGGCAGTGGCGGGGCGGACACTTGCAGACTAGACAGTCAGCCGGAAGCCAGTGGGCGGCAGGCACTTGACTGCTGAATGCTGATGCCTGCGCTGCACTTGCCTCGATGCAGTCGACCTACTTCCACCTGAGCCGAGCCCGCTTGCCCCCCCCCCCTTCCCTTAGGCCCCACACCCGCTGAACAAGTAGTGCGTCGCACAGTGGGCCAGAAGACCGGTGGAGGCGGACAAAATTCTAGACGCGTTTTGAGCTCCAGAGTCGATGAAAGGGACTCGAAACGAACGTGTGACCCCACCAATGGATTGCTCTCCGAACGAGGAATTCAATGGTGGAGTCACACGCTCGGTTCGAGTCCCGTTTAGCGACTCTGGAGCTCAAAACGCGTCTGGAGTTTTGTCCGCCTCCACCGGTCTTCTGGCCCACTGTGCGTCGTATTCACCCCCAAAGGGCGACAAGGCGAGGGAGGGTGCGAAGCGAATGGTTCACTCACTCCGCGCTAGGGCTGCGCGGCGTGTGGCCCGCCCGGGGTGGTTATGCCTTCCTTGAGTATGCGTTATTGGCCCGGGCCTGCGTGACCGAACTGTGTTCCCGCTTTTATGGTGGTGCGTCTGGCCTGGCGGCTCACGCTACAGTGGCGTGGCCTAACCTAACCTAACCGTCGCAGCGGTGCGAGGGGATATCGGCAACAATGCGTGCTTTTCGGCCTTGATCGCGGGGGAGGCGTTGGGCACCTTGGCGGGGCGTGAAGGTGCTGCCGCAGGGGGGCATTCCTTGCGCCCCCGGCCTCCCCACGGTCCGCAGTCCGACCACAGAGAACGGTGGTCTCATGCGTCTCACGTACCAGAAAGAGAAAAAAACAACACAAAAGACAGCAAAAACAATTTGGACCGACAGCTGCCAAGTTTGTGTTTTTATGATAATCAATGCCCTTCTTCTTGTGTTGCAGAGTGCGGCCTGAGCCGGCTCAGCCTCGTGACTTCGTGTCCAGAACAGCACCAAGATTTCCTTCTCCAGCTTCAAACAATCCTTCACAACCAATGTCAATTACCTGAAACGAAGGTGAGGCCTCAGACGTTTGATTTGTCGCTCCAGTGTTGCCACGAAACCAAGAAAAAGTTACCACGATGCACCAACACCAGCCGGTGGGGGTGCCAACCCCAGTAACTCTTCCGACACTAGCGCATCTTGGAAATAACTTTCGCTGCAACACTGGGCCCTTAGCTGTCCGACGCTCTTGCCCTTCCAGCCCGCTTACCCCTGTCTCTCTCTCGGCAGGTTCTCCTCGGGGGACCTCTCCTCCGAGCTCGATGGCCCCGAGGGTGAGGCCGGCGGCTACCCGGCCGATCCTTCGGGGGCCGCGGGGGCGGGCCCCCCTGGCGCCGGGGCCCCTCCCGGCGGCGCGCCCCCGCGGACGGCGGCGGGGGGCGGGCCGCCCCCCACAGGCGCCCCCGCTGGGGCCGCGGGAGCGCCCCCGGGAGCCGCCGGCCAGCCGCCAGACTCGCTGAACCTGCGGCCCAACTCCAGGACGACGTCGGCGCCGTCGTCGCCCGCCAAGACCAGGGAGTCGCTGCTGCAGCGCGTGCAGTCGCTCACCGGCGTCGCCAAGGAGCACGGCTCGCAGATCCTCGGCACCGCCGTGTCGGCCGCCAACGCCGTCAGGCCGTCCTACAACAAGGACCGGTGCTTCACGCTGCTCGTCATCGACGACCAGAACACCGACTGGTGAGTGCACTGGCCCACCCAGCGCAGCGGTCGACTCGGGGGTGGATAATGTGATGACCGGAAGAGCCGCATGTGTGTGTGTGTGTGTGTGTGTGTGTGTGTGTGTGTGTGTGTGTGTGTGTGGTGTGAGTGGCAAATAATGCAGGCTGCACGCGGGCCAAACAGAATGCACTGTGCAGTCAGACTCGATAACTCGATGGGGCGTTATCTGCACCAGTAGATTGCGTTGTCGCTCTTAACGCTCTTGTTGTTGCTGTTGTTGTTGGGATTGTGATTCGCGGATTGGAGCCCGGCCGCCCACCCCCGCGCAGTACTATACGACCATCCTCCCCAATCCGGCCGCCCTCACACTGCGAGGAAAGAAAGCAAAAACACCGCCGCGGCAGAGTACGCGGCCTTGTTCTCCTTCGCTCTGTGAAATTCTCTTTTAGACGACGCTGCCGAAAGAAAGGAAACATACGCCTTTTGTGAAGCGCGCCGGAAGAGGGCTGGAGCAATTTCTCATCTCCCGCCGTTTTCTCGCAGTGGCGTGGCGGTGCTTCTTGTTGGAGACGGGCGTGGTCCGTCGTCCGTCGTCGCAGTCTGGCCGTTAAAAGAGGAAGCAGTTCGTCCATCTCTCTCTGTCCCTCTCGCTCTCCGCCTCTCCGCGCCCCTTCCCCGCGGAGTCTTGTCAGCTGTTAATGCCATTACCTCTTTTAGGGCTGCTGCCTGCTGGCCGGGGCCGAACAGCCCTGCCGTCGCTCTGTCTCTCTCGCACCCTGCGGGGTCGCCCCTGGAGCGCGAGAGGGACAGAGCGACGCGGGCTGCGACTGCTGGCCGGCGCCCGGATGGACTGGTCAGGCGGCGGTGGTTGTGGCGGTCTTTGGCGATGGAGGGTGGTGGTGCACTGGTTCGGGGTGTCGCCACCCCTCGCCAAATTGACCGCGACGGCGGCGGGGCTTGGCGCTGCACACTGATTCCGAGAGTCGTTTTCGTCGCTCTGTCTCTCTCGCCCCTCTCGGGACGCCCCATGAGAGCGAGAGGGACCGGAGCGACGAAAACGACTCTCGGAATCAGTCTGGCGGCAGCAGGACGCCGACGGGCCTTTTACGACCGAGATCACGCCGGCCCGCTACAAGCAGAGGCAGAGGGCGGCGGAGATTAGGAATTGTATATTAAATATTAACAACACGCCGCTCCTTTGCATAAGGCCGCTGTAACTCTTGCCGCCGCCGGCGTGGCTGCCAGCTCCGTCCGGCCGTCCGGCCCCTCGCCAGTCGTCGTTACCGTCGTCGGCTACAGGTGTTTTGCATGACGCGCTGCTCGGTGCTTTTTCCTCCCTTTCCTCCCCGAGTCGCCAAGTGTTTGACTGCTTCCTCATTAACGCCCGGACTCCGGATTGCACCAGGCGGCCAGCCAAGGCAGCCAGCCGGCCGGTCGGCCAGCCGGCCAGACGGGGCAGCCAGCCTCCCCCGGGGCGTGTTCCTTCCACTGGGCTCGGTTTAGGGGAGGCCGGGCCGGGGGTGGGGGAAGGCGTGGGCTGGAAAACGGCTTGGTGGAAGGCGGAGAAACGAGAAACACGGCAGTGCTTGGCTCCTTCTTATTGGCCCCCAGGCCAGCCGGCCAGCCAGGCAGCCAGCCAGGCAGCCAGCTAGTCCAGTGCTATGAGGGCACTTCCTCACGCGGGGACAGGCCGGACAGGCCGGACAGGCCGGTGGTGGTGGTACAGTGCCGCCGAGCTGCCCTGGGGGAGGTCGGGGAGGCCCTGCCCTGTAGCGACCCCCACCTCCTCTGTTCGCACTTCCACTCGGTCGGTTGCCCACGCCATAAATCGGCTTCGAGTTGCCCCAGGCCAGCCACGTGTGTAGTTTCATCTGAGCTGCTCGAGAACAAAAACACTTGAAACAATGTTAAAATTGACTTATTTTGAATTCTTTGCCGCCAGGTCCAAGTACTTCCGGGGGCGCAGGCTGCACGGCGACTGGGACATCCGCGTGGAGCAGGCCGAGTTCAGGGAGCTGTCGCTGACGGCCAACGTGGAGACGGGCTGCCAGGTCAGCATGGCGGTCTACAGGAACGGCACCAAAGTAATGAGGTGAGCCGTCACTCCGCCACGCCGCCACGCCCCATTAAGACCGGAAATGACTCATCCCGCGTGTCCAGACCGTCGAGACGAAGAGGGCGTCTAAATCTGCTCTCCAATCTGTCTCGCCCACAGGTCCTTCAGGCCCGATTTCCTTCTGATTCGTCAAAACTTGCGCGACGCCGGCGAGAACTTCGTCAACGTGCTGCTGGGGCTCAAGTTCGGCGGCATCCCCTCCGTCAACTCCATCAACGCCGTGTACAACTTCCAGGTGAGTCTCGGGGGCCGTGGCCGCGTCCTCGCGGCAGGGACTCGCTGCGTCGCGCTGCGTGATAAACCTTGAAACCGCGATACCTTTGAAGCCGCTGCAGAGTCGGGCCACTTTGCGCGGTAAACCCGCGTAAGCTGGTTTCTTTTCCAAGCGGCTCTCGACAGAGCGGGCGGCAGCGCCGGCGGCGTAGGCGCACCGAGCGCTTGGCTGCTTGTGTGGCTGCCTGCCTCCCCGGCGCCGCCAGGCCTTGCCTTGTGTACCAGCCACACCGTTCCGAAAAGCGTAGCCTCCTCATCCCCGCAGTAAATGTTACTCGCGCCTCGCGCTGCTGCTGCGAGATACTCCCTGTTTTATCGTCTGACGAATAGCTAATTTGGTTCACACGTCACTCCACCCGGCCATTTTGGTTCGACGCGCCTGATCCACTTTATTGGGTCCCGTCGTCCTGTCTCTCTCGCACTCCCAGTCCCGCCGTGGTGCGAGAGAGACAGACGTAATCCGCCCGGCCGCGGCGCCACGTGTTTGTGTTTCATCTGGTGCTGGCGCTGACGGCCGCGTACATGGCCTTCGCGGCCCTCGTCGTGTCCACGGTGTTGATGGTGTTGATGGTGTGCTGCAGGACAAGCCGTGGGTGTTCGGCCACCTGCTGCAGCTGCAGCGGCGCCTCGGCAAGGACAACTTCCCCCTCATCGAGCAGACCTTCTACCCCAACTACAGGGAAATGGTGAGTGACAGCGGAGAATGGGTTTATTGGCGAGTTGGTGGTATTTACACGTTTTAGTTCTCTCTACACGTAAAAGTTTGTACAAAAATAAAACGGACGCGGGCTGTGTCCGGTGGCACGCGCTCCTGGGCAAAGTCTTTGCAGTGTGGGAGTCGCGCGGAAGCTTCCTGGGAAGTGGTTAGACTTTCGGTATTCGACGCGCCTTCTCGATGAGGATGACGCCTTCCTGGACAAGGCGGGGCGCGTCGTTTGGAGGGCGCTGCTTTTATCTTTAATGGTTATTTTATCGGCCCCGGCTAGCCGGGCTACTCCCCGAGCCATCGGCAAACCACCGCCGGGTGAACCCGCCTCCTCTTGGGGAAGGGAAGTAGGGTGGCCACCTTCCACCTCGGCGGTTATAGGGTGGCCACCCGGCCAGTGCGGCGGGAGGCCTCAAGGGTCGGGCCCGGGCGCGGCGGCGCCCTGGTCGACAGGGAACTCCTCCAGCTCGGGCAGGTTCTCCTGCTTGGTGTGCCCGGGACCGCCGTCCTGCTTCTCGGGGTGCTTGTGCTTGTCGAGGGGCTTGTGCTGCTTGTGCAGCCACCAGGAGTGCTCGGCCTCCACGTTGGCGATGCCTGCCCCCCGCAGGCAGTCGTCCAGCACGCGGCCGCGCAGCCAGTTGCAGCGCTGCTGCTTGTGGCCCTTGAGGTCCTTGTGGAGCGCGCTGCGGTGCGAGGTGCACACGGAGTGGGCAATCAAGCAGCTCTCCGCGCGGTGCGAGCCGCCCCACCACGGGCAGTCCCGGGGCTGCAACACAAAAAGCGCGCGTAAAAAAAGCCGTTGTGCGAGGATTCGAACCCAGGTCTCTCGATCCCGGAGTTAACGCCGCAACCCGCGCGGCTAGCCTACCTTGCAACTGCAGCTGGCCTCGTACTGCTGGCGCAGCCCCTTCCGCTGGCGTACCGTCACCTTCCGCCAGGGGGTGGGGAAGTCGCACAGCGACACCCTGGGCTGGCCGTCGTACACGCGGCCCATCAGCAGGTAGCTCTCGCCCTCGTCCAGGGTCACGCCGCACATGCTGTCCACCGAGGACGCCACCACGCCGGCCTCCTTGATGAGCATGCGCGCCTCGAGGCCACCCTGGGGGCCGACAAGGAGCGCCGGATTAGCTTTGCACATTGTTTGCTTTGGCCGTCGCGTGGGCCACAAGACCGGCTCAGGCGGCCAAAACTCTAGACGCGTTTTGAGCACAGAGTCGCTAGACAGGACTCGAACCGAGCGTGTGACCCCACCAATGGATTCCTTGTTCGGAGAGCAATCCATTGGTGGGGTCGCACGTTCGATTCGACTCCCATTTGGCGACTCTGGAGCTCAAAACGCGTTCGGGATTTTAACCGCCTGCGTGCCCACTGTGCGTCGCCGCGTCGCCCTGGCCGTTGACGCTCACCTTGAAGGTCCGCTTGACGGCCACCTCGTACCGCCTGAAGTAGTCACCCTCGTCCTTGACCTGGATGATCTTGGCCAGCACCGCTGCAACAAGGCGGTCAAAAGGTCAGACGGTCAGACACTCAGACGGCGCACGGGTCGGAGAGGCGCGCTTGCTTCCGTGCACCTCGCCGATGACACTCGCGCCTTTTCTGGGCGGTCAGTGGGCGGCGCGTTTTAATCGTCAACGACACTGCCTACTGTGTTCCGCGGCGCTTATGGCACAGTTTGCCCCTCCCCGCCCCCGCCCCCTCCGCTGGTTATGACAGCCGACCCGGCCGGCGGGGCTGCGGGACTCGAGGAAGACGCGATGATTATTCAAAGTGGGATTATTACCATTGGCCGGCTCCTCCGAGGCGCGAGGACTTCCCGGCGACGGGGCCCCGCGGGGCGGTGGGGGCATTCCGCCTCGTCCGCGAAGAAATGGCGGTGTCTGTTTGCAAGCCCCAGTGTCCCGCACAGTGGGCCAGAAACCCGGTGGAGGCGGGCAAAATTCTAGACGCATTAGTTCCGGAGTCGCTAAATGGGACTGAATCGAGCGAGTGACCCCACCAATGGATTCCCCGTTAGGAGAGCAATCCATAGGTGGGGTCACACGTTTTTTTCGTGTCCCATTCAGCGACTCTAGAGCTCAAAACGCGTCCGGGATTTTGACCGCCGCCACCCTAGCGCCTGCGAGACGCGGGGTAGGCAGCACCGCGCGACACCCGAGTGCTGAGCGGCCGCGGCTGCCTACCTCGCAGGGGCGCTGGCTGGCGCTGGCTGGCGCTGGGCACTCGCACGCCGGCTCGCGGGTACAATGTACAATGGCGGCCCTTTCCAACGGACGCCCTTTTCCAGAGGTATATATAGACGAGGGGGAGGGGGAGGGGGTCAATCAAACTTGTTCGAGTCACCAAGCGGGACCAGCAGAGTCCCGGGGGAACCCTCGGCGGTTCGACGGGTGCCCGCGGGCGGGGCCATGCCGGGCCATGCCATGGCGGGACGGCGTCAGGAAATCACAGTCGATCAGCGCGTCTCGCACCTGCCCCTGTTTCCAGAGGGAGTCGGAGGGGGGGGGGACAAAAAGAGGCGAGGAGTGGTCGCGACGGGCGCTGCACCAGAGGCACCAGGGGCGGCCCCGCGGCAACGTGAGAGACTGAGCGACGCTTGGTATTTTTATTTTTATCCTCCTCTTTGGGTTTCGACTGCCTAGCCGAACGGGCGGCGGAGGCGGAGGCGCTCGACAACAACAACAAAAACAACAAGAACAACAACTGTTTGGGAAATTAGTCCACCTCCGTCGCGGACGCCGGGACGCCGGGACGTCGCCGTCGAGGGGCGACGCGGCGAACGGCAAACGCACAAGAAAAGAGTTGGAGCGATTCTAATCCGGACTCGAGTGACGCCCGTTTCCGGGCGCTTTCACCGCGAGACGGCGAGACGGCGCGACGGTTTGGCGACACCGCGGACGCGACACCTTGCTCGGAGCGGCGGCGGGCCCGGGTTCGAATACCCGCCGCGCCTCCGCGCTGCGCTACGCGCTCCACTGGCCTTGTCTAACAATTTCTCGGTTCGGCGAGTTGGTGAAACTCAACCCGCGCAGTGCGCTGTGCGGCGCCGTTCAGAGTCGGCTAGGGGAGGAAGGGGTGCTCGCAGGAGCAGAGCAGCCGACAGGGAACGTCACACGAGTTTCATAAACTTACGGCCGCGGTCTCACCACCCTCGCCGTGTCTAGCGATCAGGCAGACAGACGGGCAGACAGGCAGACAGATAGACAGAGATACGCGCAAACGCTTCGAAGCAAGCCCCGAGAGAGTGCTAGGTCGCTCTCCTGTTCCGGGCAGTGACCGGAACTTGTGTAGGGATCAAAGACCGGCCGCGCCGCGCGCCCCGACGAGCGCCACGACGAGGACGCACTCGGGAGAGGCGCCTCTTGTGCGAGTGCAGCCAGCAGACTAATTCGGAAAGCCGTTTTCGTCGCTCTGTCTCTCTCGAACTCATGGAGCTCATGGAGCGTGGGTGCGAGGGAGACCGAGCGACGAAAACGACTCTCGGATTCAGTCTGCTGGTACAGCGGTCCGTCGGCTGCTTGGCTCTGGCAAGGCCATTGTTCGAATCGCAGTGGCAAGTTCGGGCCGGCCGTGGAGGTTGCCCATTAGTACTGCTGTTGTCGGGGCAGCCCAGCCCCGCGAAGCCCCGCGAGCCACGAAGTCCGAAGGGACTGCACCGCCAACGCTTCGCGCCTTCGCGCAAAAGATGCTAAAAATAGGTAGCATCGGTTTGGCCGGTCGGTCTTGCTTGCTGGGCTTGCCCCGGTCGGCCGGTCAGTTTACGCAAGGAGCACACTTTGAAGTAATGGACGCCCCGCCCCGCCACGCCCCGCCACGCCCCGCCACGCGGCCGGGACACTTGAGACGACTGTCAGAACCGCGAAATAATGCAAGCGAAACGCCAAAGCGAAACGGCGAAAGGCACTATCGGCCGGCGATACCCCGCGTCCGCGCCAGCCAGAGTGAATGACGGGCATGTTGTTGTTGTTGTTGTTGTTTTCTTGCGTGGGATTTGCACACCAGTGTACCATCTCGTGCCTCCAACTGGAGAAAACGGAAACCGCATCGGGAAGCAGAAGCGCGAGTTGTAATGAATCGGCGGCTTCACCCTGCCGGCCTGCCCCTCACCCAGGAGCGCACTTCACACACGCACGCACACACACACACACGCACACACCTACCGCGAGTGGGGGCGTGTGTGCGTGTGTGCGCATACTACACCCAGGCGAACACGAAAAGTTTGACTACCCCATTTGCAAGGTGTGCGAGTGCGCGTGTAGAACCAGTCGGAATATGGTGAAAAGCCGAAGTTGTTGAATGCGTGAGAGGCGCTGTGTGATGGGCCACAGAGCGGGGGAGGGGAGGGGGAAGGGGAGTCGGTGTCCCCTCGGGACGGGAGGGGAAGAGAGGAGGGGGGGGGTAATGTTTGTAGTGACTGGCCTTCCTCGCCAGCTGGATTCACGCATCGCATGGCGGGGTGCCTTTGGCGTGTGTGATAGGGGAGGGGGGGGGGAGGGGGGCGCAACAGCAAGGATTCCCGCCATACCATCACACGCACACACACACATGCACAGCCTGTTGGCAGCTTGGCCGGCATTGACATTCAATTGGGGGGAGGGGAGGAAGGGGCACTACTAGAGCAGCTGCAAGAGATGAAAACTAATCCGGATAGACGGATTAGACGGATAGAGTGACGTGGGTGTTGCGTGCGTGTGTGTTGCCTTTTTCGAGTGAGTGTCCATGTGTGTGTGAGGGAGGGAGAGAGAGAGAGGCTGCGGGGCGAGGGCGTATCTCCGCGGGTAAACAGAGCAGTGTTTGCCAAGGAAACACTCCTAATGGCAACCATTTAGTCCGTCGGGTCGCCACGGTGGCACGGCCGTCGGCACGGTCACGGTCCGTGGCGGCATGGCGCGGTGGTGGCGGCCCTCTCTCCTCTTTGCCGCGTCCGCGCGTCCACGCGTGCCACGGAGGGCAGCCGTCTGCATAATGCAGAGAGGCCTTCCCCCTCCCTTCACCCCCGGAATGAAAAGACTCACCGAAATCGGCGCGGCAGTACTGCTCCTGGGGGTGCGTGAAGGCGCACATGCAGCCGTGGGCCAGGCGCGGCCCCAGGGCCACGAGCAGGCACAGCCACAACCAGGCTTGCACGCCCAGCCAGGCCTGGAATTGGAGCGCGGCAGCCATCCTGTAAAGTAACGCGTCTCGTTAGCTCAGCGCACAGCGACCTGGCGCTGCGGATCGAAGGTTTCAGGTTCGAAACCCTCGATGGGGCCTGGCTTTTTTTTTTCGCGCCGGGTGCTTTCTTGCACGGTCTTTGCTGGTCTTTGCCCGCAGCCGTCGCCGGGTCCTGTAACATCAAAAAGGAGGCAGGTCACGGCCCCGCCCCGCCCCGCCCCGCCCCGGACCTCCGTTCGCCCTGTTGCCCTACTGGGAGGGGCTGGGGCACTGGCGGCGCTGAAAGGCGTCTTTGTGCGCCACGGCCTGCTTGTCCGCGCCGCGGCAGGCCGTCGCCATCCGCGCCATGACGGCTCGCTGCCCCCGGGCCCTCGGCGGCCCTCGGCGGCCCTCGGCCTGGTGGCGATCATGTGCCGGACGCTGCAGCGACGCGGCGCCGCCGCCGAGGGAGATACCCTCATGACTCAGTCCCTTTCTGGGCAAGGGCTTGGCTGGGGGCTGTAGCTGGAGCCTAGCCTGGAGCTTGGGGCTGCGTCTGTCTCCAAGGCCACGCGGCACGCAGGCGCGCAGCGCAGGGCTACAGGAATTTTCGATTTGCTCGGCTCCCTCTCTTTCATGTTGTATGTGCTGTAACCCAGGTCTAAAAATCCGCTCTGTTGACAGCGGATCCGGTTTGGTTGGAGCGGATCCGCTGCGACTTTACGGGATCCACTGCGGCCGTAGTGGATCCTCTAAGTGCTTAGTGGATCCTCTATGGGGTCACAGCGGATCCGCTTGGGCCACACCGGATCCTCTACGATCCGCAGAGGAGAGGATCCGGTGAGTACAGGATCCATTAAGCCATACCGGATCCCTTAGAGCAATACCGGATCCACTGAGCGCTTACCGGATCCACTAACCTAAGCGGATCCACTGTGAGTTTTCCAAAATGAAGTGGCTACAAACTCCACAGTTTTAGGAATTTTGACCTCAAAATTTATACAGGGTATATTGAAGAGAATTCACTAGGGCCATTTGAATTTCATTGCAATCGAACAACTTGATATCGCTATCTTGTAAACCGCTGATGATAGCGAGAAACGGATTGCAGATTTGGATCGGACTCGGTTTCATTATGCAGGAGTTCACTTTTCAAAATTCAAATCCCTTTGGTAGTTTTCCAAATAAAGATTTCATGTTTGCTCAGAGGATCCACTAAGATCATAAAAGATCCGCTTAGGCCATCCGCTGTGGTGACCGCATCCGCTTTGGTGACACCGGATCCGCTGTGGTAACAACCGGATCCGCTGTGGTGACAGCGGATCCGCCGTGGTGACAACCGGATCCGCTGTAATGACAGTGGATCCGCTACTTAGGGGTAGAATTCGCGTCCGCTTAGAACGGGATCCGCTACCACTCACCGGATCCGCTTCGATACCGGATCCTGTATAAAAGCGGATCCGGTGTAGGGTAGCGGATCCCGTTCTAAGCGGACGCGAATTCTACCCCTAAGTAGCGGATTTTTAGACCTGGGAACCTGAAGTCCAGAGGCTCGTTCCGCGCCGCCCCCACCAAGGCCCCCACCGAGGCCCCAGCCAGGCCTGCCTCGCGCCGTCTGCTGTACGCACGCCCTGCGCACGCCCAAGCGCACCCGCGTTGCTGGCGGTTGCTGAGCGTGCTGCAGAGCGGCCCCGAACACTGTCTCTCTCGCGCTCCCTGTTTTTTCGCACGGGCGCCAGAGAGAGAGAGAGAGAGAGAGAGAGAGAGCGACGAAAGCCCTCTGCTGGGCTCGGCGAACCAGGGGAAAAGTAAACACGGCAATTTGGCCGGGAATTCGCCGCGTCGTACATTCCTTTCTGCGAGCAGCCGCGAGGTCGCGACCTCCACGAGGACCTTGACGACCTCCTCCCGGCCCTAGATCGCAGGTCGGAGGGCGCGCTCCGCCTCCCTTGCGCCAACCCTTCCCGTTGACCCGGCGTTGACCCTTCCCGTCGACCCTTCCCGTCGACCCTTCCCGTCGACCCTTCCCGTCGACCCTTTCCATCTACCCTTCCCGTCGACCCTTCGCGTCGACCCTTCGCGTCGACCCTTCGCGTCGACCCTTCGCGTCGACCCTTCGCGTCGACCCTTCGCGTCGACCCTTCGCGTCGACCCTTCCCGTCGACCCTTCCCGTCGACCCTTCTCGTCGACCCTTCGCGTCGACCCTTCGCGTCGACCCTTCCCGTCGACCCTTCCCGTCGACCCTTCCCGTCGACCCTTCCCATCTACCCTTCCCGTCGACCCTTCGCGTCGACCCTTCGCGTCGACCCTTCCCGTCGACCCTTCGCGGCGGCGGCCCAGCGAAATGCAGCGCAAAAACGAAGGCCGCTTCAAGTTTAATTCGTTGTCGCGCCTGCTGCGCTGTCCGCTGCGCGGCCCAGCGGGAAAGGGGCGCGGCGTTACACAAGTACGTGAAAATAAAATAATTAAAGTCCAGCCCGGCAACAAAAAAAGCCTGGTTCCCATGAATAAATTGTATATTCACTTTATGAAAGTGGGGATGGCGAGGGGACGCAACGTCGTCCATATTAGGCAACATCCGTGAGGGGGAGGCAGCAAACGCGCACAGGCGGCGCAGGCGGCGCAGGCACCCCCCTTCGCCAACGACCCTAAAAATCAATTAGCACGACGCAGGCGGCGCGGCCGGCTAGTTAGGAGACCTCATGCACCGCGGGAGTGGGAGAGAGAGGGAACATGATTCTGGTTCATGATCATCATGATGGAGACGTCGCGGCGTCGCGGTGGGCTGGGGGTACGGAAGAGGTTGGGCGGGGCGCGGGGCGCGGGGCGCGGGGCGCGGGGCGCGGGGCGCGGGGCGCGGGGCGCGGGGCGCGGGGCGCGGGGCGCGGGGCGCGGGGCGCGGGCGACGGGGAGACAGGATCTCCGAGGCGGCTCCCCGCACAACGGCCGCCTTGTCGCCGCCCCCTATCTCCCTCTCTCTCTTTCTCCCTCACGATACCGATAGCGTCTGCCGGCTGCCACCGTTTTTGCAGTGTAGGCAGTAAACGTCACACGGGGCTAAGGCTTGTGCATCACACACCGCGGCGTATAAATCTTGCCGCACGGCAGGCTGTTTCCGAACCGCTCGGTCTCTGTCGCACCCCTGCGGGCCCACCCGTGCGAGCGAGAGAGACGGAGCGACCCGTCCGGAATCGCACTGCAGTGCGGCGCGGCTCGCTTTGGTTGCAAATCAATTGGTTTCGTCAGCAGCCGCAGTGGCAGCGGCAGCGGGTCGAGACGATGCCGGAAGCGCGCGGATTATTTGAAAAAGCAGTGCCGCCAACGTCGCGGCTCAAGCAAGCGTTACCGTCACCGCGGTAATTCCGTCCGACTTGCACGTCGCCTTCGACCACGCCACTGCCTGCTGTGCTCGAGCTGCCAACCTCGCGGAATGCTGATGACGATGGCAGGGATTTCCTTCGGATTCCTCATGGAGCGAGGCCCTTCTCTGAGGTGCGCCTTGCGGCGCCGTGGGTGGCCGCCCGTTCCCCGCGCATCGCTCCGCTCCTCCTGGGAGTTCAATTCCCAAGCCCGCCGAAGCCCGCAGCAAGTTGGTAGCCCTGTGAGCTCACTCTCATCGGACGAGTCGATCCAATTCGATGACAGGCTGAACGAGTAACGTCGTTACTCGAGCACAAGAGTTGGTAGTACTCGCACAAAAAATGCAATATTTTCTCCTGTTTTTTCTTTCTTTCTTTTCGGCGGGTTGATGCTGTTTGAGCCCACGTGGGGACGAGCTCATCGACATGATAATTCTGTCGCACGCGGCTCGGCGCGGCTCGGCTGGGCTCGGCGCCTTCGACGGCTCCAAACTGCCTCGTTTCCACAACAAATTTCCTTCGGGGCTCCCGGTGTGGAGTGCGGGGCGTGGGCCCGAACCCGGCCGCCGTGTTGTGTCAGCAGGGCCCACCGGGCCAGCGAGGGGCCGACGACGGTTTTCGCGGCCCGCGCGGCGCCCCGCCCACGCCCGGCTCGCCGCCACGGCGTGCCATCGGCAGACGGAGGTCGGATCGAGCATACAAACGAGCCGATTTCTCAGCCAGGTCGGCGCTACAGTATGGCGGTCCGGAAGCGCCGCGCTCCCACCCGAGCCGTCATGTCCAACAAGCGGTCGTCATCGGCGGCCGCAGCTGCCTCCCCGATTGGCCGGCCATTGCGGTGATTGGCGCGCTGCAGCACTGCATCGCATGCATCACGGAGAAGGCCGGGAAGGCCGAGACGCTGCACTGCGCACCTCGCGAGGCGCGCCAAGCGATCTCATTCGGCTCATCGGGCCGCACTGCAGTGCCTGGCGGTCCACTGCAGAGGACGTCGAGGACGTCGAGGACCTCCAGGGCCTCCTCGACCTCCCCCACCCCGGCCGGCGGGGGCGGTCCGGCGGTCCTCCCTCCAGCCCCGCGGCCTGCTTCGGCCCGCCCGGCCCGCCCGGCCCGCCCTGCGGCCGCGTGGCGGCGTGACCATGTTACAAAGTTTCGGACGACAACTCTCCGACAGTTCTTCTTCAGCCCCGAGGCGACACGCCGACGCTACGCCGGCAGCTCCCGAACTTGCCGCCTTCAAAATTAAACGCCCTAAAAGGAGCTGATGAAGACATCCGTTGTCTGTGACCACCCTCGGTGATCCACTTGCTTGCGCGCGCGCCTCCGGAGGCGAAGTCGCCGGTTCGACTCCCGTTACGGGCAAAACTTGCGCCATTTTTATTCAACCCCGAAGTGAAGGGACGTCGACTGCACTCTTGCGGAAGTTTCTGAAACAATCCGAACGGGCGGCGGGAGACTCGGGTGGCTGTCATCTGGTACACCAATTAACTGGGGCAGGCGGCCACCGAGCCGCCCCGCGCGGCCTGCAAGTCTCAAAGACCGAGTAATACAGTATACAGTGGCGCGGCTCCTGGCTGGGTTCGCTTCTCGATTTCTTTTTAAATCTTGTTTTACTGGCCGCCTTGAGCGCCGCTGGTTGGCGAGGATTTGCCCGGATTGCCGGCGTAAGGCTTCTTGCCGTCAAAGGCACGGCACGGCACGGCTCGGCCACTCGCGGCCTTCTTTCAATGAAACGTTAAGTGGCCTCTTGGGAATTAATCCTGGATCCAATGGCATAGTCTTACATCGTTAAACTCGTGAAAAACATTCCCAACGAGAAGGCGGTGCTGGCGGCAATGCAGCCTTGCAAGTCTTCTGCAAAGAAGGGAACGCAACACTGCGAAAAAAAGAATCGCCAAGAGACTTTGCGTGACTGTACGTCGCGACCGAACCACAACACAACCGTGACACTGACCTGCCTCAACGACTTGACTGGCAATCCGCACTCGGCGCGCCTACATGTGGGAGTGACTGTTACTCCAGCGTCACTCCAATGTCACTCGACTGTCACTTCACTGTCACTTCACTGTCACTCCCGCCTCTCCTGCGACTCCATCCGCGTCACGATGCACACACCGCACGTGTCACTAGGTCACTCGAAAAAGACAGTCGCTGCTCTCCATACGCGGGGGGTCGAGTCCCTCCCGAAATGTCACTTTGGAAATGTCACTCGCGCGTCAGGCGACGCGTCACTCGTCGCAGAGTGTCTCGTTGACAGTGGCGGCCCGTCCTTCTGGGACTATCGCTCGCGGGGGACTGAGGCTGAACCGACGGCGCTCCGCTCAGAGGCTCAGAGCTTGGGGCCGGGGCCACGCCGCCACGCCACGCCCGGCCCACCGCACGGCCGCCTGCCACAGCATAACCTCAGCGCGCCCCGCCCCGCCCCGCCCCGCCCCGCCCCGCCCCGCCCCGCCCCGCCCGCCCCGCCCCCCGCGGTCCACGGGCCCCACCACCGGACTCGCGCCGCGCCACAAAGTGCAACGCGATTTAGTAGGATGACCGCACTCCGCACCCCGGGCGCCGAAAGCTGGAGGTCAGACAGGTGACAATAATCCCCACACTGTTGAAAAAAACTCGAAACATCAAAATCAATTGGCCAATCAGAGGCGTGTGGACGAGGATTGTTGTGGTGAACACAATTCGAAGCTGCCTCTCGTTTTAGACGGGTATTTTGACCAGAGCATCATAAAAACGCACATCTTCCCTTTCCCGTAATTCCAATTAGTTGACCGGATACAGCGTCCCGCGTGGGACTCGCAAAAGGCGCGGGAAATTTAAAATTCATCAAAGCCAAGCCAAGCAGTTCGCCCACCTCCTGGACCTCGTCCCGGACCGAGCGGGGCAGGGCGGGGCACGGCCGAGCGAGGCCCTTGGACCATTACGCCCTCTCGTCCTCCTCGTCCCCCTTATCTCTTTCATACTTTTAAAATCCCCCCTCCTTCGCCCTTCGCGCCCTTTGAGGGCCCGGCCGTAAACGGCGTGCCACCGCCCTGCCCTGCCGCCCTGCCGACGGCGGTAGCTAAGGGCGCCGCCCTCCGCGGGCTCCGCACCTTCCCCCGGGTCGTTAAATCGCCTTTGCACTTTGTTTACCGCTCCGCCTCCGTCGTGGTCGCTCTATCTCCCTCGCACTCCTCCGGGGCGCCGCGCGGGTGCGAGAGAGACAGAGCGACGCGCGCGCTTCGCGGGAGGGAAGTCCGCCAGGCTTCGCCAGGCTTGGGCAGGCCGGCCGGTCGCGATTGCCCCCGCCTCTACGAAGCGGGCATGACGTCAGGGTGAAAAGCGTCTCGCGGCCGCGCCGCCCCGCCCCACCCCGCCCCGCCACGCGATTCGCGAGGAGAAACAGATTGGCGCTTGCCCTCGCGGCTGGTTCGCGGGAGCGGGACTGAGTGAGAGGACAAGTATAAATAAGAAGTTCGCCAGAACAAGCCACGCGCCTCCCCTCCGGCCTCCCTCTCGGACCTCTTGGTGGCGCGGGGCTCCGGACGCGGTGCGCGGCGCGCCACAGTGGGCCAGAAGACCGGTGGAGGCGGACAAAACTCTGGACGCGTTTTGAGCTCCAGAGTCGCTAAGTGGGCCTCGAGCCGAACGTGTGACCCCACTATTGGATTGCTCTCCGAACGAGGAATCCATTGGTGGGGTCACACGTTCGATTCAGGTCCCATTCAGGGACTCAGGAGCTCAAAACGCGTCTTGAGTTTCGGCCGCCTGCGCCGTTCTTCTGGCCCACTGTGCGCGCGGTATCGAGGTCAAGGGCCCCCCGGGGACACAGCGGGCCGCGGACGGCTTTGCGGAGGCTGGGCAAAGCGCGCTGGAGGCGATTTCAGGAATTAATTTCCAAGCGGAAAAGGGGGAGGGGGAAGCTGATCGGGGTGTTTTATGCTTTTTTACCGCGCCAGCCCCGCGGCCCGATGTCCGGTTCCCGCCCACCGCGCCACTGGAAGAGATTACTGCAGGTTGGCTGGCGCTGGAATTCGTTCCCCAGGTCGCCGCGTGTGTGTGTGTGCGTGTGTGCGTGCGTTCACACTCGGTCGTGTTTGGATAATGATTTCTGGGGATCGGCCCGTTCGGAGAACACCGAACAACACCCGGGCGGGCTGGCGGGCTGGCGGGGCTGCCACGGGATGGCTGCTCTGCTTGCGTCGCGTCGCTGCGTCGCGGCGTCGGCCTCGGATCCGTTTCCAGTGTGTGTTGTTGTTGGTTGATGACGGCACGGGTGACGCACCGCCTCGCCCACGCCGCCCTGCTCGCCCGGGCGGCCCGGACCACCGCCTTGGACTTGGAAGTCACCCGGCCGGGCTCGGCTTCGCCATGGCTTCGCAGAGAGCATGCAGCGTGCGCATTGGCGCGTCCTCAGGGTGACCATGGTCACCATGGTGACGCACTGGACTGCAACGCGGGGCGGGACGGAGAGACTCGCGGAGAGACTCATTCCGAGAGTCGTTTTCGTCGCTCTGTCTCTGTCGCACTCGTATAGATGCGGGAGAGACCGAGCGATGAAGACGACTCTCGGAATCAGTCTCCAGCCCGTCCCGTCCAGCCTGGGGGCTGATGGCCGATGCCGTCTGCAATGATTTACGGTGTACCAAGCGCAGCCAGGACCGCGGCGCCGTGCCCGCCCCGTTCGCCCTGCAGGCCATGCGGTACGGGCGTACCGCGTCGTCTGCCCAGGTGACAGCGGGTTGTCATGACAACACGCGTCGTGCAAGGCAGCGCAAGGCGGCGACTGGGGTGTCACCGGCACGTCACCCAGTCGCCGTGACTTATGCAGATTAACCAGCCAGGGCCCTTATGCATGCCGTCTAGGCCAGGTCAGGTAGAGCCAGAGCCGGAGCCGGAGCCAGCGCGCTATCTGGCTACAGAGTTATGGCCTTCCCTCCGCCCCCCCCCCTCTCCCTCTCGTCCCCGTCGTCCACCTCGCGCGGCATTTACCGCAACGTGACTTAGCAACGTCCATCATCAGTGGTAAATTAAGGTGGCCGTGTGTGTGTGTGTGCGTGTGTGTGTGTGTCTCGTGCGTGATCGAGGCGGTGAGGATTAAGACGTGGTTCGGGCCTATCGGGTTGCACGCACGCCCACCGCAGGTGCCTTCTCCTTTCGGGCCCTCCACCCCCTTTCCCCCACCCCCTCCCTTGGGCGAGAATTTGTGTGGCCCGTTGGCGCAGCCTCCACAACGCCCTGTCCGCGTCCGACGTTTGTTTGTTTATGTATGTACACCGTCATTTTTCACGGATCGCCATTCGTCTCTCTCACTCTGGCGTGACCGCCTCGGGCCGCACTTCGTCATTACAGCTGCATACGCGGCCTCGACATTCCCTCCCTGTCTCTCTCATTCTCTTGCGCCTCGCGGTTGGCCGGGCTGGCGAGGCCTAAAATTTAAACAGGAAACAGGAAAGCCGCCGCGGCGCGCACACTAGAAACTGCGCACACCGTGGCCCAGTGCTGGCGCAGCAGCAGGTCGCTCCGTCTCTCTCGCACCCCACCGGGACCGACCGGGACGCCCCGCGAGTGCGAGAGAGACGGAGCGACAACGCCCAGCGGGGCCCAGCGGGGCGGAAATCGCCAATTCCCGAAGGAAACGGCGGGAAAGCGGATGGAGCGGCGACGCGGCGACGCGCGGCACCCAAAACCAACAAGACCGAACAAGACCGCTGGACGGTGAAAGTCGAGAGCAGACTTTTCCATCCAAAGCGACTCCAGCCGAATGGACTCGCCTTCCTTTGTGCTCGCGATATGTTTCCTGCAGACTGAGAGCCGTTTCCGTCGCTCTGTCTCTCTCGCACTCGTGGGGCGTCCGTACAGGTGTGAGAAAGACAGAGCGACGAAAACGACTCCCGGAACCAGTCTGCTGCTGAACATTTCCATCCCGCGAGCACGGCCCGCGGGGAATGCGTTCGAGATTGGAACGGGCGGCGAGTGAGTTGCTGACGCGATCCCTCTGTTCTGTTGCAGCTGAGCACGCCCAAGTACCCCGTGGTCTTCAAGGTGGGCCACGCGCACGGCGGCCTGGGCAAGGTGCGCGTCGACAGCCACGCCGACTTCCAGGACATGGCGAGCGTAGTGGCGGTGGCGGGCACCTACTGCACCACCGAGCCCTACCAGGACTCCAAGTACGACATCCACGTGCAGAAGATCGGGCCCAACTACAAGGCCTTCATGTGAGTACTAGCCGTCACACGGCCGGAGACCGGCGACGGCCTTCGTTTGCGCTTTGCGACTGCGGCCGATCTCTGACTGTGTGTCCGCGCAGGCGCAAGTCCATCTCGGGCAACTGGAAGACCAACACCGGCTCGGCCATGCTGGAGCAGATCCAGATGACGGACCGCTACAAGGTGTGGGTCGACGAGGTGTCGGAGCTGTTCGGCGGCCTGGACATCTGCGCCCTGGAGGTGGTGGTCAACAAGGACGGCCGCGAGTTCATCATCGAGGTCAACGACAGCGCGCTCACGCTCATGGGGGACTCGCAGGAGGAGGACCGGCGCCAGATCGCCGAGCTAGTGGCGCACCGCATGCAGGTGGGGGTCGGACTCGGCGCACAGTGGGCCGGAAAACTGGTGGAGGCGGCCAAAACTCTAGATGCGTTTTGACCTCCAGAGTTGCTAAATGGGACTCGAACCGAACGTGTGACCCCACCAATGGATTGCTCTCCGAACGAGGAATCCATTGGTGGGGTCACACCTTCAGGTCGAGTCCTGTTTAGCGACTCTGGAGCTCAAAACGCGTCTCGAGTTTTGTCCGCCTCCACCGGCCTTCTGGCCCACTGTGGGGCGGCGGGTAGTGGCAACACGCAAAACTAAGGGCCTGCATGTCCTTTGCAGCAATTCTGCCGGCCGGTGTCCCTGACCAAGGCGACGTCGCGCAGCTCCGTGTCCAGCAGCGGCATGGGGTCGCCGACGTCGGAGCAGGCGGGCATCGGCGCAGGCGTGGACCTCACGGCCGTGGGCGGGGTGGCCAGCTCGGGCGCGGCGCCGCGGCGAGACTCTCAAGGTATAAGGGCCCACCAGGGCCACCGAGGGACGTTACAGAGCCAGCACTCCACCGCGGGCTTGGTGACCAAGGCGCCCGCCCTTGGCTCGCCGCGCAACCCCCGTCGGTACAGCCTGCAGCCCCAGCGGACCGTGCACTGATAGCTCCCCCCCTCCCCCTCCCCCTCCCCCGGCCACACCGACTCGGATCAAAAGTACATAATGTGTGATCGACCGCTGGCCGGGTTCCCTCGCAAACCCTACTTCTTATTTGCAGTTCAACTAACACAAAAAAAATATTGGTTTAGACATTGTTAAAATCTATTTACTTGAAAAAAATTAATCAAGAAGGCCCCTTTATGGCGTCAAACTTAATAGGCAGGACCCCCAGTGCTGTCAATCCTAATTAGTGATTCCAAAAAGAAGTTTATTTCTGTTGTTGAAACACCAATATTGGCATAACCTGACTATACGAATGTGATCATCGAAGAGCGCTAATATTGACGAGTGTGTGAAATAATTATTTTCTCTCTACGTGTTAAAAAGAACCAAGTAATTGATTCGTGCACAATATTTGACTATTTAAATCGCACGATTTGTTTCTTCCACCTATCTTTGATAGAATCGTGTTGTCAACTCGAAAAAAGCGACTCCGCCTGTAACCGGAAATCGCTTGTTCAGTTAGCCTTCAAATGGGCTCTAATGGTGCTTTTTTTGTAGATAATTATAAACCACGAGAATTTACAATAAGCAATTTTTGGACTTCGATTTTTTTTTTGTAGTGAACTTTTTGGGTGTTTTTCCCCTTTTTTTCAGCATGTCAGGGCAAACGCGCGTGAAAATAGGTCACCCAGCGCGAGCTTTTGGCAGAATGGTGATTTGTGATGGAACTTGCTCAAGAGAGACTTCCCATCCCCTTTACCTCAACACCATTCATCGTCTTTTTTTGTGCTTTTTTTTTTTCGCGGAAAGAAACTCCGAGGCTGCCTTCCGATTTTCACGCTAGTTTGGCCGCTTATTGGGACTCGCTCCGCCGCTCCACTAATTAGCGGCCGCCGCTCCGTCTCTCTCGCACTCGCAGTGACCCTGCGGCCCGCCTGCGGGGCGCCTCGTGAGTGCGAGAGAGACGGAGCGACGGAGCGACAATCAGTCCGCTGCACCGCCCGCTGCTGGTCGGCTGGTCGGCCGGGTCGAGGAAACAAGGCTCCCTTGATTGAGCCTTTCCCTAAACGCAGCCGTGGCCTTTCCCTGAATGGCGACCGATTTCTGTTATCTTCCAAACGGTGGGGGGTCGAGTGCACGGGGGTTTCCAGGCTTTCCAGGGGTGTGCCCGCTCTGTAAAAAGAACCCCACGAGGTCTCACCTCTACCTCACGGCCAGCAGTGCC
Source organism: Thrips palmi (assembly GCF_012932325.1). NCBI lineage: Eukaryota > Metazoa > Arthropoda > Insecta > Thysanoptera > Thripidae > Thrips > Thrips palmi. The sequence goes on along the minus strand of NW_023144627.1, from coordinate 16,445,758 downwards.
AGCACCGACCCCAACGCCCGTGCTGTACTGTCTTTGTCTTGCTCACTGTCTGGGCCACGCGGGCCACTCGACCAAAGTGAAAACGAGCGTAGTGATTGGTGAAGCTAGTCGATTAGTGGATTAAGTTTAGTGACTGTGATGGCGAGGGCCAGGGCTCGCTTGTAGGCTACAGTGTAACCGCTTTCTTTGTGTTTGTGGCGGCGAGGGCGAGGAGTCCACGTGTTACGTCGGGCCGTCGAACTAACTTGGTTTTTCGCTGTCAGACTAGTCACGTAATACGTGGACGAGCCCCTGGGTGCGTCAGAGCACACTCTGCAGTTAAGCCGGCACTGCCTGGACCCACCAAAAGCCTCCGAAACCAATTTCCCCCCGACTTCGAAGGAACCGCGTTGCCACCAGAATGAAAAAAATGCAAGATCGAAAACCGCAAATTAGCGACGCGATGCATAGGCTTTTTGGCGGCAGCCCTGCCTTGCTGCATGGTTTGCTGAGACGCATCTTCGCAGAGCCACGAAGGGAATCAGCCTCATGTCAAATGTCAGGGAAAGGTGGGGGGCCCAGTTTCGAATTCCACCTTCTTTTTCCGTTAAATAAATAAACTAGTTCCGAACGCCGGCACTTGGCTTCGCCCCGAGACTTGGGTCGCTCCAAGTCACTCTGGGACTTCCCCACCGCTCAAGTCAGTTCGCATTTCTCCCGACCGGAGTCTAAATAAACACCGCTGAAGCACCGTCACTGGGCCTGACCCACCTCTCCCATAGTTTTCTTTCGAATAAAAGTAAAATATATATTATGACTTATTTAGACGAAACTTCGCATATATTGCATGGTAGACAACCTCGTACAAAAACAATAAAGACATTTTAGAACATTCGTTTCCCTCATTATTCAAACGCAAAACAAAACTATCATCTGTTTGCCCGAGCACCAACTGTACGCGACGACCAATGTTCGTCGTCTGGGAGAGAGCCCCTGCGGGGTCGAGGGTAGGCAAGCCCGCTGCGCACGTCGGTGCGCCGGCTCTGCCTACCTGCCGGGCGACTCACTCGGCTCGCTCGGGACGGAGACCGAGACCACGCCGTGTCGTCGCGGACCGAGGTGACACTGGTGATTCAAGATTCGAAATTGGCGCCATTAGACCGCATTGGACGATGAGCGATGGGCCCGGTTGATGTCACGTCTCCGAATGGCGCCGATTGGCCGGCCGTTTGGTGGTTAGTCATACCGTGCCGTTTACAGAGTGTTGTTGATGATTTTGGCGAGTCGCTAAAGCAACAGGCTGTCTGTCTCCTTGTCTGTTCTGCGCTTCTCTCTTCGTCTCTCCTTTTCCTGTTTGTTTTTCTGTCATTTCCTTTTCCGCTTTCTTTTGCTATTGCCTTACTCTCTCCTGCTGCGATGACGTTGGCTTGGAAACAAAATCACGTTGCAAACTTTTGGTGGCACTCCCTGGTGCAGTCTCCAAAAAGAAATCTTTTCTCGGATGTAATTTTAGCGGTGGGCGCTAAAGGCCTTCACCAGCATGGGCTTGCCCGAGGGAGTCGGGGTGTGGGAGGGGTGTCAAATCATTGGGTATTCATGATCTCGGTGAAAAAGAGAGAGGCCAGAGGAGGAAAGAAATCAGGGACAGTCCCGCTCCCTCTCAGCAATAAGCGCGCCCCCTCCCCTAAAAAGCTAAAAAGCCATACGCAGACAGCTAGCTTTCCTAACCAATCCGCCAGTTCCCACTTGAGACTTCGTCCCCACTTCGAGCCGAACTCCTCTGTCTCTCTCTCTCTTTCTATCTCTATCCTGTCTCCCTCTGTTTTTCCCCTTTTCCCCTTTTCTCTCTCAGTCTTCGCAAGGACGCGCCGCCTGTCTGTCTGTTGCAGCGTCCCAGAGCTCCACCACGTCCTCGGCGACGGGGCGGCGGCCGGCTGAGGAGGCCCGCTCGCTTTTTGGCAGGCAGGGCTCGACGGCGGGGTCGCAGGCGGGCGGGGCCGCGGGTGAGGGGGCGGCGGGGGCGGCGGGGGCGACGGGCACGGGCGAGGACAACGAGGACACCATGAAGATCCTCCGCAACACCTTCGCGGGGCTGTTCGGCGACATGTAAAGGCCGCGGCTGCCCCGGCTGCGCTTCACGTTGGTCCTGATAGTGTTGTTGTAACTCACATCTTTTATCATTACTATTGTATCATTGTTCAAACTGATGCATGTTGTACGATGCTCGAGTCGAAAGATATTTTTTTTGGTTTGTTGAGAGTGAAGCGGTCCGAAAGGCAGAATTGAAAGAGATCCATTGTTGCCTCGCTCTGCTGAGGAATGAGGGTGCTGTGGTATGGTTACTATTGTTTAAATTAGCTATGGTTTGTTTAATTAATTGATTATGCTATCGTGTGAGCTGTACTGTATCATCTGAGTCAATTTTAGCTTCTTTAATAAAAATGCTCCAAAATGTTTTGGGAATTCCTTCAGGCTAAATGGAACAGTATTTTGTGTTGAGACTGAAAGGAGAGCAGCACAAAGAGAAAAATGCTTCCTTGCTAGTCATTTTGCTCTGTCTTTGTTTGGCTGATTCAAAACTTAAATCTATGATGAGGATTTGTAGTATTCTGCTGGCAGTAATACGTTCAAAATTAAGTTCATACTTGGGGCAAGTTGAAAAGGATTTGTTTTTGGCATTCCCTGTTATAATTTCTTTCAGATCTCATTTTTAAACCCATGCTACACAGTCTCAAATATGGAATAAAAAGAAAAGGACATTGATTCAGAATATCCAGATAATGCAATGTGGTGCCTTAAATTTATGCTTTTCAAACAGAATGTGCTTCTATGTTATTTGTTGACTATGTTTTGATATTTAAAGTGAATTTATGTGGCAGTTGCTCTTTGATTTTTAGCTAAGAAACCTTTGAGTGGGCCTGAGAAAATGTTTTTGATAATTTTACGTATGTGTTAAGTACTGTCTTGTACTCCTTGTCATATCATTCCTGACTTCGTTAGCATATTTCATGAGATTTCTTTTGGTGGTGTACAGGACACATGACATTTTTATTTTATAATTCAGTGAATCCTTTGTGAACAATTTGTAGATAGTAGCACTGTGCTTTTCTAGATTCTGATAGAGGAGTGTGAAAAATATTTCATGCTCTTTGAGCCTCATATACATATGAATGTTACTCAGGTTGAGAAAGATTCGCATGAGTTGTTTCTTACTCTATGATGAGTTTATCAGATCTTCTAATGACATCACAGTTTCGTGACAAAATGTAACTCATGACAATATTTTACTTGATTTAGTGTTAGAGTGCTTAAATTAATATATCCGTTTGAGCATTACAAATCCATTCAATGTTATAGTTATGAATGTATAATCTTATTTGAATGCTTGGATTCAATTTTGAATAACATTTGATTGATTGATGAAATGCAGTATTAGAATGAGGAAATGATGAATTAGGGGTATGGGAGGAGATGCACTGGAATAATTTGTGAGTCTTGAAGAGTTTATCGTAATGGCGGTAGCTCACATGAAGTGACTTTAATGGCCAGATGTGGGCTAGTCAGCAAGAGAAAATGCATGCATTAAATGGATCTTAATGCTTCACCCTTAAGTTTGATTAGAAGAAGTTTTCATGGACCTGACAAAAGAATCCATAAAATATTTTTCTGCCCCGAAAGTTTTCTTATTTTTATTGAAACCTCTAATCTAATTTAAATCTGAAAATTTGACAGGGTCTGATTTTATTAAAGATTCCTTGTAGACATCTTGCAAAATTTCCTCCTAATTTCTTGAATGGAATGTTAAAGTTAACCATTATTGCCTTTCTCCGTTTCTCTTTCCCACAGCACCTCACAATGCTATGCTTCACAGAGAATTAATATTTTCAGTGTATCATGTTCAGTGTATCCTCCCTTCCCCTCTAATAGAATTTCTTCTCTTTTCATAACCATATGCAAGCAGCAGATACATTTTTCAGCCTGTATGAGTAAGATGGAGCGAGTAGAATTTGCTGATGGCTGCAGCATTATAATATGATTCAGAATTTACTCTTTTTAAATTTATAAGTGGAGTGATTGTTCATTGCTTATATATAGAATGACACCTATGTATTGGAAAATCCTGTTTACATTGGTGTTGATTGTTTTAGGATAAAAATATTAGCATTTGAGGGCTCTTCATGGCTTCATGATTTTTATTGCAACCGAGTAATGTTGTCAAGTGCATTACTTTCAGCTTTGGACTCATATTGGTGTCAATTTTGACCTTTAACAGGTATATTTTCAAGATTGTACAAAGCTTATAAAAGGGAAAAAGAAATTAGAAAAAAAAATATTTTGTTTCCTCTATTGTTTTATTCTAGGAAAAAAAAACACCAATGCAAATGTAATGTTCACAGATGTTTTCACTTGTAAGACTCCTCCATAAGGAGGAAGCACTGTTTTTTATTGTGTGATATTGCCGAGAGTATATGAGATATTATTGGATATTATGTGCTGAGTGGAGAAAATGTGTATGGTTGTGCTCCCTATGAGAGCAAGATAGAAAATGACTGAATGTGTGGATAATGTAGTTACACCATCACTCGGCAAAGTAAATTCAAACAGACCCTAATTTTGTTTTCTCAATAGCGTATCATAAAACCTATTCCTGATAAAGGTGGACGTGTTTATGGAATTAGTCCATCTTCTGATTTATTTGTGTAAGCTTCACCACTAAAATGTTATTGGTATATGTGTATCTTTATTGTAAAGCTGCCACACTGCATGAGCCAGGGCTCAAATTTACTTATTGATAATTCATGTATTGTATTATATATATCTTGACTTCACCAAGTTAAGAGACCAGGGCTCATATGTAACCTTAGCTCATGGACTCACAATTTTCGAAAGTTGATGTTAAACTAGATCAGTTTTTCCTTTAATTTTCTTTTACATTAATTTACTGCAGAAGTAACATGGACTTCGTTAACCAGCAACACTTACTGTGAGGCCAAGAGCAAATCCTGAACGAATAGCAATATGATCTTACTGCCAAACAGCTTCCCTAATTAATGAAATGATGGAAAAATTTATATAGAAAGGTGCATTAAAGCACAGCCCACCGGAGGGTAGTCTTTGGTACCTTGGAGTTTTTGTTGCTTTCTTTTGAGTTTGACCCTTTGTATTGTTTAAAGGAAGCTTCAATATCAGTCAAGCCATCATGTAGACTTTTAATAAAGGTGGAAAAAAAACACGCAAACTCAACTATCTGTCATTCATTAGGCATGTTTATTTCCAATCTCTATCTGTCCACCTTCACTCTACCCAAGTAGAGAAAAAATTACATCCACTTCTGAGGAGAAATAGTGGCAAAGGTAACAAAAAAAAGAAGCATGTCCATGCACAGCATAACAATGTGCTAAAATGTTTAAGATATGTACACGAAACACATACAAAGAAAGAAGAAAAAAAAAATTGTGGACTTTAGAGGGGAACAGATAAAGAACTTAAAATTCCGTAAATAAATTTTCATTAACAGATGACAACTCAAAACTAATCAAATGGAGAAAGAATCTTACAAACAAAGGGAACTAGTGCAAATGCAGTCTAACTCTTATTATTCGGTAGTTAAAACAATCACAGTCAAAGTGCGATGATCGAAAGCAACCAGTCAAATTCAATTACAGATAAAGTGGTGTACCTCCATAGATGCCTTGCACAACTCTCAATGCAATTGAATCCCATTGTAATAGTACGTTTATCCCAGTCTTTGAAGAACTGCAGCATTGAGGAGCCCAGCGGCATGAACAGACTGTGAATCGTCAGAAAGTTCCTTGCGGGGAAAAGTGGTATGAAGACTGAAGGGAGCACTGGCATACTGAGGACGAGCTCTATAAAATTAAGGACAAGGAATAACATTTCATTAGATCTATTCTCACTGATTTGAAATAGAGGCAGACAATGGAAAACTGTTAATACTTACATTGAGATGTATCGCCGGAGGTCAGCAACAGTATGAGAGTGGTTTAGCCGAGCAACAATGGTGGAGCCATCAGTGAGGCGGACTTGAATTGTTGTACTTGGTTGAGATGCATCAACTGAAACCTGTTTTTTGGCAGCTTCTTCTGCCGCCTCTTTGGTCTTTGGGTCAGTTGGAGCTGCTGATACATCAGTTGACACGGAAGATGGTACAGGGCTGCAAGAGAAAAACCAAAAATTGAAAACACTACACCCTTTGAAAAAAGGAGGGGATAAATGGTATAGGTTAGATTAGCAACTACATTACCTGCCCAACACATTTCCTTTCCCTCCAAAGGCTTTAACTTTCGGCTTGTATGGACCAGGGTCCTCATGAGAATGATTTTCCATGTTGACGTGGACTTCACTTCCTCTGGCTTCACGAACTAATTCTCGGGGTACTTCCCTAAGAAGTTAAGGGAAGATGTAAAAAACAAGCACAAAAAAAAAAGCTAAACCAGGGAAACAACATCAAGACTTCAGTCTATACCCCTTTCGGATGCACTCCAAAAACTCCTTATTTTCAGGGTCCGAGTACTTCCTTAAAGGTCCATCATTCACAGTAAATCCTTCTCTCCACATCCTCAGAGTCACCTCCACTTGAGGTGCTTGTCTAGAAGATGCCCCTTCTTCAGGGACTTCTGCAAAACAAAAAATAGGTGAGCATGGTTCATACATCTTGTCTACTCTCTGACAGGACCGTTAGCAGTTAACACACCTTCAATGTCATCAGGGGTGTATCCTAGGCGGTAGCCTCTACCACCAAAACTACTGGTGGATGGCCCAGCAGGCCCAGGTAAGCCGTTAGGATCCACTACTTCAGCTCCATGTCTGCAAAGAGATTTTAGATGTACTTCAGTCGTAATGCAACTTAACGGGAAAATAAGGAAAGAAAGAATAGCATAGACACTTACTCTTTGACCGACTTAAACATCTGAGCCACAAGATCTTCTTTGTTGCCTCTGTTCTTATTTTTAGAGGGGCCTAAAATTTGCTGTCCACTTGAATCTGAGCCACCAGCATAGAAGGCCTGACCATCTTCATTTCCAGAGTCTTCACTGTCAGACTCCTGGCGATAACTAGCAAGAGTTCGCACTCGATTGCTGGAACTGGCAGGAAATCATGAGAAAATAGAATACGTACTTGGAGAATGTAACATTACAGCAACATTTAATGTGATATAACTTACTTGGAATAAGATTTGCTCTTGGATTTACTTTTCTTGTTGCCACTAGGTCTAGCTTGTGGTTCAGGGGCAGAGCGCTCGGGGGGACTGTTCACTTGCTCCAGCACTTCAGGGCTGTCCCGATCCATTTCATTATCGTTCTCAGTCTCGAAAAAGCTAGCCAGCGCCACCTGCAAAATAGACCACAATCACAATTTTTAAATAACTTGGTGACATCCAATAAGCAGTCATGATGAAGTGTACGAATTTTGATTGGTACTGGTTAAAAGAAAATTCCCAGGGGAATACCTAAGTGTAACAACCATTACTGTCAAATTTTGGAAAATGAGGTTATGTTTTGCTTGATTGAACTTAATAAATCAAACAACTCCGTGAATGTTCATACGTTACATTCCAGTGACAGAATTTAACGTCAGTTTCAAAACAAACAGACAACCAATTCAAAAATGAATGCTGTAAATGGTTCGTTTACCTCCAATTGCCAGCCGGATGACTCTAGAAAAAATTTAGCACGATCCTCACTAGCTCCCGTCAGGTCAATAAATTGAGCAAGTTGCTCTGATTGGTTGCTCATGGTGAAACTCAGGCGGATCTTTCACAGAAACAGCGAAAAATGAATGACTTTACTGCGTTTCTGGGTACGAGTCGGTGATTTCACGGCTCCTGTCCTGTGTTGTTCGTTTTCCCTGTGGGGCGGGTTGCCGTGCGGCCCCTGCAGCGCAGCAGCAGCAGTTACAGGCGGATGAAAAATTACGCGGTCCTTGAAAGACTCGACCCCAGGATCAGACCTTGCCAGGATCAAAGCCAAATAATATTCTAATCAGTATCGACTGGAAAGTTATGGTTACACAGCGAAACGAAATTGGTAGTCGAAGATCTGTGGGAAGGGTTTCAATAAAATCAAAAGCAGATGTAGTTTTTCAAAGTGTATTGTCACTAAGAAAATTCAGTCACAGTCGTTATAAAGTAACATTCACAATTTGCCAAGTTCTTAATTCATATTAACAAGTTAGAGTTTCAAGAATTTATCTTCTTTTGGGTCTACCATTTTGATGACGCCTACTTTTCCCAGGTCTCTTCTGGCCCTTAGCATTCTTCCCGCCCGCTTTCTTGTTCCTTGGGGGAGGTCTGTAGCTGGAGACATCTGCAGAACTTTCCTTCGTATTCCTTTTTAAACCTCCCTTCTTCCCTCCCAATCCATACTTCTCATCTTTCTTCTGTCTTTTCCGATCTGCAGGTCTGCAAAGCCATAATAAAAATAATAATAAGCAAATGTCAACCAAAATTTTTAAGTGGATCTCTTGTGATGAGGCATGACTTCAAGGGGTTGCGTGATTGATTGATTGATTGATCTCTTGTGATGAGGCATGACTTACTTGTTTTGGAGTTTCTTTTTATGCCCTTGCTGACCTTGTTTCTTTTTATCACCACCAGGTTCCAGGAAATCTAAATCTTTCCTGGCACCCTTACGATATTTCTTGACCTGCACAAATAACATTTCATAAATAACATAATTTTAAAAAAATTAATGTCTGTGAAAAATTTTTTGACATTACCTCTTCCATGAGATCCCTCTTATCCTTCTGTCTCTGAATCACTGCTTGGGCCTGCAGTGTTTTCATCATTTTGCGGTTTTCTCGTATCTTACGAACTTTTTCACTAACTTCAAGCCCAGCCTTCTTCTTCAGAAGGGAATCCCGCACCTGTAAATGTCACAGTAAAGTATTAAATTCTTGACAATTTTAACCATAAGCAAACAGTGCAAATACAGTCAGTAGTCACCTACCTTTTGCATGTGCTCGTCAGATTTGGCCATTTGGGCAAAGTAATCATCAGGTCTCTTTGTTTTGACACCCAGCGAGTGTAATCTGGGAATACCTTCAAGGACTGCTGCTTGTGCTTGCCGATGGAAATTCATCTCTCTCTTGAAGTCATCCACAGTGGGGTCTAAAGATTTTTTAACTTTTTTAATCGGGTTCCCAGCTTCTTCTTCCTTCTCTGCAATCTAATTTTTAAAAATTGAGTTAGAGCTATCTCAAGGTGGCTGCAATAAATATGCTTTACTCGGTGACCTTACATAAACAGCCATTTCTGGTGCAATTGGAGCTAAACCAGTAGTGAGGTCCAAACGTTCGATCCATTTCAAACTCTGTTGGATTTCCTTATGTTTCAAATTAAGCCCAGCCTATGAAAACAAGCAAACAAGACATGTCAACGATACAAAATAAACACAAGAAGAAGTCATAATTTAAATCAGAGCTTAAAATTTTACACATCTTTCAACGAGGGACTACTTACCACATTATTCGTAAATACTTTCTTCGGTTCAACTGGTATGTTAAGACCTGGTTTAAGGAGTCCACTGGCAAAGGCCGCTTGCAGCTGCAATGGTGAACAGAACACAAAACACTTAGTTTCCATTCTTAAACCATCAGAGCTAGGGGCAAAATAAAACAGTATAATATACCTCGGCATCGGAATCACCACTCTCATGATCTTCATAATCACTGGAATCCGACATTTTGGAAAATATGTGGATTACTAATCTCACTAAACACACAGACAACAGGCACAACTCCTCATGGATTTGAGAGGTTATGGCACCCGTGGACCCGTGGTCCCGTCATGTGTCGGGCAGAGATCAAAGTCACTACGTGGTCAATTTCGGTCTCTTCTCGAGTTTGGTTCGATTTCTCATACGACTAGAAACGGTCTGCGAAACGAAGTCTCGCCACCGCAACCGCAACATCACTGCCGTGGAGAATTTCGGAAAACAGTCTTTGATGTTCCGTTGGGCACTTCGGGTGTGTTTGTGTTGTGCTTGGTTGTGTTCTGCTAGGTGGTGAAGTGTCAAGAGAATCTCTCAAACTCATTGGCAGCTATGTGCGACAACTATTCAATATGTTAATAAGGACAAATAGAAGCGTTGTCTTTATATCCAAAAGCTGCCACTCTTGCCGAGTGCTGTTTCTGAGCTGAAGTTGAAATAAGAGGACTTCAGTCTTTGAATGAATCTAGTACTTCATTGAGAACTGGTAAGACTTCTTCTCGTTTCTCGTACCGTAGAAATTCAAGCTGTCTCTGACATATTCGATGAAGTACTGACCGGTCAGGGCTTTAACAGCTGTTCTGACAGTTAGTTGGGTCCTTTGGTTATGTTCCCTCAGAGGAAGAAAACTGTGACCAAGTCCTAGTTTTTGCTGCCACATTTTCAGTTGTGCAACCGAATGTCGTTACTTTTTTAATACAGACGGTAAATGCGGCGTCGCTGGCTTGCGGCACATTGTGAATGGTTCATTTCATTTCAAATTCATGAGGGTTTTCTCATAGAAAAATATGCCCAGTGTTCAATAGAGGTTAGCACTATTGACAGTTATCGAGACTTGGTGAGGAAAGGGGTTTGCTATTCAATTACTCCGTTTCCACCCTCAACAAATCACCAATCCCAGCAAGCAGTTAATACTTATTCCTTTATTGTTCGTGGATAGCAGCAGTCAAATGCTATCAATTTTCGTTAGTCGATTATCCGTCGAAGTAATTTATTGTATTCTCTGTTGCAGGTTTAATGGCTTTCTAAGAAGAAGGCCGACTTTGTAGAGACACTTGGCAAGTGCGCTTCTCGCGAAAATGGGCGTAAGATCGCGTGCCGCGTGTGTGGTGGTAGTGTCGCTGGCGGTGTGGGTGTGCTGCCAGTGCGAAGCCATCTTCCACAATCAGTTCGCAGTGCATGTGCCCAGTGGCAGGGAGGCGGCGGACAGCATAGCCGACAAGCATGGATTTACCAACATTGGCCAGGTGAGCACTCTTCCAGCAAAGTGTCCGGGCGACCGCGCTCGGGGAGGGCGAGCAGGCGAACTGGACTGGAAATGGCCCCTATTTTGACGTCAGACTGGACAGAAGTTCGCCCCGAAGGCTGAACAGGGGGGCATTTTCACGTCATTTTGGTGTCATTTTGACTGTCCGCTCTCCTGACGCGGCGTCGGGTGTTGCCCGAATCGGAGCAGCGAATGTCGACCGCAGCGCGAAGCGCGATAACACAGAAAGCACTGTCCGGCCAAAGTACCACAGTGCGCTTTGCCGCTTTGCCGCTTTGCCGAACTCCAGTGACAGAGAGGCACTCCAGCAGACTGGCTCTGTCTCTCTCGCACTAATCGGAATCGGTCTGCAGTGCTTCCGTCACGATGACCGCGGCTTGCGTTCGGAAAAGGGATTTTCGTCTTCGTCACAGAGCGTTGGGTGGGTCCTCGCGGAGCCCTTGAGGAGTCCTTGCGCAAGGCAAGGATATGCACGCCTCGCACTGCCTCGCTCAGAGGCGGGCAACGCGAGGTGGCTATCAGGGTGACCAATCCCTGTGCTCGTGTCCTCGCTTCCGGATGCCTTGGTGTGTCTTGCTGGCGGTCCACTGTGGGCTTGGAGGCGGACAAAATTCTAGACGCGTTTTTAGCTCCAGAGTCGCTCAAAAGGACTCGATCCGGACTTGTGACCCCACCACTGGATTCCTCGTTGGAGAGCAATCCATTGGTGGAGTCACACGTTGGCTCGAGTCGCGTTCAGCGACTCTGGAGCTCAAAACGCGTCTGAAGTTTTGCCCGCCTCCACCGGTCTTCTGGCCCACTGTGCGGTCCGGTTTCGAGGCGACAGCGGGCGGCAGGCTGCTGCAGTGCGGGTGGGCTGGCCCGTAGGCTGGCCGCCCGATAAGTAGTGCGTCGCGGAGGAGACCGAGACTCCGCGAAACGCAACGCCCGCCCGGCGGCAGCCTGGTTCCGAGCGGGGCCGTCTGCCTCGCACCCCTGCGGCCCGTGGGTGCGAGGGAGACAGAGATAGCCCGGACGCACCCCGCCCTGCCGCGGCCCGTTTGGCGCTTCGCGCTTCGCGTAGAGGTTCGCGCCAAGGGAGGGGAATTCCTGGCAAGGCGCCCACGTGCTCCGCTGCTCCGCGCACCGCCAGCACCGCGCACCCAAAAGGCATGCATACGCTAACGCTAGGCGGCAGCGCGGCTAGCACACTGATTCGTCGCTCTGTCTCTCTCGCACCCGCACGGCGGCGCCCCTGCCTGTGCGAGAGAGACAGGCCTGGCGTAACACCGCCAGCCCCGCCGACTTCAAATCGACGCTTAGAAAAAAAGAGTAGCGTATTTTTAGCTGTATGATCGCCGAGTTGTTTATGTTGCGCTGGTAACGGCGGCGGTTCGCAGCCCGGTCACGTCGCTCGCGTCGCGTCTAGCGGGGCAGCGCGGCACGGCACGGCCCATTGAAGCCACCACGCGAATGCAACTTGTCCGCTCCGTGTCCGACACACTGTATCGCAGTACGTATCGAGCAGTGCTCGGTCTCTCTCGCACTCGTGGGGCGCTCCGCGGGCGTGCGAGCTAGAGTTTTGTCCGCCTGCGCCGGTCTTCTGACCCACTGTGGCGTACTGTGGCGCAGCCCTGAACCTGTGGGCGGGCCTGGGGCAGGTTGGCCGGCCGCGTCTTAGCCTTGTTCCCCTCCGTGCCACTCCGCGCCCTCTCTCTGGGCTCTGTCTGGCCGGCGCGGAGGCCCGGACACTTCCAGGTTAATGCATCGAGTTGGTGACGAAAGACCAGTCTGTTACACACGGACGGACCACGGCGTCGAAGCCGTCGAAGCAGTGACGCCATGCCGGTATCAGCGGACTGATTCGATTCCCGACAGGAGCGGTCCTTCTGGCCTTGCCTTTGTCCGCCGTCTCTCTCCCTCTTGATGCGGCGTTTCGTAGGGGTGCGAGAGAGACAGGACGACAAGCCACCGGGTTGGAAGCACCCGGCAGGCGGATGAAAAGCGCCTCGGGGAAGTCCTCCGGCCCTCCGGGGCGGACATACCTTGATTAGTTAAATTAATTCGTCCTTTTTTTTTGGCCAGTCCGGACCGTACATACGTGATGCAAAGAAGCCGGATGAAAACCTCCCACTGCATATATGACGATGCATATTTTTTCTCCAGTTCTCTTTCTTTTATTTTCATGCCTTTAGAAATGGCGCCCTCCGCCGCGCGTCGAGTTCGGGCGCCCGACGGCGCCTGACGGGGCATGTGCTCGTGCTTATACATTCACGTGCCGAGTGCGCGAGTGCGGGGTGTGTTCAATGTGTCTGCCGGTGTGTGTGTGTGTGTGTGTGAACGTGCGACTGTGTGTGTTTCATTCGAACAAAAGGTCCTGGTATTGTTTCCGCTAGTCCTGCTGGGTCCTGCTGGAACGCCGGAACGCACACGGGCGTGCATGCGGTGCCGGTCACGTCTCTCAGTCCCCCCCCCCCCTCCCCTCTTCCCCCGCTGCACTGTACCACTGTGGGTTTTGGTCGGCACACTGATTTCATTCACGGAGGCAGACGGGCGCTACCGCCGAGGGTGTTGGCCTGCCTGCCAGCTTGTGGCGAGGCGGGGCGGGGCGGGGCGGCGGGGCTGAGTGAATGACAGGGTTGCCACCACACCCTTTGTGACGCGTGACGCGCCGCTTCGCGCTGCTCCACGCCAAGTGACGTCACAAACACGTCGGCCAGTTCCCCCTTGCTCCTCCGCTTCGCGCTGCGAATAGCCGGACCCCAACCTCAGGACTGCTCTGCGAATAATGTATTCTGCGTTCTATTTAATTTTTTTTTTCGCGGCTCGTCGCGGTTACGTGAGGCACGTGGTTGGGCCCGTTAGTGTAACCGGCATACCGTGCGGGTCGGGGCAGCAGACTGACTTCGAGAGTCGTTTTCGTCGCTCTGCCTCTCTCGCTGCTCTGCGGGACGCCCCTTGAGCGCGAGAGAGACAGAGCGACGAAAACGACTCTCGGAATCAGTCTGCCGGGCGCGACTCGCGCGACTCCAGTCTCGACTCCAGTCGCAAGCTACGCCGATCGGCGATTTGGCAGCCCCGTTGTGGCCGGTCTGGCCCACCCCGTTTCTACAGTCCGACTTCCTTTTTGTTATTTTTAATTTTATTTTTTCCTCGGCCCGGCGCTGTTCCGTGAGCGAAGGGCACTTACCGCCCACGCGGCGCGATGCGCCAAAATGGCCATGAGAGACCGTGGATGTAACGCGCGCGCCACTGTTTTTCGTCGGCCTCGCTGCGCGTCGTTGTGGTTTTTATGATACGTACATTGCACCGGAATTGGGAGGTTTTAACAACATTGTTTTGTTGTTTTTGCGACTACACTACAAGCGACACGGCCCTGCTCCGATCAATGCGTGGACAGGAAGTGGGAAATTGCGGTGGGTGGCCGTTCTGCCCGCCCCGCCCCGCCCCGCGCGGTGCAGAGTCGGCTGGATTGACGCGTTGTCGCGCTGGGCGCTGCCTGGCGCTGCCATGCCGCAGCATGCATGCGTCGTTCGAAAAAAGCAAACCGAGGCCGGCTCGCATTTCGCTCGTTTGGCTCGGAAGGCTTTCCGAGCAGCCAAAACTAAAAAAAAAGGAATACAAGACTAAAACTACGTAATAAATTAAAAAAAAATTAGATGAACGAAAATTTAAAATTTAAACTGCAAAAATAAAAAAAATGATTATTAATTTTAAAAAAAATGGATGCCGGTGGAAGGAAGAGTGCGCGGGCGGTGACCCGTGCGACATTTTTGCCGCTGCCGACTCGCACCGCTCACTCGGCTGGAAAGTGTAGTGAGAGGGAGGGAGATAGCGATAGCCGCTGGCGCGCGAAAAAAAGCAATGAATCATTTTGGTGTCGTTACGTGTTTAGTAAACAGACGTTACGGCGCGAAGGGCCCTTCGGCGTTACGTGTGTTGTGCGTGTCATTCACGGCGTGCCTGGATTAGGACGTTGCCTAATTTGGTATTTACTCGTGTCGGGATTACGGTGCTCTGGGTCTCCTCCTCCCTCTTCTTCTTCTGCCCGGTGTGCTGCCGCTGGAGCGGTGTGCTGGAAAGTGAAAGGATTCCCTGCAGTCGTGCAGTGTGTTACTGGAGCCAGTCGGGCTGGCTGGCCAGGCTTGGGGCGCGGCACGGCCCGGCAGGCACGGCCCAGCAGACCGATTCCGAGAGTCGTTTTCGTCGCTCCGTCTCGCTCGCACCTCTAGGGGGCGCCCCATGAGTGCGAGAGAGCGAGAGCGACGAAAACGACTCTCAGTCTGCAGCACGGCAGCCTCTGGCCGGCTCGGCTGGAATCTGGATCAGACTAGCCAGAGAGGCGAGCAGAGAGCCAACCCGCCGGCCGCTGCTCCAGGTCGTTAGCTCATCGGACACGTCCTCGCTGGACCATATTCCCGTCTCTCAAATTTTTTCGCAAGTTTTTTTTTTGCAAATTTTATTACATTTTTTTTCCTGTTTCTTCTCGATACTTCCTCATAATCCAGCGTCCGCGCGTGCTATTACGTGAAACAAAGCCAATAACACACGACGAGGTGTGAATGTTTCTCGCTCGCTTTTTTTCGCGTCTCTCTTTATAGGTCAAACGGCGCCTGGAAACGAGTCCATGTCGTAAAGACCGGCACGTCGTCGTCCACTTGGCGGCGCTTGGTACCGTTCCACCAACAAGCTTGTTTCTGCAGCGGATTAGTCGAATAGCATCGCACAGTGGGCCAGAGGACCGGAGGGGGCGGCCGAAACTCTAGACGCGTTTTGAGCTCCAGAGTCGCTAAACGGGACTCGAACCGAACGTGTGACCCCACGAATGGATTCCTCGTTCCGAGAGCAATCCATTGATGGGGTCACACGTTCGGTTCGAGTCCCATTTAGCGACTCTGGAGCTCAAAACGCGTCTAGAGTTTTGGCCGCCTCCGCCGGTCTTCCGGCCCACCGTGCATCGCCCCGCTGTCTCGTCTCGGCGGGTCAAAGGTGTAGTGCTCCCGGATAATTTTGCCAGTGTGATAAAACCTGTAGCGGCGCGCCGAGCGGGCGTTGACATTTGTTTATCCGCCTCGCCGAGCCTCGTCGAGCGGGCGGCGACTGTGTTTGATCCGATTCCCTGCAGGGCTTCGCTGCTTCGCCGCTGCGGTGCGGCTAACCTTTGGCGCCTTTGGCTTGGAATCGGGGACGGTGAAGTAGCGCCAAGGCTAGGGCGCCGGGCGGCAAGCCGAGGCAAGGCGGGGCAAGGCGGGCGTCACTGCGTCTGTGTCTCTCTTCCGGGGTAAAGAGTCGCTTTGAGCTTGGCGGCGTGGCGCGCATTGTCTCTCGAGCCCCTCGGGCCTCGCCGCTCCGCCTTTTCAGCCCGAGCGTTTGTCAATCTTTCTCATAAACGCCGACGGGCTCCCTCTGCCGCGGTACGCGCCACTCCACTGCGAAAAGGGGGATTGAAAAGTGCGTACTCGAAGAGCCGCGTTGCACAGACAGTGGGCCAGAAGACCGGTGGGGGCGGCCGAAATTCCTGACGCGTTTTGAGCTCCAGAGTCGCTAAAAGGGCCTCGATCCAAACGTGTGACCCCACCAAGGGAGAGCCTTCCATTGGTGGGGTCACACGTTTGGTTCGAGACCTGCTTAGCGACTCTGGAGCTCAAAACGCGTCTGGAGTTTTGGCCGCCTCCACCGGTCTTCTGGCCCACTGTGGAGTGGCCATTTATGCAGCCGGGCAATGGCACACCGAGCGGCCGCATGCGGCAGCATGGCACACTGCTTTGGGGCGTTGCGCAACCCTTTTGGCCCGCTCTGAATCCCGCTCTCCCGGTTCCCGTTCCGTTCACTGCCAATCTTTCACCGCCCCAATATTTTGCGCGCTCTACAGCCAAAAAAGAACTCCTTCTTTTTAATTTAAAAGAAATTTTTTTGGGGGATGGTAAAATATTTTTCCGTCGGTTCTCCCTGTGACCTGAGCAGCCCGATTCCCAAGTTAAACTTCCCGCTCTTATCGGTGGTTGTTTTTTTTTTTTGAGGGGCGGTTGCAAGTCTGGCCGTGGAGGCCGCGGTCGCGTTTTTGGCCGCATTGCCGCCGCTTGGCCCTGCTTGCTTGGCTTGGCTTGGCTATTTCTGTCTGGCCCGCTCCTCGCACTGGATGTGCCGGCCCTGGCTCGGCTCTGCCAGGCGCGGCGCGGCTCGGCTCGGCTCGGCTCTCGGTACTACCTGGAGGCCTGGAGGCCGCGTGGCGGCGCTGATGATGTTGTTAGGCAGGCAGGCGCCATAAGAGAAGGCAAAATAAAATCGGAGGCCGAAATGGCGGCCGCGAATCGAAGCTGGCCGTCGCACAGTGGATCAGAAGACTGGCGCAGGCGGACAAAACTCTACGCGCGACCCCACTGGCAATCAACACCGCACTGCTGGAGGCTCATTCGGAACGGCGCTCTCTGTCTCTCTCGCACCCCCGCGGGGCTGCGAGTCGCCAGCGTCGTTCGGACTCGGTCTGCATGCAAGGAGTCCGGGCTATCTTGGAGGCAGTCGGCGGCGGCCAGCCAGCAGACTCATTCCGAGAGTCGTTTTCGTCGCTCTGTCTCTCTCGCACTCAGGGGCCGTCCCGTATAGGTGTGATAGAGACAGAGCGACGAAAGCGACTCTCGGAATCAGTCTGCTAGCTGGCTAGCCGCGTTGTTGGCCTCGTTGGCTACCACGCTTGTCTGCCTGTCTCTGTGCGCCTCCCCCCCCCTCCCTCGCGTCAATTCCAAACACCGTCTATTCGCACGCCGCGCTGCCGCGATGCCGCGATGCGTGTTCCCCAGCAGTATGTAAAGCCGGCGACTGGCCACGCCAAGCCCCGCCACGCCCCGCCACGCCCCGCCACGCCCCGCCCCGCCTCACGGAGGGCTTGCCTGCTGTGCTCGTTGGAGGTAAAGCTCGGTCTGCCGATGCCGAGGTGCATTCTGCCGTACAGTGCCCTTCGAGTGGAGCAGGCTGCGGGTGGAGGCGGAGGCGGGGGACTTATTTTCGGGTGGAGCGACAAGCTGTCTGCCTGCTTTCCCCGGCGGTATCTTATTTTTTTTCCTGTCGTCAAGCGCGCGCGCCGAGCGCAGCGCGTCAGCGTGCCTAGTTCATTTACCGAAAGGTGTTGTCGGGAGTATATTTGCATGGACTGGGCGTGGCTGTCTGTCTTGCCGTCCGCTCGTCCGGGCAACGCAGGCTCGCGCAGGCCACACCAGCTGCTGTTCCTCCGCTGAAGCGCGCCGCTCCGCTCGCGCCAAGCAGCCAAGGCCGAAGACCCCCGCCGAGTCCGCCGACAAGTGCACTGGTCGTTTACCGCCTCGCTTGTGGCGAATATCACTCGCCGTCTGTCTATCTGCCTGCCTGTCCGTCCGCCCGCCCGCCTCTTGCCGTCTGTTTTTGTCTGCGGGTGTACTCTCCCGTCGGGGTCACCGTCGGTCACTAGTAGTGTAGTGCCGGGCACCGCGTGGCGTTGGCCTCACGTTTTTGTGACCCGGTATCGGTTTTCGACCAGGCGGGCTGTCTCTCTCGCACTCGCGGGGCGTGGCCGCCGTGGCGTGGGGGTGCGAGGGAGACAGAGACGCTGCGTTGGCGATGAATGAACAAAGTTTGGTGGCGGCGCGGCAGCGTCGTCGATCTCATTGCTGCCGACTCAATAGCCTTGATGGAGGCGCCGGGGACGCTGGCTGCCTGTGGCTGTGCTGGTGCTGCCGACTGATTCCGAGAGTCGTCCTCTGTCTCTCTCGCACCCATACGGGACGGCCCGTGAGTGCGAGAGAGACAGCGCGACCAGGACGAGTCGGAGTCGGTCTGCCGGCCGGGGCGAGCGCCGTGTTCGGCGACGGTAGGCAACCCGGCGGCGTCCACGCGGGAGGGTTGCCTATCCCGGCGATTGCGGGCGCTCTGCCGCTGGAATGCAGGAATGCCCACTGTAAGTACTAGGCTTTCCGCGTGCGCTGCGGGGACGTGGGTTCAAACACCCATCCCCGTGTTGTTTTTCGTGTTGTTTGTCCTGCATGGCGCCGCGACGTCCTGAACGGTTTGTCCGCTCTGTTGCGCAACGAGATGCGGAGAGAGAGAGAGGGAGAGAGAGACGTGAACACGACGGAGCGAGCAGGCTAGGAAGGACTACTACTCGGACTGTGGGATCGATCGGAATAATTGGATTTGACTTAACTTAATGAGATGCCGCGTGGGAAAATGATGTTCTCCGGTTCTCCCCTCCGGCTATGCGCGGCGCTGCGGGACGCGGCGGGCTCGCCGGGGTGGGAGTAATCACTCTATAATCGCTACCGAAATCGCGTGCACCAAACCGAGATGGGCAAATAAGGGGTGAAATTATTATTATAACCGAAATCACCTCTCTTTGAAAAATGGCTGGGTGGCATGTGAACATGTGATAGACCAACGTACGTGTGTCCAATTTATAAGAGAGTCATGCTCGTGATGTGTGTGTGTGTGTGTTTTCTTTTTAATCCGTGCCGGTGGGGCCGCGTCACCAGGACCAAGGACTGTGCTTTTTTTGACGAGTGCCACAGCCGCCACCACCACCCGGCAGTGCGACGTACGTTCGTGTACGTTCGACGCCAAGGCTTACTGCACTCGAGCCGCCGTGCCATCGCCTGCTGAGGCCCCTCTACCTCGCCGAAGGGGCTTCCCCCTCCCCCCCTCCTGCCTCTTTCTTGACACTCCCCCTCCCCCTTTCCAGCCCCCCTTCGGGTCCGTAAATTACATATACAAGGTGGGACGTCCCCGGCGTCCCCGTCGGAGGTCGCGGTCCTCGCGCCGACATTGCTGGGCGAGATGTGCGCGCGGTAAATAGTGTGGGGGTCGCTCCGTGGACCGCGCCGACACGTGTTCGGTCGTAAGGTTAGGTTGGAACGGGTCCTTAACACGAGCGTCCTGCTGCCCACAGACAGACAGACAGACTCGTCACTTTTTTCCGCGCGCTCGCTGCTCGATATAACTTGTTATTCTTCATGGGCGCTTGTCACAGTCAGTAGCTCACCTGCTGTCATCTCTGGTTTTTCGTTATGAGTGTGTGTGTGTGTGCACTGTTGGCCGCGCGGCGGTTTTCGCGCATGCCGTTGGCCAGACTCTATAATTCGATTACGTTGTTTCTTTTTTTTCTTCTTGTCGCCCCCTCCCCCTCTCGCCCCTCAGCCGGCCGTGGAGGAAAGCGTTGTTGCGGTCTGTCGCTGCGGTCAGTGTCGTGAAAGGAAGACGAAGACGGACTGCTCGACGGGGCGCGGCACGGCACGGCACTGCCAAGCAGCAGACTGATTCCGAGAGTCGTTTTCGTCGCTCTGTCTCTGTCGCACCTGTGCGGCACGCCCCATGAATGCGAGAGAGGCGGAGCGACGAAAACGACTCTCGGAATGGGTCTGCCTGCGGCACGCGTGTTCCGAGTCGGATTTGAGGCGCGGCCTGGCCTGTCGACGGACGCGACGGTGTCACCGATGGTGGCCTTGGTGGGCATCGGCACGCACGGCCGGATGGACGGGACGGGGCGCGGACGGCGACGAGGACCACGGACCACGCCAGAAGACCGGTGGAGGCGGCCGAAACTCGAGTCGCGTTTTGAGCTCCAGAGTCGCTAAATGGGACTCGAACCAAACGTGTGCCCCACCAATGGATTCCTCGTTCAGAGAGCAATCCGTTGGTGGGGTCACACGTTCTGTTCGAGTCCTGCTTAGCGACTCTGGAGCTCAAAACGCGTCTCGGGTTTTGGCCGCCGGCGCCGGTCTTCTGGCCGACTGTGCACACTGAGAGGAAGGTCTGGACACTGGAAGCTGGAGGAAGGAGCAGGACAGTGTAATTGAGAGTTTGCAGGCGTCACGGCCGGCACGGCACGCCACGGCACGGCACGGCCGCACCGAGAGACGCTCTGCCTTTTTCTAAAAAGTGTTTGTCGGATCGCGATGCCGTGCACGCCGAGCACGCCGAGTCCATCCTCGACTGCTTGCTCGGCTTGCTCGCTGCACTGTGGAAAACAAAGAGGAAAGGAAGCAAAATGGTTATTTTTGAAACAAGTCCCCGCGAGGCAGCAGAGCTCGCGCAGTCACGAGAATGGGGAGCCTGACTAATGCCGTCGCCATTACCTCAGTCAAGTCAAGCAGCGACTACGCTGGAAGCGCTGGAAGCGTCGGGGCGACCCGGAGGCCGAGCCGGCGGTCCAAAGGCAGCCAAAGGGCACGTCACTGCGTCAGCTCGTCAGCTCGCCGTGTGAAGCAACTCATTCGGCGCGGAATGGCCCCGCGACGGCCGCCAGGCGGGTGGGTACACTGTGTACACTGTCCGTATTTGGCGGTGCTCGCTCAAATTGCGCGCGGCCGGTGATGAGTTTTCTGCTTTGTTGGCCGTTTTCCTGCTGATTTGGAAGCCAGTGTGGGCCAGAAGACCGGTGGAGGCGGCCGAAATGCGTTTTGAGCTCCAGAGTCGCTAAATGGAACTCGAGTCGTGCTTGTGACCCCACCAATGGACTGCTCTTCGAACGAGGAATCCATTGGTGGGGTCACACGTTCGGTTCGAGTTCCATTTAGCGACTCTGGAGCTCAACGCGTCGGATTTGGACCACCTCCACCGGTCGTCTGGCCCACTGTGCGTCGGCCGATTCTGGCGTCATCGCCTTCGATCGGGTTATTGTGAGATTGGGGGGCGGCATTTCACAATAATCCTCGAGCGAAATTCGGAATTCGTCCTTGCCGCTATCTTTCTCGCACATCCTCTCCTCTCTCGCAACCGTTTTTACACTCTCTTTTTTTTTCACTGGCCGCGCAGTGCAAGGTTACGGCAGTTCCGCTCGTCAGAGTAATCGCGATCTGCCGGCGTTTTACCGCGGCCAGCGGCCAGCCAGCGGCCAGCACGCGGCCGGCCAGTCACGTAAGCGGCGCGGGTTCGCGTCCCGGTCGCGGTCGATTCTTTTTCCCTGGACCACGCACGCGCGCCCTCGGTGGCCCGCTTATCTCGGCGGTGATAGCAGCCAGGGAGGCAGCCAGCCGAGCCGCCAGCCAAGCCGCCAGCCAGATCGCCGTGCAGACGCTTATCTCGTGATACTATGCACGATGTTGGGGGAGGAAATGGACGCCCTGACATTGGCCCGCTTCGCCCGCTTCGCCGCGGCCTCTGTTTACAACGCCGAAATCGCGGGCGTTTTGGCCGCCGGATGCTGGCTCGTTTCTGACGTCCCACAGAGACTGCGAATGTTGGTCTCCGGGCCAGTGCCATAGAGTCCCAGGGTCTATTACTCCGGGCTTTGGCGCTAGGTGGCACGCGGTGCGCTCAATAGTCGCTAAACTCCGTCCTGCCGCCGGGCGTGGCCGCGTGCAGTGGGCCAGAAGACCGGTGGAGGCGGCCAAAACTCACGCATTTTGAGCTCCGGAGTCGCTAAATGGGACTTGAACCGAACGGGTGACCCCACCAATGGATTGCTCTCCGAACGAGGAAGCCATTGATGGGGTCACTCGTTCGGTTCGAGGCCTGTTTAGCGACTCTGGAGCTCAAAACGCGTGTGGAGTTTTGGCCGCCTCCACCGGTCTTCTGGCCGACTGTGCCGCGTGGCCGCGGGGACTCCGCCCGGGACGCCGCCGTCGAGGCATTGGAGCAGGGACTTGACTTTCGCCGGGCCGAGCCACCAAGCCGTGCCCGTGGAAAGGGAAGCAGGGGCTGAAAAAAAATTTGGACGGCGTCCCTGGTGCTGTACCCGCGTGACCCCGCGACCCGCGAGCAGCGGCGACAACTGCAAAAACCGGGGGAAAGAACCTCACAGCTTGTTCCGTTTGTGTAGGCTTGACTGCCCTCCACGTTGTACTACCGACGGAATGTAAAAACTGCTTTGGCTCGTGTGTCATCCTTGGGTTATTATTTTAGATGTTTGCCTAGCCAACATTTTTGCCAGTCTAGCCAATCTTTTTTTGTGTCCCGCGCCGCTCCTGCTTTGTTATTCTGGATTACAAAACGTTTAAATGCTCGCTGGTTGGTGCAACGCGCGCCCAGAGAGGCCCGAGATTGTCGGGAAGAAAAGAGTTGTTGTTGGGTTCCGCAGGCAGCCTGTGTCTCTGTCTCACTCCGTCTCGCTCTGGGCCGGGCTGGCGGGCTGGCGGGCTGGCAGGTGCACTCGCGCGGAGGTCTTACTGCAAGGCAGGCGGTGCCGGCGGTGCAGCCAGGGATTGCCAATTGAAAGTGCAAGTTGTGTTAAATTGCATGCATCGCGTGGCTCGCGGTGGCTCACCGCACTGCACCGCACCCCGTGCCCGGAAAGTGTGCCACCGCCTGTCGGTGGTGGCCTTGATCCGTGAGAACCTTCTTCTGGGTCGGTCAGGGTATTCCTTGATAACGGCTAAACTCCAATTCCAACAAAAAATAAATAACAAAAAAAAACGAAAAATCGCACTTAAACATTGAAATACTTTTTTTTTTTCAAATTTGATCGAAGGAAACAAAATTAAGTTGCCCACGTTGCTGCAGTGTCGTTGTTTTATTTTCTTCCTTTTTCTTAACGTAAATGGAATGGGCCGGCGCGGCAGTGCATGCTTGCGTCACTGCGCCGCGCCACCGCGTCCTCCGCAGCCTGATGTCCCCGCCACGGTAACTGATAGCGAGCTTTGCCCAGCTTTGCCGGCCGCCTCGCAGTGGGCCAGATGACCGGTGGAGGTGACCGAAGTTCGAGACGCGTTTTGAGCTCCAGAGTCGCTAAATGGGACTCGAACCGAACGTGTGACCCCACCGATGGATTGCTCTCCGAACGAGGAATCCATTGGTGGGGTCACACGCTCGGTTCGAGGCCTGTTTAGCGACTCTGGAGCTCAAAACGCGCCTAGAGTTTCAGCCGCCCGCGCCGGTCTTCTGGCCCACTGTGCGCCTCGCCCTGCCCCTGCCCGGCGTGCAGCCTCCCTACTCCGGCGGCAGCGACAAGAAAAGGC
The DNA here is from genome assembly GCF_012932325.1 of Thrips palmi. NCBI lineage: Eukaryota > Metazoa > Arthropoda > Insecta > Thysanoptera > Thripidae > Thrips > Thrips palmi. The sequence goes on along the minus strand of NW_023144627.1, from coordinate 16,421,885 downwards.
AGAGAAGGCGGTGGCTCGGCGCATCTAGCCAATCTGGCGCATGCACGCCGCCCAGATACCGCCTTGTCGTCCTGGCCAGCCCGAGGCCCAGCCCGCCCTGGTTGTGCCATTGCACTGCAAGTGCACCTTGATGTTGTCGTTTTGAAGGCTGCAGCTTTGCTCTCGAATCCCCGCCGCCGCCGTCGTGACCTTTTTATTTCTCGCTCCGCGTTTTTTTTCATGCTCTGCTCCCCCTTTGTTCATTTTTTCTGGCTTGATGTCTTTAAAACTCGCGCTGCAACGCTGCAGCGCGGCCTTCCCTGCGGCGACGCGCGACGCCCGGATTTATTGGGACTTAAAAAGTCGTTTCGCTGGAATAACGACCGCACGGAATCCGCTTTGTTATGAAAATGAAAAATTTGCCTGTGTTTTCCTCTCCGCCTCTTTTAATTTTTCCGCGAACGTTTGCAGTGCAAACACAGTGGGTAGCTGCCTCTGCCTGCCTCGCCAGCGGTTATTGGATTGGGCGAGCGGGTGACGCTGTGACGCGCGGGGCGCGCCGAGCCGCTCAACGTGGCTGAATGACTTTGGTCGTCGCAAATTGACTTTGGCGACCGGCAAAGTTAAATACAGTTGTTCGAAGCGCGCGTCGCGCGTTCTCCATCCGCGGCGCGTCGTGGGGTGCACCGCAAAATTCGCGCGTCGCGACGCTCAGTGGGCCAGAAGGCCGGTGGAGGCGGTCGAAATCCCGGACGCGTCTCGAGTTTCGGCCGCCTCCACCGGTCTTCTGGCCCACTGTGCGACGAAGGGCTTAGCACCCCGGCCGCACAGCGCGCACAGCGCCACAGCATGGCGTTTAGCTCTTTCAGGGGCTGTTTGTTATTCGCGCCCCCGAGCCCAGCAGCCCGGCACGTCACTCCCTCCTTCCTCCCCCGCTGGATCCACTCGGTCGCCGCGTGGGTGTACACTGGCGTGGCGGCGTCCGCGTGGCGTCCGCCCCCAGCAGTGACGTCATTGCTTGGGCCTCGGCCGCCCCGGCCCGCCCCTGCAGCGCGTCTAGCGCCTCCGCTCCGCCATAACATTTAACGCCCAACTTGCTACACTTACGGGCTATCAGCCCCGGCCAGGCAGCTTCATCAACCCAACGCCACACACACACACTCACACTCACCCTCACTCACACAGTCATACTCTCACTCACTGACACACACTCACACACACGCGCGCGTGCCCCCGCACCATCCCCGCCGACGTCACTAACCTTATCTTGCGGTGCACTCACGAGATTACCGAGAGCCCCCTCCCCCTAGGCTTTTCCGACTGGACCTCGTCACGAGGTGAATCACCTGCAGCAGCGATTCGGCGCCACTGTTTTTTTTTGTGTTTTTTTTTACGGCGTCGCGAGACAGGAAACGAAACGGCCGGTCGGACTGTTCGGACGCGCTGGAGCTGGAACGCGATCGCAGAGCCACAGAACGCCGCGGCGCGCGAGTACTACAGTCTGCCAGTGTGGTGTCTGGCGCTGGCCGTGCGGTGTGCTGAGCGCTAATTTGACTGGCGTCTTTTCGATGTGATCGGAGAACCACTCACCGGCCGCTCATGTAGACTTTCACTATTGCGGCACGGCGACGCGGGGCGGGGCGGGGCGGAGCGGGCGGGGCGTGCCCGTGGGTGCTGCCGGCTGCCACCGGCTCGGCCTCCAAGGTCTCAGCCCCCACCCCCTTGTTACCGTCTTCCTACGTGTCGAACCGTGGACGTGGAGTCGTGGACGTACAGTACAGTGTCGCTGTCGCCCGCTCCACGCTCTTCGCAGCTGGCCGCAGCGCGACGGCCCTAGTTTCGGCGGGAAAGGCGTAGTTTTTCAAGTTTATCGCGGCCGCGGGCACGCACGCCCCACACTCGCAATAAGGCCGCCCCTCCCTGCGCGGCCCGGACGCTATCAGGCTGGCTTATCCGCGCTGGAGCGGCTGGAGCGGCGAACGTGTGTCCGGAGCGTGGCTGGAGCGTGGCTGGAGCGGCTGGAGCGGCGAACGTGTGTCCGGAGCGTGGCTGGAGCGTGGCTGGAGCGTGGCTGGAGCGGACGGCAGTTCCTGCACCGCAAGCTGCGCAAGCAAGCCGACGCCGTGTCCTTGCACGACAGTCCCTGCCGGACACGCGACTGGCCCGGCCTGGCCCGGCCTGTCCGCCCCGCCGACCGTGGCGGCGTCGTATCAATGCGTGATTGTGATCCGGGTGCCTCGCCGCCGCTGCTGGCTGCACAGTGCACCTGCGCTGCCGTCCGCGACGCCGTCCTGGACGTCCTGGGCGCGGACGGCCGGGACGGCAGACGCAGGCGGCGTGGTCCTCATGAATAGAGAGATCGGCATTTTCACTCGCAGGGCGTGGCCGCGTGGCCGCCGGCCGGGCGGAGTGGAGTCCAGGCCGTCCGGACGGCGGGCGATGCGACACGGCGACACTCTGGACGCCGATTTCTTTTGGCGGTCGTCGGCGTGGTCAGAGTGTCGTCCATGACGGAGCCGATGATGACCGCGACCCTGGCCTAGACGCAGGCCGCCTGCCGGACGGGGAGGGGCGCTGCTTGGCGCTGCTTTGAGGCGCCGCGGTCGCTCTGTCTCTCTCGCACCCCGGCGGGACGGCCGGGACATCCTTCGGAATGTCTTCGCAGGCGCCGGGCCTGCCGGGCCTGCCGGGCCAGGCGAGAGGGTTTCGACGCGCACGACCTAGACCTCCGACCGCGCTGTGCCCCGGACGTGCGTGACGGGCTGGTCACTCCGGGATGGCACCCGCCAGACACCCGCCTCGTCACGTGTGCCGGCGGCTCTAGTCACGTGGTCCGGAGAACTGGTCCCAGCCGGTCCAACGGGCCACCGCGTTTCCACCTTACAGTGGAGTGGAGTCTGCATCGCGTCGTTGCGATCCATCCCGCCTACCGAGCTTCCAGCTTGGCCTCCGTTTCTGCGCTTCCTCGTGCGTTGGAGGCGCACAGTGGGCCAGAAGAACGGCGCAGGCGGCCGAAACTCAAGACGCGTTTTGAGCTCCAGAGTCCCTGAATGGGACCTGAATCGAACGTGTGACCCCACCAATGGATTCCTCGTTCGGAGAGCAATCCATCGGTGGGGTCACACGTTCGGTTCGAGTCCCATGTAGCGACTCTGGAGCTGAAAACGCGTCTAGAATTTTGTCCGCCTCCACCGGTCTTCTGGCGCACTGTGCGGCGGCAGGTGTCAGCGACCCTGCTTGTATCAGCGCTCGCGTCCAAGCCCGCGGCGCTCGAAGCGCTGACGCTAGATTCTCTTTTGTTCCCGACAAAAGAAAACCGGGAAGAAGAAGGGCAAGAAAACGGCCTGCCTGGCGGAAGTGCGATCGGCCTGTGTGCTGCCATTGGCCAAGCCATTGGCTACCATGCACGCTGTGCTGGCTGTGGCGGTCAAAGAAAACCGCTACAGCAGCAGGCACTCCGTCGCACTTGGTGGAGTCTGCTGTCGTCCGGTGTTCGACCTTCGCGGGTTAGCGGCCCAGTGCGTGTGGCGACACACTCACTCACTCGCCAGCTAGCTGCAGCTGTGCGGCGGCCATGCCGTATTTATCCTAGCATTGATTCTTTTTACGCGTGCCGTCGGTGAGTTTCGCGGCCGAACGAACAGACGCACAGTGGGTCAGAAGACTGGCGCCGGCGGCCAAAACTCTAGACGCGTTTTGAGCTCCAGACCAGAGTCGCTAAACAGGACTCGAACCGAATTTGTGACCCCCACCGATGGATTCGTCGTTCGGAGAGCAATCCATTGGTGGGGTCACACGTTCGGTTCCAGTCCCATGTCGTGACTCTGAAGCTCAAAACGCGTCTAGAGTTTTGGCCGCCCCGCCGTTCTTCTGGCCCACTGTGAGGCGGGCAGACGGACGCCGGGCCGGGCGTGGGGCTTCTCTCCCCTCGGGTGAGAGTGGTCCGAGCAAACACGGCTTGACACCTTTTTCTGGTGGAGGCAGCGCGCAGCACGCGATGCGACGGTCACCCCGGTGAATTTACCGCCGCTGTCTCTCCCATTTGCTCCCTTTTTCGGCCCGTTTCTTTCTCTCCGGCCGGCGGATAGGGATTATTTAATTACTTCATTAGTTAATTAGTGAATAATTGAATAACTGCGGTGAGGTCGCCACATGCGCCGCCAGTCAGATGTTTCCTCGATCCGACGGCTACAGTATCACGACGTCGACCTGTAGGTCAGTGCGGCGTCCTCGGCGTCCTCGGCCACGTCCTCGACGGCGTCCTTCCCTCCGGCGCGCCCTCGTCCCCGGAAGTGGCATACACAGAGGCGCTCACGTCTCATATTTCCAAATTGATTTCATTCTTTTTATGTAATGCGCGTAACTGCCTCGTTGACGCCGCTGTGCACGTGCTGACGCGTTCGCGCACACACACGCACACACACACACGCGTCCAACTGTCGCAACGCGCCGGGCCCGGCCAAGACGGCCAAGTAACCTGCACGCATCGCGGGCGATGCCGTGTCGCAAGGCGGCCACGGAGTGCCACGGAGTGCCCGAGCCATGCGGTCCAAATGATACCCTGCGCCGTGGCGCTCCGTCTCTCTCGCACCCGCGGGCCGTCCGGTGGAGGTGCGAGGGAGACGGCGCGACCGAGGCGGTTGTTCGGGATCGGCCTGCAGGCGCGCCGTGCTGCGCCGTGCTGCGCCGTGCACCGTGGTGGTGGCGAGGGCGCGTTCAATTAGTGTCAACACCAGTGCGGCCGCCCCGCCCCGCCCCGCCCGCCGCCTCTGTGCCGCAATCGAAGGACGGCCGAGCAATCGAGACGCCGCCGGCCGCCCCGCCAGCGCTGCAGCAGCGCCCCGCCGCCGCCGGCCGTGACTCGAATCGCCGTCGCTACCCCCCGCCGCCGCCGCCGCCGTTCGAACATCCCTGGCCCTGGCGCGGGTATACTCCACGCTTCGGGGCAACAATGTCGCGTGGCGATACCCCGCGTCGCTCTTCCAGAACACGGTAGTGCGGGAAGAGTGCTGTCGTTGCGCCCCGCGGCCCCGTGTGAACCTCGGCCTTCGGGCCGCGGGTGACAGCCCCGCGGGGGCGGCGCGCGAGGCCGGACGCGCTGGACTTCCCTCCCCTCCCCCCCCCCCTCTCTCTCGCAGCGGAAGCAGCAGCGCAAGGCGCTCCTTGACCGTTCAATGACGCACCTTCCTCAGTCAATGGGGAGAGGCAAGGACAACGCGCCACACAAACACACACACACAATGTGTGATAATGGCCGTTTGGTGGGGCTCTCGATAAATCCCCGCGCTCCGTCCGTCCGGCAGCAGGATGCGCGCCGGCCGTCCAGGCCGTCCAGGCCTGCCACCACACGCCCCGCCAGGTCCTGCGGAAGACGCGGCTGTTTGTATAGCACGATGTAATTAGCGCGCGATGGCATCAATAATTTACGATTCGTAATGACCGGTCGTGCGGAGGAGCGGCGGCGATACGCCAAACGAGGCTTTGTCTCGCTTTGCTGAGAAACGGGCTGCCTGTGGTCTGTCGGCGGAATGGACTCGGTTTGCCGTGTCGGCGCCAAAACACGTACGGCTACGGCGTTACCACCACCGCCGCGGGGGAAGTTCGGCTAAAGGTTGGTTCGGTTCGGCTAAAGTTAGGTTAGATAAGGTTCGGTTCGGCTAAAGTTGGCAACACGGGCCGGCAGGGCAGTGCTGGTGGGTGATAGGGGTTCGTCATAAAGTACCGAGGCGAATGTCTGCGGCCGGCCCAGGGGAGCCAGGGGCCGGTACACCCGTGCAAATCGTTAAGCGATACTCGAGAGGTTGGCATTCCTGGGCGGCCGTTCACTTCGGCTGGAGCGGTTTTGCGTGGATATGGTTCGAGTGGTTGGTTGGTGGAAGGCCAGAAGCGGAGGCCCGTTAGGCTTATCCTGGGATTCGGCAGTCGCACTTTGAACTTTGAGATTCGATTTTGGAGTCCTGTTGGCTGGAAAATTGTCGGTCGAGTTGGCGCCTGCTCGTGCTTCTGTGGTGGCGCGAAACCCGGGCGGCGGGCGGGCACCCGGGCGCGGTGCGCTATGGGAGCTTGGAAAGTTCGAACTTGGCGGGCGGACCATTGTTGGCGACGGTGGCGCCGCCACGCGGTGGGAAAACCAAACTGCTCCACTGTTAATTGGGCTTTGCTTTTTGTGGGCGACTTTTGAATGGTGCCCAGCAGGCAGGCAGCACGCCTGCAGGCCTGCACCAGGCGGTGTCTGCTTTCGTGTCCGGCCCTCGCCTTTCCCCGCGTGCGATACACTGTAAAGGCCCTTTCTGCCTTTCGCTCGGAGGTCAGGCCGGTACACTGTAACAGCCCGTCGGGGCGTCGCGCCGTCAGGACGGGATGGCCCTTTGTTCGCCGGCCGCAGCCGGCCGCCACTTTGAGGCCGTGAACGACGTGAACGACACCGCTTCCTCCCGGGGTCTTTAACTGATTCCGAGAGTCGTTTTCGTCGCTCCGTCTCTCTCGCCCTCACGGCCCGTCCCGTGGGGGTGCGAGAGGGGCAGAGTCTGCTGGACGACGGCTGGAGAAAAGCGGCGCCGCGGCGGGGATTCGAGCCCGCGGCCGTCAGCGACGACGGCGAGCAGCTGGTGCGCGTTGTGTTTGCATGCGTTTTCGCGCCCGTGGATCCCTAATCCCTGGGCCGCTGCAGTGTGGTGGTCACTCTGGATGGCGGTCGCGGACACGCGGACACGGCGTCACCTTCACTGCATAATGGGCAGCCGCCGTGACGACGACTCGCTTCCTATTGGCGGAAAGGCGGCCCCGCCTGGCTGCCCGCGCCCCGCGCTTTGCTAGCTTTGGTCTCGTCTAGTCGCGCGAAGCCTTATCGTCTGGCCCTTCGTAGAATCAATACTCTCACGCACCCAAACAGACACACACACGCACTCACACGAGCAGACACACACTGACGCATTGTTTGGCGGCTCTGTGTCAAGGAGGCGACTGGCGATTCTAGCGATACAGTGGCGATACGCATCTCCCAGTACCGAAAGGCCATGGAGACGTACAACAACGAGCCATGGCTGGAGCGGCCGGCCCGCCCTCACCAGAGACTCGTCAAAATGAAAACATCCATGATTCCGCGAGGGTCGCTGTGTCTCCCTCGCACTCGTGGGGCGTTCCGTATGGGTGCGAGAGAGACGGAGCGACGACCCTGACGTTTGGTTATCGACGGAAACCGTTGGCGTTACTATTTCCGAAACGCTGCGCCGGCGCGGCCGGGCCCGACCAGGACCGACCAGGAATTGGGACGTCGCTCGTTTCGTCACGGCGTCCCTGCGTCACGGGGCGCGTTCCACACACGTCTTGGCGTCTTTGTCGCTCGGCCTGCCCGGCCTGCCTGCCCGGCCTGCGACGCAGACAGAGTCAGTCCCCTTGCCGCCCGGTTGAGCAAGCCCGCCGGTCCGCCCGGTCGGCCCATGCCATGCCGGCCCATGTCCTTACCCGCCCCCTAAAAGGGTCAAGGGAAGGCCAGAAGGGCGTCGCTCGGGCGGTCGCGCCGGTCGTTCCTGGGGTCGTTTCGGGGCGCGTTCCACTAGGACTCGACCGACCGGGCGCCTCGCGTTTTGACAAAAACGGAAACAAGCAGAAGAACGCGCGTTCGCAGCGCGAGGATGAAAAAGACGCGCGGAGAATGGCGAAAGAACTGACCGGCAAGGCTTCGCGGTGCTTCGCGCTTCGCCGGGACAAAAGATGCCCTTCTGCGCCACCCTCGCCACAGTGCGACCGCTCGAAGCTTGAAAGTCACACGCCGCGTCTTTTTACGCGCCGCGGTCGCTTCTTTTTGCGCGCCGATTGCTGCGATCGGCTTTCCACTTGCATTTCCAGACCGTTTTCCCTGCAACGTGAGAGGGCGCCCCGCCGGCCTTAGCCGACGAATGCTGCAGACTGCTGCCTTGCAGTGCAGTGCCTTGCAGTGGCGGTGCGGTGGACCGGTACGAGGCTAGCGAGGTTGCTGCGAGGCTGCGGGCATTCCCTTCTGGTGTCCTCGCCTCGCAGTCCTCGCGCAACGCAACGACCGCGGGCCACGTATATAGCCGACGGTGGTCATTTTCGGCTACGTGCTCGTGCCTCCATCATCCTCTCGAAAATTAAAGCTGTTGGCGACCGAGTGGGTGTTCCACCTGGCGCAAAGAATGCGCGGATGTTGTGCCCAGGGCTGTCAATTCGGACTCAATTAAACCGGAGCTAGTTGTTGTTGTTTTTTTGTCAATCCGCCTCGTTTTTGTCGGCCGTGCCTGCGGGCGCCCCGGGCTGTGGACACCGTGGTGGACACTGCTGGACAGCCATTGGCGTCGTATTTCCGGATCGGTTCATTTCCCCCGCAGTCCGCCGTGCGCCCCGGCCTGCTTGGCTGCCTGCTTGGCTGCCAGCCGGGCGGGGCGGTCAGTTGGGCTGGCACCACTGGTCACTGGCTTCGGTTGTCCGTGCTCCCGCAGGCAGAACGGAACGTAATGGAACGGTCGATCGGTCGACTTTGGACTCCTCGATTTGTCGAATAGAACAGTTGCCACCGCCTTTTCTTTTTCTGTGCGCGGATTTTCTCTCGGGATCGCTCACCGAGCGAGTTGACTTTTGTGCGCCGGGCTACGGCCATTCGTTGTGGCGCCCCGCCGAGCGATTGTCTCTCTCTCTCACTCTTATGGAGAGCGCCGTGAGTGCGACAGAGAGAGACTCGGGAGAGCGCGTTCGCGTTCGTCCTTTCCCGCCATTGCGACGCCTTCCCTTCCCGCCTCACGCTCCGCCGTGACCTTCCGCGCCATCTGCCGGCCGTCTGCCGAAGCGCGTCGCCGCGCGCGGTGTACGGTACGCGCAGGCGCGCAGGACCTCCCCCCACTCCGGCCTCCCACTCCCAGTATGTAATTACGCAGACCCCGGTGAGGAGGAGGCGACGAGGTGGCCGAGTGGTTAAGGCGTTGGACTGCTAATCCAATGTGCTCTGCACGCGTGGGTTCGAATCCCATCCTCGTCGGTGTTTTTGTTCTTTCTTTTCGCGTTGAGTGAAGGCTGGCGCTCAGGCGTTCTCAGATTTTACGAACCTTTCACGTTTTGAGTGGATGGGGGGAGATATGATGGAAGGAAAAGTGATATATGGGATTAATTTTTATGTCCTATTTTGTTTCAGATTGGGAGCTTGAAAGGCTATTACCTATTCGAACATCCACACGTGAGGAAGCGATCAGTTGAACATAGCCCTGATCATAGAAGAAAACTAGAAAATGAAGAAGAGGTAAGTTCTTTGAGTACCGTCAGCTCATCGCATGTTTATTTTATTCAAAATATTGATATCATTGATTTGCTTTTTAATTTTTTTAGGTGAAGTGGGTTCAACAACAGCATGAACGCAAAAGATTTAAGCGCGACTTTAGTTCTTCAAGTTTTCCATCATTTGCATCCTTCTTTGGACCTCTCAGCAGTCGAGGTAGCAGCTCTGGTGTGAGCAGCTCCCATCACAACCATCATCGTTCTCTTGAGGGAATCGATGATTTCTCCAGCTACTCAGGCTACAGGCTTTTCCCTGACCCACTGTATCGTGAACAGTGGTATATGGTAAGTTTCTATCATCAACAATAACATTTTAAAATACTGTTTTCTGAATTAAACAAATGTTGTTTTGTGTGTTTTAGAATGGAGGAGCTAGAGATGGCTTTGATATGAATGTAGAAGCAGTCTGGAAAAGAGGGTACACTGGGAAGGGAGTAGTTGTTTCTATTTTGGATGATGGCATCCAGCCCAACCACCCGGATCTTGCTTTCAATTATGTAAGTTTTACTCCTTTCATTTCTATACTCTTACAAAATATTTCAATTAAAATAACATTAATCTATGGTTTTTTGTGTGCAGGACCGTGATGCTAGCACGGACATCAATGACAATGATGATGATCCGACACCAAGGGATAATGGTGATAACAAACACGGAACAAGATGTGCAGGAGAAGTAGCAGCTGTTGCATTCAATAATTATTGTGGTGTTGGGGTTGCTTATAATGCAAGCATTGGTGGTAAGTTAAAATAAGTGGAAGAACACTTCTGTAAAACTGTTACCTTTCTGGTCCTAATTAAATTTTGTGTGTTTCTAGGTGTTCGTATGTTGGATGGAACCGTGAATGATGCAGTAGAGGCCAGGGCCTTGGGTCTCAATCCAGACCACATAGACATTTACTCTGCCTCTTGGGGTCCAGAAGATGATGGTAAAACTGTGGATGGACCTGGTCCTCTGGCTCGCAGAGCATTCATCTATGGAGTCACCAGTGTATGTGTTTTATACCATTTATCTTTGATATTATTTTTCTATCTTCTTGTAACTTGAACTAGTGTAAAATTCTCCTTATGATTTTAGGGCCGTAAAGGAAAGGGCTCGATCTTTGTTTGGGCTTCTGGCAATGGTGGCAGACATACAGACTCATGCAACTGTGATGGCTACACTAATTCTATTTTCACATTGTCCATTTCAAGTGCAACACAAGGAGGGTAAGATATTGTCTTGTCAGCATCAACAAACCTGAGAAATGATGAGATGTACTAACTTCCTGTAATATTTTTTTTGTTTATTCACAGGTTTAAACCATGGTACTTAGAGGAATGTTCATCCACTCTTGCAACAACTTACAGCTCTGGTACCCCAGGACATGACAAGAGTGTAGCCACTGTAGATATGGATGGCAAACTAAGGCCTGACCATATTTGCACTGTTGAGCACACAGGTTAGTATTGACTGTGTTCCCATCCTAAGAAACCAACTGCAGCTATCATGTTTTCTATAAATTCTAATTTTTAATTTAATTTTTTTTTTAATTTATTTTTACTAGGAACATCTGCATCTGCTCCATTAGCAGCAGGAATTTGTGCCCTCGCCCTGGAGGCAAATCCTCATCTCACATGGCGTGATATGCAATACCTAGTCGTTCTTTCATCCAGGTCAGGTCCTCTGGACAGAGAAAGGGGCTGGATTGTCAATGGAGTTAAGAGGAAAGGTACTTATTCTCCATTTTGGAACCTGCCTGAAGGAATTTATACACTTTTGCTTCTTGGCCCCATAACACAAAACTCGTTTTATTTTTTTTCTGTATCAGTCTCTCACAAGTTTGGATATGGTCTGATGGATGCCAATGCCATGGTCACACTTGCTGAGAAGTGGACACCAGTGCCTCCTCAACACATCTGTAAGAGTCAGGAAATAGCTGAGGATCGGTAAGTGTCATCCTAAATTCTCTTATACTTCCAAATTATTATTTTTTTCCTTATTGTTTTTATGTTGTTGTTTTTATTATTAGGGTGATTGAGGCAACATTTGGACAAACTCTTCAAGTGCACATGGACGTCACTGGGTGTGCTGGAAGTCTTAATGAGGTAAAACTTGAATTACCCACTTATATTTACTGGGTTGGAAGCATTATCCTAATTGATTTCCTCTGTTCACATCTTAGGTACGGTTCCTAGAACATGTTCAGTGTAAGGTATCTCTTCGCTTCTTCCCTCGGGGTAACCTGAGACTTTTGCTGACCTCTCCCATGGGAACTACTTCCACTCTGTTGTTTGAACGTCCACGTGATGTGGTGAGCTCCAACTTTGACGATTGGCCATTCCTAAGTGTTCATTTCTGGGGTGAGAGAGCTGAAGGGCGGTGGACTCTGCAAGTTGTCAATGCTGGCAATCGACATGTCAATCAGCCAGGTAATACTAAGAAGTGATTTTGCCTTAAAAGAATTATGCTCTGAGGCTTTATTTAATTTTTGTATTATTGTTCCAGGTGTATTGAAAAAATGGCAGCTAATCTTCTACGGAACTGTAACAAATCCTATAAATTTGAGGAACAGTGGTTCTTCAAGCGGTGGCATCAGCTCCTCTGCCTACCCGGGCTTTGCATCCCAGTCATCTCTGCCTCCTTCCTCTGGAAGCTTTGCTTTCCCTGGATCTGCCCCTAGTCCATCAGCTGTGCCTTACAATGTGTTCCATGACTACACCAGTGCCTCATTGCCGTACAGTGGCCAGGGCAGTGAAATCGACACTGCTGTGTCTGACCCCAATGGCAGTGACGTTGAGTCTGATAATCTTGTTGGGGCTGGAGAGGACTCATCGAAACGTGTCTTCCATGACTGTGACGAGCAGTGTGACTCTCAAGGGTGCTATGGCAAGGAGCCGCACCAATGCATTTCCTGCAAGAATTATCGGCTTGACAATACCTGCGTTTCTCGTTGTCCACCTCGCAGCTTCCCTAACAGTGGGGGCCGTTGCTGGCCTTGCCATGAAACCTGTGAGACCTGTGCAGGACCTGGCCAGGACAGCTGTTTGACATGTGCACCTGCTCATTTGCATGTCACAGATCTGGCTGTGTGCCTCCAACAGTGCCCTGAAGGCTACTATGAAAGTAAGCACTATTTTTTCCCCATTCACCTTTTTAAATTAGTCTTGTTTTGGGGAATTTTGAATTAATGATGTGGTTTTTTTTTCTTTGCAGACTTTGACAAACGTACTTGTGTACCTTGTGAGGCAAACTGTGCAAGCTGCCAGGACAGACCCGACTTCTGCACTAGCTGTGACCATCACCTTGTGATGCACAACCACACTTGCCTGGCCTCCTGCCCTGACCATACTTATGAAACTGATGATTACAAGTAAGTGATAAGTTAAATAGAGATAATTTGTCTGATCATATGCTATTTATTTATCAATTTCTCTTCTCCTTTTCCTCAGTTGCGCTCCCTGCCATTCGTCTTGTGATTCTTGCTCTGGGCCTGGAGAGGACCAATGTATTACCTGCCGAGCTGGCCACTATGCATTAGCTGGATCAAAATGCCCTGAAACCTGCCCAGAAGGATGGTATGCTGATAAAAAAAGGCGAGAATGTCTACCCTGTCAACCTGGGTGCGCACTATGCACTAGTGGCCTTTGCAATTCATGCTCTGCCGGCTGGAAGTTGAACAAGAAAGATCGATGTGTGCCAGAGAACAGCAATCGATGCAGTGCAAGTGAGTGTAGTAATTTATACCAACCTTAAATGTTATTTGCTTTACTTACTTTACAACGTATTCAATTCTTTCCAGCTGAATTCTTTGAGGCATCTATTGCAAAGTGTCAACCCTGCCATAACACGTGTGAGGGCTGTGGAGGTTCAGGACCTGAGTCTTGCCTAAGTTGTTTATCTCCATTTGTGCTTTCTGGAGGCCGCTGTCTTGGCGATTGCCCTAAAGGCAGTTACTTAGAACAAGGCCGTTGTGTGCCTTGCTTACACACTTGCACTGCTTGCGAGTCTCGCCTCAACTGTACATCTTGTGTACCTGGTCTGGACCTTCAAAATGGAGAATGTCGCTCAACCTGTGCCGATGGGTGCGTGTTTTCAATATAATATTGAAAAATGCTTTATCTAGAAAATGTGCTTCATTGTGGCGGTCTCTTACAGTTACTACAGTGACAGAGGAAAGTGCAGCAAGTGCTACCTCAGCTGCGCAACCTGTTTGGGCCCGCGACGTGATCAGTGTGTAACATGTCCTCGCGGCTGGCAACTTGCTGCTGGGGAATGCCATCCTGAGTGCCCAGAGGGTTTCTTTAAGTCCGACTTTGGTTGCCAGAAATGTCATCACTACTGCCGGACATGCAAAGGTTTTTTTTTTATTTTTATTTTTTACGTATTGATATTTCTTTGTTGAATCCCTGTATCTTTTTTAATATAACTAAAATTTTTAAAACAATTTTTGTAGGAGAAGGACCTTTGGAGTGCACTTCATGTCCACCACGTTATACCTTGGAAGGTGGACTTTGCATGGAGTGTCTAAGTGGCCAGTACTATGATGCTGCCACTCAATTGTGCCGCCCATGCACAGACCCTTGTCGCTCTTGTTCTGGACCTGGATTCTCATCATGCACTGGATGCCACGACCCATTGCAGTTAGACCAAAGAACCAACCAATGTGTTACTTGTTGCTCAGCACCTGGTGAAGCTAATTGTTGTGCGTGTGACCCCCAGACTGGTAAGTCCCTTTGCCATTGATACTCAAAGACTGTAAAAGCAAACTGGGGTTTCAATATGTCATTCCAAATTTTATTCAAATTTTAAACTGAAAACGGGATACTTGTTCAGTTAGTTTTGCACGACCGGGTAACTCATTGAATGTTGGAGCTTACTTCTTATGTCACCTTTTACCCATCTTTTCTCTCTCTGTATTCTTTTTTGTTGGCTAATTTCATTTCTTTAGCTGGGGCTTCTCTGAAAAAAAAAAAAACATTCTACATGTTTATATTTAAATGTACCTTATTACCCCTTGTCCTGCCTTGATGAACCCTTCATTGAATTTGTCCATTTTATGGTGGCTTCTCACAGGGAAATGCATGTCTGGTTCTGCTGGCAAACGGCGTATTGCTGAGGAACAGGTCTACCCTGCCGATGCACAAGGCACTGTGGGTTTCTCCGGTCCTTTTGCTGTCATTGCAGTGTGTTCTGGCCTTGTAATGGCTCTGGGAGTCACACTTCTGTTTGTACAGGTAAGGAAGCTTTCATTTGTATGGTTTAATTTTTATGTTTGAAGGGGTGTCTTTTTGCCATTTTGAGTGATCTATCAAAATATCCGGTAAGAAAGATAATGCCATTAAAAATTTCTGCTGTTTCTAATTTTTTTGTTCTATTTTGTGTCTAGGCCTGTGTAAGGAAGAATCGACGTTCGAGGGAATTTTACGGGCAATTAGCCACATGTGAGGTGGAGAGGCATTCAAACATCGGCCTGCCAAAGGCCAAGGGGGGCAGTAGCAGAGTTGAAGCAGACTTTGGAGAGGGAGAAACTCTCCTTCAGAACGAGTATTGTGATTACGAAGATGGCCCTGATAGTGAGGAAGAAGATCTTAGCATCTCAGGCAAAGTTTCAACTGTACGCACATAGTTTGAGAGTTAACTCTTTGTTTTTTTTTAGTTTGATATTGTGATTGTAAATACTGAGATATGAGAAAACAAATTTGTTGTGTAAAAGTGGAAATTCCAAAGTTTTGCCTTGTTACCATCCAATGGCACATTTATTAAGGAAGAAGATAGCTGACCTCCCTTTTGTGAATAATGTAATTTAATCAGTCTTTGATATTGATAAGATATCCCTGGGATCTTGACCAGAAGCAATTGAATTGTATTGATCTTTCCTAGGATCGCAGGGTAATACAAACATTTTATGTTCTGTTTGAGTTTGTTATCTAAGTCTTACCTCTACCTTTTTATAGTGAGCTAGATTTCCACTCACAATGCAATCTGCCTCTCTGGTCAAGTGAGTCAATACTTCCAGGCTTATAAGAATGAAATGAAGGGACTGATAATGGACTCAGAATGAATATCCAACATTAAGCGTGTTATTTATTCCATCTGTGAAGCTTATCGTTAATACCTATGTGCTGTCTGGCAGTTTGTTAGCAGGACTTGAATTTTGTTGTCCTCTTGTCTGAGAAGAGTAGTATGTTTCACTATGAGCACATGCAAATTCTCTGTGATATTAATTTAAAAAATAAAAAAAAGATATCATATGCCACTCTAGATCTGTAAAGAATAATTAAGTGATTGGATTTTGTATAGGTTCTGTTCTTGTTTTATGCAAGGCAGTCATCCAGTCACTCCAGTCTTGTGGCATGGCCTAGAAATTCTGAAATTGTGAGGAAAACTCAATGCAAAGGGCTAATACTTGTTTGTGCCAATCTAAAAGTAGTCTGATAAGTTGATAGAAATAATTTTATTTTAAGGTATGTTGTTTGTTTCATTTGCTCTCATTTTGCCTTGTACGTAACCAAGATTTTGTTACTTTCATGAGTGATACAAAAGCTACCTTTTTCAGGATTATCGTCTTTGTAAAATTCAGCTTCCTTCTCCCACTGTACTTAATAACAGAGTCCACAATAATTGAAGCTCCCATTATGAACGGCAATAAACCTTGTCGAGGTGCTTTCTCAAAGACCTGCAGGGAAAACCTCGAGACACACTCGATACTTTTGTAGAAGTTTTCTTATTGAAGCTTATCTCCATGGAGTACAAACCTCATAAACCTTTTTATTTTTAACTTTTATCTTGTAGCATTTTATGTAAGTTAAGGGTCCCTGAAACCACATCATGTAAGAACCTATTAATAGTGGTTTGCTTGTCTTCACATTATGTGAAGTGAAAGTCAGGAGACTTCCTGGGTGTGACTGTCTCTAGAAGCATATCAGATCTTATAAACAAATAACTAGTTGCTGATGTTCAAAGACTTGGCTTTGTAATTCCCAACTTGTACAATCATTTTACAATGCTGTAGGCATTTTTTTTCTTCACCTACTTTATTAGAAAATATTTTTTTTCTTAGCTTGTTTTTATCAGACATGTTATCGGTCAATCTTGTTATAGCCTTGCTGTGCTAATACCATGTTTTTAAGAATGTTTAATCATTTTTTTCCCTCTTTCATTTATTTTGTATTTGTGGTAATTGTAGGGCCTGTTTCATAAGAGGTCCGGAATTGTTTTAGTGGTAATGATTTCTCAGACCTGTGATAATGATCATGATCTTCCGTAACTGTTGTATCGGGAAGAATATATCTTTTGCATTTGCTATTGTGATACTCTACACAATGCCTCACAACCTTTTATCGCTTTGTTTACGGCACACTGTTAGACAATTTTCGGCTTCATAATGTTCTTTGGCATGCCTAGAATTTCTCAGTATACAAAATCAACTGCCTGAAATCTTTCGATTTGCAATATTCATGTCTGGGTCTTTTCGTGTCAAGTGTTTCTATTGTTGTATGACTCAAAAAGATTTTTAATAAATAGTATTTAGAGTACTGCACTCTACTAAATGTGACAGCCAAATAAGAGAACTGACAGGCAAAATTGTTGGGTTCAACAACACAGTGTAAGAAAAAGAAACGCCCACTATATCAAAGTTGGTGTACTTTGTATCTAATGTTTTCAAATTTATCAAATAAAAATATTTGAGACACCTTCTGTTGTCACCAAAAACTGTTTGCTCCCTTTAATATTTGGATTCAGGCCGAAAGATTGTTCCGAATCAAAAGTTAAGATATAAAAATGTGCTCTCAAAAGTAAAATTTATTGCATAATTTGGGTTGAAACAAACTTGTTGATAAATTGTACTGTGGACGTAAAAGATAGGTGCTGTTTAGATCATTATATTATTTTTCATATTATTTTAGTCTAGATTTTTAGTTGTGTGAATGCTGTGAATTTTGTATTAAATAATAAAATACTGATCTATGGACGATACGTCTTATGCCAGTGCAACAAAGTAACTGACAGTTTAATAATAAACTGTGGTGCTATCTACCTACCTAAAAGTAAAGGATCAACTTATTGCTTTCATATTTTGGAAGGTTGTCTTGAATAAAGATCGATAAATTTTGTTAAAAGTGTGATATGATTCTCCTCAGCCCCATCTCCACACAAAAATAGTGAGGGAAGGAAGGTTTTTTTTTCAAGTCCAACAAATAAGATTTGAAAATTATTTGAATGAACGCATTGAACACTGCTACAGCAGCACTTGTGAGCAGCGCAGCATTGACACAAGAGATCAGCTGATTGACACCTTACCGAACTGAACTCACAAGCGACTTTCGACCAGGTCAGAGTAAAATTGAGATTGGAAGGATCTTTCTTGGCGGGAGAGCAGGAACAGGCCTTTTTTTCTGGCCATCGCAATCCTTCGGAATCAGAAGGCAAGATCTTGGTGCAGAAAACCGCGACACATTCTATTCCGATTCCAAGAAGCAAAATGAGGAAAAGGCGCGAACACGAAAAGCGGAAAGGAGAAAAAAGGGGGGGGGGAGGCGGAAGGAGTTCGGAGCGTGGGAAGTTTTGGCGACGAGCGTCAACAGAAGCAAGCCAAGCACGGCACGGCGGGACCCTGTGTGTTGTGTTGTGTTGTGGTCCAGGGGCTGCGCACGGGTCGAACCCTTGCCAATGGGTTAAGGATGGGAATCCAAGGATTTGAAACTTATCTGTTAAATAGCCACAAGCCAGCATGTCCCAGAGTGTTGATTAAGGATCTCGTATCCGAGTACAGGTATGAACGCAGAGAAATGGGGGAACGGGTGACGACGCCGGCTGACGCTGCCGTGCCGTTCGGATGCTGCGAGAAACAGTGACAGCGTTTGTTGCTGTTGAGCGTGCCAGTCTAGCGAATCGCCTTGATTGCAAGTGCAGTATTGTGTTGATGACTTACTGATGCAAAGATGACACTCATTTTACTTGCCACCTGCACCCATCCCCCACCCCCACCCGTCCTCTTTTCCCACGCGGCGGCCGCTTCGGCGCTCTCCGCCCCGCCAGCCCCGCCCGGCCGCTCCCGCCGCCCTTTCCCCGGCATGCTTCCGAAACGCCTTTTCATTTGACTCCCCATTCGGCTCCAGGGTGGACACCGGGGCAGAGGCGGCAGTCGCCATCCTGGACACGAATATTCTGATCCGGCAATGTCTGGACGACTTGGATGTAGTGGCCGGCGGCCAGTTCCGCGAGTACAAGGCAAACCTGCTCCGCTACGTGAAGCGCCTGACTGGTGAGTGTCGACTTTCGTCACTCTGTCTCACTCGCACTCATAAGGGACGCCCCACGAGTGCGAGAGAGACAGAGCGACAAACGGAATGAGTCTACTGGTCGAATGTCGCGGTGCGCGCCGCGCGCTTGGTTTGCGCGCCATCCGAGCCGAACGCTGCTTCCTCTCTCTGTCAGACCTGGGCGTGTCGCCCGTGTTCTTCCTCGACGGGCACGTGGAGGAGGGCAAGATGCGGTGCTGGCGGGACCGCAAGGGCGAGATGTACAACCGCATTCGGGCGATCTACGAGCGCGTGGAGGAGGGCGGCAACTGCAGTCCGGTGGAGAACGCCAGCGCGGTGCTGCCCGCCGGCCTCTACGAGTGCACCATCCTCACCCTCAAGGAGGCGGGATTCCCCGTGAGTGTCGTCGTCGGGCAATTAGCAGCACTTCGGCGTAAATTTTTCCTACTTCTGCCGAACATATCAGTCACTCTTTTCAAAAATAAATGAGGCCCACTAAAGGCGCGCTGATCCGAGCTGATCTTGGATTGCAGGTGTTCTGCGCCATCGCGGAGTGCGACCTCGAGATGGCGCGCTACGCCAGGGAGAAGCGGTGCTTCGCCATCCTGTCCAGGGACACGGACTTCGTGATCCTGCAGGGCGCGAGGTACTACCTGTCGCTGTTCTACAAGCACTTCGACCGGCGGTCCATGTCGACGATCCTCTTCGACCGCGCCGCCATCGCCAAGGCCGTGGGGCTGCACCCCGAGCACCTGCCCTTGCTGGCGTCGCTCATCCAGAACGACTACGTGGACTGCAGCTACCTCACTGTGAGTGGCCCTGCGCCCTGCCGAAAGTCGTTTTCGTCGCTCTGTCTCTCTCGCCCCCGTGGGACGCCCCGTGAGTGCGAGAGTGACAGAGCGACGAAAACGACTCTCGGAATCAGTGTGCCGGCCAAGCTCTTACCGCGCGTTGCGCGTTCCTCCAACCCAACCCCGTCTCCTCGGTCCCCCCGCAGCCCCTGTACAGCAAGATGCTGGGCCGGCCCACCGAGGAGCTGCAGCCCGAGCAACGCTACCGCCTGGAGGACCTGGTGCCCAGGCTGGTGTGGTTCATCCGCAAGGAGCTGTGGAAGGAGGGCGACCCCGTGGAGACCATCCTGTCCAGGACCTTCAACGGCTACCCGCCGTTCCTGCTGCGGCGCCTGGCGCAGAAGATGGGGCTCCGCGACCAGCTCGAGCTGCGGGAGAAGCTCCGGCAGCAGCTGGAGGTGAGCCTCAGCATGCACGAGTACGTGCCGCCCAACGACCAGCCCGCCCGCACCTCGCCCGAGCCGCAGCCGGAGCTGGACGTGGACCTGGAAGGTGAGCACGCCGTGGCCGTGGCCACCCCGATGCAGGCGCCCAGCGGACTGATTCCGAGAGTCGTCGCGCTGTCTCTCTCGCACTCACGGGGCGTCCCGTATAGGTGCGAGAGAGACAGAGCGACGACTCTCGTCGGCTAACCCCTGCCCCTCCCCGTTGCAGTGCTGGACGAGGCCAAGTCCCGGCACCGCTCCACCACCTTCCTGCACTCGGCCGTGCTGTCGCTGCTGACGGCGCGCATCCTGCAGATGGGGCCCGCGCTGGAGGACCCCCGCCTGCCCGCCAGCTGCTCGTGCGAGGCGGCCCTGCGGCCCTTCCGGCGCCGCGTCTACGGGCTGCTGCAGGTGCCGGGGCCCTTCAAGGAGTGGGTGGTGCCGGCCAAGCCGCCGCGCGAGGGCCAGCCCCTGGAGCCCTGCATGGTGGAGCCCATCTCCCCAGGTCGGTGCACTGTTAGGGCCGGCCGGCGGCGGTGACCCTGGTTGAGGAAGTAAGTCTGTTTCGATAACTGTGAGCATTTTTCGTCGGCGTAGACCCGTCCGTGGTGCCGCACCCGGGGCTGCTGGCGCTGTGGCGCTGCCAGGACGACGACGACGTGGCCGCCGACCGGTGGCGCCTGTGGGCGTGGGCCCTGGCCGCCCACCGCCCCGAGTCCGCCCCCGTGGACGTGCTGGTGGAGGAGCTGCGCGGCCTGCCCGAGGACCTCGTGTTCCCCGTCAGCATCCTGTACCTCCTGTTCCACTCGGGGGCCCTGGGCGGCTGCGCGCGCCCCGCCGTGGAGCTGGTGCGGTTGCTGGCCAGGGCGTGCCTCGCCGCGCCGCTCCTGGACGAGGAGAAGCTGGACGCGCTGCGCGTGGACCGCTACGACCGCCTGGAGGTGCACGTCGCCGCCCTCTTCATGAGGGCCTCCACGTACGTGTCCCTGCTCAACGACGTGCTCGGGGCACCCGTCCCCATCGCCAAGCTGCACCCCGAGCTGTTTTTCAACGGGAAGGTGTTCCACTACGTCTTCACTGAGCAAACCCTCGACCAGGTAAGCCGTCTGTAGTCCTTTCCGCCACAACCACTCCAACCAATTTGGTCTGCTCATTTCGATGTTTCCCCCTTTACAGCTCGCAGCTCTTGATGGAACGATGGAAGAGGACATAGTGAGGACTGCATGCAAAGAGAAGGAGGAGCTGCACTTGGAAGAGTAATCGCTCTGTACTCGCCCATGTACTGGGACCACCCAACTGTGATTCTTTTTTATTACTCTTTATGACTATTAATTTAATTTAGTAACAGTTGTGATATTAGTAATTACACAATTGTGATATTTTTTAATTATGTGATGACTTTGTTGCTTGTAGTCTAGTTTTGATGTGCTTATACAGGCCATCTTGTAATTTGCTCAATCCAATGTTTTGAGAAATTTATGTTAACCAGCAAGATACTAGTCTGCTATTTTAAAGTCAACTTATTGTCCAATCAGTTTTTTTTTTGTAAGAGCTTTTGTTTTTGTGAGGCCGATCGGTGCTTTTGGAACCATATTTATGTTTCTTCACTGATAATTAATTTGAGCTGTGACTTGACTCTTAATTACTAGAGTCAACTGTCAAAGCACACCACGTGAAAGACTTATGGTTTCGGTGACTGATTTGTTGTCGCCAAATGTTTGTTGTCAAATGCAAGGGACCATTTTTGTACCCTCAATTAATTTTGCACTATGTCTTTTTGAGGCCTCTTTTTACACTTAGAATAGTGCTTTCAGGATACTTTTTATTAACCTGTGTGGTTCCTAATGTGACGTGACTTTACTGACAGTCACACGTGAGCCAAATGTTGAAGTATTCAGCATGACAGACTGTCGGCAGTGATAAATTGTTTTGTTTTTTTATCCGATTACATAAAATGTTGAAATAAATGAATCGAGAAACAGAGGCTTTGTTGTGAATTGAAAACCGAGGCCCTCGGGAGGAAAACACACGGCAGTCTTATCGTGCAGTGCAGCGCGTTGCATTGGCCTGCTGCCCACGGCACGGCACGCCGCACGCCGCGGCAGGCTGCAGGAAATTGATAGAACTGAGTCGGGAATGGAATGTGCAGGCAGGCACCGACGTGGCCTCAGGGCAGCGGAGCGCCTGCGAGTCCCGGGTAGGCCAGCCCGCCGAACTCGCGCGTCGTCGGGGTGCTTGAGGCCTACCTCGCAGGCGGCGTACCTTGACACCGCCGAGTCGCCGTGGTTCAAAACGGACTGGGTCTGGGTCGGCAGGCGATATTAAAAATTGAGATGGTTCTTATTCGCCGCTGGGATCGTTGAGCTGGTCGTGCAGTCATGCCCGTGTGGCCGTCTGGGCTGTCCGGGCAGAGCGAGGGAGAGGGGGGATTTGCGAGCCGAGAACAATGTGCGCGTCCCTTACGTGTCTCAACCTACTTGAGCAAAAGCGACTGACGCAACCCTGGCGGTCCGCGGTCCGAATGTGGGGATGACACCGAAACGCCAAGAACAGACCGAAGGCTTAAAAAGTGTGCCGCGGCGCCGGACGGGACAGTTGGAGTGCTACCTCGACAAGCAGTGCTCGTGCTTCTACCGTAGGCTTCCCCGCCAGCACCATGCTCGCGTTGACGTTGACCCTCGCGCTCCTGGCGTCGTCCGCCAGCCCCGCCAGCGCGCGCTTCATGCCCCTGCACCGGTTCACCTCCCTGGAGGGCATGGCCGTGGACTCGGACCTCGACGCCGCCGCCCGGCCGGCCCGCCACGCCCTGGACTTTGCCGCGTTCGACCGGCCGCTGAGCGCCGAGCCCGACCCGCACCACCGCGTCGCCAGGGACGCCGCCGAGGCCTGCGACTGCGCCAACGACGCCGACCTGGTGGGCGAGATCGTCGAGTCGGCGCCCGTCATGGAGGACACCCTGGACGCCCCCGTCTACCAGCAGCCCCTCAAGTCCGCCCAGTTCGTCGAGTCCCCCGAGGAGCTCCACGGCAGCGCGCTGTCCGCCGACGACGCCGAGTTCGACGACGACCAGGAGGCCACGCTCTGCGAGGGCGGCCTGGAGCCCCTGCTCGAGGCCTCCGACGAGCCCGGCGCGGGGAGGCCTGCCCGGCAGACGGGCCTCGAGGCGGACAAGGACAAGGACAAGGTGGAGGCTGCCGAAGAACAAACCCCCAAGGAAGGCGCGGACAAGGTGGAGGCTGCCGACGGACAACCGCCCAAGGAAGGCGAGTCGCAGGCGGAGCTCTTCCCTATCCCAGAGGTCGTCCCCGCGGCCCAGGGCACACGCGCAGTAGCGGACACCCCCGTGGACGCCACCGCCGACGCCACCGCCGACGCCACCGCCGACGCCTCCGAAGCCCAGCAGCAGGAGCCCGAGGAGGCCGAGCCGGTAGAGGTGGAAGCCTCCGCGTAAGCAGCAGCCCTCTCATTGGTGAGTGACACTTTTCTTGTTATGCTCGCCTTTGTTTGCCAAAGAAGTTACTTTGGTTTGTCTTTGTGCTGGCTCCTCGGGGGTGCGTGGTTTTCTCCTGTGCTCCGTGAGGCGTCTGTGGGGGACTGACCCTCGAGGTCTGATAAGACAATAGATATCAAACCAGCGTGGGGTCGAAGGCCATTTCTGCCCCCACGGATAGCTACAAAAATAGAGACAATGTATGTCTCCCAATTTGTCTCTACGACACATTCAGAACATCTTTTCCCTGCCATATTTTTCTCTCTCACTGCCGCTTTGATGCACCGACAGAGGTGTCGAATTTCGAAAGTGGCTACTTGGCACGCAAGAAGACAGGCGCGCAGTTGGCCG
This sequence comes from Thrips palmi, assembly GCF_012932325.1. NCBI lineage: Eukaryota > Metazoa > Arthropoda > Insecta > Thysanoptera > Thripidae > Thrips > Thrips palmi. The sequence goes on along the minus strand of NW_023144627.1, from coordinate 16,398,259 downwards.
GCGGTCAGCAGTTTCAACGGCTCCTACTTGTTCTTGTTCCAGGGCACTGACTCGCTAGCTGCCACGCCACGCCCTGCCCGACCAGCCCAGCCCAGCGCAGCGCAGCGCACCCCGTCGGCCGTCGACGGCGGGCTTCGTGGAGCGTCGTCAGCAGCCGCCATCGGTGGCCTGACGGCCTGTCGGCTGACCTGGCCGTGCTGGCGGCCTTCTTCGAGTGGCCGGGCACCGACCGCGCGACGCAGCTGGAAGTGGGGACGTTTAAAGACGATGGGGAGGGGGAATCGGAGGAGGCCCTGGACAACTGTTTCTTGACTGATTAATTAGGTATATTCGCTCTCGCTCTAGGTGTAAGTTATTTATTAAAACTTAGTGGTAAATAAAAAAATTAATTTAAAAAAATCTTTTTTGTGCACACGCTTTGACGCACCACCAGTCCACACGATGAACCAGGACTTACACTATAAAAAGACACTCCCCCAAACAAAAACAATTAAAATCTTTTACTGTGTGCTGGCGTGCTGGCACACGAGAAAAGCCTTGGACTTCCGCCGGGCGAATTTTCGATGAGATCGCAGGTAAATTACCTGGCATTGCCACACTCGGTCGGCTCAGCAGAGGGCCGGACTGTCGGACTGCCGTTTCCTGGGCGAGAAGGGCTGACTCAGAGAGGAGAGGGCCTGGCTGGGCCTGGCTGGCTGGGCCTGCTTGGGCCTGGCCGGCGATTCGGCCTCTCGATGAATGGAGGAAGCCAGCGGACCTGCGCAAGGGGCGTGCCTGGCAGGCGCACAGTGGGCCAAAAGACCGGTGGAGGCGGCCAAAATTCTAGACGCGTTTTGAGCTCCAGCATCGCTAAATGGGACTCGAACCGAACATGTGACCCCACCAAAGGATCGCTCTCCGAACGAGGAATCCATTGGTGGGGTCACACGTTGAGTTCGAGTCCTGCTTAGCGACTCAGGAGCTCAAAACGCGTCTAGAGTTTTGGCCGCCTCCTCGGGGGTTGCTGTGCTGCATGGAGCCGCCTGGAGCGGAGCGGGCTTTCCGCCGAGAGAGCGCCATGCTCTTGCCATGCCTGGCAGGTGCAAAAAATTACTATTTTTTGCCGTACCCCATTGGGCTGCGCCACTGCTAAGGCGTTCATCGGGGCCTCGCCTGGTTGTCGATCACGAGTCGCATTGGCGCTATCAGCGAATTCTACGGCGGGCGGCACACCGATTCAGAAGGGTCGTTTCGTCGCTGCGTCTCTGTCGCACTCCTGGGCCAGGGACAGGGCGAGGGCGGGATGGGGTGGGGTGCGACGAGGGGGACGGGCGGCGCTTCGCGCGCTTCGGACTGCGAGCCGCGCGGCGCGGTTTCCCGCAAGAACAGCTTTTTCCCTTTTCCATCGGAGGGGCTCCACATGCATCGCGATGCATCGGCATGAACGCCGTGCAGCCGTCGTGCATCGACCGAGCGGAAACCGCTGTGCTGCATGAGCTGGTGCGGGCTCAGCTGGAAGGGCGTTGGCGTCGCGGCCATCAGCACCAGCACCCCGGTGGCGGGGCGGGGCGGGGTGCGGCGGGGCGGGGCGCGGCAGGGCGCACCCGAGGCGAGGAAGGACGGCGAGGCCGAGCACCCCGTCAGTCGCAGCCACCATGTCGCGGACGCGGGTTCACTCCTCCATCATGGCCTCCACCGCCGTCGCCGTCCTGGCCCTGCTCGCGGCCTCGGCCGTGCTGGCCGCACCCGCCGCCCAAGACACGGAGGGCGCGGCGGGCGCGGCGGTCGCGGCCACGGGCGACAAGGCGTCGCAGGCCCTGCTCTATGAGGCCGCCGACTCGGACACCGCCAGCAACAAGAAGGACCGCAAGAAGAAGCAGACCACCACCATCTGCGTGCAGGTAAGAGTGAAAGTGCAACCCCCTTGTACCGATGAGTCGGCTAGGAACTTTTAGATGGGGGACCTCGTTACAAGCACGTCATGCATGAGCCTCGTCACTCGTGCGATAAAAATTTCAGTTCTGCGTGGTTTGTGGTCAGTCTCTGTCCCACTCACTAGACTCTCGGTCTCTCTCGGCCTGCAGGTGTCGCCCGGCCGGCCCGGCCACAGCCCCGCCGTGCTGTGCGGCGACAAGGACGACGTGGACGAGCAGAAGCGGCGCCTCGAGCTGCAGCGCCTGATGCAGGCCCCCGTGGTGCAGGTGCAGCCGCAGGCGGGCTACTTCGGCTCGCCGCACGTCGTCAACATCGTCCCCTCCGGCTCCCCCGGCCTCTCCGACTCGGTGACCATCGAGGCGCCCGGGCAGAGCCGCACCGACTCCGTGGTGGTGGGAGCCAACGCCCCCGCCTCGCTGGGCACCTTCACCTTCACCAGCTCGCCGTTCTTCCGCGCCGCCGACGCCGGCCAGCAGCCCCAGCCAGCCCAGCAAGCCCAGCCCCAGCAGCCCGCGAGCGTGCACGTCGAGTCCAAGCCCGCTGCCCCCGAGGGCCACTCCCTGAGCGGCGCGTTCGCAGCCACCGCGCCGCCCCTGCCCGCCGCCACCGCCGCCACCAACACCGACCACGCCAACAAGCCCCAGGCGCGCTCCTTCGGCGACGAGGAGATCATTGTGTCGCAGCAGTCCGGCCACGGCTTCGGCTACGGCTCCGGCGGCCCCCAGCAGGTCACCACCGTCGTCCGCGAGGACCCCTACCACGGCGGCGCGTCCCAGGTGAGTGTCCAGAACGATGTCTGTTCCGATTTCGGTGACTTGTCGTAACTTGGCGTTTCGCTCTCGTGCAGGTGGACATCATCAAGAGCGGACATCCCGGCGGCTTCATCGGCGCCGGCCCCATGGGCTTCCACCAGCAGGCCCCCATGATCGGCGGCATGGGCATGAACTTCCGCGCCGCCGAGGTGGCCAACGCCGCCGCCCAGCCCGCTGCCCCCCAACAGCAGCAGCAGCAACAGCAGCAGCAACTGCAGCAGCAACAGGCTAGCGGCCAGCCCCGCGCGGCCGTGCTGCTGCAGCAGCCCGTGGTGTTCCAGAAGGACGTGGTCATCCCCGCCGTCGGCACCTCCAAGCTGTCCGTCACCGGGCCTGCCGCCGAGGTGCGCATGCCCACCCTGTCCCAGCTCCTCAACCCTTTGAGCCCCCAGTCCGGCCTGGGCCACCTGACGCCCCTGGCCACCGCGCAGCCACTGCCCCAGCGCGTCGAAATCCGCCAGAACACCGGCCAGGCCAGCATCCCCATCACCCTCAACTGCGACCTCAGCACGCTGCAGTACAGGGGATCCCCGCAGCAGCAAGTTCAGGTAAGCCAGAAACAATTTTTTTTTTAATTTAAAAATTACGCAGTCGGTAGGACTCGAACCTACGCTCCCAGAGGGAAACTGATTTCTAGTCAGTCGCCTTAACCACTCGGCCACGACTGCGCTGGCGACTACAACGCGTGTGGTGTGGCACTTGACCAGACCACAACCGAAACGTGCTGACTACTGTATCGTGAAGTGTCCCCTCCTCTTGACTGCTCGATAAAAGACAAGCGGCGACCAGAACCTGTCCGCTCAGCGATTCCGCGCCAACCTCTCCGCGTGATACTATCGAACGTCGGCCTCGTCGGCAAAGGTCAAAGTGGCTTCATTTTTGTTGAAACTTTTCGGTGTTTGAACCCATGCCTTTTCCTCTGCCTGCAGCTGGACCTCGGCCGTCCCGGCATCGGCGGCGTCTACCTCACCAACGCCCGCGCCGCGGAGACAGACCTCAGCGACCCCCTGAAGCAGACCCTGGGTGCCGCCATGGACGCCGCGGTGCGCAACTCGACCGTGACCGTGCACCTCAACGGGAGCGCGATGCAGCCCAACGACCTGCCCAAGCTGCAGGAAGAGCTCCTGATGCTGCAGCAGCGCGAGAAGATGCTGTACGAGACGATCCAGTCCCTGAAGGCCGCCGGCTCCAGCCACCCGGATCACGCCGCCGCCATCGTGGGCCTGGAGCACGCCGCCGACCAGATCAGCAAGGCCCGCGCCGCAGTGGAGCAGGCCATCACGCAGCCCGGAGCCGCGCCCTCGGCAACACCAGCGGGAGGACCGCAAGGAGCACCGCAAGGAGCACCCAGGGCCGCCGACGCTTTCGGCGACGCGCAGTCCTTGTCGCCCGGAGGCCTCCAGGACCGCATGCGCAGCTCGGCGCAGTTCCGCTACATCTCCGACCCCGCCCTCGCCATGGGCCCCTCGTCCTCCGTCGCGGTCTCCATGTCCCCGTCCGTGCACAGCGCTGGCATCTACCCCACCCGCCAGGAGACCACCATCGTGAGCAGCAGCAACAACTTCGGCAACCCGCTGCGCGTCGGCGGTAGCATCGGCGGCGGCTTCGGGGGCGGCGGCTTCGGCGGCGGCTTCGGGGGCGGTTTCGGCAATCGCCCACACATTGGCGTGTACCGCGCGGCCGAGCCTCAGCCCGCGCAGCCCCAGGCAGCTCAACAACAGCCCCAGCCTGCTCAACAACAGCCTCAGCCAGCCCAGACACAGTTCCAGGCAGCCCAACAGCGAGACCAGCCCCTGATCCAGCCCGCCGTCCCCGGCAGCCAGGCGACGCAGCAGAAGCTGCTGCAGCAGCTGCGCGAGGCCCAGACGGACCTCATGAACATGCGGTCCGCCGCGCTGCCCCGCGACGAGCCCCGCCAGGCCGCCAACGCCAACTCCAACTTCGGCCCCACCGCCTCGCCCTTGACAGCCGGCGAGGACGAGTTCCCGCCCACGCCCGGCTACCAGTACGTCCCCAAGGCGGCCGACGCGGTGCCCTCCCAGGCGCCATCCCAGGCGCCCTCCCAGGCGTCCTTCTCCGCGAGGGCCGGGCCCCTCTCCTTCACCGCCAACGCCAACGGACCCGCGCTCCTGCCCGCTCCGCAGTCGCCGAAGAGCAACTCGCCTAGGCAGGCCAACAGGTACTGGCGGCGGTAGTGTCTGACCAGTGAAGTTTGTAGCCCATTTCAGGCTGGTACAAATTGTGTGTTTTAAAGAGTTCCCTGGTCAAGAATTAGTACAAGGCGAATGTGAAAATTGTGTTGTGAAATTATGTTTATTGTTTTGGAAAGTACAAAGTTTTTAATGTTCGTGTTGAGCTGCGGAAGCTGTGTTAAGTTTATTTGTTTTATAAATATGTTTCTATAATAAAATATCTATGAATACAAGCACTTCTCTTATTCATTTCCCATCCCTCTTTCGAATAGACCACCATCCTAACCGAGAAAGGCTGGATTCAAATTTTCATTTTCCGTAACACAAATCACAGAATACCACGAGTGAAATCTACTGAAGACGACTTCCGCCAAGAGCTTAGAGTTCGAACAATCACAACTTCTTGACAAAGTGACGACAAAAGAATCCTACACCGCTTACGAGCAGTTTTTAGCTCGCTCCGCGCTCCGGCCACCGAGCGCCGAGGAGGTAGGCAACCCATCCGGCACGCCGACTATGCGGACAGGCAGCATCGCAGGCGCTCCGCTCAAGGCTCGACTCGACGCCGAATAGAATGCACGACGAGAGAGAGGGTCGACATGGAACCGATCTGAGTCAAAATTGCAACCAATACGGCTCCCTGACGAAACCGGGTCACTAGGTCGGAAAATGGAATGTCCCTTCCAAAGGCCCGAAACCCTCGTCAGTCACAAACCCTCGTAAACGTGTACATCCGACAAAAAATTACGCAGTCGGTAGGACTCGAACCTACGCTCCCAGAGGGAAACTGATTTCTAGTCAGTCGCCTTAACCACTCGGCCACGACTGCGGCGATGCCAGCCATGTTGGTGGCACCGTTCTTATAGGGGGCGAAAGTGAAGCAGCCGAATCGGCTCTGCGGAAGGCCGGGTCCGGCCGCCGGCGCCCTGCTCGTCGCTCTTTCTCTCTCGCACCGCCACGGCACGCCCCAGAAGCGCGAGAGAGACAAGCGACAAGAATCTGCGCGGATGTCGACAAAGCGAATCTGCGGAACGTAGTGGCCGTGCCAAAGGCGCAAGGCCACGAGGTCAGAGCCGGTGCAAGCTATGCTCACTAGAAGTGGGAGGATCACTCTGAAACGAAGCTCCCGCTCACGCTATTCTCGTTGGGCGCTGCAGGGAAAAATAACACAGATTTAACAAAGTAAAACGAAAATCAGGCCGCAAACCTTGAAAATTTGAATTGAGCGCGCGGTTTGCCTGCCCTACTATTTGTTCCAACCGCAAGGTTGGAAAAGAGGCAGCGAGTGTCATTCAGTGTGTAAGTAGCGCACGCGTTTTGTGCGGTCAGCACCATTTGGATCGAGGCGACGGCGTCGTGTTTTGCGTGTCGCGGTGTCGCAACGCCGAGGCGGCCGAGGCGTTCACCCCGTCCAGCAACCCTCGGTCTGCACCGCCTGCACGGCGTTCCAGAACGCCTACATCGCCCGGACGGGGCGGACCGACACGCGGACACGCGCCACGCCACTGCAGTACTTTTAGTTTCCCCGTCGCGTCGCCATGGTGGACGCCAAGTCCGTGACGAAGGTGTCCAAGGGCGTGGAGCGCGGCCATATCCTGTGCTGCTGCGCCGTGGTGTTCGTGTGCTTCATGCTCACGTGCCTCAACCTCTACATGTTGTCCAGCACGCGCGCCGTGCTCCGCCACCTGGACTCGCGCCTCGACGCGCACCCTCGCTTCGGCGCGCTGCAGCGCCAGCAAGTGCAGCAGTCCCCGGAGGAGGCGGCCGCCGCCGCCGCGGCCCTGCTGCTGCAGCAGCAGCCGATGCAGCTCCAGCAGGCCGAGGGCGCCGACGACTTCATCCTGCTCGCGCCCAGCGACCTGGACAACGCCTGGACCACGCAGACGGGCCGCCTGCTGGTGCCCGTCGGCCAGCCCGAGGAGGACGACGACGGCTGGAAGCAGATGCAGGTCAGTCCGCTCAGTGGGCCAGAAGACCGGTGGAGGCGGCCAAAACGCGTCTAGAATTTCTGACCCACTGCAAATCGATTGCCACTCTAGTGCCGCTCCGTTTTGAATGCCGAAATTTTGCAAGGGTGGCAAGGAAACTTACCAATGGACTGGCAGTGTCGTGGAAGCCGAGGCCGATCAAGCTGAACCTCCGTGTCTGTGTGTTGACCGCGTTGACGGGCAGGTGCAGCTGGCGGAGCAGAGCAAAGCCCAGCAGCAGCACATCGAGAACCTCCACGACAAGCTCAACGACCAGTACCGCGCGCGCGAGGAGCTGCAGCGTGACCAGCAAGACCTGCTGCGCGAGCACCACGAGCTGGCCATGCAGCACCAGCGCCAGATGGCCAAGAAGGACCGCAAGCTGCTCAAGGAAAAGCACCGCGCGATGCACCAGGGCGCCAAGCACAAGGACCAGGTGGGTGTTGTGGTTCTCGACCGACAGTGTACCGCGGAACCTTCAAGCCATTTTGAAACTCGGTGTTGCAGCTGCGTCGCTACCAGTCCGAGATGGAGGACCTCAAGAAGGTGGTGGAGGAGGTGCAGTCCCTGGACCCCGCCCGCGCCGCCGAGCCCGCCCCGACCGCCGCGACGGCCGTGAAGGCGCCCGCCGACAGCATCTCCGTGGACGCCGTGGTCACCACACTGGAACAGAAGAACGGCGGCGAGCCGGTCGTCAACAAGACGGAGACCGTGATGCAGATGGCGGTGCCCGTCGAGGCCGAGACGGAGCCCAGCAGCTCCCTGGAGCACATCTTCAGCGCCGTGTTCGGCCCCAACCCGGGCACCTACTTCTTCCCCAGCTACACCGTGGGCGCCGACGAGGTGGAGAAGTCCTCCCGCGCCAAGCGCGACCTGGCCGACGTGGCCGCGGACATGAAGGACCGCCGCGAGCGCCGCCTGGCCAGGCTGGCGTCCAGGTCGTCCAGGTTCGGCAGCCGCCGCCGCCGCCACAACCAGGCGGACTCCGGGCCGCTGATGCGCATCGACGACGGCCAGCTCGTGCCGCTGGTGGAGACCCCCGTGGTGCGGGACGACGGGCAGGGGGCACGCCGTCGACGCCTCGCCAAGCACCGCGGGTAGGCGGCCCGACGACGCCACACAGTGAGCCAGAAGACCTGCGCCGGCGGCCAAAATTCTAGACGCGTTTTGAGCTCCAGAGTCGCTAAACAGGACTTGGACAGAACATGTGACCCCACCAATGGATTCCTCGTTCAGAGAGCAATCCATTGGTGAGGTCACACGTCCGGCTCGAGTCCCATAGACTCTGGAGCTCTAAAAGCGTCCGGAATTTTGGCCGCCTCCGCCGGTCCTCTGGTCCACTGTGCGCCACGAGGACGGATACGACCTCGGACACGACGGACTCACATCACGGACCACGACGAGTCGACTTAGTTTAGGACTAATCATCGGACGCACGCTTTGGTTTTATTTTTGTTTACCTCGCTGTTGACGATAACCTACTTAACCTGTGACCTGAGTGCTCTTGACACGAAGTGACAAGACTGCAGTGACCAAGACTGTTACGCAACTGGACCGTGACTTATCCCGACTGCACACATGAACCCAATCCGTGACGTCCTTGGCGGATGTGACATGAAAGTGACACTGTGACACGTTTGACGGCGGCGGCGAGGGCTCAGACGCGTGCCGGAGCCAACCCTGCCAGCGACTTTGACTGCATGTGCGACTTTCGACGGACTATCGCGAAGACTCGAGTGACAACGACGAGACATCTCGACTTCTCAGACTTCAGTTAGTATTGTTTTATTTTCGTTTTTTTCTGGTAATCTGATTTTTGGTATGTGATATTTATTTAAAAACTTGAAAATAAACAACTTTAAATCAGAAAATTGTTAGTATTGTGTTGGCCGAGAACTTGGAGACGAGGAGGATGAGAGGTACTGTGGGTCAACTGATGGACCGATGAACCAAACAGTCCACCCGTTCACCGAAAGGCACGGCGGACTTCGAACTTTGAAGAAGCCTTACCGGTTTTCGCGTCGCATGCCGTCGCATCCAGACATCCAGAGGAACAGTCAACGTCCGACGGAACGAGGAAGCCGCCGCGAAAGGAAACGCCAAGGTTCTTCTACACTGCGAGAAAAAAATTAAAGCAGATGATAAACTTTATAGGGGGATGATTGCATCACACATGGCCGATTGCATCACACTTCCCCCAGGGCCGGCTGGGCTGGCAGGCGTCGATGCCCCGGAGAGGGTGGGGCGCCAGTGACGTCAGGAAGACACGTCACTGTGTTAGTGACGTCAAGGGGAGGCGGGGCGGGGCGGGCGTGGGAATGGCGGTGAGTCACGCGCCTATTCACAGTCCGCGGCGTATGCTGGCCGCAGCGCGGCGAGCACTATTCGCAGTTTCACATCTCGTTCGACGAGAGCGTTCGAATGGGGCAAATATTGTTATTGTTTTCCGAGCCACAGTGATGCCACCTGTGCCGCCCAGCAAGACACACACGTCGCAGCCGCGAGCCGCGAGCCGCGCTGCTGGGCGCGCCGAATTTAAATTCGTCGCGAAGCCCGCGCCCGCCGCGCCCGAGCCCTTTGACGAGGGATCAGCTTCAATCAGTGTTGCCAACCGCGAGACGCGCTAGAGACGTCCCAGCTGAGCCACCACACCGCAATCAGAGCAGGGCTGCCAACGAGATGATTGCTGACCCCACAAAAATATATTCAGCGGAGGAGAAGGCAAGGCGCCTTCGGGGCTTCTTCGGGTTCTTCGGCCGCTTCGGCCGGCTTCGGCGAAAGCAGCGGTTGAATCCGCGCCAAGACGAGCCTGTCGCTGCACTGTACAGTTCAATAACAGCAGTAACTGCTCCTAGCCCGCAGCAAGTGGTACGAATGGGCGGTCACGGTCGCAAACCGTGCGCCCCTTTTGCACCATTTGATTCTGGCTCCTTTTTTTGGCGAGTAGAACGCCGGAGCAGTCGGTACACCTGGTACAGCGCAAAGAAAAGAGTTCCCAGGTGAGGCGGAATGACCGACAGAGCGACCGCAGCGTCAGCGCGTCATTCCGAGAAAAGGGGGGGGGAATTTGCGCGGGCAATCGGCCGCGCAGCCAAATCTGAAGGTGTCCAGGGCCTAAGCCCGTGCCTCGCTGACCTGCCCAACCTACCCTCATGCCGGCAAACATGTCAGTCATCGTTTAGTCCGATTTTATAAAGTGTCGTATCCGTCCGGGGAGAGCAATCTAGCCTCGTTTGCGGAGGACCCGCCGGCCGAGGGGGCGAGGGGCGGGGGGAGTGAAGGGGAGAGGATGTCGGCTCGGATCCCGCCGTGGCGGGAACGGCCGGGGGAAGGGGGAGGGGGAGGGGGAGCGGTGTGCGAGAGAGACGAGAAGGCCGACCGCGGACCGCGGCCGGGCCGCGCGTATGCGCTCAGCTGTGCGAAGCATCGGTGCGACAAGGACAGACAGAGAGGTCGAGAAAGGAGGGGAGCTTGGAGGAGTGGGGGCACCCGTCGAGGCGCGACGACGGTTCCGCGGGCGGCCGGCCGCGCGGCGCGCGCGCAGCCCACGGCGCCCGCAGCAGTTCGAGTCTGGCAAGCGCGCGCACAGGACCCTCACGTCCGTCGACCCATTTTCGCGAGTGTTGTGATTGTGTTGTTTTGACCATGGCGCGGTGGAGAGCCGCAGCCCTGGTGCTGGGGCTGCTGTGCGTGGCCGCGTTGACGGACGTCTTGGAGGCCAAGAGGAGCGGCGGCGGATCCCGCAAGAGCGGTAGCAGCGGCAGCAGTGGCAGCAGCTGGAGCAGCAGCAGCCGCCGCAAGACGGGCAACAGCGGCACCAGCTACACGGCCGCGCCGTCCGCGCCCAAGCACGACAGCGGCTCCTTCATCAAGCACGAGAGCAGCGCCCCGGTGCAGTCCTCCAACTACCCCAAGCAGCCCGCGTCCAACCCCAACTACCCCGGCGCCTCCAACCCGGGCTACCCGGGCGCTGCCACCGCGCACAACGTCGGCGGTGGCCAGATGTCCAGCAGGCCGTCCAACGCGGGCTACCCTGGCGCGTCCAACCCCGCCTACCCCGGTGCCGCCTCGCACCCCAGCTACCCGGCCGGGGGCGCCGCGCATCCGCCGCCCTACCAGCCCAACTACCCGCCGCCGCAGTACCACCCGCCCCCGCAGGGAGGCTACGCCGCGCCGCCCGCCTACCACCCGCCGCCAGCGTACCACCCGCCCGCCGGCGCGCCCGCCCAGCCCGCCGTGCTGCAGCCCATCTACATCCAGCAGAGCAGGCCCGCGTCGTCCGGCCTCGGCTCCGGCGCGTCTGCCGGCCTCGGCGCCCTGGGAGGCCTCGCCGCCGGCGCCGCCCTCGGCAGCGCCCTGTCCCGCCCCAGCTACGGCAGCCACCACGGCAGCTCGGGCACGCACATCCACGAGACCGAGATCCACCACCACTACCACAACGAGTCCAACCCGGCAGCCGCCGCCCCCGCAGCAGCCGCCCCTGCCCCCGCCAACGGCGCACCGCCCCCGTACGACCCCAACAACCCCTACAACTACCCTCCCGGCCAGTACCCTCCCGGCCAGTACCCTCCTCAGTATCCTCCTGGCCAATATCCTCCTCCTGGTCAGTACCCACCTGGCCAGTACCCACCTGGTCAGTACCCTCCTGGTCAGTTCCCGCCCGGCCAGTACCCGTACCCCTACCCCTACCCGGTGGACGCTAACGGCACTGTGATCAACGGCTCCGCCCCTGTGGACCCCGCCGCCTACCCTGGAGTCTACCCTGGCGCCTACCCCGGCGCTCCCGGCGCCCCTGGTGCTCCTGGTGCCCCCGGCGCTCCCGGCGCCCCGGCCCAGCCCGACGCAGCACTAGTCGCAAACTCCGGTGAGTGACCCCTCGCTTGCTCCCCCCAGTAACCGCACGTCACTTGTTTCCTTTGTTTTCGTTTGCGGCTGCCCGGCGGTGCCCGGCGTGGCGGACAGGACGGCCACCCCTCTGCGACGGGGCCCGCCCCGCCATGCCCCGCGCCACGCCGCGCCACGCGCCCTCCCCTCTCACATTCGAGGCCCTTCTCTCAAATTAATGACCCCCCAGCGGTGCTGTGGATGCTTCCAGGCTGGCCACCAGTGTGACGTCAGCAGCGTCACTGCCCTGCCTCTAACAATCCAACAGAGCTAATTCATTTTTCACAACCAAGGGCTTCCCCTGGTGGAGTTGATCCATGACGCAAGACTGACCTTTGAACGCAGCCAGACTTGACCGTTAAAACGCGGCACCGGTACTCGAACCGACAACCCGGCCCCCGCCACGCCGCCACGCCGCCTCCGCGCTCCGCCCTGGTTGGCCCGCTTTCGCTACAGGCGGTAGGCAGGGGCGTGACGTAAGCAGCCTGGAGCTGCTCCTCCATGGGCGCAGTACACCAGGACAGTATCGCGTCCTCGTGGCCGCCACGCCGCGACCCCGGCCGACCCGCAGAGGGGCCTAACTCCATGGAAACTGCCTGGCCTAGCCGCTTGTGTCGCTCTGCTCGCTCTGCATGCGGGAGCGGCATGACGCCGTATCCGGGAATTCCCCTCGCCGTGCAGTGTAGTGGCCCTGGGGCCCGGGGCCCGGGGCCCTGTGACCGTCACTCATTATCTGTTAATTTGTGAGAGCCTGCACGCCTGTCCGCCTGTCTGTCCGTCCGCCTGTCCGTCCGCCTGTCCGTCCGTCCGTGTTTGTCTCTGTGTGTGATGAACCCCCACAAGTGCCTAGCAACGCACGCTGAAGCAACCACTGGGTGCAACCACTGGGTGCAACCCCAGGGCGGGGTGCGCGTCGTCCTCCGCTGTCACTGTTGTTGTTGTTGTTGTTGCACGATAGACACAAACAAGGCGGTCGTTACCGTATCCTCCACGGCGACGTGGCGCGCGTGGCGCGTGGAGAATGGTCCGCGGTGTGACGCGTGCCTGCGCCGTCAGCGTGCCGCCAGCGCCCTCTGGCGGCGAGTTGCGTTGCTGTTGGCGGTGACTGTACGCCCACGGGGTGGCTCGGCCGCCCGCCTTTTGTCGAGGCCTGTACTCGGCGACAGGGACTTGCGACACGTCACGGCGTCGCCGCGTCGCCGCGTGACACGTCACGCGCGGCCCGAAACCAAAACCCGGCCGCGCGGGCGGCAGAATTGGCATGGCAACGCCGCAGATGGGAAGCGAAGCAGCGAGGCTCTGGAACGACTTTGAGGAACGAGGGGCGGAACGACTTTGACGCGGCCGGCGCGGCGGTTCCCAACGCGGAACGACGAAAGAACGACTTCGGGGGAAGACGCGAAAGACGGAGGTCGGCGTCGACCGCCACTGCCGTTACCCCGCCGTTACCTCTGGGTCGCAGACCGCCGGCACCGCTAATAGACGCGGTTGTCTCCCACTAACGACCTGCCGACTGTCGCTCTGTCTCTCTCGCACTCCTGGGTCGCGCCGTGCAGGTGCGAGAGAGAGACAGCGCGGGACAGCGATAACATACATGCCTGTTATCGCCGCCCAGACCGTGCCGTCGCGCTCTTATTTTGGCGGGAGATTTTGAAAAAGAAGGAAACGGAGGGGACTCGGACAAACAGTGTGGTGTCCGTGAGAGCGTCGTATGGATCCCCACGGCTTGGCGGGCCAGGCGGGCCTTTGACCTCGGCCTCCTCGTCGGCCACCTCGTGATACGGGGTGAAGGGAGGCCGACGCCCGCGCAGGGTGCCAGGGTGCCCAGCGACCGCCTCGAGGTGCGCCCAGCGCCCTAAGGTCTGCTCTGTCTCTCTCGCACCTCTGCGGTACGCCCCGTGAGTGCGAGAGAGACAGAGTGACCACCGGCCCTTTCCTTGGTATCGCGTGCCTCGGCGTGCCTCGCACGGGGCGGCCCGTCGGTTCGCTCTTATCGCGGGGGCAGTGCATAAATTACACGCTGCGAAAAACGCGTCGCTGCCGGGATTCGAACCCGCGTTCTTCCGGTGCGTTCGTCTTTATGACGCGCCGATGACGTCAGTGGAGTCAGCGACACGCGCACGACGGTCTCCTCGCGATCGGAAAAGTGCATCGCGTCGCAAAGTTTTGAAAAATGTGGCGCAGGTATCGTCGCTCTGCATCTCGCGTGCCCCGCGCGGTTTAGTTTTCTCTCTCGCTCTCTTTCTCTCTCCTGATGGCTGCTGGCGACTCGACTAGCGGCGTCATGGACGCGAACGCGCGCGACACGACCCGGGATTTCAAAATCGATGAAATGCGACGCGACCTTTCGGGCAGCGGGCAGCCCGGTGTGCTTCGTAGCGCGAGCCGGGGCGAGCCGTTTGGAACCCTTTCGGGGGTGTTGCCGTCAGCGATGCGATCTTAGTCATGGCTGTCCCTTTGAGTGTGACTGCGCCACTAAGAGCCGCCTGTCGCGTAGGTCGTCCGATACAGTGCGGGGGCGGACACGTCACACAGGCCGCGCAAGGTGTCACCGATGACACTCCCGGTGACTGCAAATGGCGGCCAGATAGACATCTCCGGGCCTGCGGGCTGCCGCCTGTCAACTCAGGTGCGACACTCCACTGTATTGCACCTGTGTGTGTGTGTGTGTGTGTGTGGGCGTGTGCATTATGTACTACTCATCAACTGCGAGATGGCGCGCACTCCACGTTGATGGCGTTTGCGGACGTGTGTGTGTGCATGTTTGTGTACGTGTGTGCGTGCGGCGGTGGGAGAGTGTGAGTCCGGGCGAAGGTCACCTTGGGGCCCAAGTGGCGGTCAGTTTGACGTGTACTGGCGAGCCACGTGTGAAAAAAACACTCACACTCGCCCAGTGGTCCAGAATCAGGACGTTTCTGGCGTGTGACGGCCTGAAGGGTTCGAGCGCCCGCGCGCGTTATATTTTGGCCGTGTGACCTTGAGGCCGGCCAAATGCGAGTCGGGGGTGGGGGGGCTGGGCGCCCTGGACTCACCGGCGCCGCGCCGCGCCACGCCGCGCCACGCCGAGGGCTGCCCGGTCGATACAGCCCTCACTGTAAGCGGCCAATGTTGAGCTCATCTAGACTTGTTGCGCAACGGGCGCACTCAAGCCCTAGCCCACCCTAGCTCCGCGCCGCTCCGCCCTCACCTGAGGGAGCCGTCTCAAACTTGGCGCCTGAATGTTTCATCGCGTTTTAATCAGACCTCTGTATGCAAAGAGAGTGTTCTGGGCCACTGGGTCGCCGCGAGATGACTTTCTCGGCCGACGAAATGAAGGGTGGTGCGTGGCGCCGGGGCTCTCTCTCGCACTCGTGGAGCGTTCGGCAGAGGTGGGAGAGAGACAGACAGGGCGACGGAGCACAGCGAATTCCCGCCAAGGATGTCGTCCCTCTCGCGGGAAGCGATGTTTTTGTGCGCCGCTTCCCCTTTTGAGCGCTAGGGAGGTCGCCGGCGTGCTGCTGCACTGCAAGGCCGTTGAAGGCAGGGCGATGAAGGCGGGCCGTCGGCGGCCAGAGGCAGGACGCACTTCGCGACGGTCAAGAACGCACAATTGCCAAAGTGTCCCCGGGAAAAAACAAGTATCGCTCCCAGACACTGATAACATTTCTGAAAAGTATCTCTTGATTGAGATCCGTTGTGGTGCTGTGACGTTGCAAAATCCCCCCCCCCCTTGCCCCTGGCCACCGTAGAAGCTTTTGGTCTGCTCCACTGGTTTTTTTCTGGCCGTTCTCGCGGCCGTTGCCGCAAACCGAACCGTGCCGTGGCGATGCGGGCAGGCGGGCGGGCCGCGGGCCGACGGCCCGGACCGCTCCACAACGGTGCGATTCTGCCGGGGCTGGCTCCCTGGCTTGCAAGACTCACCATGGAATGGACTGCGATTGTTGTTGGCTGCCGATAACGACAACGAGTGCGTGTCGCAGGCCAGGGCTGGGTGACGTCACCGTCCTACCCTTCCTGGCTTGTGGAACCGTCGGGGCCGCGATACTAGGGCGATAGCCAGTGGCCACCGGTGGCCACGCCGGTCTTCTGGCCCACTGTGCGCGCTGTGCACCATCGACCCGCCCCGTGGCGTCGTCTGCTCTGCGCGCCGTCCAGACTGGTCCAGTGTCCGTCGCTTTTGAGGGCGGCCCGGGGAACTGGAGCACGGCGTCGTGGCCGCGCATGTGGGTCGCCGTAAGGGCCCTGGCCGGCCCTGGCGGGGGCGGGCATGGCATATCTATGCAGAGGAGACCTGCCAAGGACGCCCTGTCGGAGCCACCTCCGAAAAGGCTGCGACTAGAGCGACGTGGGGTTTCGTGCCCAAAGCGGCCAAGCACCTTCTGGCTGACGGCGTCCTGGGTTCCCGTGTCGCGACTGGATTGGCGTGGCGACTGCCGCGACGAATTGTGCAAATAGGAATATGAGGCAGCTAGACAAGGCGCGGCCCCGCGCGGCCTCGCGGGCGCGGCCCTGCCCCGCCCCGCCCCGCCCCGCCCTGCCCCGCCCCGCCCCGCCCCGCCCCGCCCCGCCCCGCGAGCCAGCCGAGCGGAACGCCAGCCTCGGGCGCCGCGACGGAGGAACGAAGCCGCCTCCAACGGGCAAGGCGCGAGTCCAGATTTTTGGCCGAGGCTGCCGCGGGCGATTCGATTCCGAAGGATCGAGTGTCGTCGCTCTGTCTCCGTCGCACTCCCACGAGAAGCCCATCTTCCCCTCCTTTTCCGCTGAATTGGCCAGGCTTCGCTTCCGCGGTGCGATGCGGCGTCAGCGCCATGCCATTGTTCGACGCGTCAACACGCATCGCACGGCGTGCCGCGCGGTGCCGCGACATGACTCCATGGCTCCAAGACGGCGCCGGGCTTTGTTCGTCTTTTGTCGTCAACTTGCAAAGCATCGCTCGGACTCACCGGCGCTTCTAGGGCATACTGAAAATAAATTTGCTAAAAAGTTCAGAAAGTAGGCGGCGGTTTCGCTTGTGCAGCGCCCCGGTAAAACCCGCGGTGCCGCGGACAGATCGTCACGTCCGGGCGTTGTTGTCGTTTAGAGTTCGCCGAGGAAGTCACGTTACTGTGTGTTCGGAGAGCCTCGGGCTTCCCCGTTATCGCTGGGCTGCAAAGAAAACTAAATAGGCGGGAGGCTGTGCGCACGGTTGCCATGGCAACCGTCCGAAGGACTGACGACGTGAAACTGACTTCACCAAGCACTTGCTAACTGAACACCCCCTGTTTGATCCAGACGCTGCCGCCTCTAACGCGACCCTGAACGGCACCACGGAGATGCCCCCCGCGGCTAACACCACGGCTAACTCGACTGTCCCCTCTGAGACCCCCACGACCCCCGTGGCTCTCGGAGGCCCCACGGTCCCCACCGTGGTCCCCGGCGTGACCTTTAGTACCGCACCCCCGACGGCCGCCCCCGCCGTGACCCCGGCGTTGACTCCAGCAGGTAACCAGACGACGACCGCTTGAGGACCCGTCCTCCGAGTGCGGACAGTCCCCTAATGGTTGCGGGCTAGGTAGACTGTGACTAACATGGTGGTGGAGGTGCACCCCAGAGTTTAATTGACTTTATCTGAGTTAATTTGTTCTTGACCTGGAGTTCGAAGGGTATATTTTCCTCCTGAGACTACGACGTTGTGTGCTTGTTGAGATGATGGTGGTGGGAATTTTGGTGATGGCTTATGTGTGTGTGTGTGTGTGTGTGTGTACGTGTGCGCGCGTGCGTCTGTTCGTGTGAGAACGGTGAAAACCGAGGAGAAAACGGACAAAAATACGACGACGCGCTCCCTCTTGCCATGCTGCTTTTTCGGTGCTTTCCATCCCGCTTCATCTCATGAAAGCGTCTTTTCTACTGCTTTGATCTTCATCTCTCTATGCTTTTTAAAAACAATTTTTTTTCTGAAGTCTAATAGTTTTTTGTTTTGTGTTTTTGTGTTTCGTTAATTTTTTTGATAACGTTTCCTACTTGTGAACTTTTTCAATGTTGCTTTTGAATCTAAACCTGTGTTGTGTTTTTATTTTCCACAGGGGAAATAACTTAGAATTTTTAAAGTTGTAAATTTTTGATTGAGTTTTGGAGGAAATTTTTTTTTTGTCGATGTTATTTCCCCTTTTTGTGACTTTTTTTTTCGGAATGGCTGTCCGCTGCATGAGACCGTTCTTTTTGGTGCACAGGCTCCGCCGCCCAGCTGTCCTCTCGGAATAACGCCCCGGTCGTCACCCAGTCGGGCAAGGCATCCGCTGGCTTGGTGCTCCCCAGCTTGGTGAACCTGCTCCTGCCCCTGCTGGCCCTCGGCGTCTACAACGTCATCTCGTGATGAGAAAGTCAACCACCCGCCGTCGTCCTGTTGTTGCCAACTGAATGTACAGCATGATGTAACCTGTCTGAAGGAATGAAATGGTGCTGAATGTAAACTGTGGGATGCGGGGATTTTCTTTGGTTGAAACAATGAACCTGTTGCGTATTTTCTGTGTTTTTTTTTTTTCGGCTAGTCTATCGCTGTTAAATGTTTTTGGGGGCATTTACTCATCTGGTTTTCAGTGTGAAGGGAGCACGCAATACGCCATTGCGCTTGAGTTTGTTTTTTCTGGTTTGCTTCACTCTGAAAGTTTAAAAAGATCCCACGTGAGAGGGACCCTTGCAAATTATGTCGATCTGTCTAAAAATATATAAAAATTACAAAAATAAAACCTACGATCGGGAAGAAACTTGCCCCATAGTTTTCGTGTTTTTCTTATCTTTAGTGTTTGTTGATTCCAATTTAAGTTATTACAATGTTATCTGTACGGGACGGAGCGATGATGCTGGTGGCCGGAGAGCCGCAGTGCTTCTTTTCCAAAGGCTGTGTGACTGTGATGCCACAAGGCTGGCTTCCGGTTAGTTGGTGCTCTCGCCAGTGAAGCATGCACTGCGCTGGGCTGCATGAGCATTGGGCTTTCTGACTTCAGAGCCCTGCGTTTCAGAAGAACAGCCAGAGTTTCAGCGCTGCGAGTTAAATGAGGCCGTTCCAAACAATGGATTTGGAACGTGTTTCATTTTATTCGCGCTGGAAGCTCTGCCCGTTTTTAAGACGCAGGCGCCTCGAATCAGGAATTTCCTAACGAAAGTTCGCTGGTTGGTTTGAGCGAAAGCGTGCATGCCAGCGTACGATTGAGCATCATCAGTTGTGATGCAAGAGGCGTTAACAATGTTTCCAGTGTAGAGTTAAGAGCGTCTCAGGTAGTGGTTATTTTTGTACAAAGTGTATTTATTTTCATCCTCTTTCCTCCATTGTGCTGTACAGTTTTGGAGGGAGGTGTTGTCTTCTGTTGATATTTGGTCCTGACTTCTGTCTTGGCTTTGGCATCGAAGACGCCCAATAATGTGCAATGGATATCCTTAATTAAATGGGCCAATCGTCCACTCGGACGTTTGATGGCCTGGTTGGGAACTAGTCGATGCTCACTGGCACTTTGCATTTTGTCATGCGTGGGTTTGATTAGTTGTAGTCCGGATCTTCTAGGAGTACGTGTTTGTGATATGGATAATTCGCGAATACCCAGTGACGTGTGGTTCATAATTGTCATATGTGCGAAAATGTCTTCGTTTCGACGTATGTTTCTTGAGTATATTTGTTGCACTCGATTTTAAAGAATATTCCAGCTGCTTCTTCTTGTTTGATCCTTTGCACAAAATTTAATCATAACTCAATTTTTATGTATTTTTTTTTTTTTGAAAAAAAATTTGCTCTGATTTACTATTATACTTATACTTTGGTATAATGTAGTATACTAGTTGTTTACTTTTAGTGCAACTATTTTATTCGTTATTCTGTGATTTTTAAGTACTTGTAATTTTTTCTCGGTTCCACCTGATGCATTTTATTGCATCCTTTTTCTCATACCAGGATAGTTTGCCTGTCCTTTTGCCATTTTATTGGTTCTAGAAATGAAGTAGATACAGAAAAAGCGGTAGCCTTGCCTTAAACGAAGGGTATTGTTGATTTTGACTGATTATTATACTCTCTTCTTATAGACTCGTACTTTGTCAGTGTCTCTTTCTCCTCAAAGTGTGTTTTGTCTTTATATTTTACTACTTCGGACCATGCTTGGACCTTCCTCTGTTTCTCATACTTTACCTCTTAATAAAAGAGACAAACGACAACATGTTTCTTGTTGTGGCTCAGCTGCGCCCCAGAACCCTCACAGCAGACGAGCCGCATTTCGAGTGGCGGACTGGCGGGACGGCACAAGGTCTGGCACAAGGCCGAAGAAAGCTCCGGCCAACGTAATGCATGCGTTACACATTGGGACGGGATAAATCCTGGACGCACTTACGAAACGGGCGCGCCTCGGTATGACACGGAGACAGGCCTGGAGCTGGAGAAAGCCGGGCTGGGGCTCGGTCTAGGGAGGGGCAACTCATCAGTGACGCAATGCACGCGCCGCGATTGGATTATTGTTGTGTCCGATCGGCTCCGCAAGTGTCGGGGCGGTGCGTTTACAGTCAGCACGGCGCCCCAGTGGGTCCAGGGTTGGCATGCACCGTTGCCGCGGAAGAAGGCAGGAATTCCCTCCCGCCATGCGTCGGTGTTGACAGGGTTGCCAACCACAGCCTGCCTACTAGGCAACTTCTCGAGAGCAAAGCCCATCTATTGCCAAGGAGACAGGCTGAGGTTGGCAACCCTTCTGGCACTCGTAGCATCGCGGGCATTTTGCTGTCCTGTCGTGGCGTGGAGAGGGAATGGGGCGTATGTATTTGTTTGGGTTCAGCCGTCCGGCCCTGAGCCGCGCCGTGCGGTGAGGCCGAGAGCACTCCCAAGATGGCCGGGGAAGTGAGACGAGTCCAGACGGCCCGCGAGACTGCCAAGCACACCGCCACCGCGCGCCGAGTGGAGTAAACTCATGGAGGCCGCGTGAGGTTGTTGTCGTTCCGTTGGCAAGATCACGGACCGCCTGCCTGCCTGCCTGGGTTGGCAGCACTGCCCCGCTTCCTGTTCCGCGGTGAAATATTTTCGCCGGCGCGCCGGGCGTAGTACTGTGACTGCGCGCCGCTTTCCAAGCGAAGCGCTTCGCGCGGAGTCGGTGTATCGACACTTTACAGCCCTAGACGCGCGTCGTCTTCGGGGAGGCCCGTTGCGTTTCCGCGCTCCGTTGTTACCCAGCACCGCCGGCACACTACAGGGAAAGGGAGTCGTCTCGTCATGACGGCAGAGGAGTCGACGTGATTAAATCGAGTGAAAGCATCTCTGTGGTTTTTCATTTTCCTTCCGGGGCAATGACAGGCGGCATCTACCGCCGCCCATCTCTGCGACATCCTAGTCGTGGACGGGAAATATCAGATTGGGGCTTCTTGTTTTCAAGCGTCGAAAAGGGGGAGGGGGAGGGCCGTGACCGTCACTTGGAGGGTCTCCCTGCGTCCGTTCCTGTGCAAAGCTGAAGCGATCAGGAGGGAATATGATTTCCCCGAATGACTGGCGGCTTTGCAGGGCGCTGCGGCCGGTATACACTGGTAGTCGGTATTGGCACGTTGGCACACACTTTCCTCTCCGTCCGACACATGGGAGGGGAACGGGGAGACGGGGAAAACGGAGGGAGAAACGGCCTCACGCCGCTCCCTTTCTGCTGTTCCGCCGCGCCAAGCCGGTGGCGCCCTCCCTCGGCAGACGGCCGAACTGCCGGCAAGGCCGTGCGTCAGAGCGCTGCGCGCCGCCCGGCGCGGCAAGTTTGAATTTTGAACCTCCTCGCGTCGAGTGCCTGGTGAAGTCATCACACTTCAGCTTGATTGAGCAGTGATTTTAGCCAGACAGTCGCTGTCTCACACTGCCAGCCGGAGGCGCTCCCGGACCTCAGTTCTTGCCAGGCTCGGCCAGAATCTCCAGGTTGCTCAGTGCCGCTCTGCCCTCGGCTCTGCCATGCGCACCGCGTTGGTCTTCGTGGCGTTGGCCGCCTGCTGGATGGTGGCCTCGTCGGCGCCACTGCCGGCCACTTCTAGCCCTGTGGACGGCGTCGGAGGTTCCGGCGACGGCGCTGGAGGTTCTGGTGACGCCGTCGGAGGTTCCGGTGACGACGCTGGAGGCTCTGGCGACGACGTCGGCGGCTCTGGCGACGGCGCTGGAAGTTTTGGCGAAGGCGTCGGGGGTTCTGGCGACGGCGCTGGAGGTCCCGGCGACGGCGTCGAAGGTTCCGGTTATGGCCTCGGAGGTCCTAGCGACGGCGTCGGAGGTCCTGGTGAACGCGCTGGAGGTCCGGGTGGCGCTGGAGTCCCTGCTGGCAGCGTCGGAGATCCCTTTGACATTCCCCCCGGAGCCCCTGCCGGCGCCGCAGCCCCCCCGTCTATCATCACGTTCCCCAAGTACAGGGAGTGCCACAAAGGCGAAAAATTGGACCAGAGGGGCAGATGCAGGAATCGTTGGTGAACCAGTAAGTAGTATTCTCTTCCCATTTTGTCCATGGTTGTTACTTTGTGTTTTGGGTCGCTTATTCTCGCCATGGCCAGGTTTGCCATCGACCGACAGTGCTGGGGAAGTCCACTCGCTGCTGTAATTTAGCAGCGAGTTTGAGCTTTACGCCCACTGCCGTATCCGCCTCGCCACCGCGTTTTCGCTGCCGGTCTCTGTTTCCGCCAGGTTGCCGAGGTCGCCTCAGTGCCGCTCTGCCTGCCATGCGCGCCGCGTTGGGCTTGGCGGCGTTGGTCGCGTGCTGGGTGGTGGCCTCTTCGGCGTCGCTGCCGACTAGCCCAGGGGACGTTGCCGCCGAAAGCTCCGGCGACTACGACGATAGTTTCGGCGAGCCCGTCGAAGGCTCTGGCTATGCCGTTGAGGGCTCTGGTTCCGGCGACGGCGTCGACAGTTCCGGTGACGGCAGCGGTTCCGGTGACGGCAGTGGTTCCGGTGACGGCAGTGGTTCCGGTGACGGCAGCGGTTCCGGTGACGGCAGTGGTTCCGGTGACAGCGGCTCCTGGGAGGGATGCAATGACCGTTCTGGTGGCTCTGGCAGTGGCGACGGAGACTCGAACTGCCTACCGCTTCCATCATCCTCCATCATCAAGGCCCCCAGGTACAGGACGTGCCACAGGGGCGAGAAACTGGACCGGGCGGGCAACTGCAGAAAGCGCTGGTGATTACCCCGAAGCAGTAAGTAGTTGGAACTTATTTTTGGCCGCGGGTTTCGTGTTTACTCTGCCTGGCCGGTGGGGCCGGCCTGGCCGCAGTGCCGCGGCAGCCAGGCCCGCAGCCAGGCCGCCAGGAGGCCATGGCGGAAGGCGCCTTGGACGGCGTCTCCGAGGCCCCGACGACGCCGGGGACGCCGATCTCGGTGTTCCTCGTGCCGGACTTGGCGGCGCGCGTCCCGCGGAGCTCGTTGGCCGAGGCGCTGGTGGTGGTGTGCAGCGTGCTGGTGGTGGGCATCACCCTGCTCTTCGTGCTGCTCTTCATCAACAGCCACTGCCCGAACGCTGTCATTTTCAACAGTGTGTCGAGTTTCCAAGTGAGCGTTTGAAGTATAGGATAGTTTTATCAGGGCAACGGCCGTCCCACCGTCAAAACTGACATGTTTGGCACGGTAATCAACGAAGTAATTAGCAAGCTGAGTGTCAACAAGGTGGCCTGTCAGGAGTACCATGATTGATTTCGGCGTGGAGTTCCTCTGATCGGGACGCTGGCTCCAAGGTCGCCGTCTGGGTGTTTCTTTCGGGTCGCGGCATGTGGCCGTCGTGTACAGCCGTGCTGGCGGCGACGGTCGCGGCTTGTTCTGGTGTGGACCATAGCAGGCACGTTTCAAACATTGTCGTGTCAACATTTTGTTTGTCTTGGTGATGGAGCCAGTGCTTCCAGAAGGTCCACGGTCGTCCCGTTGCCGGTGCCTTTACGCGTGTGTCGTGTGTGCTGAAGTGTGCGAGCGGTCCTGCGCCGCATGCGGCAGCCTAACGGTCGTGGAAAGCCCTTTCCTGCGGCGTGGCGAAGCGCCTGCGGTCAGCGGGGTAGGCCGCACACCGCGGCCGCGCTGCGTGGCGGGCCGGCCTACCTGCAAGGCGTTCGCCTCCCCGAGTCCCCCCAGCCTCCCGCGCGGACCGCCAACCGCCAACGCGGACCTCAGGGCGGTCCGCTTGGAAAATCTGAAAGTGTCATTTAGTCTTTTAATCGGACTCCTTCCGAGAAGCACGCTGCCCTTCCCCTCCCCTCCCCGGGCGGCGCGCCTGGTCCGTCTGGTCTCCGTATCGGCGTCCTAGCCCGGCAGCCTTCAGTGTGAGTCTGGCCATGCTGCGGCGCGCGTGGCTGCTGCTGGTCGTGCTGGTGGTGGCGGTGCTGGGCGCGACGCGGTGCGCCCCGTGCCACGCCGGCTGGCTCAGCGAGTCCCCAGAGACGGACACCCCCGCGCCGCCGCCACCGCCGCCGTCGTTGTCCACCGAGGTCGCCGACGAGGAGGTCCTGCAGCCGGTGGCGAGTCAGCCCCTCGGCGCCGCGCCGGCCGAGGCGACCACCCGAAACACCGAGTCCCACAACAACATCATCCGCGTGCCCGTCTGGAACTCGTGCCCCGAGGGGCAGTCCCGCGACCGGCGCGGCAAGTGCAGGGCCAAGTGGTAGCGCGGTGAGTGCGGCCCCACGCACCGGTGTCGATAGGGTTGCCAACCTCAGCCTGCCTCTGGCAGCATGTGCGCTTTGCTCTCGAGAAGTTGGACAGGCTGAGGTTGGCAACCCTCTCGCCGGTGCATCGTCGGTGGGAAGTTTAGCCTACTGATGTGGCAACGCTGAGTGCGGGCCGCGGGCCACCCCCTTGGACCTGGTCAGTGACGCTGACGCGCTCCTCGATCTGATAGCGGCGCGACGTCAAACGCTCTCGGACAGTGGCAGTAAACGGCTTGGCCGTAAACTACTGAGGAATACCCGGCCTGCCAGAGCGACTCGGTGGCTCCAACAAACACTATCGCCAGTGCGACTCTGCTCCGCTCTGCTCAGCGTCCCGGACGGAGCATGGAGGCGTTCTGCGAGATAGCCGCCGCAGCGCGCGGCCTGGTTCCCTGTTTCCCTGCTCCCTGGTTGCGCATTTGTTTTTCAGCCGAGCCTGCCGCGCTGCCGAAATCCTATTCGTCCGGCAAATTGGACCATAACGCCCTCGCTGCTGTTGCAGGCAACACCACGCCCGTGAGCGACACGACCACGGCGGCGCCGTCCAGCACCACGACGGTGTCCGCGGCCACGACCGTCGCCGCCTAGCCGAGACAGAGGAAGGAGGCCGTTGTAGCGACGGCCGCGTCCGCCGCGTCACCGAGACCATCAGCTGCAGGTCGGGCTGATCGACCATAGTCACAATGACGGGTTTACTCTCTATTTTTACAAGTGCAATACCGGTAATACCATTGTAATTAATTACGAAACCGAACGTGTAAAAGAGTTAACGTATGACGTATAATGCACAAAAGACCAAAGTTGTTTATGTTTTTATAAGAAGTATTTTTATTTTGATTGTTTTTTTTGTGTGGGTGACCTTAGGAGGCCCGATGTGTGATAGACAGGAATGAACCAGGGTATTTTAAGCAGCTCTCTGAAGAGTGTTATTGTATAATCCACTATGCTTTACGTGTGCCGCACTGTAGAAGGCAAATAAAATGCACTTTGTCAACTTTTTGTTTTCTCTGTATTTCCTCAACTACTTACACACGCAAGTAAGGAATAATAAGACACAAAATTGTAAGTACTATTATTATCAGAAATTCAGTCGATTGATTTTTAAACAGCCTGTAGGTTTAGAAACATAGTGGCTCCCGCAACTCTATCAAAGCCTACGTTAAGTATTAGTAGTCGGTATTATAAGAAACGAAACTATCAACAAAACAGAATATACAAAAATATTTACACAAAAAAGAAGAAACTTTCACTACACACAAAGAGAGCTTGCCTTTTATTTCTATTTTATTGTTAACAGACAAATATAACTGGAATCACAGAAACAACAGTACAGTAATGAAACGAAGAAGATCAACGTCAATGTGGAAACTGGTTGTGGGCGTTTCACTTAAATTTTCCACTGGAAGCACGCAACACCGGGTTGAGATACTGAGATCTGAAACTTCCGGCGGTGGGACATACGTAGAGGGACCAGGCGGGCTGCCCTCGGGGCTGCCACCCATGGCACGAACAACAAACTTATGGCAAGTAACTCGGACAATCTAAAGAAACGAGACTCAATAAGATAAGGTGAAGTAATAAATACAAAGTGTACGTTCGCCATGCTCCTCAGTGCACTTCTCACCTGAGGACTGGCTGCCCCCCAAGTGATTGGGCTGGAGGCGGTTTTAAATTGAATCAAGTCGCTAGCTCAACCCGCGCTGGACAGTGCTGAACTGCCCACTCGACGGGGATTCTCAGTCGCTAAAAACACGCGCGGAAAGTCCACTTGCAGCTTGGCATCACAGATTGAACACATTTCGAGAGCACGAAACGCGTCGCCGTCCCTGTCTAGCAGTCCGTGCTCGCGGCGTCTCGCTGGCTGGCCTCGCTGGGGCCCGCCTCGCAGTACAGTCTCGGGTAGTGACTAGCATCGGTCGCACTTCGCACTCACTCTTAAACACTAGGACCGACGGTCGGGTTTTATCACAGTGCAGCTTCGTTTTCCCGGCCAGCCGGCCAGCCCGGAAGATCCATTTTCCATCCAGTCTTTCCCGCCGTTTTTTCGAACTGCGGGCTGGCGGCTGGCGGCTCGGCGGGCAGTGGTGACTGGAGTCCTGGAGCACGGCAGCAGTGCGGCGCTCTAGGGCTCTAGCCACCAGGGTCGGCGCCGGCTAGCTCAGCGACATGCTGGAGGCCGTGGCCATGGACGAGGTGGACGCGGTCAACGAGGAGGCGTCGTCGGCGAAGGGGACGTCCAGCGAGGCCGGCAGGGACAGCGCCGGGCTGATGACGTTGGCCACGTCGGGCACGTCGTCCTTGGGCTGCCCGGGGAGCAGGCCGGGCGGGAACAGCGCGCCGTACGCGGGGGGCTGATCCAGCTCCTCGTAGGCCGGCGGCCGCGAGGGGTCGTCCTCCAGGTCCGAGTCCAGCACCAGCACGCCGCCGGTGGCGCCCATCTGCCAAGCCTGCGGGTCCAGAAGACGGCGTCGCTTAGAACAGCCTCCAGGGCGGCTGCACAGTGGACTAGAAGACCGGAGGTGGTCAAAATCCCGGACGCGTTTTGAGCTCCAGAGTTGCTAAATGGGACTGGAACCGTACGTGTGACCCCACCAACGGATGTCCCTCCGAATGAGGAATCCATTGGCGGGGTCACACGTTCGGTTCGAGTTCCATTTAGCGACTCTAGAGCTCAAAACGCGTCTAGAATTTCGACCGCCTCCACCGGTTTCTGGCCCACTGTGGGCACGTGTAGTTTCAAACGGGCGTTCACCAACTGACCTGCGGCATGAGCACGGTGGTAGGGGGGTGCGTCGGGTTTGACGCCGAGGCCGACGCCTTGGGTTGCCGACAGCAGCACTCCCACAGCCCGCACAGCATCAGGAAGGCTCCGCACACCAGCATGCCCAGCATGAGGTAGCCCCAGGGCCCGTAGGTGGACAGCGTGTCTGGGATGGAGTGGTCGGGCGCGGGCTCTGCGCGAGAACAAGGAAGGCAGTCAGTCAGGGGTTCGTTGTGATCAACTCTGAACACGCACTGTTGGTACTGACGGTGGCTCGCCGTGCGGTTGGGGCCTGGCCATCTCAGCAGGTCCATGATCAACTCCTTGGCGTCGCCGGCGCCGACGTCCACCTTGCTGGCCTGCCGCGGGACCTCTGCTGCAACAACAACGTCTTATTTTCAAATCAAAGTCACGAAAGTCGGCTACAATCTACACGATGCGTCTGGATCGTGAAGGGTTTGCCATCCCTGACGCTGAGGTTGACTACCCTCGCGGCACGTGCATCGGGGGCATTGCACAGTCGACCAGAAGACCGATGCCGGCGGCCAAAACTCTGGACGTGTTTTGAGCTCCAGAGTCGCTAAACAGGACTCGAACAGAGGGTGTGACCCCACCAATGGATTCCTTGTTCGGAGAGCATTCCATTGGTGGGGTCACACGTTCGTTTCCAGTCCCATGTAGCGACTCTGGAGCTGAAAACGCGTCCGGGATTTGGACCGCCTCCACCGGTCTTCTGGCCCGCAGTGCACTGCCGCCCACTCACCGACGAGGCTGGCGCTGCTCCTGCACTTGGTGGGGTCCTCGTCGTGGCCGTCCATGGGGCAGTTGGGGTAGCCGTCGCACGCCAGCTCCGCGGCCACGCAGAAGCGCTGGAAGCGCGGCCGATGCTGGCACGGCGCGAAGTGGCTCCGCTTGCACATTTCCCCTGCAAGGCGACCAGGCATCAGACACACAGACACAGACAGTGGCGGAGAGTGTGTGTTGGTGTCTGCGCGCTTGCAAAAGTCGCGCTTGGCGGCCAGACCGGCCTAGCCACGCGCACGAGCGACATTGCAGCCGCCACTGTGGGTCGAAAACACCAGAGAAACACTCCGGATCAACTGAACTGCGCGCTGCGCACGAACCTCTGCCGATGGCGGTGAGGATGACGTTGTTCGCCACCTGCGACGCGCGCTGCGACTCGAGCGGCGGCCACCACTCCAGGGTCACGTTGTTGGGCGACCACTCGCTGAAGTTGAGGTTGCCGACGGCCGCCCGCTGGCAGAGGTCCACGGAGAAGAGCACGGAGCAGCCGGGCATCTGCGGCAGCGAGAGCGGGCAGTGAGCATGGGCGCCTGGGAGGTAGGCCACCCACCCGACTCCAGCGGCTGGCGTTAAGGCGCCTGGAGGGTAGGCCACCCAACCTACCCGCCGGCCGAAGCGCAGAGCCTGGAGGTGGGCAGCCCAACGGGCTCCAGTGCACTGTGGTGGCGTCGCCGCCGCCTAGGTCGACGCGACGATCGGCGCGCCAAGAGTTCCCGAGTTTCTAGCCGGTTCTTACCAGTGAAAGTCTGCACGAGGGCTCGCTCGTCGGCACCTCGTGCGAGACGGCCGAGGCGACGTCCGCGGCGGGGCCGGAGGCTGTCGCGGCGCTGTTGACGAGCACCAGGGACAGCTGGTACCCGGGCGGCGCGGCGACGCTGACACGGCAGGGGCCGACGCGGTCCTCGGCGGGGCGGCGGTCGCGCAGCTCCAGCGCCACGGCGGACTCCAGGCCCTTGCCGGCGAGCAGCACCGGCCGCGCCGTGCAGAAGTTCTCCGACGGCATGCCTGCGAAGGACAAGAGAGTGTCAGGCGCGAGCGATTCCGGCGGGCAACAGCCCACACTTTGAACCCGGCATGTCTTTACAGTGACCAGTTTTGCGGGGCCACTGCTTCTCAAACGAGTGCCGCCAATGGCCGCCAAGCGTTTGGACGCAGCGGTCGCCCAAAGTCATCCCGACCCGAACAGAGGATGGGCGCGCGGCTTACCCTTGCGGACGGCGGACAGGGCGACGGCGGCGACGCGGAGGACGCGCCCGGGCCGCGGCGGCGTCCACGTCAGGCTCAGGTTGTGGGGGATGCTGACCATGTCCGGCTTGGCGGCGCGCACGGCCCCCTCGTCGCACAGGTCCACCGACAAAGCCAGCTCGTCCTCGACGTACTGGACAACGAAAAGAGCAAAACCTTTAAGATCCAGCGCGTGGCGACGGCACGCCTCGCCGCTGACCGGTCCCGGAGGGCAAAGTCCGGTGGCCGCGTCGAGACGGTCGGCGTTCATTTGCGACTCACCAAGGCCAGCGTGCACGACGCGGCGTCGTTGTCGCTGCCGACGCTCTCCATCACGGCCTCCGCGAACATGCGGCCGTCCATGCTGGGACGCGACGTGTCGACGGCGTCATCGTCGTCGTCCTCGGCCAGGTCGGCGACGGGCGCGGGCACCAGGACGACGCCCAGCTCGTAGGCGGGCGGCACCGTGACGTCCAGGCGGCACGGCCGCGGCGACGGCGGCGAGGACGCCAGGTCGAGCTGCAGCAGCTGCAGCGAGGACTCGGAGGACGGCGTCAGGTGCAGCGGGGCGGACACGCCGCAGAAGTCCACGCCTGCGGCCCAAAATATGTCTGCCGTGAGTTTGAGTGAGTGGCGCTCAACGACACGCGGTTCGGTTCCGCGTTGCCGCGCCTCGCCGCCAATGACGGACGAGTGAAAAGCCGAGCCGGCGTGGCAATGACACTCGGCCAATCAGAGCACTGCGGGGCACACTGCCATTCCTTTTCCGTTTCCCGTTTCTGTAAGTGCTGTACATCACGCACTGCCCCGGCACTGCCCGCCGCACACACTCACACACTCTCACTCAGGCCGCGCAATGGCACGCCTATAAATTTGACCGCCACCTACGGATGGATGCGGACTGGTTCAGATAGTCCTTTTCGTCGCTGTCTCTCTCGCGCCTGAAGGGGACGCCAGCTGGAGAGGAAGGTGTAAAAAACGTGGGAAAAAAATAACAAAGGTGTGAATCTAGGATTATAAGGCGACGACTCGGCGTCGGGGGATAAAAATACGTATATATGCGACGGAGAAAGAGCAAGTATTGGCCGTACATTATAGATGATGTTGTTTAGATACGAGTCTTCTCATTTCCTCATTGCGTGGACTGGCGGGGACTGGTGGGGACTGGGTGGCCTTCCGGACACGCGGACGCGCGGCGAGGAGGGGAGGGGAGGGGAGGGGGTGGAGATCATTCACCGGTACGGCCACAGGCCACAGCCGCGGTCCAGACTCACCAGACTCTCCAGACGCCATCCCGACGACCGGCGGCTCATCCCACTCATTCAGTTTGCTTCTACTTTATTTGTGTACCCGCATCGGCGTGACCGGCGGGGCGAACGACGGACACCGAGCGCGGAGAAGAGAAGGGAGCACAACGCGCCGCGCAGACTCGTTCTATGAGAAATTCGCACGTCGCCGTTCGCCGCAACCCGTGTAATTCTCATAACAGTTTTGAGCGCCTTTTGTTCTTCTTCCGCGGCGATTGGGAAGGCGGGCAGGGCGCAGAACACACATCCGGCACACACAGACACACACGCACACAGACACACACAGACACACACACACAGCACAATTTGGTGGTGCGCGTCATGCGGCCGCGGGCGACACGGCGTCTTATCGTGGGCCGACATCGGTACAGTCGCCGAGGGCAGCAGCATGGAGTGCAAACCGCCCAAGTCGGAGCACAGCGGCCCGGCTGCATGGCTTGCCGTTGTCCGTCGTCTCCCTCCCACCGCCACGGGGTGGCAGCGATCCGACTTTGACAAGACTGGTCCAGCAGTCTCTCTCGCACTCGCTGGGCCCCTTGCTGGCTTCGCAGGTGTATACCTGACGTAATTTAGGGTCATTTGTTGTCGATTGTGTGTCTCGTCTGGGAAGACTAGTCCCATCTCCCATCTCGCTGGGATGCGACACCTGCACCTTTTTTTGGAGCGTTTGCTGGGTGGCGGGAACTGAGCACCCCCGAAAGGACCCCTATCGCGGTGACATCCGCCGCGGTCGAGACGACGCCTCAGCCAATGAGGAGGCTCCCTTTTGGCGCGAAACAGCGCGTCATTGTACCGGAACGAAATCCCGGAGCTGGTCCGTCCGCACCGTCTCACTTTTCGGCTAAATGTCGCGACTCGCCAGTGCCATCATTGCGTTGCGTCACCGCGGTCGTGCGGGGTGGCGTACTCATTCGGCCTACACCGCGACCTTGGGCGCCACGGCGTGACCTTGAGCCCGCCGACTTTATTAATCAAGTGTAGCACTTTGGCGGGCGGCGCGGGGCGGCTCCGGGACGCGACCAGGAAGGGCTCCTGCTAGAGCGTTGCCCCGGCCACGGTGTGTCTCTCTCGCACCCGCGCGCGACGTGCGCGACGCCCCACGAGTGCGAGAGAGAAAGGGCTGCCCGCTGGGAATCAGCGCGGCGCCTCACAACGTGCCGCGGATGCGCGGCAAGGTCGAATAGGTAGAGCATCCCGTCATCCCGTGGCAGCGCGAACCACGGCCCGCGAACCGCCGCCCCCCACTGAGGCGGAAAGGTGGCACCATGGTGGCGCTTGCATCGCAGCTCGGCGCCCATTTCGATGGTCAAAGCGTCTTCTAGGAATTTGACCTTCTCTGGAGACAGACAGCGCCCCGCAGACTTGGAGTCCCCGGTAAGCACTGCGGGGCGCAGCTACGCAACCCATCCTATTCACCTGATCTGGACAATAGAGTGTTCGGAGCAAATCGAGATCCCTTTTTTTACGTTCGCCGGTCGGTAGTTGATTGCGCTTCTCTAGTGACCGTTTACCCCCTCCCCCTCCGCCTTGGGCGCCGTGTCTTGTTCGCGGAGGCGCCTCCACGCGGTCCTGGTTTACGCCCTGCCCCCGGCCGCGGCCTGGGGCCCAACGCCGCGATGGACTTGTCGCCATAAGACTACGGGCAGGCTGCAGCGAGGGTCATCTGGGGTTATCAGCCAGTCGTGATGGCACCAGTTGCAGCTACCCGGCTCGGCTCGGCACCGCCTCGGTAGTCGGCTCGGCTCGGCTCGAACCGTTTTCGGCTGAGGTTGGCGCCGTCGTCGGCCCACAGAAAACAAGAAAAGGCTGTAAAAGGCTCGCCGCCGCGCCCGCCGCGCCGCCAAGTAGCCACTGGCCGCCACTTGAAGCCAGCAATCTCTATTATTGGACCGAGTCGCCACAAAGTTCGCCAAGTCTGCCGCTAAAAGTAGTTGGTGTTGTTACGCGCCACTTCCCTCAGCTGGCGCTGGCTTTGTGATGCCCCATTTGACTTCCGCTCGTCCACGTGGCTTGCTAGCAGCTGACGCTGCGGCGTTGCGGGCACAACGGGGTGTCTCCATACAAATCGGCTAATTTTGTTTATGGGGAATTCCCACATAGGGAGGCCGAGAGGAGGGCACTGAAAAAAAAGTCTAGTTACAGCAACTAGGATTTTGGTGCCAATTACCAGACAGTCTAATTGAATAGGAACCAACAAGGAATCTAGTTACAAATACCAGACTGCCTAGTTGGTCTCTGTCTAGTAAAAATAACCAGATTCTTGGTAAACCTTACCATGCCATCAGGCCCCCAATCTAGTAAAATTAACTAAATTTCTAGTAAAAATTTTGAATTAAGACAAGACAAAGCAGAAGAAGAAAATGGAATTTCTCAACTCTACGCCCCCACATGTTCGCTGGGAGGTCGTAAAGCTGAGAAGGATTATTTTCCAGTTTGCTTCTAACCGGGATCGAACCACCCATCTTCCGCTTACGAGCCAAGCTCGTTACCACTGCGCTATCACGCCACATGGGAGAGCCGAGTGTCCCCGCCCGGTGGCTCTGCGCATCGTTTTGCCGCTCATCTAAGGCAGCTAAAGGAGTGGCATTTCCGGCTACTAAACGGTGCTTTGGAGATTGCAGGGAACCGAAGGGATTCAAGACGCATTGTTAAAATTTAGTCTCTTGCAATTTTAAATTTGAGGACAATTACTAAGCAGTATAGTTAAATTTACCAGGAATATTAACTAGAC
Source organism: Thrips palmi (assembly GCF_012932325.1). Lineage (NCBI taxonomy): Eukaryota > Metazoa > Arthropoda > Insecta > Thysanoptera > Thripidae > Thrips > Thrips palmi. Next base: position 16,365,041 of record NW_023144627.1, on the reverse strand, counting down.
GTCTGGTAAAAGTTACCATACCCATGCTAGTAGATATAACTGAAAATCTAGTGAAAAATACAAGGTTTTTAGTTATTATTACCGGTGCTCGTTTAACTAGGAACCGTCTGGTACTTTTAACTAGACTTTTTTTTCAGTGGGGGTAAGGCGAGGGGGATGTTGAGGGGGAGACCCGGCGACATCCCCGGCGGACACACCACGCCTTCGTGTTTTGTTTTTATTTGACCCACCCTTCTAAAAAAAAGGGGAGGGCCTATGCATTTGGGAGGTCAGTTTGATGGTCGCACTTGTACGACCGCATCCAACCTTTAACCTACCGATGAAAAGGGTGTCCGTTGACGTTATTTAGCAACGCACCGGCATCAGGATGCACCGTGATGCACGGACTTTGGAACACACCCCGGGGTCGTGACGCCGCCGCTTTCCCCGTGTCTCTCTGTCTCTCTCCGGCCGTATAAAAGTGGAGGCGGTTTCAGGTCGTCGTCCTTCTCTCTCTGATTGAGGCACGATCGCATCGACTGAGCGGCCATCTCCTGCTTCACGGTCAATAATGGTTCGATTTCTCTTCTATTTATCGACAACAGCTCGCCGCCGCCGGTTCGTTTGCTCGCTTGCGCGCTTGCTCGCGCCGTGAGCACGAAAGCAGATTCCCATTCATTTGCATTTTCTAACCGGCAAGCATGGTGGCTGGACAGGAACAACAGGCGGCCGTTTGTAAACAAAAACAGGTGGCGGGGATCGAGAGCTCGAAAACAGGCGGACGCCCTCGGAAGGTCCGGGGGCTCGACCACACTTTTGGCCTGCGTCGCAAAATACTAAAAAATAAAAAAGAATGGTGAAATTGAGCTCTATCGTCGAGTCTAGCGCAATGCTCCTGTGTCGGCCCCTCCCAGACGGGCGCCAAAAGTGCACCGATCGGCAGTACTCTCCGCCTGCCGTGATAAGGGGCCGGTCAGCTGAAGGAAGTGGGGCCGGAGCCGTGTGAGCGGAGCATGAGGTAACTTCAAACACGTCGACAAGCAGCGCGAGGCGCGGCAAATGCCGGGTAAATGCAGGGTAGCGTTAGATTGGGTTAGGTTGCCGGTCCAGAAATGGCGGGAAAAGCCACGTGCCGGGCGCCGCTCGGCGCCGCGGCGCTCCGCAGCCGTTCCCGCGGTCCTCTGCTATTTGCATGCTCCTGGCCAACTAGTTTCCTCGTTGCCCCGTCACGCCAGCGAAGCAGCGAAACCGCACAGCCGCAGTTTCATTCCCTCCGTTCCCTTCGTTCTCGGCATCAACAACGCCCGTCCAAAGACACGCGCGCATTGTCGCTGGGACCGGCCGGGCCGGGGCCGGCCACCGCCGGACGTGCGGGTTTGTTCCGCCTCGGCCTGGAGACCGCGACCGTGTGCGTGTGTGTGTGCTCTTGATAAGACGGCGACAATAATAGCAGCATTCAGGTCCCCGTCATTTAAGCACTCTTAGACCAGCTGCCGCCAAATTTGGCTCTCGAGGTCGAAACGTTGCCAACTCTCAGGGTTTGATTGTCGATTGTACAGTCCTGACAACTTTAGAACACGAATTTTGATTTCTTTTTTCCGTACAGCACTGGCATTCCTCCTGGAACGGCGCGCCTCTGAGTTCATGCGCAGGCACTGAGAAAAACAGGCTGCTAGAGGCTTTGCCTTCCTTTGACTGGCTTCGGCTTGCCGGATTACATAAATGGGAGCTGTTGCGGTACGTACGGAAAAAAGCGGCATGAAAACCAACCGCAAGCTGTTCTCAAATTCCCGCCTTGCCCGCCTCGCAGACTCGCGCCTATCCCGCCGGGATAAAGATTTAGGGCCTTCCGATTTGGTGGCCTTTCCGGTTCCAACGGCAGTAAAACGAACGGCCGGCCGGACTTTTAGGGTGACGACGCGTCGCGACGCGTGGATCCGTTTTTCCGGAGCGCCGCCACGCTTCGCGCTTCGCGGCGTCGGGTCATCCGCGGGCACCAACGCGCCATTTAATTATAGCCGTACAAGGCCGATCGGTTCGCCGCTTGGCCGCCTAGCATGTCCAGGAAGCGGCTCAACGGCCCGCCAAACCGCCGAACTACGCTCTGGAACGCCTGTCTGATCCCTCCGCGGCTCGGCCCGGCTGGCCGGCCAGGCGGCGGGCTGGCTGCCTGGCTGGCTGCCTGGCTGCTGGATACTGCCTGCCTGCCTGGGGCGTGGCCCAAGTTCAAGTTCAAGTCGAGCCAGCCCGGCGGCCATGCTCGCCATGCTGGCCATGCTGGCGGCAGACATGAGCGATGAGGAGGCACCTCGTTGCTACACTGCCGCGCAGCAAATTCGGAACGGTGTTTACCTTTTTCGGTGTGTGTGTGTGTGTGTGCGTGTGTGTGTGTGTGTGTGTGTGTGTGTGTGTGTGTGTGTGTGTGAGCGTGTGAGCCTGTGTGTGGAACACGTTGACTTTCTTGGAACTTATGCATCGCGGCTCGAGATAAAAATAACATGACACAAACAGCAGAATGCTGGAATGAGATGAAAACGAAAAAAAGGAAGTAAAACGCTGTGACCGTGAGTGTGTGTGTGTGTACCTTGCTGACAAAAGACACGACGGGGCGTCGGCAGTGCGTGCACTTGTCAAGGCCATCGCACCTAGTGAGTGAGTGTGCGTGTGTGTGCGTGTGTGGAACGCACACAGGTGTGTATGTGTGGGTGTGTGCGTGTGGTGGGGCCGGGTCTTCCTGCCCGACATGAGACAGATCTCATGGGCAGAACCGCTGCCCGAAGCTTCTCGCGCAGGGCAGTTCGCCTAGGGGCCTGGAGGCAGACCTCCAAGTTCGCTGTGCTTTGATAGGCATCAAACCGCGATCCGCGCTGATAACCGGACCGCTTTTCAGTGCCTCTCTGCCGCCCGGGGACTCCGGCAGAGATCCGTCTGGAACGTCCTGGAAACAGGACGCACCCGGAGGCAGGCCTGGAGGCAGGCCGCGTCCTGGAAGCACTGGGCGGGCAGGCCGGCAGGCCGGCAGGCCGCGGGGATCGGCCGCACAGCAGCTTGATGGGACACTGCTCTGCTTTTGCGGTCGTCCCACCACCATCACCATGCACTTGCCCTAGTCCCGTCTTGTGGTCTAGCCAGCCAGCCAGCCAGCCGGAGGGGCTCCCACAAATCCCGTCCGGACCTCAATCCCACGCGCGGGAAGCTGAGCGAAGCGAGCGAAGCTGGGTCGCGGACTACACTAGCAGGGCGAGCACGGCGTGCGCGACGATCCGGGCGTGAGATGCCGCCGTGCGGAAGCACGTTCACACAACAGCAGACTGATTCCGAGAGTCGTTTTCGTCGCTCTGTCTCTCCCGCACTCACGGGACGTCTCCTACAGTTGGGAGAGGGACAGAGCGACGAAAACGACTCTCGGAATCAGCCTACAGACGGACAGATACTCGCCAAGGCCCGAATCTCACTCCATGCTCTGCGCGTTGGGTCAATAAACTTTAGGAGTCCATCCCCATCCTCGCGCAGAGGAAACTGATCAGTTTTTTGCGTCGGAAAAAACAACTTTTCGATTGGCGGAACATTGTTTTCGCTGGCGGCAGAATGCAAAAGTCGTTCGGCCGGGTCCAGCTTGCCTCTTTTTATTCTTCTTCTTGTTCCTTTCCCCTTCCAATTGAATCGCAGCGTGTCGACGAACCTGCCGGGCGTGGCGGCGTGGCGGCGTGGCGGCGTGCCGGTGCATCAGGTGGTGGCCGTGGTGGCGGGCAGACGAGAGGAAGGCGTCATCGTGGCGAACTGCCGAACCCTTTCTTCTGGAGCCGAGCCGGGCCGAGCCGAGCCGAGCCGGGCCGAGCCGAGCCGAGCCGGGCCGGAGACGCCGCGCTGCACCGCACCAGCCCGCCGCCGCCACCACGCCCCACGCCTGAAATGCGACCGTGGAAGTTTCCAGGGAGGGGGACTTGTTTTGGCGTGCGGGGCTCTCCAGCGTGCAGTTCTCCAGGGGGCCGCGCGCCCTGGACGCCGCTGACGTCGCAGGGACGCAGGGGCCCCGAACTTGAAAAAAGGGGGGGATTCAAGGTTGTGGCCGTCACGCCCCTTATGGCGCGTTTTCCTGACGTGACTGTACTCGCTCCACCTGGAGAAATTATTCGGCGGTTGGAAAATTATTCAATCGTGCGGAAATTATTCCATAGTGAGAAAATTATTTACAGTGGTGGGGAAATTACTCTTTAGCAGCTGCCGAGCGAGTGCATAACTGAGCCGAGTGCTTGCAAGTGATCCGATTCCCGGCGACCCGGAAGATGGCCATGCACGCTGGAAGCACACTGGAAGCGAGGAACACGCCCTGGGTCGCGTCCGCGGTCGCGTCTCTCCCACGCACGCCGCGGCCCGGAGGCCTGGGGAGGCCTGGGCCCGCCTTGCCTGCCTGGCCTGCCTTGCCGCGCCGCGGCGGCGTTCGAAAGCAACGCGTTCCAGCCCGGTCACTCCGGTCACTCCGGTCACTCCCAGCCGGCGAGTGGAAAACGCGAACACGCCCGACGCAACGAGCAGCGCTTGCAGCTCGCGGAAGGAAAGCTGCCGCCACGACTGCAGCCTGGTGGGGCCTGGCTGCGAACGGCGCTGTCTCTCTCTCCGTCTAGCCTGAGCACAGCGCCCCGCGCGTGCGAGAGAGACAGAGAGGCGCCTGTTCTGAGCCACCCCGCGAGCGTGCCGCGGCTGTACAAGCGCGCTACACGACAGCTCGCCGCGACTTAGCCCCGACCCGACCCAGCTGGACCAACACCACAGCTAAGCAGCTAAGCACCCACGGACTGTCTGGCCGCGCAGCCGCGGCCAGCCGGCCCGACGCTGGCCTCAGCGAATGACTACGACTCCAAGGAGTGCGTCCTGGACAGCGCGGTGCAACGCGGTGGACACGCCCCGTGAGCGGATTTGCCATTTGGCGCACTGTCTCCTCAGCTGCACCGAGCCAACATGACGCCAGACCGGGGCGTACCCGGCAAAGACAAAACAAAACAAATCACCACGGAGCAGTGACAACTGGGCCTTCCCTCGTCGTGCTGAAAGCTGTGTGCCCTGTGTGCTCCGCTGCTCCGCCGCTCCGCCGCTCCGCCGCGAGGGGTGACCGACGCGGCCGGAAAAATCCTCCCAAACGACGCGATAGTCGCGCTTGGTGTCGTTTTTGTTAAAAATAATATCGTTTTATGGTGTGCCGCCTGGCCTGGCCGCACATGCGGCAGACGGGACGCGAAGATGTCATCCGAACACGTACACTCACACACACACACACACATACACACACGTGTTGCCCGGTTTGTGTAGCGTACGTGACTCCCACGGCGATAAGCTAAAGTCGACCAGCCCTCTATAGGGAGCCCCCATGGAAAGAAGGATGAAAGAGTTTGAAATACCCACCAACTGTCTCAATTCAAAGTTTACCCCAACCCCACGCGCGGGGCCTTTTCGATTCGCGCTTTTTTTGTGTTTGTCACACACACACACACACACACACTCACATGCACACTCAAAGACTCACATCCACACACATCCACACACACAGACACACACTGTCACACCGCAGTGCAGCAGGGTGTGTGGGAAGCGTGGAAGAGTTCAGCGAAGAGGTCGACGGTGATAAGGGAAAGGGAGGGGAGGGGGTCTGAACTCCGCGACAACGATGGCCGTGAGAAGTAAACACACACATACACACACGCACACACATGCACGCACTGCATGGTTCCTTATTGCTCCCCATTCGCTGCCTCCGCGATGGCCCCCGCAGCCCCCGCGGCCCCCGCGGCCCCACCCCAAACCGCTTCCCACCTCGCTCGCCTCAGAGGCAATGTCCTGAAGACGATCGATTCAACCCGTGTCTGCCTGCCCGTCCGTCTGTCTGTCTGTCTGTTTGTCGGCTTTCTGCTTGCCTGTGTGTATGATTTCTGTTGGTGTTTTTTATTTCTGCATGCCCGTCTGTCCGCCTGTCTGCCTGTCGGGCTGTCTGCGCCGCCCTAGCGTCCTCACCTGGCCGGCTGGAGGCGCTGGCGGCGCTGGCGGCATCCTGGGCGGTGATCTGCACGGTGGAGGCGGCCTGCAGGGCCAGCAGCAAGAGCACACCGGTGTTCACTGCCGGCACCGCCATGGCGCTGGTGCGCTACAGTGCAGCTACAGTCCGGTGTGTCTGGAGCACGTCCTCGCTGGCGTCGCTGGCATAGGGGCGATCAAGGCACGGCTCCGCACTCTCTTGAAGCACTTTAATCCAGGTGGGTATGCACTCGCGCGCGGCAACGGGGAATCGAACTTGCGCGCACTCGCGGCACTTCGACTTCCCTCTCGGTTCCCTCTCGGTTCCCTCTCGGTTCCCTCTCGGCTTGGGACTATTGGCGTGCAGTTCGGCCTGCGCCAACTACGCCAACCTCCCGAAGCTTCGATCGTGCGGCTGCAGCGGAGCGGCTGCGCGGCGCGGGACCTCCTTGGTGACTGGGGCTGCGCGGCTCCACTCCACTCCACGCCACGCTCACTCCGCCAGTTCCGCGCCGCCCCGCCGTGGCCCCGCCATGGCCCCGCGCCCCGCGGCCGGCTCTGCTTCACGAAGTGGGGATGGGATGGCCGCGGACAGTGGCTGTGGCGGCCTCTCCCTATCCCGGCCCTGTGGCCTGTCGGCCTGTCCGCCCGTCCGAGCCCAAAACTCAAAGCGTCACGGCTTCACGCCGACTGATAGCAATCCCGACAACGCCTTGCCTTTCTCCTCTTCTTCGTCATCTTCGCCTCGTCTCCGCTGATGCTGCCGGCCTGCGGCGCTTTCGTACCGCCACCGCGCCTTGCGCCGTGCCAGCAGGCAACCCACCCGGCCGCGGAGGGCGGCGCTACCCCGCGACAGCAGCGCAGCGGCCCCTGGCGGGCAGGCCACCCAGCGTACGGCGGCGATACTTCGCGCGCGCGGCACCGGCGCCGCGCAGGGTAGGCCACCCAGCGTGCGGCACCGCGGGCCCAACGCGGCGTCGCTACCCCGCGCTGCGCTCGGCTCGCGCGGCGCGGACTGGGCATTCCCTCTGGGCCCCGAGGCTGCCCGAGGCGTGGACTGCACGGGAAGGGGGAAACGCTGATGTATCTGAAAATTGGTTCGGCGGAGTCGAGGCAGGTGTTGGCGACTGAGCGGGACGCCGGCGGCCGGGGCGCATCTGCGTGTCGGGTTGTCGGGTTGTCGGGTTCGGGTGCCGTGCCGGTTCAGTCTAGTCTCGCGGCGCTGGTGGACTGCAGCCAACGCGTGCGCAGCCACCGCCATGCCGCCGGCACCAGCGCGAGGACGCCGAGCGAGCCGCGACGACGGCCGGTGGTCGCCGCGGAGGACCGCGGAGAGGGACTGGCGGACCAAGACCACGAGGAACAACGACCGCCGCCGTGACGACCACCGCGACGACCAGCGCCACCGCCACCGCCACGAGTGGTCAGCCAACGTGAGTTCAGCCCGAACCAAGCAGCAGACCGATTCCTGCTTCTCTTTCTCGCCCTCAAGGCGTCCCGAGTGCGAGAGAAACAGAGCGACGAACCGCTGGCCGGAATCGGCCTGCAGGTGACGGTTTCGAGGCCCCCACCCACACTGGTTGGGTTGACAGCAATCGGCCAGTTGATAGCAATTCTTGAAGGAAAAGGGGAGGGGTTAAGAAGACGCTCCGGAGTCGAGTCGGCTTTAAGGAAGTTCTTTGACCGTCTGCGGGGGTGTTGCGGGGCGAGGGGGGCTCCATAAGGAAGCATTAGCCATACCAACCGCTGTCATTGAAATGCGCCGCACAGGTTTTGAAGGGAACAGTGTTCTTTGGCACTTCTAACCATGATAGATTTGCGCAGATTAGTGCTCATAGTGCAACTGCACCTTCTGATCGTGTCTACTCGACGTCTTTTTATTCCGAAATATTCAGAAAACTAGCCTTGCTGCGGTAGTGCACAGCGGCAACGCCACACGCCGGTTGGAGTGGCAGCCCCCGCAGCCCTGCTGAGTAGGCGAGGGAGCCTGCCGGGTCCGGGGCTGCGCGGCCCCGCGCGGGCCAGCGCGGGCCACCCGACGTTGTCACATCTGCTGCTCCTCCCGCCCAAGCGCTCGGCACGGGACGCGATTTTCCAACTTTCAGAACGTAGTGCTCCTTTTCCTTTTAGTAAAAACTGGATTGCAGTAATACTACGTGTTCTGTAGACATTAGTGAACAACATATCAGTTTTTTGACTTAATTTTACATTTTCTGAGCGAGCAATGTGAATGGAACAGTTGCACTGCACCCGTCCTCCCATAAGAGCCCATGTAAAACGGGTCCGCCAGGGCCCATTTTTACTGCCGTTTTGGGCAGAATTGATTTAGTAAAAATGCAAGGGGCATTCGGAATTCGGCATTAGGGTACTCATACTGCATCCTTACGAAATTTTATTAAAATGTTATATTCCAACGACGGTCAAAGAACTTCCTTAATACTATGAGATCACAGACGTATCGGGCGGGCGGGCGACGCGGCGGCGCAGCGGCGGCTCGTGGGACGTCACGGCACGGGGTGGAAGACGGTGGACGGCGGCAGCGGGGGGCCGGGCGCGGACGCCGCGGACGCCGGCACCAGCAGGTCCACGAGCAGCCCCGCCGCCATCAAGAGCGTCGCCACGCCGACCACCACCAGCACGATGCGCCGCAGCCGGGCGTACTCGCGTCTGCGGAACCTGTCGAAAGAGAACAGAGGCTATTTATTTGTCCTGACTGGTCGGGTTTTGATTCGAGGTCGCTATCGGCTAGTTGAATTTAGCCCGCTTGATAATGAGGTGAGCCTTGGGTGCGTTGCACGGCATCTGCGTTATCATCCGCCGGGGCGGAGGTGCCGCACCCCCTGCCCCCGCGCCCCACATTTCGAGGTCGTTGTTGTCTCCCTGACTCTCTCGCACTCGGGGCGTTCCCTATGAGTGCGCGAGAGACAGGGCGACGACTCTCGGAATCCGTGTGCAGGTCATGAGGCCTTGCCCCCCGTTGCGAGATCCAAGCGCCGCTATCAAGCCGCGATGCAACAGTGCAGCGGTTCAAAGGGCGGAAACAGAGCAAACGCAGCGACTTGGCGCGCTTTATAAAGGGCGCGCGTTTGGTGAGACGGAGACAGTGGACGGCGAGGCGGCCGTCGGCGTGTGTGGGAGCAGGGCGGCGCGGGGACTGGCGATGGACGTGGCCGCCGTGGCCAGGCTGGTGACCCCTAATAAGTAAGCATTGGGGGCGAAAGCGGGAGCGGTGGTGTTATGGAGGTCCGACTATAGCCAGCACCACGAGTTGGGGCTGTCTGTGTGGATGGAGAATTTTACTGCCTCCACGCTACTGGAGTGAGAGAAATTGGCGTCCATTAGGGTGTCGCAACGGGCGGCGGGGATGCGAGTTTGGTAGTCTAACGCGTAGGCGTTGTTATGCATAAGTGGTAGCACGGGTGATCCGTGCAGGAGCCCTGAACAATTTTTGACAATTTTTTTCAGAGTGACGGACGCCTTGCCCTGCCCACCCCCTGGGCCCCCTGGTGACGCATCCGCCGGCATCCGCGCTCGCCTTACAGGCCTTACAGCGTCGTCCTGGCGACCGGTTATCACTCGGCCGGCCGGGAAAAACAACCGAGTCCTCTTACATTCATTCGCGGGTGAGAAAGGCAATCTCAGCCAGTGTGTTTGCATCGTGCCGTCCGTGAGGTACACTGTTGGAAAGTGTCACAGGTGGTCACCCCAACGGAGCCCCCATGCACCGCTGGTCACCTCAACGGAGCCCCCCGCGCACCGTCGGACACCCACACGGGCCCCCACGCACCGTCGGGCACCCACACGGAGCCCCCACTTCCTGCCTCCACCACTTGCCTTTCCACAGTTCGCTCGCGTTCCAGCACCTCCCACTCCTGCGTTATTTTGCGACGGCTACCACCACCATGCCGATTGGAAATAATTGGAAGGGGAAATCATCTCCGTTGCAGTTGTCCACCCAATGCCCACCTAGTGTCCATTCAGTGCCCACCCAGTGGCCCACCCAGTGCCCACCCAGTGCCCACCCAGTGCCCACCCAGTGCCCACCCAGTGCCCACCCAGTGCCCATCCGACCAGTCGTCGTCGCCCTGCCATGAGGCCCCCATCTCTTCAAAACAATCTGAATGCAGTATGTATACTTGATTCTCGCTGGGCTTAGAACCCCTCCAGTTCGGTCCTTTTCTCGTTGTACCGAGGCCCCTATCAGATTCCCCCAAATTTGATACGTCGCGCGACTGTGTCCTCGGCATTCCGCCTTTTACGACTTGGGGTCCTCTGCTTTTTGACCCGAGGCCATAAAGTGACGATACCGGTGACAGGTGCGAGAGCGCAGGGCCCCTTCTGTGTTGTGTCCAGCTTTATATGCAAATCCCCACTTGAAATTCACTTAATTAGCTGGCGGCGGTCTGGGCCCTGCAGCTGTCTTTCAGGGAGAGACACAGCTCGACGGGGCCGCCCACTCGCGGACAGCGCCCCAGCACTGTTCACAGCAAAGCGCAGCAAAGCGTGGCAAAGCGGACAGCAGAGCCATCCGTCTCTCTCGCACTCTCGGAGTCGTCGCGTCGAGAGTGAGAGGCGGAGCGACTCAAACGCGGTCCGCAATCAGCCTGCAGCGGCGGCAGTGGCCTTCTGGCCAGGTGGTGCGCGAAACCGGTTTTGTTGCCGGACAGCAGATAAGATGGCGACGTCTGGAGGCGCGAGCACGGCGAGCCGCGCCCCGCGGTGGCGGTGGAGGGGGCGAGCGATCCGCGGCCCGCGAGCCGCTATATAAACGGACGCATTCAGCCTCCGTCTCAGAGACGGCGGCGGCGCGCCGCCAACCGAAGGACTCCCACACCGCCACAAGGACTGCCTCGGCTCGGACCGCGGACCCACGGACCGGACGACCACGGACCCATGGACCAAGGTTCGGCCCTGCGCTGTCCCGCTCGCACTCCGCGGGGGACTTCCCGTGTGGGCGGCCGCGCGTCCGGCGCCTCGAACGAGACCGAGATGCAGCCGCGTGTGCGCAGATGGCGAGTTCTCGGTACGATGCACTGGTAAACAAGGGCGGCAAGAAGGGCCGGAAGGACCTGTCAAAGAAGAACCCCCACCCCCAGGACCTACCCGTTGTCGGCGCTGCGCTGGCAGGAACTCTCGACCCGCGGGATGCTGGAGTACCCCGAGCTCGTGTCCCCCTCGGACGGGGGCCCGTCCTTGACGGCGTCCTTGGACGTGGTCGGCAGCAGCGCCGTCCTCTCGTCGGCCATGGCGGCGTGCTGGGCGTGCTGGGCGCGCTGGACTCCGTGGAGCACGAGAGCACGGCGGCGGCGTGCTGGGCGTGCTGGGCGCGGCCGCCGAAGTGAGGCACGGCGCCGTGCTCGACCGCCATCTCGCCGACGGCTGCCGACGGCCAAACAGAGGGCGCAAACAAGCCACCCTTCGACCTTCGACCCGCCCGAGATTGCCTCCGCCGTGTCCAGCAGCGGTGGACGGCCCGACGGCGCGGCCGGGGCCGTTTCCCTGCAACGCCCTGCCCCTCGCGGGGCCCAGGCCCAGGCGCGCGACGAGCGCAAGGCGAGACGCCCGCGCAGCGACGCTTCATCAGGAAGCCCCCAACGCCCCCTCCCCTCCCCCTGGCGCGTGTCAAGGTCAAGAAGGTCAAGAGAGTCAAGACAGTTTGCACTTCTGCTGTGCTGGCTGCCGCGCTGCCGCCATGAGAAATCGCTAAAGTATCGCCGCATCGCGTTACTTTGTTGCCCTGTACTTTGTGGCACCGCGCAGCAGCCTTGGCGGACCAGAGACAAAGTGTTGCGTGCCGCGCGTGCCCGCGGCCGGCCTCCAGATTTGGGCGGCACCGTCCGTCTGTCTGTCTGTCTTCCTCCCTCTTTCTATTTTGCGTGTTTCCGGGATGAGTGCGAGAGAGAGGAGCTTCGCGCGCATTCGCGCCCTTTCCCTTCCCTTCCCTGCTCCTGCTTTCCCGCGAGCCGAGAGCGGACAGCGACAGCGGCCGCTCCCGTCCCCACCACCAGGAGATTCCAGCCCGCGCCCTTCCCTTCCCTCTCTCTTCTCCACCGCCGACGCGCCGCCTAGCGCCAACAGAGGGAGCGGCGGTAGCGGCGCGGCGGACCACGGCGGACGGCCGCGCCGCCGCGCCGGAACTGCAACAGCCTCCTCCTCCTCCTTCCTCGTCCCCTTCCCCGCCGCGCCCCGCCGCCAGTTTGTCTCAGTTCTTCTCGGCCCGCGCCTTCGTCTGTTCTCCGCTCTAGAGCCGCGTTCCGTGAGTCCAGCCAGTTCGGACCGAGAGGACCTAGAGTGCAGTTCATTTCTGCCCCAGCGACTAGGTTCAGGACTAGTTTCATTCCCGAGGATGCAACGAGCCTACGGCCAGGACAGCGTTTCGGGCACACACAGGTAAAACCGCGTCCAGCCACCATAACCTAGCCGAGGCAGGACGACTCGCGCGGCTCGCGCCCGTCTGGCTGGCCAGCTGGGGCGTTCCTACGAACCATTACGCCCTTGGCCTTGTTTCCTTGGCAGCGATCCAGCTGCTGTTTTGGATCGCTCGTCTGGCTCTGTGTGAGTGTGTTTGTTAGTTTGTGGTTGGAAGCGACGGCCTGTCTCTTGATGGCCCGCGTCGCCCCGCACGTGGAAGGGCTCGCCGCGCCGCGGCCTGCCGAGACGCCCAAGACAGCTTTTTGTTGTGATTGTTGCGCCGTTCTGTGCGCGGCTGTGGCTTTCGTGGCTACCAACCAGCATTGTTGCCCCCGCCGGTTGAACAGTTCGACGGTTTGTTTTTCCGGATTGCGTGGCCGGCTGGACAAACGTGTGATCGCTGTGACCCGACCGGATGGAGCCCGCTCGTCATGCCTTGTGCCTAGTTCTTCCTCTCGGGTCGGCTGAAATAGTGTGTCCATGCCCAGTGTGACAAAAGGTTCGGACTTGCCCCGAGCTGTTGTTCGAGCAGCTCTCGCTTGTGGTATCTTGCCTGAAATCCCACCGCAGACTACCGACTAGCACATCCGGAGCCAATCCGTCGTGTGAGTGCTTGACGCGTCGTGAACCTGTCCGGTCCGACCGCGTGTTTGTTTGTTTTTTGGAGGGCTGTTTTAGGTTATGAGCCGTCCTGCGGGGGCGGTCGCCTCGCCAGCAAGCCGTGACCGATGCCCTTGCATACGTGAGCGCCGCCGAGTCCCAAAAAAAAGGGGGGGGAATCGCACGCATCAGGGCCGCCCTGTGAGTGCGAGCGAGAGAGACGACGAAACGTGCCTTCGGACGGCTGGCCCGTCAATTTGCAGTCCGCCAAGGCGTTGGTGCACCGCGCGGCTGGAGGCGCGTTTACCCTAGGGGCCGTACCCATACTACGTAACAATTTTGGGGGAAGGGGGGAGTCGAGCCACTACGCCCTGTCTTAATTACATGGGAACTGTAGGTTATCCTGGTCACTGAGGGGGAGGGGGTCAAAAAGTGGCCTAAAATCGGTCACGTAGCTTGGGTACGACCCCTCATCTGCGGTGCGAGTGTGTGTGTCGAGGGAGTGTGTGAGAGAGCGAGCGAGCGCTCGCCTCGCACTCTGCGTTCGTACCGTTTTGGGTCCGAAATGAGTGACTTCTCTCTGTTCCAGGTTCACAAGATGCGGCGTGGAGGGCGCCACACCGTCGCTCCTAGACAGCTTTTTGGCAACTCGTCGCGCTTCCAGAACGGCGAGATGGGCGGCCCCTGTGACCGCGATGACAGGCCCTGGGCCAACAACAACAACAACATGTACTGGACGCCGCAGCCGGTGCCGGCTCCGCAGCCCCAGCAGCCTCGCGCCTACAACGGCTACCGCCCTCCCAACAACAACTACCAGAACAACAACAACAACAATTACTACAGCACCCCTGTGACGTGGCACCACTACCAAGGCGGTCGCCAGCAGGCAGACTGCACGCCGCCAACGCCGCCGCAGCAGCAGGGCTGGCAAGGCTGGCAGCAGGGACCGCAGCAGGGCTGGTCGTCACAGCCAGCACCCTCAGCACACCCGCCGTCACAGCATTTCACTCCAAATTGGCCGCCACAGCAACAACAACAACAGTCCCAGGAACAACATCAACAACACTATCAACCTGCACCATCAACCAAGTATCAACCTAACCAGCAACCCCAGCAATATTCTTGGCCGCCAAATGGCAACGGGTACCAGGGCGAGTACGTCGCCTACCCCAACCCCTCCAGGGACCCGCGCCAGTTCGCGCCTAGCAGGCGGCAGCAGCAGCAGCAAGAATGGTCCCAGCGGCATGTGACTCCCGTGCAGGTAGACGTGGGTAACGAAGTTCGCACCATTTGACATGGGGCTGGTTTTCGAACGCAGGACTTAGACGCACGAGTGACTTCCCTCCTGGGTTCGAAGGCCGGCCCCGATCGTCATTAGGGTTGCTTTAGTTTTTATTCTGGAGGGTAGATGTTGAATAGATTGGATTTGCTTTCAGCTCCAGGATAATGATCCCAGCCAGGAGTACCGGGACCCGTCTTTCCCACAGCAAGAGCAGCACTGGCACCAAGAAGCGCCGCGGCAGGAGCCCCGCCGGCAGTCTTTCCCTTCTTCTAGTGGACCCGCCGTAGCGTCAGTACGGCCGTGGCAGGTGGAAGCGCCAGTTACTACTCCTTTAGCCACGGAGCGCTGCAGGTGATTCTTTGTCTGAATGCTCTCTCTTTCCCGAGTTAAGGGTGGGTGGGGTGGGGTCCCAGCGATTGTTGAGAATGTGGGCACCCGCGTGGCCGCGTGGCGTCGTCGCCATGGAAACCGCGCGTCCCCAAACGCGGTTTATGGCATCTGCCGTCTTGGATAGCATTGCAGGTAGCCCTCGACCGCGAGAACCCAGGGCTCTTCGTTTTCTGGTATTATAGAGTATAGAGTAGCTGGAGGCCCTGGCGGCTGCATGCGGCGGGGCCGCGGCAGCCAAATCTCGGCCCCGCCTCCGGGAAAGGCTGTAAAAGCCGGTAAGGCCTCGCGGAAAGCTGTCCTCCTTTCCCTTCCGGGAACAGAGGCCACTTTGCGCCCCAATCCTGCGCCGCGTACTCCGTGGAAGATTCGGCGTCGTGGGCCCTCGAAGGCCGTGCGCGCCGCCGCTTGTCGCGAAGTGCGCTGGTGTGTGGGCGAATTACAGTGTATTTAAACGCGGTACGCCGGTCGGAACGGCCAGTCCCTGCGAAGCCTTCGGACCGAGCAGTGCGCCGCCCCTGCTCGCGCTCTGCTCGACCACCGCGAACACGTTCTAGTACCTGGTGACGCCCGGAGAGGGCAGCCCGTTCCGTAACGCTTAGGTCGCGGACCGGGGCGTGGCAGGGCGTGGCAGGGCGTGGCAGGGCGTGGCCGCGGGCACGATAAGGCCGGCCTCGGGACAGCGGCGCACGCCGTGGCAGCAACTGAGGTTCGCAGGCGGCCGGCCGGCCCACGGTTTTCAGCCTTATTAGCAGTCAAGGTCCGGAGGCCTGGCTACGCTGGCGCCAGGACGGACGGCCCGGCAAGGGAAGCCAAGCAGACGATGCAGGTGTTGGGGCAGCGGGGTCACCAGCGCATCCAGGGTGAGGGGGACCGACGCGTAAACACGTCGGTTCCGACTAAGCGGCTTACACTGCTAATTCCACTTACCTGGGGCACCCCCTTCTTATGTAAACCGCGCTGGCTGGCGCGGAAAATTTGAGAAGCTTGTTGCGCGCTGTGGCCGCCAAAAAAATTCCCTGGAGACCGTTTGTATTGTGGGCAATACGTAGCGCGTACTCAAGAAGTTGCAAATTATTTTCTCGCTAGGCCAAAGATAATTTCAAACTTTTTTAATCGGGTCTCAGTAGCCGCAATACCGTAGCCAAGAAACATGCTTGATAAGAAGTTTGGCAGAAGTCTTTCTGGGGCGCGTCCGATGCGCTGAAGCTCGGAGCCGCGGCCATTGGTGATAAAGGGTGGGTGCGTGGGAGGGTGGGGTGTCCTGCAGGGTGCGGGGTAGTGCGGGGCGCGGGGGCCGGGCAGGCAGGGGGTTGGTGGTTCGGAGGCGGCTGGTTGGCCGGCGCCGCCCTCGTTCTCTATCGCCTCCAATCAGAGGCCGCCGTGACTCTCCTGCGCCGCCGCGCACCGCCACTAGGGGTCTCTGCGCGTCCTCGCGACCAGCCGGCGCCCGCAGGCCTTCCCGGAGTCCGCCGACGTCGACGTCAGTCTCGCGTCGGTCCGTGGTGCGGAAGGCCGCAGTCAGCTGCCCTTACGCGCCTCGCCGGTCCTCGAAGTCGCTCTCCGAGTCCCTCTGCGTGCCGCTGCTGTGGGGTGCGCCGCCATGGCGTCCAAGGTCAACCACAGCGTCTTGGTGCCCGTGCCGGCCGTGCCCGTGGAGACCGCGACCCCGCCGCCAGTCGCCGCCCCGAAGAGCAAGCCGCCCGACCTGCGCTCGCTGCGTCTCAGCCCGCCTCCGGGGATCGCGCTCCGCCCGCCTCTACGCCCGCCTCTACGCCCGCCTCTACGCCCTGTCGGCAACGGCCTGCTCCCCCTGCCCTTCCCGTTCTACGAGTACCGCGAGTTGTACGCGCCGCGGCACCCCGCGCTCCTACCTCACCCCGGGGCGTACCGGGCGTACCCGCCGCACCCTGGACTCCTGCCGCACCCCGGACGCCTCTCGCCGCCCCCGGGACTCTACCCCGGCGTGTGGCGGCCGCCGTTGGCTGGACCCCACGCGCCCCGCCGGCCCCGCCAGCGCCGCCAGCCCCGCCGTGTGCACGAGCGTTCCCCCGTCCGACGGCCACCTACCCTCCCGCCGAGGCCGCCCCCCGCTGAAGACGGTCAGCAGGGCCAGCAGGACGATCAAGTTCAGCAGGACCAGCAAGTCCAGCAGGACCAGCAAGTCCAACAGGGCCAGCAGGTTCAGCAGGGCGAGCAGGTTCAGCAGGACCAGCAAGTCCAGCAGGACCAGCAAGTCCAGCAGGACGAGCAAGTCCGGCAGGACCAGCAGGGAGTTAAAAGGAAGATGCCGGACTCGGAATCGTAAGTTTCCCCCGCGCGGCGCCTTTGTGGCATTCCCTCCGGCCGCCTCGGCGTTCTCCTCGGCTGTCCGCTGACGCCGCGTCCCCAGCACCGTGTCGACTGCCTGCCGCCCCGGCCGCTGGCGTCGGCCGCTGCTGCCGCCGCTGTGCAAGACAACCGTAGAGAGAAGTGCTCATAGATGCAACCCCTCCCTTCCGTAGTGAATTCAAGTGTAGAGTGGATGAGTGCCCGTAGATGTAACCCTTCAGCAATTTCGAATTTTTGTAGTGCCCCGCGGAAAGCTTTGCGACTGTAAGCTCCGCCCGGGGGTTGGTCCCAGCGCGTTCGCTGACGGCCCCGACTCGAGTCGTAGCCCGATGCCATGGCATGCGGCACTGCAAACTGACTCCCAAGGGGTTTTCCGTCGCCCTGTCTCTCTCGCACCTACACGCGACGCCTCGTGAGTCTGTCTCTCTCTCACTCGTGGGTCGTCCCATGTAGGTGCGAGAGAGAGCGACGCAAACGACCCTCGGAATCAGTGTGCTGGCTGTCGTGCGCGCTGACCGCGGCCGACTGCACCTGTGTTTCCCTCCGCCCCTTTCCACCGCCTGTAAACCCTTCCTGGTCTGTGCCCTCGCCAGGTCTATGAACTCCGTGGGATCGGCCGTCCCTGTGTATAATTTATTTCTCCCAATGACACACTTAACGATCTGGCCACGTTAGTACGTCTGGACACGTCGTGTCTACCCCAAGGAGCGGTCAAGCGGTCGCCAAATTGTCCATTGGAAACGAGAAATTACTCGATGCGTCGCGCCATGTCGTCGAATGTGGAACGTGCAGTGGTTGAAATGTTGCACTGCAAAAACCTGGGAATTCCCTCCCCATTTTCCGAACGAGCCCTCACCCCACCGACCCCCGCAAGGAAATAACCGTAGTTGAAGTTTCAATTCAATTAGTTATATTGGCATTTCAGCCTCCCACACGCCCGAACAATACAAACCAAGTTGCAGGTTCAGCTCGGCAGAAAATGGGTGCTTTGTTTTGAATGCCAAAATTATTGCGTGCAGCAGACGTGGGGATATCGGACCGAATGAGGCGACATTTTGGCATTGAGAAGAGGGTGCCCGTTTTGTGGTGAGCTAGCTCGCCGACTTGCAGTGGAAGTCTTCGCGTCAACGCCAAGTCACATCTTTCCTACCGGCTTGTGCTGACTGGGTGGCCGCAAAGCTTCACAAAGCCTTCCGCGAGGCCAACCGGTGGCGGCAGCGCGACAGCGATGCGCCTCGCCGAGGAACGTAGGGGTGCTTGCCGTTTCGGGGCGCCGAAACGCAGCGTTTGGTTTTCGAGTGGACTGCGCAACGCCAGAAACACGCCCTACTTCGCCTTCCCTGCGTGCACGGCGCTGCGTCGCACTGCGTGGCATTGCCCCCGTGGCCGTGGGGAACGCCGTCGCCGTCGTCAGTCCGGGCGCCGCTCTGCTCTAGGTTATTTTTAGTTTCGGGGATCCGCAAGCGACCCGCAAGCAAGGTTGTTTGTACTTTCCCGACTCGGGAAAAGGGCGCCGAGAGCTGATTCCGCGAACAGCGCTCCGCCGTTGTGTCTCTCTCGCACCCCTACGGGACGCCGCGTGAGTGCGAGAGAGGCAGTGACGAAAGCGCTGGATGCAGTGTAGGGGACGCCGCCTGGCTGCATGCTCACTCTCACCCCCTGCGAGATAAGCGGTCCTATCGACTTCCTTGGAGCAGCGCGCTGCACGTCGGTCAACTGAGCCTCGGGCGAAGCGCAAAGTGAACCCTCAAGGGGCTTCTCACGGCCGGCCTGTCAGCTGGCACCGAAAAATTGGGGCCCCAGACTAACAGTGCAGGTCGCCCCAATATTTGGTGCCAGCGGCAGGACGGTCCTGGGTCCCTGCCGGCCGAGGGATTGCAGCAGCAGCGGCGTGCCTGCAGAGCGATTCCGCGGGGCGTCCCCCTCTCTCTCGCACTCACTGGGCCGTTCCGCACAGGTGCGAGAGAGATGGATAGACCGACGGCCGCACTGCGGGGAATGACAAGCAGCCGTCCACTGCAAGCGAGGCTGCGACCGCCTGCCAGGGTGCTGCGATGCAAGGCCATGCCTGCCGCGCTGTCTGAAACTATTGTTTTAAGATTCGGGGAAAGCGTTGTGAATGAGAAGCGCCTGCTCTCACAGCGGCCATGCGGCCAGGTCCCTCCACCCTTAAAAAAGAAGGCAATTTGCCTGTGTATAGGTAATTTTCAGGCTACTCCGCCCACATTTGAGCTCAAAACGACCCCCCCCCCCTCTTTTTCCGTATGAAAGAACGGAATTCTGGGGTACGTTCGAGGCATGCTGCGATAGTGAAGACGCGAACGCGCCGTGGGAATCTTGGGAATGGAAAACGCAGAAAGGCGAATTAAAAGAGTGGGACTCTGCTTAATGTTTTTTTCTAAAACGGTTGAAACTAGGAGAGACTGACTTAGATGTCGCATCCCATTTCCACCAGGTGTAGAACTCCCGATGCAAACGCGGCGACTGGGGTTTATGGTGTGCGCTCGACGGCCCTCGGGAGTCGCCCGCTGCGAATTTAATTTAAGTCATACTAGAGGAAACTCAAACGATATCGACTGCCACAGTTCCGTAGTCACTATGCGTTCTTGACTTACTCTATAAACAATTTTTAAAATGGTTCAACACCGCCGCCATTCTGCTCCCACCCAACCCCCGGCCCAAAATTAATTTCAAAAAAAAAAAGACCTTATAATTGTCTGAATTGCTATGATAACTCTCATGCCTTCACTGGAAGTCTCTTTAAACATTTTATTTATTTGTTTCAGGCCTGAAGCTTCACAAAATGCCATGACGGCACAGCAGCTGAGAAACTTGAGTGCCAATGCAATAGCGAGGTAAGTCCTTTCTCGTGTACCTTAATTGATTTTTCAAGATTCTGGCAATGATTTGATCTCGTTATTTGTTTTTTTGTTACCAGGTACAGGACCAGCTCGCCCCCACGTGGCAGTGCCACGACTCCGAAGCGGTCCAGGTGGGACCAAAAGCCGCCTTCTACCCCTAAGCTACAGCAGGCGGATGTGGCCACCGCCAGACCTAGTTCGCGGACGGAAGCCGCCCCGTCCAGGCCAAGCTCGCGGACGGAGGCTGCGCCGTCCAGTCTACAGCAAGCGCATGTTGCCACCGCCAAACCAAGCTCGCGGACGGAAGCTGCGCCGTCCAGTCTACAGCAAGCGCATGTTGCCACCGCCAGACCTAGTTCGCGGACGGAAGCTGCGCCGTCCAGTCTACAGCAAGCGCATGTTGCCACCGCCAGACCTAGTTCGCGGACGGAAGCCGCCCCGTCCAGGCCAAGCTCGCGGACGGAGGCTGCGCCGTCCAGTCTACAGCAAGCGCATGTTGCCACCGCCAAACCAAGCTCGCGGACGGAAGATGCCAGATCCGGTTTCCGGTCGGATGTTGCCTCGAGACCTCGGCAGTCGGATGTCGCCACCCCGAAAGCTGGTTCGCGGCCGGATCCGCGTACAGAGTTTTTGAGAGCCAGTTCGCGGTCCGATGCTGCCAGGAGCGATCCTCGGATGGATGCGACGAGCTCGGCGAGCTCCAGAAGTCACGTGGAGGCTCCTCCAGGAAGACCCAAGCACCAGACACCCAAGCCCACCTCTTCGAAGCCCCCTCGGTTGGATTCTCACATCCCTCAGCTTCCGCCGAGCACTCCACCAAGCACTGCGAAGCGCCCGCGGTCGGATGCTGAGGTTCCCCAGCCTGCGCCAAGCACTCCACCAAGCACTTCGAAGCGCCCGCGGTCGGATGCTGAGGTTCCCCAGCCTGCGCCAAGCACTCCACCAAGCACTTCGAAGCGCCCGCGGTCGGATGCTGAGGCTCCCCAGCCTGCGCCAAGCACTCCATCAAGCACTTCGAAGCGTCCTCGGTCGGAAGCTGAGATTCCTCAGCCTCCACCTGGTAGCAGTACTTCGAGGCCCCCCACGTCCGATGCTGTTCTTCCCCAGCCTCCACAAGGCGCTTCCGTGCGGACCCCTCAGATGGAAGCTGCAATTCCCCAGTCAAGCTCTGCTTCGAGGTCAAAGCCTGGTCAGTCAGAAGCAGCCTCCACTCCCAGGCGGCGGCAATCGGACGCGGACTCCGCTATCCAAGACTCCGATCGTGCCCATGTCAAGTCCAAGCGGTCATCCATTGAAGCAAGTACATCAAAGGCGTCGAATTCATCATCTGGTGATGTAGTGAAGGACACGGCTGATCGAAGTGACAGCAGCGAGAAGCATGCATCTAAAAGTTCCAGGAGTAAATCGAAGAAGTCCAGATCATCCTCCCATTCATCAACATCCAAGCACCGCACGAAGACACCAGAAAGGTCAGCCCCTGCTCATGAAGAATCTGCCAAGAAAAAATCTTCGAAGGCTTCGTCAAGTACAAGAGACAGCAAAACTAGGTCCTCGTCCTCATCCAAGATATCATCTTCAACTGATAAACAGCCCAAAGAAGATTTAGGGAAGTCCAGCAATGGAAACTCCGCTTTAAATCCTCCTAAATTTAATGCCAACTTCAGAATACCCAAAACTTCAAAATTGCCTAATCCTCTGTTAGATGCCCAAGAAACTCCCAAGAGCACTAAAAAGTCACCCACCACCTGGTTGCAGCAAGGCTCCACACCAAAGCCTGCAGCCCCTGGCTCCAAAATCCATATCACCCCGAGCTGCAGTGCTTCTGAGGAGAGTCCCCAAGACCCCGAAAACAGAAGGCCGAAAAGTTCAGGCTCTGACTATGAGCTTATGAATGTTTTAAGTGGGGAAACTGCTGTTGATTTGGCAGCAGAAGTTAGGGCTGCAAGACGTCAAAAGCGTACTTGCACCAGTTGTGCTCCGGAGAAGACAAAAACAAAAAAACTCAAGGAAACAGAGTTAGTGAAGAAACAATCTACCACCAAGACCAAGACTCGTCCTGATTCTGAAGAGAATGCTAGGTCAAGACTAACACCGAAGCGCCGTAGCAGGAAGGGAAGTGATGAAAGTGACTGGACTCCCCCGAAACGGTCTAGATCTGCAAGAAGTAGATGCTCCAATCTATCGTCGGAACCACCATCTCCTCCACGTTCTGGTATTGCGAGCAGGACCAGAAGCAGAACAAGGTCGCCATCTGCAAAGAGAACTAATGTCTTGGGATTTTCTAATCCATATGACTCGAGTGATAGTGATGACGATGATAGAGTTGTCGGAAGCACTTGGACCAATGAGAGCATGGCCCATTGGGCAACAGGTGATGATACTTCGGAAGCTGAAAAGAGCCCACCATCGGCTGTGGAGGAAATGTTCAAAAGACTCCAACGGGACAACCAAAAGAAGAAGGAGATTGTCTACGCTCAGCCGGCTAATTACACGACCTTATCAACCTGCTTAACTGCTCAAGAATCATTACTGGCCTCACCCCCGATGCCGTTTTTATTGCCACAAGATGAGATAAGCCCTGCTAACAGGCAAGAAATGCCCCATTTGACCAGGACACCCTCTTCTGGACCTTCAATTGGCGACCCAACATCATCACCTCCCTCTGTTCCTTCTCAGCATGAAAGACAAGTTACGACACCACCACCACTTGGGAGAGAAGTTTCGCCTGCAATCCCAATGCTACCTCAAGAGAAAGAGTGCCAGCACCGACCAGCTTCAGATCCCAAGCTAAGTGGGGATACAGTAGTTGCTGCTACTGCTGAACAAACTGTTAATGAAGTCGCAAAGAAAGAAGATAAGGAGCATGCAGGCAATGTCGAGGAAATTGTTTTGGAGGATATTTCTGAAGATCCCGGAGATGTTGAGGTTGTTGGGGGAGTGGGTTGTCCACTATCACCACCAATCGCCGAATTCATTGATCTAGAAGATCAACCACCAATTGATGTTCATCTCCCAATTCAGGAGCTGTGGAACAAATTACAGCCATCTATCAGGAATACAATTGAGACACTAGAAGACACTTTAAAATTAGCCAACAGCTCAATTGTTACATTCGTTGAACAGTTCAATGAAGCTGAAAAAATGAAAACTAGGAGCTTACGGGAAGAGCAATTCCAGAGTCTCCGGGATGACTTTAGGTCCAAATTTTCTTTGTCCTATCAAAGAACAGAAAATGCATTTTTGCATCTGCTTTCTCATTTCAAGGAGAAGGATTTGTACTGTGTTTTGCGTAAGAGACTTTGTACCACAACTGACTTGAGTGATCCTCAAAGTTCCATAGAAGACATGAAGACCCTATTTCAGACCGTGACCAGCTCGTCTAAATTAGAGCTTACCAGGAATTGCAGTTGCAATGTGAGCCTTGCAGCAAAACTTTTCAACATGCACCGGACAAAACGAGAATATCAAATGGATTTGAATAGTCCCATGAAGACTGCTGGATCACGAGTTCAAGGTGTGGAGCCATTACCCCATGGAAATCAAGCAGGAGGAAGTGGAGCAACTTCAACTGAATCAACTTTTAACAAAGTAATTACCAAATTTCTTTTGAAAGTCTCTCTTTTCTTGAAGTGTGGTATTTAAACCAATTTCTTTGTTCCTCCAGAGGCTTCGTACACCATCCAGGGACAGTGGATACACTTCCCCCCACCGGGTATGTAATTCTGTATGTGCTCTAGTTTCAGCAGTCGAGGAGAACAAGAAAATGAAGGCCCTGAAACCGTTCTGTTCATTTCAAACCACTTTTATTAGTATTGATATTTAAAATTTTGCCACATAGTTTGTAATCTTGAAAGTAAATCTTGAAAGGATCAAAAGGTTCTGTAATAACCTTGACGGGTGTCATTTTACTCTTTACTTTGCTAACTAACAATTTCTTAACCTTGACTGATGTCATTTTACGCTTTACTTTGCTAACTAACAATTTCTTCGCAGGTTCTTCAACCCTCAAATGAGGATCCAGTGGGGTCTGATGATGATTTGGGCCACGTCGAAATTCCAACTTGCATTCAGTGCATCAAAACTGCAACCTTAAGATGCCCTGCGTGTCCTGATATTTATTATTGTAGTACAAATTGCCAGGTGTGAAGCAACATCCTATTAGTTTCATGATATCATTCTTCTCATAATTAACACCATCCTTATTCCATTAGTTTGGGGCTCCTTCTAATTCGCCTTTTTCAGTCTCAAATATCACAATGCTTCTCTTGACTAACAGCATCCTCATTCCATTAATTATCATTGGTTTTAATTGTGTTCCACTTGAGTCTAAACAATCACTGTGTTGTTTAATCCAATATTTGATTTCTGTCTGTTTCAGAAAATGCACTGGGTCAGTCACATCAATACGTGTGGCTATAGGAATTTGTCTAGTCCCCAAACCTGAAAGTACAAAGCTAGCTTCTCTCTTACAAGTGTATATGTTTAGTTTTTTTTTTGTGTTTTGTTTTAAGGTTAATGATAGTATGTAAACCATTACATATGTTTTTATGTATGTGCCTTATAGTTTGTACTATAGCTCATAACTATTATTTGTTACTTTATGTTGTCAGTAAGTGCAGATTTGTTTTGCATGATAAGTTACACTGAGTTTTGTTTTAAAATTTCCTTAATTAATTGTATGTATCTCAAACAATGTACCTGTTCAACCAAATTTCAGTACTCCTGTAATTTTCAACAGCATGTGTATCTATGTTTATTGATTTTTTAAAATGTGTGATCTCATGGTAATTGTAAGTTTATAGTCTTTGTTGTCAACACATTCATAACTTTTACTTAGTTATCTTTTCCAAGACTGTTAAATATATACTATTACTTACTGTACATATAAATTGAATCTTTTAGACAACAAGGTAACATTGGTTTTCATCAAGTTTCCAGGCATTATTCTACTTCTAATTAACATCAACAAATGATATACATAAAGAAAAAAGAAGATCTGAAGTTAGAAAATTAAATCTTAGCCTGCTGATTCATTATGGACTTGAGACCTACTTAATTTATAGACTAATAATTATGCACTCATATCACAATGTCCTACAAAACTGAGACTTCTATGCTCAATAATAAGAAACTTAAAAAATCACATCATTCAACCAAAATGAATGTAATTAAGTATCTCAGAAATCAGACACCCGTCCTTTCCTCTCCCAGTCCCCGTATCGTGTAGGCTCAGGCCCCTTTGGTCCACCAACCTCTCCAGTGTGAGGGTTAGTGTTATTTGGCCATGGAGGCAAGGGTTCCTTTTCTTGGAATGGGTGCTTACCTTCATCTAGCTCATCAAGTTTCCCTGCAAGAAAGAAAGCAAGAAAGACAAAATGCATTTAATGGGGAAAGAGGGACATGTGGCAATATTAAAGTATTCGACTTGACACTGTCTCCAGAATAAATGTAACAGTAGTTTAAAAGACAACATTCATACATCTCGAAGTCTTCTCGTTGACGAGAAATTGTAAGCAAACTATAACATACCTATGGGTGTCTTTGCTCGCAACTTTTTTGCAAGGTTGGCTGCTTTGCATGATTCATCGGACTTTGAGTCAGGTGAGTTTCCAGTGCCTGACGAATAGCATTTGTTGAATTGGAAGTTGAAATCTGCAAAAGGAAATTAAACAGCCTCTAGAATGTCTGAACCTATGGCAAATGAATGACAACAACAAAAAAAGATACAGAAAGGTTGAAATGGTATCGGACCTTGCGAACAGCCTCTAGCGGGCTCAATCAAGAACAAATCCCGAAAACAATCATGATTTAGAGGTTACATAATCTACTGCAATTTTTACTAAAATATTGAGAACACTCACTTCTGAGGGCAGGAAAGGAACTCTTAACCAACCTCCTCGACATGGAGGCACAATAAGTGAGGCTCGACATTTTTCGAGAAACAAGAGTGGTGAAAACAAAATACAATACGTTTTGTTCAAACTTTCGGGGCAATGGGCACCAATGTTAAATTCACTTCTTAATTCAACCAGGAGGCAGTCAGCTGTTTGATTGGTTGCATTTGTTGTGTTTCTGCAAGGTTTCTGCTAGCAGAAGACAGGAACCGGAAAACAGCACGACTAAAGTTGTGATGTTGCCAACACAAAAAGAGGGTGCTGGGTTCTACGATTTGACACAATTGGCTTATCTCGTAACTTCAGCACTTTCCAGATTTTATTCGGAACTAAAGATCATAATTAGTCTTCGTTGATGAACATTTTGGCCCAAAACCGTGCTAGAACGATTTCTAACTAAATATTCTCAGTGTGGCTAAAGTGGAGATGTAAGAAGAAGCAAAACAAGAAAGTGCAGAACGTTTGGATCTGACAGCTTAGCAGTGTCTCTAGTGCCCTTAAAGATGGCGACTTTTTCGCAAGTGTTTTTAGACAGGGAAACCGTCTGTGTCTTTTAATTTTTTGAGTGTAGATTGTTTTGGGTTCTTTCGCTGTCTTCAATGATTTCCTAGCACTGTGTTTGCCGTAGAGAACAGGAGCACCATGAATTGTCACCAAATTCTGAGCGGGGCCTGCAATGTAGGCGACCGTTGCTTCGCTGTGGGGAGTGTTGAGGGGATTCCTTTTACAGTAAGTTTTTGTCATTTTCCCTTGTATCACCTGGCACGATGTCATGTTCAACCCCTGCATTCATGTCTTTGCTCGGGTTCTGCTTCACGGACTGTATTATGGATATTGACGAAAAAGAGGTCTCAAGATGGCGGTACTTCAGTTTCTCTCTTCTGACACATATCTTGTCAGTCCAAGTTTACATACCCTTTCATTGTCTGTCAAGTGACTGATTCAAGTTCTGTTAAAGATACTCTTCTCTGAGGTAGGGTGCAGAACTTTTACGGTTTCTCAATTGAATGTCAACTCTAATCCTAACCTAGAATTACAGGCAAAGTTCTGCACATTCTCAAGATATTCATCAGTTTATATTTTTTGTCATTGTTTAATACCACCTTGTCAATTTGTCGGCTCCTCAACACTACATCTTTTTTTTCTTTTTTTTTACTATACATTTATTGAACCATTTTTTCTGCTGTTGTCCTTAAGTGTCATCTGACTCCAACCATTGAAAAACTTCGTTTCATTTATATATTTTCAAAATTTTACTTCCTCATGTTGTTTCTTGTTTAAAATTGTACCTTACTTTCCTGTAATTTCAGGCTTATGCTGCTGGATGTAACATAGTAATATTGGCAAGCACCTTTGAGCGTGTTCAGATTATTCCTGGTGCTATTCACAATTATATCCGCATCTCATGCCTTGATTGCTCTACTGACACTGGTAAAATAGCTGCTGCCTATGAGAATCAAGTATGCATCTTCGAGCCAACCCCTCTCATTCATCATACTTCATCGCATGTAAGTTTTCTGAATATTTTGAGTGAAAGCGTTGCTGATGGTTTGAATAGAAAGAAGAGCTTGTCTCAGCCTACTTCTGTAAGTTCATCGCATTTTGCAAGAGAAATCAGAGACACCAATAACATGCAATCAAGTTTATTGATTGCTCGTCAGTATCATGAAGCAGGAAACTTGTTTACACACCTGTCAAACCTGGCAAGCTCAGTAGGGGTAAATTGCATTGAATGAGAGGGACAGTTGTATCTGTGCCCTCTGCAGTGAGGGCTGCCAGTTCATCTTTGGGGGAAGCTAGGCGGAACACCCTTGGATTCTCTTCTCAGTCATGGTCCATGCTCCCCGCGATGCGCGATGACGTCACAGTGCTCGCGTCGCGTCCTGAATTCGACCTCGCCTTAATGTGCCAGCCGCTCGCTGTCTGGCGCCTGGCGCCCTGCTCGTGCTTGGCCATGCCCTAATGCGGCCAAGGGAGGAAAAAAAACCCTCATCCAAACGAAAACGTTGAGGACGGCCTGTGGACAAAGCGGGGATTCGAACCCTCGCCAGCCCGGAATCCGAGCCGGAATTCCATGAATGGTGTCGACCCGCTCGGCGCGTTTATTGTCTAATATCTTATCTCGGGGTATCGCGGCGCGGCGGCACTCGTGCCAGAAGCACTTTTCGCGGCGCGCTGCTCGCCGAACGAAGGTCTGAAAGCTCGGAGGGCCGATGGGAAGGCGGCTGCTGATGGGACTCGAACCCGGGCTCTCCTCTCAGCGCAGTGCGCATTGCGCGCGGAGGCCAAAGTTACGCTTGGCATGCACCTGTCGCAGGACATCGCGGCGCATCGAGGCGGCTTATGATCCCAGCCCCCTCCCCCTTTCCTTTGGCAGGACACTATTCGGGTCCTCGCCTCCCATCCGTCCATCCATCCGGTCGCCGACGGGCGATCGTAATTGTCAACGACAGCCGCGGAGTGGCGCAACGCAGCCGCACTGCCATGGGCACTGCCATGGGCACTACACTACCAGCAGACTGTCGGGAGGGGGGCGTGCTTAAATTAGGGACGACGCACCGCATGCAACATTTGCTCGATTCATTGTGAATGGAATAAATGGGACAGGTTCACATTGGGCGGTCTTGATGTTTGCAGCAACTCGACTATCGATGGGTGCAGACTGGCAGTCTTCAAACAGAATCCCACATCAGCTCATTGTCTTGGAACCTAGAGGGAACAAGGCTGCTCACTGGTGGAGAGGTACTGCAGCTTTGGCACCAGAGGCTTGACCCAAGAGCGGAGGCTGATGTGGAAAATGGTGAGATGGCCAAAATAGCTTTCCATTTTATTTTGGTTATAACTTAATTCCAACTTTTGGGAAAATTACCTATTTGTTTTCTTTCAGGAGGACATTCTGGAGTCACTTTTGAAATTGGGGGTGAGTCCCAACCAAATTTATCTGGCCCTGGTCTGGACACCGAAGAGGATTCCTGGCAGGGCTGGGATTGTGTGTGGAAATGCCGCACTGCCACTCCAGTATTCCACATGGCTTTCTCTCCTGATGGGACACTTTTTGCCACTGCGGGGAAGTGTGACCGACTTGTCAAAATATGGTTTGAAAATAAACAATGTAAGTTCCTATCTATTTGACCACAGTATTGTCAAACCAGTGTGTTGTTGAATTTTAATGAATTTAAAACAATATGTTGACTAATCTGGCGATTGTTATTGTTCCTTTGTTGCAGTGTTGTTCCCCACTAAAAGTGTTGATCAGCCTCTTGGATTCACAGGCCAGTCAGTTGCATCAGAGTTTAACTATGGCTTTGTCTACATTGCTCATCCTCGTGCAGTTACACAAATTTCTTGGAGAAAAACTAGCAAATATATGCCAAAGTTAGTATGAGAGTTTTTCAGACTTCTTTTTCATCACATGAAAATTGTATAAACAGTCTTTTATAACTTGTGTTGTATTGTTGCAGGGGCTCTGTTTCAAACATGCTGGTAACATCCTGTCGAGACAACATATGCCGACTTTGGGTGGAAACTGTGCTGCCTGACGATGGTCTAGTCAATATGAGTCAACTTGATCCACTAGCTGCTCAAAACCCTAAATTTCGCACTCATCGTCACAAACATCGTTTTATGCAAAGACTTAAACACATGAAGTATGTATTCAATGAAAACTTAGATCCACCATGTATCCTGTGCTATTTGTTGTTGATCTTGCTGTGAACATTTATTTTCAGAACTTGCTTTCACATAAGACGACATGCCAAACATAATCAAGGTAGAGGCAGTATACCTGGATCGACTGCTCCTATTCCCACCTTGCCATCCACTTACAGTGTTCATGACTTCCATAACTATGGCTTCCATGGGACTGGGGTGACACCTGGTTTGCACTTCCACTTAGCAGCAAGCATTAATGGAGAGACTGGTGAGTGTTTTAGAGAGTTTCCCATCATTATAATAATATTAGATGTTGCATTAATATTAATCATATTCTTCTGTTCCAGATATTCCTTTGGTTCCTAGTCTTATTACTGGTGATCCAGAAAGGGAGCCCAATTTTATCCTTCATTGGCTGAACAACAAGGAGATGCATTTCACCATGCAAGCAGAAAGTATCCTTCACGAGCTTACCCGCAAGGGCATGGAGAAAGAAGAGGGAGCTGAGAGTAATCGGGACAGTTCAGAGCAGCACGAATCAGAACATGATGATCGAGGCACAAGTAAGAAAATTGGAAATCCTGTGTGTTTCTGAAACAGTGCAATGTGCTGAGGCTTGAGTTTTAACCGATAACTTTTCCAGAGCGCCGCCCTGGGCGTGTGGGGAAGACTTTGTCACAAGATGAGAGTGGAAGTGAAGAAGTTAGCGCAGCCCACCACAGCAGTGTTCCTTCCAGTGGCCCACACAGTCATCAATCGCTTAGGTCGGGTGTATGAATATTTAACACATGCTTTGACCTTTTAAAGACTGGATTGGGTGGTTTATAATTATGATTTTTTATTTTCCAGTGCGGCTACATCAATTAACTCACTTGCAACAGATACAGGACCTCCTTTAGGTCAAGTGCCAGACTTCTTGGAGGCAAAAATTGACAACCTCTTGAGAGACTGGCACCAAAGTCCAGATTTGCTCTTCTCAATCCACCCAATTGATGGAAGCTTTCTAATATGGTTAGAAACTTGGCTTGAGTTGTCAGGGATATTAGCTTCGTACATACGTTATTTCAATATTGAATCTGTTTGTTTTCAGGGTTGTAGAGTGGTTGGATGAGTATCATCCTGGTTCATTTCGTCAAGCTCAAGTTTCATTCTCAACTCGCATCCCGTCGGCCTTCCCTCTCGGCGATGCGGCCACCATGTCAACGAACGTGTGCCTTTACAGGTACTGCAGCAAGCTTTGCTCTTCTCCTGGCTTTGAAAATGCAGTAATGTTGCTTAACAACTCACAGTTATTTTGCGCTGGAATAGTTTTATTAGGCTTAATTAAATGGTTTTATATCGTACGTTTGGAGATTTATCTGTTTAAGTCACGCTGCAGTTTTGTTGATGGCTTCCCTAAATTTTACTTAAAGACCACAAATAATAATAAATTATTCATGTCTATGCAGCATGTATTATTTATAGCTTCGCATGCTTTTTTTGTTGTCTTTACCTGTTTAGGTAAAGTTTTCCTCCTGCATAATTTATTTATCTTCCTCTTCTCGTGTGTAAACTTTCAAATAAAACCTTTACGTGAAACTTTCAATCCTGCTTTTTTGTGTTTTGCTTCACATCCTTACTTTTGAATGGCTTTTGAAAATGAAAATGAGTGACAATTTTCATGGCAACCTTCATTTTTCAATTTTAAGAATTATAATGTGTGCTACCACAGTTCTCATTAGCTCAAGTGGAAGTAAAGTAAAACCCAAGAAAGCCTTAATGCATAAAAGAGTTCCAGTAGTAGAAAATGAATAACACTGTTTATTTTAAATGTCAAAATTATTTTGCCACTCCGCATTCAATGGAGTTGTCAGACTATGTTCTGAAATGAGTTAAAATGAAAATCATCTTGTGTCCCCTCTAGCGCATCTGGGTGCACTCACCAGCTTCTTAGCACTTGCCTTCATGGAGAGGGAGCAGCCAAGTCTCCTTCTTCAGCCTCTGCCATGGGAGTGTCTGGTTTAGTCAATGGAGGTGGAACACCGGGACTCAATGCATCGTCTCTTGATCCTTCTGCTGAAACAACCACGCCTCTGCCGTGCGTGATGGAGGAGGAACCAGACTGGAGTCCAGGTATTCTCAGTATTCCACAATCCACCTGTTTTTATTGTGCAGGGCTGTACTTAATCTATGTTTCTCATTTTTATTAAATTAAAAAAATTGTAGGGAATGAAAATGTTACACCGATGATCACAAAAACAAGTGCAAGTGGAGGAAACAAAGTCCATGGTACCCCAGGCAGTCCTCAGGCTGAGGATCCAGAGCATAACAACATGCATGAACTTATTGCCGGTGCTCCTTCTCCTGTTGCCTCCATGGTTACAAAACATTCCAATGGTACCTTGAATTTGTGGCAAATCACTTTTGCCGATCGCACCAAGTTCTCTCAGGTGTGCTCTAGCTGCAGTCTATCTTAAGTTGAGCAAATAGTGTATTCATCATGTTCCTAATAATTTTCTCTGCGTGGATTGCAGGTTCTGAGCATTGGTCATTTCTCCCGAGCCTCTGGGCACCGCTTCCGGGTTAATGATATAACTTGTCACCCCGTATTGCCTTTGCTGTTGACGACGTCACATCACAATCTTCTTGATGCTCCAAATTCACCAGACGATGAAATTGGAGTCGAGGAAGGTGTAGATAAGCAGGCAGCTCGAGCCAAGGGACTTCCTTCAGTATGTTTTGAAATAATTTTGTTGTGTGTTGAAATATTGATTACATTTCTACAGCAACACCTCTGAACCCTTTCTTTTCTATATTTTTCAGGGATTTTGCAGTGAATTGATTCTTTGGAGAGTAGATGCAGTTGGTCCACTATCCAAGTCAGGTGGGGTATCAGAACTTGCAAGGATTAACTCCCCTGAAATATCAGCTTTTTCCAATGTTGCATGGATACCAACACTCCTCCCAAGTACAACTTTGGGCAATCTATCCAATTCTCCAAGTGCATGTTTTGTTGCCTCTGATGGAGAAAGTCTTCGAGTTTATCAAGCTGTTATTGATGCACGTACCCTACTGGCTGAAGTTTCTTCATCTGAAAGACGTAGCCGCATGCAGGTATGGTTTGCTTTCATTCATTACAAACATTTGTTGTCCACTTCCAGACTCAAAAGTCAGTATGAAAAGAGCCACATTGGATTGCCTTTAACATAAATCTTTTTATATGCAGGACTCTATGGTCAGTTTGTCCTCGGATGCTTCATCAGATGATGGTATGAAGCATTCTTCTCTTCATGATCGTATCAAGA
Organism: Thrips palmi; assembly: GCF_012932325.1. Taxonomy (NCBI): domain Eukaryota; kingdom Metazoa; phylum Arthropoda; class Insecta; order Thysanoptera; family Thripidae; genus Thrips; species Thrips palmi. Next base: position 16,332,355 of record NW_023144627.1, on the reverse strand, counting down.
TAGTGTCCCAACAGTCAACATCTCGCCCTGGCTGCATCATCCAACTGGATGCTATTGCTGATGCAACTCACGTAAGCAGTTCTTTTTCAAAGTTATGTTTGCTTTCTCAAGCTTCTCTTCTAAATTTAAGATTTATTTGGTTTCTTTATCATTTTCTAGGATTGGCAAAACACCCAATTCCTTCATGTTTTCCAAGAGCAACTCATAACTGGTGAACGTGATGACAAGAATTTTGCTCCCACAATAGAATCAAACCGTAGAGAGAGTGATCTTGGATTGATGGAATCTCAACTTGGTGCTATGGTTGATCTTCAGCAACTTTCAGTTTTTGAAGAGCCTTTCTATATTGTGGTTTTAGAGAGAGCTGGAAACAAAACTGTCGTTCATATGTGGAGACTAGTCATGGCATCTCAACCGGAGAGTCATGGTAACAAAATAAGCCTGTCTATTTTATTCTATTTTATCCTTAAACTCTTAAATGATTTAATTATTTTTTTTATTTCAGAACTAACAGGAAGTATGATGTACGTACCTGATAGTCAATTGGTTCAAGATGATGAGGAAAATGAATCAACTGGTCGTCATAACAGCACCACTACCACCACTGGTGAAATGAGGGATGATCGGCATCACGAGCCTGTTCAAGCACCCCATGTTCTTATCACAACCACAAAGGTAACCTAAAAAATAGTAATAATACAAATAATAATAAAAGGTAATCAGTAATTTTGGCTAAGAATCCTACTTTTTCTTCTTCTAATTTTCATGCAGGTTTGCACTCAAGAGTTGCCCCTCCCTGATGGTGTTGAAGTGATTCATGCTTCTCCTGCTGCCGGACATCTGAGCTCTGCATCTATATACCCAGCCTGCTTTGCTCCATACATAGTTGTCACTGCTTGCTCTGATAGCACTGTGCGGTAAGTGTTCCAGCAAAAACAGGTTCTCTTTGAATTATTTCTCTTATTATGTACCTATGTTTTTGTTTAAGGTTTTGGAAGTGCAAGGTAACCAAAAGCAATGGCTCTAAAAAGAATTATGAATGGTGTGAGTGGGAAATGTTGCGGAAGGATCAAGAGTCAACTATTGATATTTCAGGTAACTTTGTCTGGATGACTTTGTAACCTCCTCTGGAAGGAAACAATTTTTATGTTCTACTGAGGTTCTTTCTATTTCCAGGGCAACCACTGAATATCAGTGCTGCCTACAGTGGAAGAATTGCATGTGCTTATAAATATGGAAAATCATTTACACGACCGAGCAAGAATGATCCAGATTCTAGATATGTAAACCTTTGTGTTGCAATTTATGAATGTGAAAGCACAGGAGGTAATGTAAAGGTATACTTAGTTTAAAATATTACATTGACTGTTAGGTTTTCTTACTTTATTATATTTTCAGGATCTGAATGGGTCCTGGAGGACACAATACATCTGAAAAATATCCATCTCCCTAGAATGCGTATGGACCCCCACCTTGATCTGAGTTATCTCTATGATCAGAGTTTTTTGCAGTCCAAACAGCAGCGCATTAATACCCTTATGCGTGCATTTTCTTCTACAGAAGATTTAGAAAATCGTTCTCCCCTTAACAAAAATGGAGAGCAAAGTACTCCTCCTGTATTAGAACCTCCAAGCAGTCTTCATAAAACTGGTGCGTGCTTTGATGAGGGCTGCGGATGTAAGTTGATCACCAATAGGTGAATTTCTTTTTCTATTCGCATTTTTGCATGCGAATTGATTGGTCAGAGTGGATAATGGGATGGTAGTCCATGAGAGGTATTTGGTAATGTGTTCTGTATTTTCTGTGTACTGGGGAATTCATGTGCCTTGAATCAATTTATTTTGGACAAACTTTCAGAATACAAACTGCATGTATGGTATTACAGTGGACCACTCAAATTGAATGACCAATCTATGTATGTGGAGGGTTTGTGTCTTTCATGTCGTGCTCTTTTGCATTTTTGATTGTGAGTGCATTCTTCAATTTGTGTTCAGTGTATGTTCATGCATGAGTCATGACCATTCACCTTAAAATCATTTCAGTATTTAAAGATAAATTATGTCATTTGCCCAAACCAATCTAAGGTGACTCAGCATGCATTACTATCAGATTCTGCATGATTTAAGTGACACAAATATCATTACAAATTTTTATAGAGTTGTAAGGGGTATTGTATGTGGAAGAAAAGAAATTCATCTTCATAAGCATGAAATTTTCATCTACTGAATGATTGCTTTTGAATGATCTATGGTGATATTTGCTGTGAATGTATCAATGTTGTTTACCATGCATTTGTTTTTCTTGCATCAACTGACAATTTGCTGTGAATTTAGGTCTTTTGGCAGTTCCTAGCTTCAGTACGCTCCAGTCTCTTCGAAAATCCATTATAGATCACGGCAACACCTGCCCCCTGACTCAGAAGCACCTTGTTCAGCTTGATTGGGTGTCCAAAGAAGATGGATCTCATATCCTTACTGTAGGAGTTGGTAGTAAGGTATGTAAATTTTTGTTGTTGCTTTTGTTGTTATTCCTGGTGACCAATTGATTCTATGGCGGATTCATTTTGATTTTCAGGTCATGCTCTTCACTCCAGTTTCAAGTGACCTTGCCCAAGCAAATATGAAGGCCATGAAGGAATCTCAGTCTACCAATAGACCGATACTCCGGAAAGCTTCTTCTCTGGCTGCTCCTAATTTTGTTGATGAGATCAGGTTTGTGTTGCATGAGGGTGTACTTTTCTTATGTCAATGTTTGAATGCACTAATTCATAACATGACTCATGTTCCTTTACAGATGGATGAAGCTCCGTAAGATAGATTTGACCACAGCTGATGGTCTGCCCCCACTTCCCATGCAAATTTCTTGGGTTCGTGATGGAATTCTAGTCGTTGGAATGGACAGTGAAATGCATGTGTATTCTCAGTGGAAACCAGACTGTAAGTTTAAGCCTATTTGATAATCTGTTTTTTCTGTGTTTTTTCGTTATCACTCTTTTTCTGTAACATCTAATTTCTTCCATTACAGTTGCTGAAGAGTTTGGGCCAGTTTCTGGGAACCGACTTATCCACCAAGAATCAGATGAACTCCAAGATACCCGTAATCTGCGTGATGAAGATCTACGCAATCTGGCTCAAGTACATAACCTCATTGCAACTTTTTGTCCCTTATATGTATATTTTATTTGTTTCGTTCAAATAATTGATGAGTGGCATTTTTCTTTCTTCCCCCAGGAGACTTCCCAACGTCGACTGGCAAATGTTAGTTCAATGCCCCACCTATCAAGAGTCAGCTCCATCAATTTGAATATGCTATCATCGGACACAAAGAAGAGAAAAGGTTTGTACCATCTGGTTGCTTTGTTTCATAAAAGGGTTTTTGGTGACAACTTTCCTGAACAACAATGTAATTGATGTGTTGTGTAGGAGCCACTGCTCAAGCAGAGCCAATTAATGTGGACTACATGCCTGACTACGGTTTGTTTGAGGCGAGCCGAATTGCGTGTCCTGTCCTTCCACAGTACCATCCTAAACAACTGATGGAACTGCTGAACTCTGGCAAGATCCGATGGGTAAAAGCCATTCTTGCCCACCTTGTTAGGTGAGTCTCTGTTTAGATATCTACCAGGGAATATTTTGTAATGTTATAGTATTTAAAATTTCCTGCTTGCTGTCTCAGGTGCATCTCTGGTTCCTATGCCGTGAGAGGTCAGACAGTTTGCTCTAGTTCTGATGAGGAGAGCATAGTGAGGCAGCGGGGATGGTCACGTTCGCGAACCCTTTCCGTCAGCTATGCAGGTAATTACAGAACTGAATCTGAACCTTCTTTTCTGCAATTCCTTTTGGTCTGCTTTCTTATTTGTGTGATTTTTTTATTGTCTGTTAGGAACTACAAGTCCTCTAGAGCAAAGAGGATCCACTACTGCCATCCCTGAAGAACTGACCTTGGATTATGCTGAAATAACTTCAATCCCCCCACTGCCTCTGTGGACCCTGCTGGCAGCTGACAAGGAAACAGCTGGAAATAGCACCCAAGGCAAAGATGATCAACAGGTATGGACGTGGAATGTGACCAAAACTCTTCTCCTATCCTTGGTCTTTCTAGGTTTCTAAACTATTGCTGATTCTTTCCAGGATTATAATGACTTGTTTGATGCCAATGTGTCAATGGGCGATGAATCTCTAGATGACATTTTAGAAGATGAGATGCCTGATTCGCCACGCAGACGAGACCGAAGGCAGTCAGTTGCTCAGGAAAGACAGGGACTGTCCCACTTTGGCCCAAGGCAGGGCAGAGTCTTATCACGTTTGCTTACTCACACCCATCTACCCGGTCTGTCGAGTTTGGATCAAATGCACTTGTTGGCATTGGCAGACACTGTGTCGACCTGCAACACAGACTTTGCTGAAAGATTTGCCATTGATGCTGCCAAAACAGCTATTGCCAAAGAGAATCTTACTGGTGTGCCAGAAGGGGAAGATGTTTCCACAGGTATTTTTTTTTTCATAGTTTTGTTTTGTATCTTGTTTTTTGTAGTTTTGTTGCATTTATTTGCATTCTTTCCTCTTTCTAGATTCACTTGATGATTGTGGTCTTCGGTTTTTACTGGCAATGAAGCACTACAACTATTTACTTCGCTGCTTACCACTTGTTCAAAGAGCCCTCTTCCAGAGACAGGGCGTGAGCACCAACAATCTAGTCTGGGCGTACCATTCTGAAAGTGAGGAAGAGTTACTCCAACTAATACCTTCCTATGCTAAATCTCAGCCCCGGTGGAGTACATTAAAAGAGCTTGGAGTGGGTTGGTGGTTGAGAAACAACACCACCCTGAAAACTTGCATTGAAAAAGTGGCTAAAGCTGCTTACCAGTCAAGCCAAGATCCTCTGGATGCTGCCATATTTTACCTTGCCATGAAAAAGAAGAGTTTGGTTTGGGGCTTGTTCCGATCTAGACGAGACGAGCGTATGACCGCCTTTTTCGCCAACAATTTCTCTGAAGACAGATGGCGCAAAGCAGCTCTCAAAAATGCATTTGCTCTTCTTGGAAAGCAGCGTTTTGAGCATGCTGCTGCCTTCTTCCTTCTTGCCGGAGCACTTCAAGATGCTATTGAAGTGTGTTTGAACAAACTTGATGATCTGCAGTTGGCAATGGTCGTTGTTCGTCTGTATGAAGGAGACATGGATTCCACTCCTCCCAGTCTCAAGAGATTGTTATATGAGAATATCCTTGGTCTTGATAGCAATGGTAACAACCTAAACCCCTCAAGAGCGCACCCAGATCCATTCCTCCGGTCTATGGCTTTGTGGACTCTGAAAGACCATACAGGAAGTCTCAACACACTGTTACAGACAAATATTGGGTCTATGCACCCTAGTTATAATGATGAGGACAAGAGTGAGGGAGCAACAGGTAAGACATCTGCTCTTTTACCAATGCATTCCCGTTGAATTTCCGACAAGCTAAGATTATAACAATCCTTTTATTTCTAATTTCAGCAAACCCAAATGTGTTTAACTTTTATGTGTATCTGCGCACTCATCCTCTACTCATTCGCCAGTATCTTGCCAGTACTGCACAGGATAAGAAGAAAACTCATGTTGTTCTGTCTGGTTTCACATATGGCTCTGATACCAGTACCTCCAACCCTGATAGACAGGTATGAGTCCTTTCTTGTACAAACTTGCAACCTGGGTATTTAGCATTTTGCTTGAATAAATTTGTTGCTCCACAGCTGCTAATTGAAGATTCAATCACTCCTTTGGAGAGGCAACTGTACTTCACCACAGCTCATGCCCACTTCAAGGCTGGTTGCCCGGCTCTAGCATTGGAGGTGCTGTCAAAACTTCCCAGCAAAGTGATGGATGCCAATGGAGAGGATTCGCCAAGTAAGTGCCACTCCAATGTATCATCCCCTTTCCCCCCAAACATAAAGCAGTCACAAAGGATGAAAAATTTATTTGATCTTTATTTCATATTTGGAACAGTTTTTATTGGTCTGATGGTTCATTAGTTTTAATGTTTCACACTTCATAATCACACAAGTGGAATGGTTTGTTTCTTTTATACTTTCATAGTGGAATGTTAATGGGAATGTTGATGGTCGCGTTTACTCTCCAAAACCAATCCAAGCTCCTACTCGTCCAAGCAATCCTGGTGATTTGCTCTTTGCTAGTGCAGCAGCCTCTGAGACTTTCCTGTCTTGTTCTAGGAAGTGGTCTCTGTATTCTATGAATTTTTGGTAGCTTCTTTCTATAAATGAAGGAAAATTGGGTTGATTTATGTCGCAGCCTTGGAAAATTCAAATTAGCCTTACAATAAATAATTTTGTAATATATTTACCACTTAATTCTTCTAGTGATGGCTGCTTGCCACCATACTCTTCTGGCAGGATTTCTTGAGGCACGCTTTCGTAAAACTCATCTAGTTTAGCTTCTCTATATGTTTTTATCTGTAATAATAATTTTTGCTATTTTTAAATCTTTTATACATACCATTTATAAAAAAGTTAATTTGATCACCCACCAATTTATAAAGTGATGACCTCATGAAAGGTTTGAATAAGGCGAGAATGGTATCAATGACTGCATTCGTGTATATCACATGTATGGCAACCACATTTATTGGAGCACATTCCTGAAATGAACCAAATAGGTCAGTTATGGATGTTTAAAAAAATGTATGTCATTAGAAGATTTGAACCCAAAATGGTACCTGAACATAGCTCATCATGTTTCTCATGGATGATAGTGAGGCGCTTGCCATGTGGCTCAGTCCAAAACCCCGCTGATCATAGACGAGTACTGTTCCTTTGGCTGTGCCGTTTTCTAGTTGCCAGATGTCGCACATCATGTGTGACAACTTCAGAGTCAAATCCATGTTGTATTTGGCTGGATTTGTGTCAATAAGACGTTGAAAGACTACTAGGTTTCCATCATTGTCAAGTCCGTCGAGAATGACTATGCCACTGAAATAGACAATTTAACGTAAGGAAAGTGCACATTACTGGGAAACCAGGGATAGGCACTGTACTGTAAGATGGTTAACGCTCACTCACACAGCCTTTGCAATCGCTGCCAGCTCTTCATTCAAAGGGTCTCTGTTCATAAAAATATGAGGGGAACTATAGTGGAGGACGTAGTATTTTGTGAGAGTTTTCTTTGCCGTCTCCAAGTCGTAGAAGGAGCAATGCAGGAATATCACCAGGCTCATGACTGCGAAAAGAAATGCAGAACGTCAGTATAATTTGACGCCTTGACTGCGGCGGGTTCACGGCCGTGACTGGCGGTGATGGGTTCGCCCGCGTGGACCCATGGCGCCGCAGCGGATGGTGCTTCCATTGGAGCCACTGCACTGCAAGACTGCACTGCCTCTGCACTGCCACTGCACCTGGCAGTGCGCCCCTTGGAGCACTCACCCGTGACGGCGGGCAGATGTGGTTGAGCCGCCGCCCATTCTTGGAAAGCGTCGATGTCCTCCTGCTTGAGTTGGGGGTTCTTCCGGAACTCCCTCTCCACCGTGGCCAGTTTCATCATGGTGCTGGCGGCCGAAGCGGTCCCCTGCAACAGAACGGTGCGGCGTGCCATTGGCTTGGAAAGTGACTCTGGGGGCGGCTTGCGGCTTTGGCCGGGGCGAACGCCTGCCGACGCAGCGATACCTGCCCGCTCGACGCGCGTGCGTAACGGGACTGGCTGCCCTCCAGGCGCTCGGCCCAGCGAGTGCAGCAAGCAGCGTGCATTGCCGCTCTTGTTCGCCGGCGGTTCCCAAATGAAAGCGTTTAAAAGCGGCCGGCGGTAGGTGCAAGTTGGACTCGGCCGCACGGATCGCGTGCGCCGGAGCGGGCCGGGTGGCATCCGCGCTGGCCAGCCTCGCCAGTGCCGGCCCATTGTGGTCCGGGGGTCCGGGGCACGAACGGTAACCGGGACTAGGCGGGACCTAGCCGAAGCCCCTTCTTTACGCCAGCGAGGCGGACCCTTTAACCCCATCTGCTGCCTTGTCCCGAACTACCCCGCGAAGAAGGCCAGAGGTGCCTCCACGCCCCGCGCCTCCTCCTCGCGGCCGGCGTCGACAAGCACGCCGTGATGGTCGTACCGCAGCCTCCGCCCTCCGCGGGCGCTGCTTCCCTGCCCCACGACGTCGCGACCCCGACTGGCGTCTGGCTCTACGATCAATGAACGCAGTGTGCCCTTTGTGCTGTGCGGCTCTGTTTGCCGTACGCGCCGCCAGGGGGCGCGTGCGCCGCCGGCCCGTTTTAGCCGGGCGGACGCGGCGCGCGGCCGCCACCCCGTGACGGTGAAGGTACTCGTCGAGCCGCAGGAAGTCGCCGCGGCTGCCAGGTACGCGTCGACGCAGCGGCGGACGTCGCGTCCAGGGCGGCCCTTGACCTGAGTGTCATGCCGGTCGACGCACCACCACACCGCTAATGATGCAATGAGGCAGGTGCTGGCGGCGGAGCGCGGAGCGCGGGTCGTGGGTTCGAGTCCCCGCAGGGGCTGATGGTTTTCTTATCGCCGGGCACCGACGGCATGCCGGCGGCATGAGTGGCGGGCCGGGCCGATAGGACCAGTGCCACGCGCTGCCTGTCCATCCGAGTGAGCGGCCTGCTGGCCGGCCGCGCTGCCACGGCACTGCTAGGGCCGGCACGCTAGGCCAGGGCCACGGCCGGGCCGGCCAGGCGGCCTCGCGCTGCTGGACCTGGACCGGTGTGCGGCACAGTGCGCCACAGTCCACGGCCGGGCGGGCCGAGGAAATAAAGTCCAGGGGACGGCGCCAATGACGCACAGTCGCCCCGCCCAGGCCACTGGAGGCGCTGTAGGTGCCGGAGCGCGGGTCGCGGGGAAGTCCGACCTCGCCGCGCCGTTTTGTTCTTGTTCTTCCGAGTGCTGCCACTTTGCCGCTCGGGCGTCACGGTCAGTCAGGCGGACCGCCGCGGCGAACTTTCCACTTTCCAGACGATTTTGGACGCCCCCGCGTTGCGATTGGGGGGCCCTGCCCTTGGGCCCTTGCCCCGTCACCGTCCTTTCCCCGTGGCTAGGGCAGCTGCACCGAAGAGGCTGAGGGAAGGGCCGCCACGGCGCCTACTGTACAACTGGACGCAGAGGGCGCTCGGGCGGTCAACTTGTACACTCACCGGTCAGAGATTGCCCCTTGGGAGGGAAGCTGTCGTCGCCAAGCAGGCGTCGTCTTAAAGTCATTCCTTTTAATCATGACGATTTCATGGACTGACAGTTTGACTCGTCGTCTTTTTCTAAATCACTTTCGGGATGGCATGCGAGGCGAAGTGGAACTGCCTTATTTTGTGGTGGAACTCTGACAGCCATCAGCCTCTACTGAGTCGTCTCACCTCGTCGCCGTGTCCGGCGTGTCGTCGGCGCCCAGCTGCTCGCGTCTTGACCGTGGCGTCCCAGACCGTGGCGCTCTTGGCCGCCACCAGGCACCAACTGTTTCTACTCCGTCCTCCGTGCGCGCCGCCTTGTTGACGACCAGCGCCCCGTCCTCTCCCTCCACCTCCCCATCCTCCTCCTGTACCGACTCGAACCGAACCCAGTGGCGGTCGGGTAGCCAAGTAAATCGGAGCCTCGGACGTAAGCCGCGGTGTCCGCTGCCGCCGCGGACTGGTTGGGAAGCGTGCCCCCGCCGCGCGGTCCCTCTCGCACTCATGGCACGCGCCGCAGGGGTGCGAGAGAGACAGCGAAGCTTTGTTCCGGAGCAGCCTGCTGGCACTCTGCCTGCCGCGCGACACTAGCGGCTCTGTGGTGGTAATTACGAACTACTGTCCACGCTTCCGATGGATATGCATGGAGCGGGCGAAGCGAGCACCTCCCTGTCTCTCTCGCACCCTGACGGACCTCCCATGCGTGCGAGAGAGACAGGGCCAGGAAATCACTGCTGGGGCGCTGCGCGTTGAATGGGACGGACGTGGCGCGGGCAGACAGACAGGCAGTCATGCAGACAGACAGCCATGGTTGTCTTGGTACACACAGGTGTCTAGGAAGGACCCTGGCTGGTCTGGCTGGCCGTGGGACGCTGGGTGTAGCCATGGTGTCGCTTGGGTGGCCTACGCCTGGCTCGCCCGGCGGCTTGACTTGCTGCTGCTGGTTGGGCTGCCTACCCGGCAGGGGGCTCGCTGGAGGCTGGCGCGGGCTGGCGGGCTCGCACTCGCTGGCGTTGATCGCGGTGCTCGCCCACGGCAACGCGGCCGCACCTTTAGCCGGCCGGCAGCGGTCGTGGAGGTTGGCGGTCGTGCGGGTGTTGCGGTAGCAGCAAGATTCGTGGAATTTGGTTTATTTGTATTCACAACTTGTCCGAGTTCACAACGTGGCCGGGCCGACCAGGCGCGTCTGCTGTTTCAGGTACTTATGACTGCCTTACGTAAGTGGAAAAGTACGAATATACTAAACACGCAAATGAGAATCCCTTTTTCAAAAGTGTTGTGGGAGCGAGGAAACGAGTTTACCCGCTCTTGTGAAGCAGTCCAGGCCGTCCAGGCCCCTCCCGTCGAGGTGGGTCAGCCTGTGGGTCAGTCGAGCTCCAGCTTCTTGAAGGAGCCTTCCATGCCGAAGACGGAGCCGGCGTTCTGGGCCTTCCCCGGCCGCCGCGACTCGTCCACGCGCAGGGAGGTCTCCTTGAGGAACCAGTCGCGGTGCGCCTGCACTTTGCTCTGCTGCAGATCTAGGCGGCAAGCGGAAGGGTTGTCATTAGTCGTAATGATTGTGGAGCGAGACCCGCGGAACAGTCTGTCGGAACTCTCTCTCTCACTCTCTCGCAATCATGGGGCGAGAGAGACGGACGCGTGCACTTACGGTGCAGGGTGAGCATGGTGTCCTGGGAGCCGCCGTAGTCGCGGGGCAGCGAGGTCTTGGGGATGTGCTCGTAGAGGGCGTCGTAGTTCCCGGAGTAGAAGTTGAGCTGCAACAGGAACAGGCGGTTGAGGGAGGGCGCGGAACGGGAACGACGTGAAAATACGGCCGCCGGCACGCACCATGTTGAAGAGGTCCTTCTTCATGAAGGGCTTGAGCACGTTGAGGAAGCGCTCGCCTACGGGGTTCATGTTGATGACGTGGATGGCCTTCATCTTGATGGCCAGCCCTTCCTGCAACAGGGACACGCGTTAGTTACGTGGTGGACGTGCGACGTGAGGCACGTGATAACGCACAGTGGACCAGAAGACCGGTGGAGGTGGCCAAAATTCTAGACGCGTTTTGAGCTCCATAGTCGCTGAATGGGACTCGAACCGAACGTGTGACCCCACCGACTGACTGCTCTCCGAACGAGGAATCCATTGGTGGGGTCACACGTTCGTTTCGAGTCCTGTTTAGCGACTCTGGAGCTCAAAAGGCGTCTAGAGTTTTGACCGCCTCCACCGGTCTTCTGGCCCACTGTGTGACGACGCCCACCTGGATGTAGTGCAGGTACTTGCGCACCGAGGAGACGGGCATGCGCACCACGTGGCCCATCTGCACGCCCTTCTGGTCGTAGACGAAGACGTAGCCCGGCGCGATGCCCTCCTCGCGCAGGCTGGTCTCGATGATGAGCTGCATGGCCTTGACGGCCGCCGTGAAGTTGTAGTGCGTGGGGTCCGGGTTGGACAGGCGCCCGATGAAGATGCGGTTGCCGTGCTTGTCGGGCTCCGGCAGGATGGCCATCTCACTGCGAGGGAGGGGCAGTCAGTCGGCTGTCTCTCTCGCACCCACGAGGCGTCGAGAGAGACGGTCGGCCGCGCATTGTCTCAGGTGAAACTAGTTTCTGCGAGGCGAGCCGCAAGGCGCTGCGACCAAGGGCGCTCGGCTCGCCGTCGCCGCGCCGCGCCGCGGCCGGCTTCCAGTGTAGCAGTGTGTAATCAGCCGCAGAAAGAAATGACCCTGCGTTGCGCCACGCGCCTCGCCAGAGACGCCGGCCAGCCTGAGCGGCCCGGTCCCTTGGCGCGTTGCTTTTGCGACCGGCTGTACCGCTGTTTGTGCCCTTCGGCTTAGCCGGGCCAAGCCAAGCTGAGCCAAGCCGAGCCAAGGGCCGGTGTGGCCAGTGGCGTGGCCGTGCCCGCCGAGGTCGGTCTCGGTTTTGGCGTTCGTGCCGCACGCCGCGGTACGCCGCCCGATTTTATCACACCTGCGGCGTGCCATACCCGCGCTGCTGCACTGCTATCGCCGGCCGCAGAATGGGTCCATCGCTACTCCGCGCGCGAGAGACCCCGGCCTGGCCGCCAACCCCACGGCCCGCGCCGGCCTAGGGGGGCCTAGGGGGTCTTTTCCGTCGCACAACACGTTTGCCATTTCCCCATCCACGGCCGAGGCAGCCGAGGCCGGCGCGGCGCTCTTTCGCGTCCTCACTGTTTGGGCCGCCGCAGCGCGCCGCAGCCGGTCGGTGGTGGGCGGTGACCGCGGCGGTGGCAGGTCCAGACGTCTAGCCGAGGCGAGCCGCGGCGAGGCGCTCCGAATCCGAACCGCCAAAACGTGGCTCGCGGCTGTTCGGCAGCAGTTATGCCACTGGCCGGATGGACCAGACATGGACCGGGCGCTACGAAACTTGGCCCACGGCGCCAACGGCGACCTAGTGACGCGAACCACCGCCAATGAGCTCACCGCACTGACCCAGAGCGGCCTGCCAAAACGCGACCCGTTTGCCTCCTCTCCAGGCGGCTCTGCCGCGTCCCCTCCAGAGTCCGGGCTCCAGGCCCCGCTCCAGGCTCCGCTCCAGGCTCCGGCCGGGTGCAATGCACCTCTCCGGGCACGGCTAGTGTTGGGCAGGCCAGGGCCTGGACAAGGCTCGGAGGAGGTTCGCCTGGAAGGGAAGAGGGGGGGGGGGTGGCACTTTCTCTAGCGCGGAGAGCATTCTATGCCAGTCATGAGGGACTCGGTGGAGCTGTACCGGCCTTTATGCCGGCGCGTGGTGGTGTGAGTGTGTGCTGGTGTTTGCAGTGCAGGAGACTTGCGCAACCGGGAGACGGGAACACCGTGGAGCACCGAACTGGCGTATTGGCCGGGAACAAGGAAACTCGGGGAGCACGAGGCGCGCGGAGGAAACGCTTGTGGCGGCAAAATTCGAAAATTCAGGGTGGCCAACTCACTGAAATTCCGTCTGGTTAGCTGCCAACCAGTATCCAGGAGCTGGCACCCTGTCGGCCGTGCTGGTCAGGGACGGAATGGGCCGGGTTCTGTCAGCCCAGCCGCCCTGGCCAGCTGGTTGGGGCACGGCGTTCACTTGACTTGTCGACTCACACGAGGTTAAGGATGTTCTGGATCTCGGTGCCCATGGGGTCGCGGTGGGCGAAGAACTCCGGCGCGTGCGTCTTGATGGTGTAGTGGGCCTCGAGCGTCGCCTTGGCGCGCTCCATCAGGCAGTCGCTGCACGCCAGGAACAGTAGCAGCTGCTGGTCTGCAAGTGCACGAGCGTGGAGGGACGACTTAGTAGGCTTGGCCGGCGTGGCGCACAAAAGAGGCTCATGAAAATGCAAGCTGGCTCCTCCAGTGGAGACGCGGCGCGCGAAGCCGCGGTTCTTGGAGCCCCGCCGACAGCTCCAAGTTCTTACTGGCTTTTTAGTGCCTGCGTTATTCGTGCATTAGGCACGCAAAGATGGAGCAACGTTAGCAACGCTCTTACCTGGCACTTCTGGCAGGTGGGGTTGTTTCTGGACCCATGACCGGAACTGGTCCAGGTGCTCTCGCTTGATCTTGGGGTTCTTTTCGAGCTCGTCGTCGACGTTGACCACCCTGGGCTTGGACATGGCGGAGCGCTGTGGCGGGGCGCTGTGGCGGGGCGCTGTGGCGGGGCGCTGTGGCGGGGCGCTGTGGCGGGTCGCGGCTGGCTCCCCTGGTGTCGCGTCGCCACCACCACTTGCTGCCGACTGAGGCCGCGAACCGCGAGCCGCGCTCGCTAGACTGACCTACCGCCACAGCGCCTCCCTCTCTGGGTCTGGCTGTCTCCCTCTCGCGAGCGCGCGGCGGCCGGACGCCTCGGCGTGCCTTGCCTCCAGCTCCAGTCAGTGGGAGAGGCGATTTCAGTTTCACACGCCTCGCGCCTCGCGCCCTGCCCGTGGCTCTTCTGTTGAGCCTGCCCGAGTGACAATAATAAAGTGGTTGCTGGACAGACAGACAGACACGCGGTGCGCGGATTCGCTCCGCCGTGGCCGCCGTGGCCGATTCCAAAGCAGCGGATTGCGGCGTGGCGGCGTGGCGATGATGATGGCGTTAGCGCTGCAGCGGCCCCGCTTCCTGACCGCCCGGCCTGCAGGGCCTGCCGGTTGCAGTGCAGCCTCCGGACCGAAGCACCGGAGCGAAGGGAAGGGCCGATGGGGCAGTGCAGTCGGTGCACTCGCCGCGGTTGCGAGGGAAGGGAATGCCACTCGGCCTGGAAAGTCGGATCGGGGAAGAAGAGGAAGAGGGGCTTGGCCGCGCCGCTGCGCCGCCTCGCCTCCACGCCGCGGTGGTGGAAGGGCGAGGACGGCGAGGACGCGGAGGTGCTTGCCCCGGGCGCGCCGCGTGCGGGGCCGTGCCGGGCCGGCCGTGCGGGGCGGGGCCCCTTCCCCGTGACTGACTGCCAAGCAGCGCCGCGGCGGTTGCCTGCCGGCCTTGGGGTGTGCTGGATGTCCGTCCGGTGTCCAGCAATGGGTCAGCCTGCGGACTGCCGGTAGGCAACCCCCCTGCACGGCGGCGCGCGGGCGCGCGGTTGCCTACCCGCGCGGCGCTCCGCAGCGGCCGACGACGCGGCCTGAACGCGCCCCCTCCTCTTCAGTCTTTCTATCTCGCTTCGATTGGCATGCGCGTCATGACTTCGGCGAGGCCGCGGCTCCACGGGCGCGTTCCGCCTTCCTGGACCCTGTCAAAAATAAAGGCCCTGCCGGGGCTCGAACGCGCGACCCTTGCTCACCACTTTGTTTGCATTCGCCATTCCAGGCCTGCTCAACAGCCCGAGCAAGACGCGCGTCACCGACTCGAGGATCGACACCGGCACACTCGACTGGGGCGAGCCCGTCTCGGCGTCCAAGCGTGAGTACCGAGGACTGGGGGTCCAGCACTGGTTCTGCTCGGCCTGGCTGCAACCTAAAGGCGTCTCTCTTCGCCTGCAGCTGCGTCGGCCGCCGCGGAGAGCTCGCTGGAGTTCGACTGGTCGCAGCCCGTCATCAAGAAGGACGACGAGCTGGTCCTGGACTGGGGAGACGACAAGGAGGAGGAGGACGAGGACGAGGAAGCGAGCAAGCCCATCGAGATGAAGCCGGCCGTCGCCACTCCCGCCGAGCCCGTCGCCCAGAGTGCGTTGTTGACAGCGACTCTTAAATGGAGTCCTTTTTGTTTGACTTGTCTTCTTACAGCCCGTGCTCTACGGCCTGCCTTTGCTTTCAGATGAAGACGTGAGCAGGGGAGGTACCTTGGACATCATGGCCCAGCAGCTCAAGTTTGTGGCATGCCTCAAAATACTCATGGAAGAGCTGTCCACCCTCGCAACTGGGTTTGAGGTGGACGGCGGGCAGCTGCGCTATCAACTCTATGTTTGGCTGGAGAGGGAAGTGGAGGCGCTCAGACAGCTGTGTAATTACAGTTCCGGTGATGGAGAGCCTTTGGCGCCAAGCGATTGTAAGTTTGCATCAACTTACTTGACTCAGTGTGGTGGCCCATGCGGGGAATCGTTGCAATGTATGTTTTATCTTGTCCCGGCAGATGAAATGGGAGATCCTTATGATGCGCGAGACTACACCAGTACTCCCACAATGATGAGACCTGGGGAGAAGCCAACACTTCATGAGATTCTGATGGCAGAAAAATTAGATTTTGAAGCTAAAGTTCAAAGAGCTGCAAAGAGGAAACGCTGGCTCAAAGGTTTGTAGAATATATTACACTGCATGACACTCTGACATTTATAATTTTCACAAACTTGACCTGGTTTATTGTGCTTATCTGCCTGCAGCTAATGAGACCTTGCTGCGTACCCTGTTGAGTTACTGCAGTTTACACGGAGCTAGTGGAGGTGGCCTAGCATCTGTTCGAATGGAATTAGTTTTATTGCTTCAAGAATTACAGCAAGAGAAGACACAGCAGCAGCTTCTGTCCCCATTGCCCTTCCCCACCACTCTGCCTCTTCTCTCTGCTAGTGTTGCCTGTAACAAAACTGTTGTTGCTGATCCAGTGCGGCATTTACAGGTTTGTGTATGGAACTATCAGTGTCGCTCTTTCTCTGCCAATTTCACATATCTCACTCACATTTTGATTTCCAGGCCCAGGCTCATGATATGTTGCAAACCATCATTGATTTCCGTAACCCTCCAATGCTAACTCGGGCCAAATTTAGCCATGTATTTGTGCTGCGAGATCTCTCTGTTGCTTTGTCTGCCTGCATCTACCAATCACTTTGCGATTCAGACACATTTAGTGTCAAGCATCATACAGACACGTTCCAAAGCACAGGAATGGAAACCTTGGCCAGACTGAATGTGGTGTATCCTAATAGCCATCTGATAGCAGGCCACACAAGGCGAAGGAGATACTCCACTGATGAACCGTTGCAAGTAACGACTGTTCCATCCAAATGGCCTGGTGTCACCAATTTACGAGCTTTGCTGGCTCGAGACAAGGATGAGGATACACCTCGGCTGAACATTTTGCTTTGCGAGACATTTGTTGCTACATACATGAGCTTGATTACCTATGCTACTGCAACTTGTGATTCACATATTCTCTACCGCCTTGCTGGTCAAAATTTCTCAAACCTTACCTGGGCTACACTGTTTGGAGGTGGCGTGAAAAAATTGCTAAGAGTGGCACAGAGCACATCTACCCATGTAAGTTCTAGTAAATTTATCTCTTAGCATAAACTTTTGTCTAGCAATTTTTCAATGTTTTTTCTATGGTTTTTATGCAGTCTGCTGGAAGTACCAACACTAGTCTGGAAAGAGAACAAAGTGTTTCTAGTGAAGGTAGTGTATGGACTTCAATCACCAAGCAAAGAGCTCGATTGAACATGAAACTTCTGGGTCAGTTTGGCAGTCAGTCTGGAACTCCTCAAATGAAAGAAGACAAGCCTACATACCGAGAACAATTTGTTTCGCCTGAAATGTCAATGCTTTCATACTTCCTGAACAAGGTAAAATTTTTAAAATGTTTCTTCCTAGTTGACTCTTCATACTTATTTCTAATGTTTGAAAATTTTTCTTGTAAATTTTAGCCTCAAGCAACAGAAGATGCAGATGAAGTCGACTATGATTCTGCAGATTCTGCTGTCAGTGACTTAAGTGAAACTGAGGATGAAGATGACGACAACATTTTTGATGGGACAAGCGCTACACAGAAAGAAAAGCGAAAGAATAAAGAAAGAGAGAATGTAGAGCACTCTAATCCCAATTCTTACAGTTGGTGTGTTCTTCGACTTGCTGTCATGAAAATTGTCCAGTGCCAACTCCAAGAGTTCTTAAATGTTGCTGGCATAGAGCTACAGGGTGAGAGCCTTATTTCATTTACTTCAGCATTACTACAGTTTAATATCTTTTTTCTCTGCAAGTACTTTAATTTCTACTTCCTTCTTTCCTTTAGAGCTACCCGTGTGCAGTCCACTCATACATGGAGTGCTTCGCTCTGTGAACCAGTGGGTTGACTCTTTGAGAGATGAGCTTGAAACTAGGGGGCCAGCTCCAATTGATTATATCCCTGGATGCTATGTGGAATCCTCAGCTACTGGCCCAGCTATTCACAAGTACCGCTCTCTCTTAGACAAATGTAACACTCCATTCCAGTAAGTTCCCACCCATCTAACGGCTTCGTAATGTTTATAGAAATGAATGGTTTTGTAATGAAATGTTCTATTATTTCCTTAGCCCTCGCCACATCTCAGCAGCTCCTGCTCGACGCTTGTGGAGCTTCCTTGTGAGACAAGAGCCAGTCCAAGAAATCTTTATTCGATGTGTCTTTGGAAAGAAAAGGTCAATGTCGACGCTTCTTGATGGTGGCCACCATGTTAATGATGGAAGCCCTGCCCTACGAGGTGGTGGCAATTCTTCGGATGACAATAAAGGAACAACTGTCGATCATGCTGGCAATCCTTTGCCTGAACCTGTTCGTATTATTCATAAAGAGCAGGATTCCATTTCTGCTTTCTGCCTCAACCAGGTATGTCATTTAGACTTTATTCTCATTATTACTGCTTTTTTCTGTCTCTCTTTCTTTGTCTTCTCATGTGTACAATTTTCTATCTGCAGGTCAATGCTGGTTTACTAGCCCTTGCAACACCCAGAGAAGTACAAGAAATGGATATTTCACTCTTGCTAGAGCTCCCGTCATGGCTAGAGGATGAATGTGAATTTGATATTATAAATCTGAACAAGTGCGTAATACTGAACTGAGTTTTACAGTTCTTGCTTCCTATCTGGCATTTTGTGCTAATTTGAGTTTCTAATTATTTGTTTTGCAGGGAACCTGAAACTCTTCCGCAGTCCAGTTTCCTTGTAATCCAAACAGCTGCTGACAGGCCTCACTTGGCTCAGACGTCTCCAGCCATTCAGAACTACCAGCAGCCAGCGAGTCCTCAGCCTGGCATTGCAGGGCAGTCGGGTCGTGGAGCTTCTGTGGTGAGATTTTTGCTTGTGCCTTAATTCTTGCTTTGATTCAACTTGCCATCAGTGAGTTGATTAAAGCCAGCTGTGTCATTGAGTCCCATCACTTTATGCTTGCAAACATGATGGGGAATGGGACGGGTTTTCTGAGGCTTACTCCCCGGCGTGTTTGTGTGAGAGTGTCTCTGTGTGTTGTGTTTGGCTACTCAGGTGGAGGAGGTGTGAAGGGGATACTATCTGGCATCCAGTCTTTGAGAGATGTAGATTTTATAGGCATCTGCAACATCTTCAACCAACTTGTTTTAAATCTTAATTTTTCAAAACAAGAAATTATTTGTGGTGTGATGATTATTTTACTAAAGCTTTTTAATGACTCAACCGATGTGGGATATCTTATCAGTATTCCAGTTTTAGTCTTAAGAAGTGTCTTGTTCCTCAGCTTCATTCCTCTTAGGATTTTTTTTAAGAATGAAAATGCAACATTTTACTCATGTCTTTCCTGCTTGTCTGATACATGCTGGGTCACAGATGAAGGGCCTCAACTTCCCAGGGTCTCATGACCCCAAGTTTTGTCAGTTCGTGATCGACCGTAGTCGACACTTATTGAAACCGGTGAGGGTTAAATATATGTAGTGCCTGGCTTTTTTTACTTGTTCATATTTTAATTCATTATTATTATTTCATTACTGTCTTGTCTCCTGTGTCTCATTTTTGGGGCTATTTGTAATTAATGCCATATTTTAATTTATTTTTCTCCACATTTATTTCTCAGTTTGACATTTTCAAGATAGAGAACAGCATGCTCTCCTGCTGGATGTCTTCTTTTTTTGTCCCTTGTTATTTGAACACTGCTGTAGATTTTTTTTTAGCATTTAATAATTTAATTTTAATTTAATTTTGTGGTAGTTTTATCAAACAAATAAACTAAAATTGAAAGGTTGCTGAGAGTAGGAAGCTTCATGTTAGTGCCCGTTTTTCCTCTGTTTCAGTATTTAGTTAGTATCAGACAGATTATGTTTGCATTGTTTTTAGTATGTACTGATATTAGTTCCCAATATGCTTCCGAAGTATTGAAGTATTTCCTACGATTTGTTTGCTTCTCTAGCCTAACATATAACAAATACAGCACTGATTTTCCATATTTTGCATTTTCAGCGCATGATGTGGTCTCTTTGTTTCTTGCCGTTTACTTTATATGAGTGGATTATAGCATGCTTCTGTGACTTTCATGTATGGTGTTACATGTCAGATCCTTCTATTCTTGTCATTAATGAAATCTCTTGCTACTTGCTTTCAAAGAAACAATAAGGCTACTTCAGGTCTCTAAATAATTAACCTCATTTAAAAAAAAAAACATTGTTTGTAATTAATTGGTTTTGTCTCTGCTTTAACAGGTGATGAAACACAAGGTGGATGGAATACGCAGACTGAGTGCCCATCCTTTGCTTCCTTTGTGTAAGTACAAACTATGTTCGTACACTCACAGACAGTGGGTTACAGTGCCCTCCGGCCTCCGCTTACGTCTCCATGTTATTCCCTTTGGCTTTGTCTGTATGTAATTGTGGTTATTGATCTGTCGCAGACCTTACCGGATCTCAAGATGGTTCCGTGCAAATGTGGGAATGGGGTCATTCACAACCTGTTTCCGTTCCTCGGTCTCCCGGCACGTTTGCGAAGGTTACTCGAGTCCGATTTTCTGAACACGGGAATAAATTTGGGGTTGCCGATGGTGATGGAAATCTCAGTCTGTGGCAAATTGGACTTCAATCTAATGCCAGCAGACCATTCTTTGTAAGTAGCTCTCCTAAGAATTAACTTCTTTTGTTATCTTCCTTTTATAGTGTTGTAACTTATTTATTTCCATCATCACAGACTTACCAATGTCATAGTAAGGTGACAAGCGATTTTGTGTTCCTTGGAGCATGCAGTTTGGTTGCAACGGCTGGTCACAGCTCTGAAAGTAAAAACGTTGCGTTATGGGATACCCTCTTACCTCAAAAGAAATCGCTCCTTGCAGGTAGAGTAATTGTGTTGTATTTTAATTTTAGTCTTTCTACTTGTGTGCAATAATTCTCATTGTACTCTAAAAAATTTCCAGTTTTCAACTGCCATGACCAAGGAGCTTCAAGTCTTGTGTATGCACCTCAACACCAACTTTTAATTTCTGCTGGCAAGAAAGGAGATGTTTGTATATTTGATGTTCGTCAAAGGGTGATGAGACACCGCTTCCAAGCTCATGACTCTGCTGTGAAGTGCCTTGCTATAGATCCTGGTGAAGAATTCTTTGTGACAGGGTCTGCTGATGGAGATATTAAGGTCTGTTTGGTTATTATTCCTGTAATGTTTATTTTGTAACACAATTATTACATTGCTCATTTTTCTCATAAATTTTTTGCGGTTCATTTGACAGGTTTGGGGCTTATCAGTTCATCAACAGCTGTACAATTTCCCTGGAGAACATGCACGGTCCAGTTTCTTCAAAAATATTGGTCAAGGGGTGACACAACTGAAAGTTGACGGATGTGGTCGTCTCTTTTCATGTGGAGCAGATGGATCCATGAAGGTTCGACAGCTCCCGGAAAGAGAGTGCTCTATAGTACAGAGCTTGTATTAATGACATGGTCCTTGTTTTTAATTTATGTATGAAATGGACACCTTAAAAGTCTATGGCCCTTAGAAGTCACCTTTGGAAAATTTTATAAGATTCACTATTTTTAATTTAATTTTGTCTTATACCTTAAAAGATATGAATGTGATGCCAATGGACATAAATTCCATGGTGCAGTATTAACATAAACCAGTACCTTTCTACGGTCCTAAACACAAGGTTTTGTTGTATGGGTAGTGAATATCTAGAATATTATTGTAAGTTTTAAAGTATTCTGAGCTTACAAAATGTGGAACGTGATTTAAGATGTTTAGAGTTGTACTTTTTTCGTTGTTTATCTTACCTTTGAATAGAGGGCCCTAGTCTATTATTTAGTGTAGAGTATTCCTTCTTGCAATGTAAATGCCCCAACAACAAGAAAAAAATTTCTTGTAAATTTTGTGCTTGGAGAGCGTTTTTCATTCCACAGTACTTAGTATTGAAGCAATTTTATTTTTCATTTGTTTATATGTGCTCAAGAAGGTATTGGTTTACAGTTAAAGAGAGACAGCTTCATAATGCTCACTTTCATGTTTGTTTTATAGATTGATGTTCTCAATGTGCATTCTTCAGTGCTGTTAGCAATTTTGCCGAGTGCTAAACAGAAATTGATTAGGTTAGGATGTATTATACCATACCATCTTAAAATTGGGAGCTAGAAGTTCCCATTAAATGTGCTTGGGGTTTTATTGTCTTTAAAGTGGCACATTCACCTGTGATTATATATGATTTTATTTATTATGACCTGAAGTTATGCCATTGTTTCTAAATATTAAGTTATTAACAAGTATTGGAGTCCTCACACCTCCTAAATCTTGTTATTTTTATAATGAGGACTTCTGAAAGTTGCATGAGAACCACCTCCAACAGGAGCCATACCTGCAAGATACATATGAGGTGACCTCTGCCTCTATTGGATCTTAAATTAAAGTGTAACTTTGATCAGACTTGTAGAGACAAGTGATACATCATAATTCTTAAATCACTGTTAATAATAAACAATTTGTTGTCAAATAAATGGCTATATAATGTTTTATGATGCTACAATAAAATTAAGTCAATGAGAAGCAGTGCTAAATTTAGAGATTATGTGTGTTGAACATTTTAATGAAAATATTGTTACGTGGCAAGAACCCACCCCCTGACACACATTGTGTCTTCTAATGCCATAATTTAATTTTGAAGACGTCAGTTTTGCAAGTAAATCCCTCAGCTGATTTCTTGCATATTTTCCACATCTTTAATGACAAAGCTTCATGTTTTAGGATATTCAATATTTTTGTCCCTTCTATCAGAGAATTGAGAAATGATATAGTAGAATTGTGTAGTTAAGGAGTTAGCTTTGTAGCTTTGTCAGCATACTAGGCACTTTCAATTTGTACAGTTTCATGACGACAATATTTTATGAGATGTGTTCTTGATGTTTGTTGCAAAGCTTTTGGTTGTTAGATAGCAATTAAAGAAACGGAGTTGATACTAACTCACCGTGCATCTTACTTAAACTTTGTATTGAGCCTCAGAGTTATTCAACATCCTATCTCCTCTGAAAATATATCGGAATTAACTTAAATTCTTAGTGGAGTTGGTAATAATTATGCCACAATTTAGTGGTACACTAATTAATTGGAGTTCCTTACTACACAATGGCTTTAAATGATCATTTTTATTGCTTTCACTTAAAACCTGTTACTGCATTTTATTGTGTGAGCTGTAAGTTTAGGTAAATTGATAGTCATTGCAATGAAACATTAACCATCAGTAATCAACATGCTAATTCGAAAGACAGGACAAAGTACCTCTCATGTCTCCTTATCAGTGATTTTCTTTGTTTGTATTTTCACTTCATTTACGCAGATTGCGTTTTATTTTAAAGCGACTGACCTCTGTTGTGTGGATCAACACACTCTTCACTTTTCAAATTGCACACTTGTCAAAAAATTACTTATTGATTGATTGAAAATTTTAGTGGAGATGAACTACTAGCCCCTGTTGGAAACGGTTTCTTGCATTTTCTTTTAATCGTTTGGCTTGTGCCATTTGCGCATATGTGTGTTTGTGTGAGTGTATGTGTGTGTATGAGCAAGTGGAACTGAGAGAATGTGAAGTGTATCTAGTCTAGTTTTCCGTTGAGGGTAAATCCTGCACTGTCTTAAATTGAAATGTTAATTTATTAAAAATTGTAGATTTTGTTATCTTTCAAATCATGTTTGAACTGACATCTACTATTAGTAGGTTTGTTGACTAGCAGCCAGGAAGATAAAGGGAGGGTATTGTTGCTTCTTTATTATCAATTTTTTCCAACTACCTGAACTATTTTTATGTTGTTCATCTATAAATTACGGTTTTGCATGTACTCTTTGCACGAACCAATTAGTTTCATATGAATGTTCTGGAAAAAGAATATAAAATTTGTTCCCAAATGTTCTCTTCTGTCACTCAATACTGAAGTGACTGGGACCATATATTCTGTAACACCAATCATTGAATTTCATTTTGAAGGAGTGTGGAGCAAAGTTCTAGATTGATTCTCTGTTGTTTAGGCTCTTCTTAGTCCTGCCTTGTAGTTTAATTTACAGGGTAACATTTAAAATTGGAGGCAATACCCCCTTCCTTCCCATTGAGTCTGATGGTGTTTTACAAAAGACATCTTAGCTAATAACAGTCAACATGTACTTTTTTTTCTCTCCTGCCCATGTTAATCATGAGAAAAAATGGCAGACAAAGTTAGTATTTCAGTGCAGGATAAGCTTTGGTTGCAGAGCAAATGCCAGCCCTTTACCACAGGGACTTTGAGCCCTTTAATTTGTGCTGTATCAAAACATAATCAAGACTCCTTTATCTTACCAAAGCAATAGCTTATTGTGGATCATTGTTCTGTTATGCCGCACCATCTGGTGGGGTATTGTATATCATTTAATTTGTTTGTTTTTAGTCGAATAGTCTCCTAAATGTGTTTTGAGAGTTGAAATATATAGTGAGAGGAAAGTATTTAATGTAATTAAGTTTATATTGATTGTATTAATATGAATGCACAGAAATAAATGCCATGTTTACTGTTTTCTGTGTCATGGGATCTTTCTCAGTCCAGCACAGCCTGTGTGAAATAGAAAATCTGCCTCAGGCATTCAACACTCAGGTTTAAGTTTATTCACTTATCTAAAAATCCCAAAGGTTAGTCTCAATCAACTGTGGAGTTCAATGAGAGACTCCTTTCTTAAGCTACCTGCTGGCATGTCTCCATACTGTCGCCAGTCCCATGACTTGAGGTGCTTTACTTGACATTGGCTTTATATCATACAAACTTGGGGATGTGAATACAGTCATTGTGATGTACAGAAACATGTTGTGTTGGAATGATGGATTTCAGTAACGTAAGACAGAGTCCGAGTATCGAACAGGCTTACTTTAAGTAGAAAATTTAATGTTGTTCAGAACAATAAAAGAGCAGTACAATAAGTCCCTGGGCTGGAGCTCTGTGGGCACTGTACAATAATTCAAGCACGCTTTCTGAATAAGGGTTCACAAAATAGTTATTGACATTCCATTTGTTCCAGTTCTTGCCTCACATTACACTAATACTTGTGAGATAAAATTGACGTCCCTAATGTTATGCTTTGTATGTACATGTAAGTGAAAGCTGTCTAAAATGTACTCCTATGCCCTACTCTTTTCCCATAAGATACTATAAAAGACAATACATTGTTTTGGGAAAACAAACATTGTTTATCCACAGAAATAAAAAAAAACTGTTTTAACTGATTTATTATTTTGTTACTCCGATTCCCAACTCATTTGCAGCCACAAATGCAGTATATTTTCACAGAATCACAACATTATCAATTAAACCTTATGGACTTACGATATACAAAGGCAACTTATCAACTGCAACTAGCATGAGCTTGAAATGGAATGGTTGGGCTCCCTAATCTTCTTTGTCTCTTTCCGCAATTTGCAGTCTAACGAGATGATTATGGATCTCTATAGTCATATTCCGATGTAGTAGCTCGGTGAAGCGGTGAGCTGGTTTTGCCAATCCCTTTTCCCTGTATTCCACCATTAATAGTTTGATTAAATCCTGTAAGGAAAGTCCATTGTTTTCAACGATCATAATTATGGAGCAAACACACAACACAAATTCTATAATTAGGTTAAACCCACCTGAGCTTCTACATTTGTAATATTACCTACAAACCACTGGCGAATGATATATCTGGAATGGACTTCCAGCCAGCGAATGTACAACAGATCTTCCCTTTGAGCCATTTTCAATTTGGCACTTACAGCTGTCAAATCTTTTGTGTAGTTATAGAACTGATCCCGGTCTCTAGAACCTATGAAAACAGAATAAAATACTGGCAAAAGCTCAAAGCCAAAAACAAATGAGGAGCTGCACATTTGAGGTAAATGATTTCTTACCCAATTCAAAAGCAGCACCTTTATTCAAGGAATTCGTGTGAATTGACTGACAATATGCCTCTTTTGCCGAAAGTATGAGGCCATGATTGGGGTGAAACAGGTCTTCAGGCCCACTGTATGTATCAATCAATTTTACAAAGTCATTTGGTTCCTTACAAGCAGCAAAGCTCTTCGTGAACTCAAAAGCAATTGGGCCCACATCACCAGGTGTCATTGAGTATCCACATTTATTGCATTTTCCCCAATCTTTGGTGTTTGGAGTTGTCATAGCTGTGAAAAAGAAAACGCAGAAAGTCAAACCATACACATTTGACAGCTGCTCAACCACTGCTAACAAAACGTACCAAAGCATTTCTTGCAAGTCACAGAACCAAGGTGCAGGCCCAGTTCTGTTGGATCCATACATCGTTCACAAGTACATGGGTTCTGAGTGAGCGATACATAATTCAGTTGTCTTGTCCAGGTTGAGACCATTAAGTTACAACAAAATTTATTTACTGTCAGTTTATCTCCAGGCTCTATGTCAACATTTGCTATAGCATATGTAATTGTTGGCTCTGCTGAAGTTTCTAACATGTGTATATTAGGATAGCAAGAGTGCTGCATGTAATAAACGTCCGAATCATGGGCTCCATATCCCTGAAACAAAAGGGAGGAAAAAAATCAGCAGTCTGGATCGCAAATCTTTCACCCTTACTTTTACACAAGTTGCAAAGTTGCTAGTCACAAGTTCCCATAGCAGAGCGTAGAACTCATAATTAGAAAACAACAAACTCATGCTCACAAACGTTTGCTATAAAAAGAAGAGAGATGACATTATCTGTGCAAAATATTAAGCCTATATTTTAAAAACACACACAAAACAAAAAAAACAAACAAAAAAAAAAACAAAAAAAAAACAAAAAAAAAGACAAACATTTGTTTAAGGCAACATTTTTCTTTATAAAATTTTTGAGATGTTACTTTTATTTTAGAAAGGGGCTGAATAGAATAAAATTACTTACACATCTTGGCTCATTGAGGCTGAAACAGTCATCCAAGACTGTAACAGGAACTAGTGCTTGCTGTAACACCTTGGTTATAGTGCATATAGTGTCATGGTCATATTGTTGAAGTTTGAGATGATTCCTTATAAATAAGGAAACTCCTTCTAACAATGCTCGACTGCGTTCAGCATGAAGGCTGACGTTGTGGTTGTCTGGAGCATCCAATTCCAGCAGCTTTGGCATTCTATTTGAAAGAAGTACCCTCAGCACCAACATACTAAATCCAATAAATCTAAAGTCTGCACGCCAGACAGAGGAGTCCTTCCACACTCCTCCTTTCTTTAAAAAAGCTTCTGCAAATTATTAAATTTAAGTCCAACAATCAGCCAGGAATATGACTTATAAACAAATGGAATTATCATATACACACACCCTTATCAAATTTGAAGCCCGCATTTTGTAATACACTGCACTCTAATTGATGCAAAGGTGATTTTTGGCATTGCACATCAATGGGCCAGCCGCATCCCTCACACTGATAGGACATGACGTCATAAATCATTGGCCGTAAACAGCCTAGACATGCAGGCTCTAGGCCAGTCTGCAATACAATAATTTAATGCAAGATGCTATACTGGTGCTTTCTCCTTTTATGACTTCCTGGTCATTGACTTACTGGTCCAATAGCTATGGCCTCTGATTTGAAAATTGTGGTCCCTTTTGGAATTTTTCTCGTTGCAACAAGACATGTCGGTTTGGAGGGTTCTCGACACACTTTATAATAGCCACAAGAGTCACGGTGACTTTTCCAGTCTTCAATCTGGTGCTCCTTAGAGCAGTAGTAGACTGATTTGCACCTCGAACAGGCAAGGGTTTGCTTCTTACTCGTGCCACAGCGACGACATTTTCTCAAATCTGCATACCAGCCTGTACATGGGGATCTCATTAACTCAAACCAAATGGAACAGCCCGGGAAGCAGGCGCCGAATCGCAACTTACGAGTGTTGTCCATGTTGTTTCACAGAGAACCAAAACAGTTAATCTGTCCGTCAGAAAGTCGTGAAGCTGAATGGAAGCCTCACTAAGGAATACGGAATGCAAAGGCGCCCGATAACAGGGTGCAGGCAGACGCAGCAAGACCCAAGGAGTGGAGCCAGAGTCGGCATTACCAATACCTCATGTGAAACGACGCCTTCCATCAACAGCCTGCTTCAAGTAATTAACTGACAGGGCTATGCGGCAGTGTAAAAAACGAAACTGGAAATACTGCATTACATTTATTGAACTGAATATACAGCCAAAGACCCTTGGTACTTTTTGAGGTTGCCCCGTTACGTTGGTGTTCTGGAAAAGTGATGGAGAAGGGGTAATGTGGACGCAGCGCCGCAGAAGCGCAGGGTATTCCCCTTGGAATCCGTTCTGCGATATTCCCCTCCATTGTTGCCAGTGCCAGTATTCAGAAAAATAAAACGGCTTTCTTTCTATTTCTTTTTACGTTCCACGAACATGTTGTGTTCCTCTTTAAACTTTTACACGGCTCGGCTGATTTGATAAATGTGCTCCCTATAAAAAGAAGATTTTTTTTGGTAATATTTTTAAAACTAGAAAAGCTAATAATTTGGGCTTGGTCAAAACAATGACGCAAGCTGGGATGGGATAACATGCGGAATGATGCTTTGCTGAGGTAAATCGTCGCGTTCCTTGAACGATGATGCTATGCTATAGAAAGCGCTCACGTCCTCGGCACCATCTGAGCAAACGAACCCATTGCGTCTGGGCACTGCCGGCTCTGCTGGGCATGACGCCGCGGGGGCGAACCACACGCCGGTATAAAGGCAGTCCCAAGTTCGTCATCTCCAATCATTCGAGTGTTATCAATTGGCAATGGCGAAGACGCTCATCCTGGTAGGGCTCCTCGACTGGTACTTTGCTCGCCGTCGCTTTTTCCGCGGAGGGACCACTAATTTCTTTCTGCCTGCAGTTTGCCCTGGTGGCAGGCGCTTCCCTGTGCCAGGGACAGCTCAGTAGCCTCATCGGCGATGCCGCGAGCACCGTGGCGGACGGCGTCAACACCGCCAGGAACATCGCGGGCTCCATCAGCTCCGTGAGGGACGTCGCCGGGGAGTTCAGCATCGGCGGCGGCAGCGGCAGCGCCCTCGGCGCCGCAAGGAACATCGCCGGCCGCCTCAGCTCCTCCAGGAACCTCGCCGGCCAGATCAGCACTTCTGGTGGCCTCTCTGGCGGCCTCTTTGGCGGCCTTGGGGGAGGACTCTCCGGTGGCCTCGACGCGGCCAGGAACATTGCCAGCGGCATCGCCGGCCGTGTCGGCGGCGGATCGAGTGGATCTGGCAGCCTTGCCGGAGGACTTTCTGGTGGTCTTGACGCGGTCAGGAACATTGCTAGCGCCATCGCCGGCCGTGTTGGTGGATCGGGCAGCTCAAGCGGACTTACCGGAGGACTTTCTGGTGGCCTCGACGCGGCCAGGAACATTGCTAGCGGCATCGCCGGTCGTGTCGGCGGCGGATCGAGTGGATCTGGCAGCCTTGCCGGAGGACTTTCTGGTGGCCTCGACGCGGCCAGGAACATTGCTAGCGGCATCGCCGGCCGTGTCGGTGGATCGGGCAGCTCAAGCGGACTTACCGGAGGACTTTCTGGTGGCCTCGACGCGGCCAGGAACATTGCTAGCGGCATCGCCGGCCGTGTCGGTGGATCGGGCAGCTCAAGCGGACTTACCGGAGGACTTTCTGGTGGCCTCGACGCGGCCAGGAACATTGCTAGCGGCATCGCCGGCCGTGTCGGTGGATCGGGCAGCTCAAGCGGACTTACCGGAGGACTTTCTGGTGGCCTCGACGCGGCCAGGAACATTGCTAGCGGCATCGCCGGTCGTGTCGGCGGCGGATCGAGTGGATCTGGCAGCCTTGCCGGAGGACTTTCTGGTGGCCTCGACGCGGCCAGGAACATTGCTAGCGGCATCGCAGGCCGTGTCGGCGGCGGATCGAGTGGATCTGGCAGCCTTGCCGGAGGACTTTCTGGTGGCCTCGACGCGGCCAGGAACATTGCTAGTGGCATCGCCGGCCGTGTCGGTGGATCGGGCAGCTCAAGCGGACTCGCTGAAGGCATTGCTGGAAGAATCAGCGGAGGACTCGGTGGAGGCCTTGCCCAAGGACTTTCCGGCGGACTTTCTGGTGGCCTCGACGCCGCGAGGAACATCGCCAGTGGCGTCAACACCGCCAGGAACGTCATCGGTGCCGTTCGAGGGTTCATCTCTGGAGACGACGATGACAGCAGCAGCGAGGAGGACTCCATCCTCGGAGGCCTTGCGGGACGCATCGGCGGCGGCCTCGGCGGCCGTGGAGGACTCAGCCCTATCGGGGCTCTTGCTGGTGGTCTGGGAGGCCAGAACCAGCAAGGAGGTCGCGGAGGATTTAGTTTAGACTTCGGTAGCCAGGGTGGAGCAGGTCGTCAAGGTGGTGCCCAGGGCGGTGCTCAGGGTCGTATCCAGGGTGGTACCCAGGGCGGCGCTCAGGGTCGTGTCCAGGGTGGCGCTCAGGGTCGTGCCGAGGGTGGTGCCCAGGGCGGCGCTCAGGGTCGTATCCAGGGTGGTGCCCAGGGTGGCGCTCAGGGTTGTGCGGAGGGTGGTGCGCAGGGTGGCGCCCAGGGTCGTGCCCAGGGTGGCGCTCAGGGTCGTATCCAGGGTGGCGCTCAGGGTGGTGCTCAGGGTCGTGCCCAGGGTGGCGCTCAGGGTCGTATCCAGGGTGGCGCTCAGGGTCGTGCTCAGGATCGTGCCCAGGGTGGCGCTCAGGGTGGTGCTCAGATCAGTGCCGGTGGCCGTGGAGGCGCCGGCGGACAGGGTCAGGCCCAAGGTGGAGCTGGACGCGGTGGATTCAGCCTGGGCTTCGGCATCGGAAACCAGGGGCAGAGACAGGGCGGAGCAGGTCGCCGTGCTCAGGGCGGTGCCCAGGGCGGCGCTCAGATCAGTGCCGGTGGCCGTGGAGGACAGGGTGGTGCCCAGGGTGCCAGTTTCGGCCTTAGCTTGGGCGGAGAACAGGGTCCTCGACAGGGCCGCAGTGCTCAGGTAGAGGCTGAATTCGGTGGACAGGGCGGCGCTCAGGGTCAGGGTGGGTTCGGAGGTCAGGGAGGTGCCCAGGGTCAGGGTGGATTCGGAGGACAGGGCGGCGCTCAGGGTCAGGGTAGATTCGGCGGCCGTGGAGGTGCTCAGGGTCAGGGTGGGTTTGGAGGCCAGGGAGGATTCGGTGGCCGTGGAGGTGCTCAGGGTCAGGGTGGGTTCGGAGGTCAGGGAGGATTCGGCGGTCGTGGAGGTGCTCAGGGCCAGGGTGGGTTCGGAGGCCGGGGAGGATTCGGCGGCCGTGGAGGTGCTCAGGGTCAGGGTGGGTTTGGTGGCCAGGGAGGTGCCCAGGGTCGGGGTGGATTCGGAGGTCAGGGTGGATTTGGCGGCCGTGGAGGTGCCCAGGGTCAGGGTGGATTCGGAGGTCAGGGAGGTGCCCAGGGTCAGGGTGGATTCGGAGGCCAGGGTGGTGCCCAGGGTCAGGGAGGATTCGGCGGCCGTGGAAGTGCCCAGGGTCAGGGTGTCTTCAGAGGTCAGGGTGGTGCCCAGGGTGGATTCCAGGGTCAGGTAGGATTTGGCCGTGAGGGTGGTTCCCAGAGTGGATTTGGTGGACAGGCTGAATTCGGCGGACAGGGTGAATTCAATGGTGAGATCTCTCTTCAGCGCCAGTTCTAGTAAACATCGATGAAATCTTGCATGTCGCACACGTTTGTGAAAAAAACGTGATCAAGAAATCAAAATTACTTCTGTTCTTTATTGTCATTGAGAAACAACTAAATTAAAGAACGTCTTCTTGTATATTGACTCGTCTCCTCCTTCAACTGCACCACAATCGACGCCTCATTTTTAAAACTACGTTACACTTGTCTCGAATTGAACAACTCGACTGTCCACACAAATACTCTAGATTTAATCTACTTTTCTAAAATCTGTGGCGGTCGCTTAGGGTACAGCCTTCTTTGGAATGTATGGACGGTGGTAGAAATGCGCTAAAACTCGGTACGAGAAAAACCAAAACAAATGCGCCAGTCGTGTGAAAAGGGAAAACTCCGGAAAACTCTTTCTCCGCCGCCATGACGACATGGGACACTTCACTTTTCCTTCTCGCCGCCCGCCAGCCGCTGGAAGGCGTTGAGTTGGAGGAGCGAGCGCGCGATGGAGCGGCCGAGGCCGGTGGAGCCGCTGTCGCTGCCGCCGCTGCTGGAGCTGTCCGTCGACGGCGCGTGCTTCACGGGCTTGCTCTCGATGCTGCAGTTGACCGCGAACCGCACCTCCTTCATCAGGGCCTCCTTGGGGCTGATCTGGAACGCCAAACACGGAGTGAGAGGGCGAGCTGCCGCAGCGCGAAGCTGGCGAAGCGGAGCCAGTGGCAGGCGAACCTTGTTGTCGATGGCCACCTCCCTCGTGTTCCAGAGAAACTCGCCCACGGCCATGAAGATGGCGCCCACGCAGCCGTACGTCAGCACCAGGAACACGCCACCCACGTGGCCCATGGTCAGCTTCTGCGAGTCGGTGTCCGCCGGCCCGCTTTCCTGCGCACACCAGTACTCTCCTGTAGCGCGGGTTCAAACCCAGTTTATTGTTTTTTTGTTGTTTTTTTTGTGGGTGGGGTGGGGTGGATGTCATTTTACCCCGCACATGCCGCCGCCGTCGTTCTGCCGCCACCACAAGTCCTTGAGCTGGACGAGCTTGCCGGACTCCTGGAGCTTCAGCACCGCGCCCGAGATGACGGCCCGGTACGGCGAATCTGGCCAGACAGACAGGCGACATGGTTGAACCGCTTTCGCTGCGGAGCTTTCAAAGTGGAGGCCGTTCCCTAGTCCGAAACCTACTCCTGGGCATGGCGATGCCGTAGCCCTTGGAATCCAGCTGGCCGCCCACCATCTGCAGGTTGCAGTTGCGCTCGCACTGGTACTCGATGCTGGTGGACTCCATGAAGAAGGCGTAGTCGCGCTTGGGCTTGGCCACGCGGTCCATGCCCTCGTCGTTGCTCTTGGTGAACACGCTGGGCCTGGCCGCGGACATAATGGCCCACATGCGCTGGTAGTCGGACGAGTTGGAGTTCTGTCCGGGAAAAAGGAAACCCGTTATCAGTGATTTGGGTGCGAAACGTTTTCGGAAGCGGCGTCGCACAGCGGGCCAGAAGACCGGTGGAGGCGGCCAAAACTCTAGACGCGTCTCGAGCTCCAGAGTCGCTAAACAGGACTCGAACCAAACGTGTGACCCCACCAATGGATTCCTCGTTCGGAGAGCAATCCATTGGTGGGGTCATACGTTCGGTTTGAGTCCCATTTAGCGACTCTGGAGCTCAAAATGCGTCATGAGTTTTGGCCGCCTCCACCGGTCTTCCGGCCCACTGTGCGTCGCGCCGTTGTTCTTGCTGACCGCGAAGAAGGCCATGGTGGAGCCGCCGTCCAGGCAGCCGTAGGCCACTTTGTTCTGCGCCGCCAGGTCCTTGGCGCTGTTGATGTTCTCCGTGTTCATGCCGGCGGCCGTCAGGAAGGCGGCCAGGTTGGCGGTGTACGACGAGATCATGATGAGCGTGAAGAACCACCACAGGCCGGCCACCATCCGCGTCGAGGGTGCCCTGCGCGCAGGGTGCCGGGTTCAAACACCACCACTCACGAGTTAAAAAAATTTTGAATAAAAATAACAGTAAGTTTTTGGTACTGACTTTGGCAAGAAGTCACAACCCTGCTGCAGCACGGAACCCATGACGAACCACAGGCTGTTGAGCAGGGTGAATGTGTTCTCGAGCTCCTCGGGCTCGGGGTTGCAAGGGTGCGGGTTGTCCCACTCCCACGGCGTCACTCTGAAACAGAAATAAATTAAAAATAAAGTGGATTTGTTTTGGCAGTTGCGAAAGTGAGTGCGATGACGTGATTGGCCTCGAACATCTGTGCACAAGGACGTAAATGGCATCGGAGCGCGTCACGACCCTGACACACCTCGGCAAATGTTGTGGTCGGGGCGCAACGAGTCCACGTGCGCATACAAGGGGGGCGCCGACGGGTGTGACAGCTGCCGACCAATCACAGGCCGACATTTTGACACTCGGTGCCTAAGTCTGCGCTTTGGACTGAAGAGTGTACCTGGCGAGCACGAAGAGCACCAGCCCCACGCCCAGGAAGGCCGCGGCGTTGTAGATCCACACCTCCGTGGACAGCGGCTCCAGGAACGAGTACAGGTTGGGCTCCTTCGGCGGCGGCTTGGAGTACAGGATGGAGATGCCTGGCGGAAGCGACGGGTCAGCGGGGGCGTCGCCAGATCCGAAAGTCGGAACAGGAGGTGAAGAAACTCACCGAGGTTCATGAACGGCATGGTGAAGTCAACCGCCCGCTCGCGGTCGTACGTTATCGTCAGGTCGCAGATGCCCAGGTCGGCTTTCTGCGATCAGAGGGAGGAGGACAGTCAGCGAACCCCAAACTCCTACGCGCTGCACACAGGCCGGTCGGCAGGCTTACCCGGTCCAGGAGGTCCTTGATGATGCCGTCCCAGCGGCCGTCCTTGAGGCTGCCGTACCGCCCGTCCTTGGCCAGGTAGAAGCGGTACTTGAAGTTGAGCATCTTGGCGATCTCGTCGATG
Source organism: Thrips palmi (assembly GCF_012932325.1). Taxonomy (NCBI): domain Eukaryota; kingdom Metazoa; phylum Arthropoda; class Insecta; order Thysanoptera; family Thripidae; genus Thrips; species Thrips palmi. Next base: position 16,298,128 of record NW_023144627.1, on the reverse strand, counting down.
AGGTCCACGGCGTAGCCGCGAAGCCCCGCGTTGCCGCAGTCCTCGGTGCAGTTGGGCTGCAGCATGAGGTACGGCGCACCCTGCGACGCCACGACGGCCACGTCAACGATCCGCCACACAGTGGGCCACGCGGCCAAACCTCTAGACGCGTTTTCAGCTCCAGAGTCGCTAAGTGGTCCTCGAAGCGAACGTGTGACCCCACCAATGGATTCCTCGAACGGAGAGCAATCTATTGGTGGGGTTACACGCTCGCTTCGAGTCCTGTTTAGCGACTCTGGAGCTCAAAACGCGTCACTCACGAGCCTGGACACGACGCGCATCTCCTTCTTGGAGAGCAGCTCCATGGTGGAGCGGGTCATCTCCTCCACGGAGCGGAACAGGTGGATGCCGGAGCGGTTCCAGACGCCGGTCGCGTTGTCGCTCGTCGTCTGCACCAAGGAGACCGTGAAGTTGGTGCGCCGGTGGTCCGACTCCGGGTCCAGCCACAGCGGCCCCGTCAGGCCGTGCTCCGTGTTGTCCGGGTCGCTGTACTTCTGCGGGAGGAGGAGGCGCACTGTGAAATCCGGGAGGAGGAGCACACACTGCGTGAACCGGCGGTGGTCGACGCCCAGCTTGCTGACATTACTCACGGCCTTTATGAAGGAGACGATGCGGTGGCCGTGCTCCCACTTGTCCACGCCTTCGCACGACAGCGGCCTCTCCTCCACGAAGGGCGGCTTCTTGTTGAGTAGGTGCAGCGAGCGCGCGAACATGTGCACGGCGTCGCTGATGAGCGCCGAGGACGTCTGTGGACACGCCACCGTCAAAAACCATTCCGCCTGCCCATCGCACGTTGGTGGGGTCACACGTTCGGTCCGAGTCCCATTTAGCAACTCTGGAGCTCAAAACGCGTGTAGTTTTGGCCGCCTCCACCGGTCTTCTGGCAAATCCACTGTGTACTCACCTTGACCTCGCGCGGCGTGAGGGTGATGGCGTTGTCTCGCAGCCGCTCGTTGTAGATCCAGTCCTGCACGGCGTTCTGCGTGTCCGCCGCGCTGGGGTCCACCAGGCGGAAGCCCGTGATGTTGGACAGCCCCACCTCCCTCTCGGCCCACGTGTTGATCTCGTCGTAGTTGAGGGTGTGCGCGTCCTGCGGCACAGCCACACCACCAGAATTGGCAGCAGCCAGTGGCGACCGCCCCAGTGTGCCAACAGACCGCCGCAGGCAGCCGAAACTCTAGACGCGTTTTGAGCTCCAGGGTCGCTTAATGGGACTCGAACCGAACGTGTGACCCCACCAATGGATTCCTCGTTCGAAGAGCAATCCGTTGATGGGGTCACACGATCCGTGCAAGTCCCATAGCGACTCTGGAGCTTAAAACGCGTCCAGAATTTTGGCCGCCTGCGGCGGTCTTCTGGCACACTGGGGGCGGCGGGGCACGCGTTCGGGGTGTGCTGGCGTCCGGACACTGACCGGCGACGTGACCAGGTAGCTGATGTAGTCCCCCATCAGCTTGACCTGCCTGGCCTGGTGGAAGATGTCCAGCAGCCGGTCGGCCGACACGTCCAGCAAGATGCGCGTCTCGGAGCTGTTCTGGATCTCCTTGAGCAGCGGCCGGTAGTCCGGCCCCTCCCCGAGGCGCCGTAGCGTGACGGGGCTGTCCTGCGGGCCGTGGGCCTTGAGCACCTCCTGCAGGCGGAACAGGCCGTCGTCGTCCTCGTAGACGATGGTGAAGGTCTTCCAGGCCATGTCCTCCAGCAGCGCCACGATGGCCTGCACACCAAAAGAATATCGACACTCGTATAGCACCTGCCACCCTTAGGGTTGCCCTTAGGGTCGCTCTTAGGGTTGCCCGAAGGCTCACCTGGGAGAGACTCTGGCGGTCCGGAGTGATGTTGATTTGCATCTTGCTGGGGATCCTGACGGAGGGCGGGTGCGTCAGGATGTGCGGAATCTCCAGCGTCTCCGCAATCGAGGACACGATGTTCATGGTGCCCTTGCTCTTGGGGCCGAAGATGGCGGCCACGCCGTTGCTCGTCAGGTTGCACACTGGAATAAAACGGAACAAACTTGCAGTGTGGGCGAGGTTTTAAATTGGCGCGAAACCCCCGCGCTCGCTTACCCTTCCTGCTCATGATGAAGCTGTCCGCCGAGCTGAGCACCTCGATGACGGGCACCAGCGTGATGCCCGGCAGGATGGTCTTGTCCATGTTGACGCGGTCGATGGCGGCGCGGAACGCCACGATCTCCTGCCACTCGTCGTCGTGGAACAGCCCCGCTGCAACACGGTCAATGTGAGCCGTAGCCGAGGCGGTAGACGCGCTGCAACCCGAGTCAGGGGTCTGCGGTTCAACTCCCCGCACCTGCCTTATTTTTTTTTCCATTTTCTCTTTTTTTTACAGAGTGCCTGCAGTGGGTGGTCGCCGGGGAGGGGGCAATGGGGAATCACGTGCAGACTATTATCAAACAATAAAAGAGGCGGCGGCCGGTATTTTTAGCCGTGCGTTCGCGCCGCGGTCCGCGACACGACACGACGGGGCCACTTTTGCGTGTCGGCTACAAAGGGCCCGTCGCTCCCCCGCGTGACGCCTAGCCCCACCCCGCCCCACCCCGCCCCACCCCGCCCCACCCCGCCCCGCCAGAGGCATGCGGCTCCGGAACATAAACTTCGCGCGCCATTTTCGCGCAGGCGGCAATGATCCGAGGGTGTTTACGACCCTCTCGGGAAAATGCTCTCGAGTCGAAGAAATGCATTCGGCAGGAATACGCTCTCGCACCTAAAAAACGCATTGGACAAAGAAATCCTCTCGACCCCCAAAAAACTCTTACCTTACGTATTTGTAAAATAACTTTTTCCTCACCGAGGTGCAGTTGCTGGGGCGGGAAGTCCTCCCCGCGGTCCCTGGAGCCGTAGTAGTTGTAGCCGTTGGCGTCGTAGTCCTCGCCGTCAGCCTCGGCCGGGGCCGCTGCGCACCCCAGCAGCAGGGCCAGCACTGCGATCCACAGCCACCCCATCTGGAAGGGAGTGAATGCCGTCTCAACCCTCGCAATGGACGGCCGGCCGCAGTCGCTCTGTCTCCCTCGCACTCGTGCGGCGTCTGGCGGGGGTGCGAGAGAGACATCGCGACGGAGACACTGTTCGGGATCAGCCTGCCCCACTGACGTTTGGGGCGTCTAACCTCGCCGGGGCTGTGTCATGCCGACCCCGTTTCGGCCCCGCGTCGCCGGCGAACGTCGTCGACGCGGACGTCCTCGGCGCTACTCGGAACATCCTCATTCATAACTTGCGGCTCCTTGGCAGCATCGGCGACTTACCTCATCGACGTGTCCGAACCGCCGTCGGCCGCAGTCGGCGTGCTGCTCTGCGCGGCGTGGACACGGGCACTGGCGCGGCCGGCTTCCCCGTGGACGCGAACCCTCGGCGACGAAGCCTCGGCGACGCCCGCACCCAGAATACACCGCGGTGCCCACCGCTCTCGCTGCACTCCTCCCTTGAGGACGGCGCTCCCCGCGGCGAGCAGGGCGAGGCGACTGTCAGTGCGAGGACCGCGTCGGCGGCTGCGGGACGCACGGGACGCTGCCGGACGACGCGCCCCAAAATAAACACCCCCACCCCTCACCCGCGGCCAGCACGGCCAGCACGGCCTCCTCGGCAAACAATAACAGTGCGAAAGGGCGGCGGCGTGGCGCGCTCGTCAAACTCGGCGCCATCCGCGTTTAGACCAGATCGAGAGCGGATAGCCGGGGTGAGGGTGGTGATCTGGGGCAGGGCGAGGGACGGCGCCCCAAAGTCGAAAAAGAGCGGAAAGCCGCGAATCTTGTTTCCACTGGCAGTGGCGCGGCAGCCGGAAGGGTGTCCGGAGAACGGCGCCGCGCTCCGGAGCGCCTGGCGGGTAGGCTCACCCGCCACGCACGGCCGTTCGGCGGGCTGGCTGCCCTCGGGATCGCAGGCGGCGAGCACGGCGAGCACGGCGGGCGCTCGGCGGCGCTACTCCACGCCCGCGGCCGCGGCTTGCCTGCCCCGCCGTCCACCAGAGGGCGCGCGGCGCGGCGCGGCGCGGCCGTAGCGGCGGCTACTGGCCCGGCTGTACTGTTGAGTCCTCCTCCATCCATCCCATCCTCTACCTGGCCGCCAGTCGGTTGGTGTCCGAGCTCGCGCCGAGTCCGTGCAGTGTCGTGCCGTGCCGGTCCCTCCGAGAGCACGGCGTGCGTGCCGCGTGCGTGCCGCGCTTGACGCCGTGGTGCAGTGCAGTGGATGGATACTCGAGCGATGCAGGCGGAGTAAGCCGATCCCAGACACCACGCTGTGAGTATCGGCCGGCCTGTCGGCCTTGGCTTTTGCTTCTCTTTTCGGCCACCATCAGATCGCCGTGCCGTGCGAACTGCGCGCGCTATCTCTGCGGGGCCGGCGCGCCGGGCAGCCGATGCGGTGGGACTTCCCGCCAGGCCGCCATAGAGTCCGCCCCGCCCTTCGAGGCCGTGCCCTTCGAGGCCCTGCCGGCCCTGCCCGACGGGGAGTGCGTCGAGTGGCATCAACCTTATCGATTTTACGTCCGATCCGCGCTGGACGCCTCGGGGACTCGGACTCCGCCACGACGGCGACCCGGCGTCGCTCGCCTCGACGGCGTGCTCCCGACCGTGCCGCCGTGACGCCGCGGCCGCGCGGGAAGCGTGTCAGGTTCAAACGACACGCCATCATGTCCTCCTTCTCCCTTTTTCCGCCGTCGCCTCTCCCATTTCGAGCAGTTTATCTCGCCGTCTCGCTTCCTCTCGTTAACCTGCCACGCCACGGCGGCCGTGGCCGAGAGGGCCGAGACGAGCCGCCGGCCGGTGGGACGGACTTCCACGTGACGGACGCGAATGTGCGAGCCCCCGAGCCATCAGCCGAGCGACTCGGAGGAGCGCTCTCGTCGCTCCGTCTCCGTCGCACTCGGTGCGTCCGGCAAGGGCGCCAGAGAGACCACACTCTTCTGCCTCGCACAGCTCCTCTCGATTCCCAGAGCCGACAATTTTCGTGCGACACTCTCTGCCCGCACTGCCCCGCCATGAGAGCTGCGGTGGTCGCGGTCTGGCGCTGCAGAATGTATTCCAAACCACACGGCGTTTCGGTCCCACCTGCCGTGTTCCCTCGTAAACGGCGAGTACTAAATCGTTATGTAAAACCAGAAATTGAATGTCGTTCTCGAGCTACTCGGTGCGTGACGCCGTGGACGCCGTTTGGGAGAAGCTTGAATTGGGTTGAGTCGGCCTGGCGGCCTCGCGCTGGCCTGCAGGACGCGGCAGGACGCTGGACGCTGGGGGCGTTCCTCCCGGCCCTCGTGAAGGGCGTGTGGCAGGTATATGGTGCGTTCGAACGGGAAGTGGGGGAGGGGGGAGGGAGGTCGACTCAGCTTACGACTAGCGGTGCCTGCCCCCTCCAGGCACAGCCAGGCACAGCCACGGCCGCAGACCAGCCGCCACACTAGGAAAGTCTCCGGGGCCTAAACTTCCGATCACCGAGGCAGCCGCCCGCGCCAGCCGCGCCTGCCGCGCCAGCCCGACGTAGAGCCGTTCCGTTGCTCTGTCTCTCTCGCACCCCGGAAGAGGCGGTCCTGTTGACACTCGTCCCGAGTGCACTCCGCCACTTAATGCGAGCACAGGCTCCCTCGCTAGCGATTTCGACATCGGCCGCCTCCGAGCTCCGACTTTCGCAGGTGACTGTACTGCACTCGTTTGCGCGCGGCCCGCTCGGCTTCCAGGGATTCTTCCGACGATCCACAGCCGATTGGCCGCAGACTCTCCCAATTCCTGCCGTTGTTGCTGATTTTGTTGTCGCTGTTGCTGCTGATGCGGCATTTGCTGCCGCAAATTAAGCAAATGAGCAGCTTTCGCGGCATTTTTCGCGCTTGCCTTTGCAATTACGGCCGGATTGATGCAATTATGCGACGACGAGAGAAGGCCTCCAATGGATGGGTTCATTGTGTTCACACTGCACTCCGCCGTGCCTCGCGCGCCGTCTCTAAATCGTTCCTTTTTCTCGGCATGTTTTTGTTTTGTTTCTGCTTCACTCGCCCCGTTCCGCACGCTCCCCATAGCACTACTACCAAGTTTCGGCCTTAAATAAGAAATTTAAGAATGCATTTTAAAACTTTTTTTTAAACCACACATTGGCGCTGTTCTGAGTGCTTTCGTCATGGGGTTAGTGCGGGTTGTGGCCGATCAGGTCTTCGCATTCGCGTCCCGGGTTCAAGTCCCCGTCCCGCTGCTTTTCCTCTTTTTGTCACCGCCGAGGCCGTACCCAGATTAGGACGTTGCATTGATGCCCAAGGTCATCCCTCTGCCTGTCATGTCTGACCCGTCTGTCTGTCTGTCTGTCTGTCTGTCTGTCTGTCTGTCTGTCTGTCTGTCTGTCTGTCTGTCTGTCTGTCTGTCTGTCTGTCTGCCTGTCTGTCTGTCCGCCCATCGGGCCGCCCCGCCAGGTCCTTCTCTATCCTTTCTACCATTGTGCTGGAAGGCGTCCTGCCAGTGTCCTGCTCGGGTCCTTCGGAAGGAGGGGCAGGGATTGGTCGTGTTCCAGCTGCTAAGCTGTCGCCGGCCCTCCTTACCGCTCAATGCTATGGCGACACACGGGGGAACGGAGAATGGAATGATGCATTGGATTCAGCATGGGAATGTGCTGCATGAGCCGGGGCAGCCAGGGCAGCCAGGGCAGCCGCAGCGGCATGGACGCCGTGGGACCACCACGGGGTTCTCATTGGAACCGCCATAGGTCGTCACTGGACCACGGCTTCGTCTGGAACCACAGCACCGCAGCGCTGGGCGTCCCAGTGTCCCTCCCTCCGCACGTGCTCCAGGCTTTCCTTTCTGTTTGGACATTCACACAGGCTCACAAATACACTCACACATGCACACAAATACGCTCACACCGGCGCGCAAATACACCAGCGTGTCGCGGCGTTTGCCGAGTTTCACCTTGCACCGAGCATTACTGCGAGGGCTGGGTTTGTCCATGCAGGCATGCAGGCTCTCCAGGAACGGGCCGCTAGAAAAGTAAGTGGACTCGCGGCCAGTGTTTCCGCCTGGAGTCTCTCTGCTGGAGTGTCTCTGCTGAAGTCTCTCTGCTGGAGTCTCTCTGCTAGATTCTCTCTGCTGGAGTCTCTCTGCTGGAGTCTCTCTGCTTTATTTTCTCTTCTACGGCGTCTCTCCACTGGTAAACCCCCTTGTCGAACACGATAGCGGGAAGTACACGAGTACTGCGATTTCATCACGACAAAGCACACACACACACACACACACACTGTTCATCTATGCGCCAATCTGATGCAATCCTGGAACGTGCTCGCTGGAGAAGTAATTCGTGCGCTCGTCCTGCCCGGCTGGTTCCGAGAGTCTCGCTCTGTCTCTCTCGCACCTGTTGGGGCCGCGCCGTGAGTGCGAGAGAGAAGGAAAACGGGCCCAGCGTAGCGCGTCGAGCGCGGTGCCGCGCGGTGCGTCGCACGACAGGGTGCGCATCGCAGCATGTCAACGGGATGATCGCTTTCTTTGAGGCATCGGCCGTGGCGTGGCAGTGCTGTGGCGGTGCCCCGCCACTGCCAAAGGCAAGCCAAAGGCCCCTGGGGACAAAGGGACTTTCTCCGCCATAAAGTCGGTGCACATAACCCGGCCACTAATTGATTTAACGTTAACAGCCGCAGCCACTACACCGTGGGGCGTCGCAAACACTCGCAAAAACCACGACAAAAAAAATGAAAAAAAAATTGAAAATATTGTGATTTAATTTTAATTGCGGTTTCTAGTACACAGGCCCTTGCTGCTGTTGCATGGCGGAGCCCTGCGGCACGGCGCGCACGGTTTGCGAACGAACACAAGGACGTGGCATGGATGAGTGCGCCTGGCGTGGCGCGGCGTGGCGTGGATCACGCTCCATATAAGCCTCAGGGTGACAGTGGCACTGCTCCGCTCCCTCGGTGCACTCGCAGTGTGGCTCGCAGTGTGGCCTACAGTGTGGCTTACAGTGTGGGGGAGCGGACGGTGCGATGGCCCCGCGCCGCTCGCGGAAGCCAGAGATCATCACTACCACACTGCTGCAAACTAATCCAATTTTTACCTCTTCTATTTCAAACAAAAAATATGTACAGAAATTTTTAAAAATCTAGATACGTTTTCTCGTGTTTACTTTTGGCCGTGCTGCATACATTTTTATTTCATTTTATTTACCCCGCGGTTTTTCCCTCATCTCGTTTGTGGTGTGGAGCCGTGTACAGTGGAGCGACCCACGCCCCCTCCCCTCTCCTTGCCGCCTCAGCTTCTCCAGGGCTGGAGTGGCTCCAGGCAGCGCATCGCCGCTGGAAGCGGCCAGGAAGGCTCTCCGAAACACGGCGGACGGGATAGGACGTCCTGGACGGTCCACTGTGCGGTCGTGGAAGGCTGCGCCGGGCTGGGCGGCTGGGAGGACGGGCTTAGGTGTCGCTGGGACTATGGGAGGGCCCGCCGCTGCGCGCTGCGCTCCACATGAGCTGGATGGTGTTGGATACGGTGATGCCCGGGCGGCCCCAGCGCGGCCCCCTTCCCTGCGCCTTGCGCAAAGGCTTCCGTTTTACCAAGCGGGTGCTGACGGGACACATTAAGCGCCTCCCACCGCCGGGCCTTGCTCGCCGGCATCCACTTTTCGTATGTTGTGTTTCAGACAACACTGCCAAACAACAGGAAACAAAAATAGGAAGACTTTGAAACAGACTATCAAAATGAACGAGTACACGCCACGCACACACCTCGTCACAGTGTCCGCGTGAGTGAGCGCGGGGGTGTGCTACACGTGTTGTGTGTGTGTGTGTGTGAGTGCGTGTGTGTGTGTGTGTGTGTTAGAGAGAGAGCATGCAATGTGCACTTTCACTGATGCTCCTCCTCCTCCGCTGCTGCTGCGACCTCGCATGAACCCGCCGCAAATTCTCCCTAGTCATCGCTGTAATGCCCTTTGCACTTGTGTGAGTGCGAGAGTGCGGGGGAGGTCCCGATCTGTCGTCCGTAGCGTTTGCCAGTCCGCTCACGGCCCCGCCCCCTAATAGCGGAGGGCCACACACTCTGAAAGCCTCGTACACTGTTGAAAACAAACAAAAACGCCAGCATGTAATTAATCTTGCGAGACCCACCTCACGGTACTTGGAGAGGGCAACTTGGCGTCCCATGTTGTTATTTTTTTTGTCCTGGTGGTGGTTAGCCTGGCTACCAAGTAGGTTAGTCCTGCGGGGGCGCTGTGCTCTGTACACATGGCGCGGGATTTAAAAGCCCGCGTTGTGGCATCTCTCTCTCTCTCTCTCTCTCTCTCTCTCTCTCTCTCTCTCTCTCTCTCTCTCTCCCTCTCTCTATCCCCCTCCCCTCTCTCTACCACAGCACGACGGCCACTGCACTGTAGGGCCGACGAGCACGGACGCCAGGGAAGCCCTATTACGGATTTTACGCAATTTCTTTTATGAATTGGTGCAGAACATTGCCGCGGGCCCGCTCATGTGGGACGTGCTATTATGGTTGTGACACAGGGACGAGAGCTTGCGTGCGTGTGTGTGAGTATGTGTGCGTGCTCACCTTTCCGTAAAGAGCATGCCTTGCTATTTGTGACGATCAGGGCGTGCTCGGCGCAGCGCAACTCCAGGGTTCTTCCGTCACCCTGGGAAGAGTTTCTCGTCTACCCGGCGGGGGTATTACTGCTCGAAAAACAACAAAAACAACAACAACAACAACAACAACAGAGAAGACACCCCCGGGCGCAGGTGGACACGCAGCGACGCAGACCGGAGAGTTTTACCGGTGCTGTTGTTAAAATAGTTGCCGCCGGGGCTTGGCTTGGCGGCTGCCCGTTGGCCGGGTTGCCCTGTTGGGTTTCTCTGACCCCGCCCAAACTAGATTGTATAGGTGAAAAGGAAAGCGCGAAATTGTTCATTTCGAGTGACCGGCGGGTTGGCTGCAGGCCGCGAGTCGTTGCCCGGTTGGGCTGGGTTGGGCTCGCCTCGTCCGTGTCGGGGTCCGGCTGGGTGCGTTCGTGTAGTTTGTTGTGCAGCGTCCTCCTCCCATGCCTGCGGTCGTTCCGGGTCGTTCCGGCGGTCGTTCGGGCGGCCGGCGCTTAAGCCGAACTACGTCGTGTGGTCGGTGCGGACAGTTAGGCGTGCGCTTCCGACAGCCTTCTTGAACGCGCCCAGGGGCGTCCGGCAACGCACAGTGGGCCAGAAGACCGGTGGAGGCGGCCAAAACTCCAGACGCGTTCCGAGCTCCAGAGTCGCTAAATGGGACTCGACCGAACGTGTGACCCCACCAATGGATTGCTCTCCGGACGAGGAGAACTCGTGTGAAAAGGGCCTGTCAAAATGACGTCAAAATGGGCGTACAAGGGTCGTTTTTCGAGTCGTTTTGACCACCCTGTTCCAGGGGACCATTTCGCAACGCGCTGCCTTGACGAGTGAAAGAACGCGTGTTCTGGTCCGCACCAGTGCATCCCCCCCACCTCTTTTTCCGAACATCGCTCTGGCGGGCCTCGAAGCTCGTCGAATTACGACATTAATTTCCAGCCGAGATGCACATGACTGGCCGAGTAATGCAATTTGGGCGGCGCGGCGAGTCGAACCCGCGACGCCCACTTTCCAATCAGCGGCGCTGCGTCCCTCTCTCCGTCTCTCTCGCACCCACGGGGCGGGGCGGGGCGGGGCGGCTGCAGAGGAAAGCTGCCGAACCCTTTCCAGCCAATTCGGCCCGGCGAGCGCGAGCGCGAACGCGCCCAAAGCAATGGGCGGCAATCCTTTTGTGTTTTTCCCGCCACGCCGCGGGCGCGTTCGAAACGATTCGAAAACGGCGACCGCTGCGACCGCTCATAACCCAGCTGCCGTTTTCACGAGGCGCGCCAAGTTTGGCGAGGGCGGTGGTTTTGAACGCACCCGCGTGCCTTCTTCCTGACCGCGGCTTCTGCGGCGCCGCTCTGGAACGCGCCCTGCCCTGCCCGCGGCTTGCGTTGTGACCGAGTGTGACCGCTGCAGCCCGCAGGTTGGGGGCGTGGCCGCGGGGCCGCGGGGCCGGCGGGGCTGACGGTGTACCGGAGCGAAGCAGCGCGCTGCGCCATGCCATGGCTGCGCTGCACGCGGCGCGGAGTGCCCGCCGGAGAGATTCCGTGCAAATCCCGGGGAAAGGTCAGCCCAGGGAAAGAGGATCGGGAAAAAATAAATCGGCGCAACGAAAGGAGAGGAAAGGTCGCTTTGTTTGCGCTGCACACTGTCAGCGAGGAATCCTCCATTCGCGCCGCATTCAATAACGGGCCGGCCGCCCGGCGAACATCCCTGCCGCAGTGAGGCTGCTGCACAGTGTGCCAGAAGACCGGTGGAGGCGGTCGAAATCCCAGACGCGTTTTGAGAGTCCAGAGTCGCTAAACAGGACTCGAACCGAACGTGTGACCCCACCAATGGATTGCGCTTCGAACGAGGAATCCATCGGTGGGGTCACACGTTCGGTTCGAGCCCAGTTTGGCGGCTCTGGAGCTCAAAACGCGTTTAGAGTTTTGGACGCCTGCGCCGGTCTTCTGGCCCACTGCGTGCCGGACTGCCGGGCGAACAGTGCACTGCCCGTGCTTGCAGTTACATGACACCGGCCATTTCTTTTATTTTTCCCATCGCGCTGCTGCCTTTCGAGGAACCCCGGACTTTCACTGCTCATTATCAAAACGGCCGCCTCGCCTATTCTGCCCGAGATCATCATTTTCGGCGCTTCGGTGCGAGGGCCAGTACTGAGGCAGTGGGCCAGAAGACCGGTGCAGAGGCGAAAACTCTCTGGACGCGTGTTGACCTCCAGAGTAGCTAAATGGGACTCGAATCGAACGTGTGACCCCACCGATGAATTCCCCGTTCGGAGAGCAATCCATTGGTGGGGTCACACGCTCGGTTCGAGTCCCATTTAGCGACTCTGGAGCTCAAAACACGTCCGAGATGTTGACCGCCTCCATCGGTCTTCTGGCCCACTGTGCGCTGCCGCAGGTGCCCTGTCGGTGACGTCATCGGCCTGACGGGTCGGAGGTTGGCGGAGAGGTCAGAGCAGTATAGTGTGGACGTGGGAACAATAAGACCCAGCCCGCTTCGGTCCCTGGGCCCCTCAGCCTCTGCGGTGCCCTGCAGTGCCTGCAGTGCCTCCGGAGGGCTTTGTCGTCTTGCGTCACTCTGGCTGCCCTGCTGCTACCGTAGACTGGGCGTCGTTTTCGTCGCTCTGTCTCTCTCGCACTCACGGGGCGGCCCGGTGTAGATGCGAGAGAGACAGAGCGACGAGTCGGTCCACTGATAGGAATCGGAATGCCATTCAAAGCGGTGCACGCCACGCCGCGCCGCGCCCCCGGAAGGCCAGCAGGATGGATGCAATGCGCTTACGATAATTGTAAACCATTCCATTCTGTTTTTTCTGTCGCCCAGATTAAACAGAGACGATTCATTGTGATTCATGGCGCTCCCGTTTCGGACGGCGACGCGGCGACGTGTGGGCCGGCCGCCTCACCGCCTTGCCTCACTGCCGTCTGTTCACCGCGAGGTCGCGGCACTGTAGAGGCGCCGTGCGCTGTGCTGCGCCGCGCTTGGAGTGTCCTGCACTGCAAGAGGTCGCCATTCTCGGCCGACTAGCCTAGCCGCCAACGGGCGAAAAACGCGGACGCGCAGTGCAGCTATGGACAGTCGCTAGCCGTTTCGTAGTGTGGTCACTCTGGGTCACTTCACGTCAGTTCGTTATTCGTCACTTCTTTGTCTTCATCACTCTGTGTCCGTGTCTTCTTCTTCGTCACGTTGTGTTCGTCACTTCATCCCCTTGACTCTTACCTTCGTCACTTTGTGCTCGTCACTTCGTCACGTTGTGTTCGTCACTTCGCCTTCGTGTGGGGGGAGCGCAGCGGAGCGTCTCGTCACGTGGCGGGACTGCCGCAGGCTGCTTGAGGCTGGCGCGGAGGGAGTGAGATACTGAAAATGAGTCGAAAGCGAGCTTCACGTGCTCCACGCCGGGCCGTGCCTGTGGCCGTGCCTGCGGCCGTGCCCAGCCTTACCGCCTTCGCTTCGCCGAGGCACGCCGTGCACGCCGTCCTCATCTAGGACTGACTGTCTAGTCTACGACGTCTACGACTCCAGATGACCCGTTAGCAGACAGAGTGCCGAGACGGGCCGAGTCCAGCAGGACCGAGCGCAGTGGACTAGTGTCCACTGGTCCAGGTGCAGCAGCAACGCGACCAAGTGGCCGATGCACTCGGCAGCACCGCGTCGAAGAAACGATGGCCCCGCCTCCCGCCGCCGCGACACACTGTTGTTTACAGTGGCGTGTGCCAGTTTCTAGCGGTTTTTTCTTCTTCCCCGAACACCCGAGACTGTTGTTGAATTCACACCCCGGTGCTCCGCGCCGCTTTGCCTGGCTTTGCCCGCGGGGCCGGCGCCGCGGGCCTGGCCGCCTCAAAGGAGGGCTTGTGTTGCGTCACGGCAACGCGCTGCATTTTACGACAGAAAAGTGCAGCGCGCTGAGTTACTGCGTTTGCCTGCTCCATATTAGTGCCGCGGTCGCGCTGTCCGGCGCGGTGCTGGACCGGCTGGCTGGACGCTGGGCGGCCGCTTTCTCCCATTCAAAATTTTGTCACGATTGTGGTGGTTCCTTCGAGACCCGGATGTTAAATCGCTCTACTGCAGGGTCGAACGGCACACACCCAAAGATGGCGAAAACACAGTTTTGCTCTCCGAGCTAAACGTTGGAGCGCCAGGTCGGTGCACGGTGGGCCTGCAGGTGGTCAAACTCTAAAACGCGTTTCCAGCTCGAAACATGTGGCCCCATCAATGGATTCCTCGTTCGGAGAGCAATCCATTGGTGGGGTCACACGTTCGGTTCGAGTCCCATTCAGCGACTCTGGAGCTGAAAACGCGTCCGGGGTTTTGACCGCCTCCACCGGTCTTCTGGCCCACTATGTGTTTTCGCAGTGTGGGCATGTCGGACTCGCGTCCTCCGTCCGGTCGTTTCGGGTCAGTTTCCTCTGGCCGTCCGCTGTAGTCCGCCGTCCGCACGGCAAGACTTTGTAAACAGATGGCGCCCACGCAACGGCGGCCCGGGCCGGCCCGGCGCGCAGCTGGTCTTGTTAAAGCAGGGCCCTTTGCGGCCAAAGGGGCCAAAGCCCCGGCGGCAGAGAATTAGCTGTCTGTCTCTGTCGCACCGCGGTGGGGCATCGGCGGCGGCGGGTCGGTTTACCCTACCGGTTTGCAATTACTGCCTTTCTGCGCGGGAGGAGCAAAGCCGGTGAAGTCACGCGGTGAATTTCTCATCCGCGGCAGTGTGGTCGCGCCACTCGATTTGACAGGCCGCACCGCTCGACGTCTCTCCCGCGTGCCTTTCCCCGCCAGAGAGGATGGATGGATAGATGGATGGGTAGCCGAACCGAATCGCCAGCCACCGAGGAGAGAACGCACCCACCACAGTGGAAGACAAGACTCTGCTGTTTGCTTGTTACCCTCTTCGGCGTGAGGCCGGCCAACGAGTCGAGAAGATAATATTTGCTCCTGACGTCCTCTCTCCGCCTGCATTCGGCTGCTCCCCATTCCTCCGGACCTTCTCGTTGCCCAATTATCCTCCGCGTCTCCCTTCACTGCGCCAGGATGGCCAGGATCCAGGATGCGCGGTGGAGTCGCCGCAAAAGGCGAACAGATGGATCCTTGTTCGCGTGCATCTTGGCGGCGGCGCACGCCTGCACTACCCGTCCGCTCCGCTCTGCTCCGCTGCACCGCCTATCGGGGAGCACGGTGTAGGGAGATACGGTGGCGGCACGGGGCTCTCTAGGGGCTGCCCAGCGTGAAGCACGTTTTGGGGCGAGATAGGGTTTTCCCCGCTCACGAGATGGCGCGCGCGACGCTAGGTGGCCGAACCGAATCGCCAGCCACCGAGGAGAGAACGCACCCACCACCGTGGAAGGCTCGTTCTTGTTACCCGTGCTTGGGCCGTGAGGCCGGCCAACGAGTCGAGAGGATAATTTTGCTCCTGACGTCCTCTCTCCGCTCGTGCATTCGGCTGCTCCCCTGCCTCGGACTTCTCGTTGCCCAATTACCTCCGCGTCTACCCTTCACTGCGCCAGGATGGCCAGGATCCAGGATGCGCGGTGGAGTCGCCGCAGAAGGCGAACAGATGGATCCTTGTTCGCGTGCATCTTGGCGCGGCGCACGCCTGCACTACCCCCCTCCGCCTCAACTCCGCTGCACCGCCTATCGGGGAGAGGCCCTGCGCCCTGCTCGCTCGGCGTGGTGCCTGCTTCAGGGAATTCCCAGTTTGGCGCGAAGCGCCTGAGCTCGAGACGTACCGTAGTCGCAACACTTACAGTGTGAAAGAAAGCCTTGATATTTCCTTTTTCCCGCGGGCGACTTTCGGTGAATTCTGCCCGTTTTGAAAACAGTGTGGGGAGGGCAAAAGCGCGCGGCGACCCTGCAGCCCTGCCGCTCTGCGGTCTGCCCGTCATTTCATTACCTAATGGTGGCAACACTGAGTGCTGAACGCTCTCTGCGCTCTCCCAGCACGGCTGCCTGCCCGGCCTCACCTCTCCCTCGCTCGGTTCATGGCCCGCTATGCTGGACCAGCACCAGCTTCCTGTGTACTTACACTTATACGACCGGAGGGAGAGAGAGAGAGAGAGAGAGAGGGAGAGAGAGAGAGAGAGAGAGAGAGAGAGAGAGAGAGAGAGAGAGAGAGAGAGAGAGAGAGAGAGAGAGAGAGAGAGAGAGGAAATGAGATCCACTGGTGAGCAGCGGCGGCGGTTCACACTGCTTTTTCCCCTTCGAAAACAGGCTGCGGCGGAGAGTCCTTGCACCTGACGACGTTCCCGCTGCCGGCCTGGCCCAGGCCTGGCTGGACTCCAGGCGCGCCTCGGCCGCCTCGGCCCTGATAGCGGTCCTTATCTTATCAAGGCACTTGCCCGAGGCGGCGCGCGCTGCGCCCTGCGTTGACGCTCCGACACTAGAAACGCTAGACACGCTGGACACACGAAGGGCAGGCGATTTCGGAACGATCGTCGGCGGGGCCGGGCGGGGCGCGGCGCGGTGGGCGGACCCTGTCTGCATGCGACGGCCTGGGTCCTCGCCCTCCCTCTCTGCCGGCTCGCTCCGAACAACGCTCTGTCTCTCTTGCACCCGTGGGGCGTCCCCCGTGTGCGAGAGAGACAGCGCGACTGATTCGGAGCGAGCCGGCAGGCCTGGGCTGGCCTGGCCTGGCCCACGCGCAGCCACGCGTCCACTTGTTGCGTCGCGACAACGCAATTATCCGGGATCGTCTTACTCCGTCTGACTCGCCGCCTCGCGACGCGTGCCGGCCGTCTGTCTCTGTCGCACACGCTGCGTTGCGGGGCTTCAGCCTTCTTGCAACGCTGCACTGATTTTCAAAAAACAGGCGGTGCCCAATTCGGCACAAAAAAATTGAATGTGGCTGTGCCTCTAAAACGGTGGCGTTGTGCAAAAGACAAAGCGTGAGAAAATTCAATTCTGAATTAAAGGTGTCCCCAGCGCGCACTGTTCTCGAGACATCGGCGCCTGAAGGAGGTCCGATTCGGCATTCCTTGGCACGCTTTCCTGCGAGACGAGAGTGTGCCACACTGCTTTATGGCCGCCGTGGACAGATGACGAACCGAAGCCGTCTCTCTGGGCGTCATCGTCGTCATCGTCGTCGTAGGCCGCACATCGGCGGTCGAGACGATGGGAACCAGGGCCCGCTATCCTTTTGAGGGCCCGGCCCGCCTGATGGCTGTGCCAGGCCCCGCCAGGACCTCGCCCGCACAGTGGGCCAGAAGACCGGTGGGGGCGGACAAAACTCTAGACGCGTGCAGAGCTCCAGAGTCGCTAAATAGCACTCGAACGGAACGTGTGACCCCACCAATGGATTCCTCGTTCGGAGAGCAATCCATTGGTGGGGTCACACGCTTGGTTCGAGGTCTGTTTAGCGACTCTGGGGGACAAAACGCGTCTCGAGTTTTGGCCGCCGGCGCCGGTCTTCTGGCCCACTGTGCGCTCTGCCCGGCTCTGCCCTGACTGACACTAACCGCTGATTCCTATCCCGGTTGCAGGCTGGCCGCGGGCACGCGAACCCTCCTCGTCGTCCAGCATTGATCGTAAGTAGGCCTCGTGGACCGTTTAAAAAAATAAAAAAAAAATCCCGCGCTATTGCTGAGGGTCTGAAGTCGCGGCGCCAGGTGGCGTCCGCGGAGGCTTATTGTCTATAAACGCCGTGCTGGCTCGGCGACGACTCTCACAAAAAAAAATCTTCATTTCAAAGATAATTTTATTTTTCTGATTTTTGAACTGTCCGCCCTACTTATGTGAAAGGTTGGGTGTGGTTAGGTCGCATGGGCCGAAAGCAAAACTAACACTCGCGAAGCAGGTTTGGTTCCTGTCGACATGAATCGCGAATCCAATAAAAAGAGACGGACGACGAGAAGGAACGCACACTGTACACAGCGAACGAACGGCGTTTGTATTTTTAGCGCGCCGCGTGGATCGGCACGAGGATCCGGCTCGCCGGGACACTTGATGCCTCCATGCTTATCGCCCGGTTCGCACCAGCTGTGTTTGTTTCGGCGCAGTCGGCGCAGTAGGTGAAGGTCGCGCGCAATTCGTAATCAACGCGACACGCCCAGCACACTGGGCCAGAAGACCGGTGGAGGCGGTCGGAATCCCGGACGCGTTTTGAGCTCCAGAGTCGCTGAATGGGACTCGAACCGAACGTGTGACCCCACCAATGGACTGCTCTCCGAACGAGGAATCCATTGGTGGGGTCACACGCTCGGTTTGAGTCCTGCTAAGCGACTCTGGAGCTCGAAACGCGTCTCGAGTTTTGGCCGCCGGCGCCGGTCTTCTGGCCCACTGTGCCGCAACGCCGCGATTTACATTTCACCCCGTCGATTGTTTTATTTTCGATGCCTCATTTATTTTCCGGCAGTGTACCGTAATTACGGGTGAAAGATAAGGTGGCGTGAGAGGAGAGAGACATTTGGCCGCCGTGAGCGGGACGGAGACGGCGGCGAATGTCAGAGTCTCTCTCTCTCTCTCTTTTTCTCTCTCTCTCGTTCGCGCGGGCGGCGCCGGGGACGTGTGTGAACCTCAAAAGCGCGGGGAGCGAGAGACCGCTGGGATTCGAACCCCCGACCGTGACGCGGGCGGCACGCTAGATCGGGTTAGATAGTGCGAATAAAAGCAACGTTTAAAACAAATGAAAATTTCGTTGCAGTGCGCTTTAGTGGAGTGCGCTCGTGTTGGCAAGACTGCAACACTTTGCAGGCCGGCACGCTGACCGCAGGGCGAGCCGCAGGGCGACGCTGCGCTCTTTAGTCTTGACCGCGAAGCGGGCGAGCAGTGACTGCCTACCTCCCAGGCGCAGTAAGGTGGAGCGGACCAAGAAGGCCGTGACCAAGACTCAGGGTTGTTGGGTCATGGAGGAAACTACGTTCGATGAGATGTACCCGTTGATTCGGTTGCTTCACGAATCCACGTAATGGGATTGGAATCGCGTGCAGGCTGTGCGTGTGTGTGTATGTGTGCGTGTGCGCGCCGAGGAGGGTCCTTTCCCGAGCCCACCAACGGAGGCGCCTAGTCGTGCCGGACTGTCCGGTCGACCCGAAGGACCGCCGGGTATTCGGCTGGATTTGCATAGCCCGGCATAGCCAGCCCGCCGGGTCAGGCCGGGTCCTCCAGAACGGGGCCATCTCCTAGAAGCCGGTGCCATTACTCGCATCCAGGTCGCGGGTTCGACTCCCGGCGCCGTGCTTTTGTTTTTGTTTTCGCCCCTTTGTTTACCACCCGCGGGGCCGCTCACTTTCGAACTGCCCGCGCCTCGTTTCGCTCCCGAATGCCGGAGGTGTCGCCGGCAGACTGTCGCTCTGTCTCTCTCGCACCCGCACGGCGCGCCCTGTGAGTGTGAGAGAGACGGAGTCCTGCGGTGCCCCGCCGCCCCGCCGTCGACACGGCACACATGTGCTCGGCGCGGACGTGCGGGAATGGAGGCCGCCGGGAGGTCCTGGCCGTCCTGGGTCACGTCGGCACTGCCAACTTATCAGGTATTCCGGCTTGGGGCGTCAAAAGGCGAGCCTGACTAGCGTTGCTCAGGACAACAACAAGTCGAACTTGGAAATGCACTTCTTGGTCTGGAGGAATGCTCCGGGCGTGGGGAAATGCTTTTGTCCTGGATTCGACAGTGTCGTGCCCCCGCGCGGACAGGTGTAGAATAAGTGCCTCGAGGCTTGGGGTCGCCCCAAGGGCTGCCTGCCACCCTCCGCCGGCCAAACCTCCCCCTCCCCCTCCCTCCGCTGACCCACTGGACGGCATTGTGCTCGAGGCGGAGCTCACGGGGCGTAAATTAGATGCACTCTTGGAAAATGTCAGACAAGCCACCCCCTCCTCGCCCCTTCCCTCTCCCACTGGCCCTGCTGTGTGTCCATCGCCCAGACGTCCAGCCCCGCGCGGACACGCCAGCACACTGCTTTAGTGCGCCGAATCGGCACGGGAATCTTCCGTCTTGAATGAATAGCATCCCTACGGTTCTGGCAGGCCTCTTGATAGCGGGCCGTCTCTAATCCCCTGGCCTGGATTCGGCGTTAATGCCTCTAAGTGACGGGTCGAATAACGCGCGATGAACGGTGCGCCGCCTGTCGCCCCTTTCTCTCTCGCACCTTCACGCCAGTGCGACGGAGGCAGCGCCAACTGGAAATCAAACGCCGTGATTCGCCGAACCGCGACCCACAAGCCCGTCGCCGCGTCGCCGTCGCTGGCCCTATCTTTGTTCGCACGGTTCCCATCAGCCTATTCATAGCGAATACACTTGAACAGAGCAATGTCGGCCAGACTGTCTGGCGTATTTGGGAAGGTGCGGTCTGTCTGTCTGGCTGTTGGTCTGTCTGTCTGTCCGGCCGGCTTGGTCTTTGATTGACAGCAGCGGGCTCTGGGTCAGTGTGGAGTAAGTCAATGGGGCCCTCTTCACTTGATCAAATAGCAGGGTGACCCTGCCCCGGCTCACCGCTGCAACGTTGACCAAGCCTCAGCGCCAAGACAACAAAGCTCAATCTTGATTAAGTAAACGTTGTCCATCAGAATGCCCAGGAAATCCCGAACCTTTCTGGAGGGAGCGGCTGAAAAATGCTGGCCCGTCGTCCACACCGCAACACAAGGGCAAGGGCACATGACCTTTGAGTGCAGAAGGGATTCCTGGCAGAGTGAGCTGATAAAATCACGGTCCGTAGTCAACGAGTCAGCCAAAAAATGGCCGCTGTGTCTAGCCAGCGAGCCCCGCGCTCCGCCCACCCCCCCTCACCCTCCCCCTCGCTCGCGCCGTCTCCTCGAGACACGAAGCAGGACTGGCAGGTCAGGGCTACGCCGTAGCTTCGGCGAGGATGGGGCTCGGGCTTTTTAAGGAACCCCTCGTAAGAAATCGGGCGTAATGGCGGCGGCTGACGCAAGTCGAAAACCGAGAGCACACGCGCTAGCGAGCGCGAATAAGCGCCATTTATTTTTTACCGTCTCCAAGTCGACTCTCGGTGCGATTGTCAGATTGTCACCTGCCAGTCGCTCAATGGGACTCGAACCGAACGTGTGACCCCACCAATGGATTGCTCTCCGAACGAGGAATCCATTGGTGGGGTCA
The DNA here is from genome assembly GCF_012932325.1 of Thrips palmi. Taxonomy (NCBI): domain Eukaryota; kingdom Metazoa; phylum Arthropoda; class Insecta; order Thysanoptera; family Thripidae; genus Thrips; species Thrips palmi. The sequence continues at coordinate 16,277,526 of NW_023144627.1, read as the reverse complement.
CACGTTCGTTTCGAGTCTCATTTAGAGACCCTGGAGCTCAAAACGCGTCTAGGGTTTCGGCCGTCCCCACCGGTCTTCTGGCCCACTGTGGGGTGGTCCGGGCCGGGCGGCACCATGGCGGCACCAGGGTGGCACGGACCCACGCGCAACGCGGGGCGCGGCGCGCCAACGCGGTGCGGACTGCGCGAGGACTGCGGACGGCGGGCAGCAAGCACGAAATAAATGGGCCTTCAATTGGCAGCGAGCGAACACCGGAAGTTCGCATTTGAGCCGCTAATACAGTGCCGGCGCGGCCGCCGCGATGACGACTGTGACGGCGTGCTCGGCGTGCTGGAGATGAAACCTGACTGAACCAGCCGGGGACACGCGACCGCCCGCCCTGTCTCTCTCGCACTCATGAGGCGCCCCGAGCAGGTGCGAGAGAGACAGAGTGACGCGAGCGCGCCTCGTAATCGGTCTGCTGGCGGACCAGTGGAGTTCTCTCGACCCGACCCTAAAGTTCAAGTTCTGGCTCCAGGGGCGCGCGGCGCTCCCCAGTGGAACGGGGCGACCGCGAATCGCAATCGCAATCCGACCCCGCATAGCGTTAGCATGGCTAATTTTTTTCACATTCATTTTCATAAAGCAGTGGAGTGGACTGTGAGTGTGCAGGTTGCATGGCCTGCGGCCCCCGGCGGATGGGATAACCCACTTCGCAATCGCCGTCAAGTAGACAATACGCTTCCAATAATACAGTTATCATAGCGTGATGCAAGCGTTCCGCATGGCCCGGCCGGCGTGGCCCTTGCCTAGCTGCGCCACCTTGCCTTTATGGCAGCCCGTCGCCGCCTTCCGCCTGCATTCAGACATTCAGACGGCCAACGCCCCGGACGAGCCATTGTCGGGTGGAACAACTCCAAACTCGGGTAGAGCCATTCGGAAAAGAAAGCGAATTTTTGAGCTGATTTTGCTCACGAGGTTGCACACTATAACTATCGCCCTCTCAGTAATAATGAGAGAAAAAAGACATGAGAAACGCCTGTGAGGTAGGCCACCCTGTGGCACGCCAGACAGCCGTGTTCGACGGGACGGCCTACCCTGCACTTGGCAGGCGCGCTGGGAACGCCCGCGAGGTAGGCCGGCACGCCACACAGCCGTGTTCGACGGGACGGTCTACCCTGCACTTGGCAGGCGTTCTGCGCATTGCCTAGGCCGCTACACTAGACTGACTCTAGGTGGGGCGCCTGGAGAAAGGGCAAGCGCCCGGCGAGGTGGGGGCGGGGCGGGGCGGGGCGGGGCGGGGCGGGGCGTGCGATCGGACGTGTGCGATTGCGGGCGTGCTCGGCGTGGCGCTCGGCCCGGCACGCCGCGGCACGCCCCGGTACGCCCCGGCGGCACAGTAGAGCTCCAATTCACACGGCCAAACTGTGCGTGTGCCGTGCGGAGTGCGGCCACGCCGGCCACGCCGCCAGTGAGTGTTGCGAGCTCGGTGCGCGAGGTCGTGGTGGAGTCTGCGGCGCTGCAGCCTGACAGTGCCGCGCGCAATGCACTGAGAGAGTGCGCGAGTGGAGAGTGAGTGAGCGAGTGCATCGCAGCAGCCAGTGCCGAATCTCCGCGCTCACCGGGTCCACCGGGCCATGCCATGCCGAGTCAACTGATCGACGCTTGGCGACGGAGCAGCGGCGGCTGGCGCGAGGACTACCAGCACGACCTCAGCCGCCGGTGGGTAGCAGTGCGTGGCAGTGCGTGGCGACGCGTGGCACCCCGACGACGACGAAAAAATGAAAAGAATAATGGGATGGCGAGGAAGAAAGCGGGTTCCAAAAGTGGCGCGAGGATTTGAAATTGTCTTTAGTGTGTGTGGGGCGGGGGGGGGGGGGCGCTGTTGTATGTGTGTGTATGTATGAATGTATTTATGTGTAAGCACGTACGAGCGTACATGTGTATGTGCGGTCGCGGCGGTCGCGTGGCTAGGTTGTCCGCCGGATGGAGCACTTGCTGTACTTTATGCCGTAGTCGGGGGAGGGCCGTGGCGAGGCTGCGGGGCCCTGGGCTGCCCTGGGCTGCCCTAGGCACAGACCAGACAACAGGCAGACAGACAGACGGACGGACAGACAGGCGGACGGCGGCGGCCCGGCGAGTGTTGCCAACTTGACGTGATGTGATCCGGTTGATTGGCGCACCGTGCCGGGCCGTGCACCGTTTACCCAGGGCGGCCAACCGCGAAAAGGGGAGGCGAGCTGGGAGGCGAGTGGCAACGAGCAGGCCCTGGTCGCCCTGGGCTAGGCTAGCCGGCCAGTGGACGCGCCCCGCCCCGCCGGCGTCACACAGGGACATACGTTTTGCTGCCGTCGCGTTGGCAGCCTGTCCGCACTGCCCTAGGCAAGGCAGTGCACGGCCGTCGGGGCCAGAGGTGGCAGCCCGCGGACTGCAGCCCGCGGACCACTGCGAAGCACTGCCAAGCACTGCGACGCCGCGCCGCCCGCCATGGCCGCCCGCGGCTCGTACGTGTGAGTATGCTTTGGGGCTTTTGAGACGCACCGCAGCGCACTGGGCCACTTCCCTGCCACGCCGCCAACGGCTGTTGCCAGTGTGCCAGACGAGGACGGTGGTCCGAAAGCGCGTTCCCCTGTCTCTCTGGCACCCCTGCAGGACGACCCGTGAGTCCGAGAGAGGCAGAGCGACGAAACAATCCTTTGCGATTCCGTGGCATCAGACGACTGCCCGCTGCCGTCCACGGTGTATAAACTGGCTCAAGCTGTCTTATGGAACCGAATCGACAACGGGCACTGCTCAGCTCCGCGGCACCCCTCGACGGCACCCCTCGACGGCGTCCTCGCTGCCCCGAGGTCCCCGGTCCGCGATGCGCCGCGCCGCCATGCAGTGCGATATATAGGCCGACGAGTGAATTGGAATGTCAAAGCTGCGCCTAATCTCGCTCAATTGAGCTCGGATTCTGTCCAATCACGCCGACAAAGGCTCGCGCACACACACACGCACACACGCACGCACACTCACACGCACGCACAGCAGGACGAGCTCCGGGACCGGCTGCAGCCCATACCGTCCTCCTGGCGCGGCATGCCGGTGCAGGCCAAGGTGCAGGCTCCTCGCCCCTTTTTTTATTGTTCCGGCTGCCCGGCTCCCCTTTCCCATCACTTTAGCATGCAAGAATCAAGAACGAAAGCGCAGAGGAAACTCCCTCGCTCCGCGTCCGTCCGCGTCTCCGAGGAAGCGGTCGGCTCCATTTCTTTTCCCAGCCATAGTATTCACCGCTCGCCGCGCTGGCCGCGCTGGCCGCTCGCCGTCGGTGACATAAAACTGCCATAACGCGGAGGTGGAGGCGCGCGCGCGCTCCGGAACGCGCCCCCGCGCTGCGCTTTTGACCGCGCGTCTGACCGCGCTTTAGAACGCGTTCTGGAACGCAGCCATCGGCGCGGCGGCGTGGCCCTGGCTGCCTTGGCGGTCCGTCGGTCAGTCCGTCGGTCAGTCACGGCGAGGACGCAGATTGCCGACAATTTGCACGTCCATGTGCCGATGGGGAATACGCCGCGCGCGGAAGCGAAGACGGACGCGAGGGAAAAGAAAGTGAGAGAGAGAGAGAGAGAGAGGGAGAGAGAGAGAGAGAGAGAGAGAGAGAGAGAGAGAGAGAGAGAGAGAGAGAGAGAGAGAGAGAGAGAGAGAGAGAGAGCCCGTGGGTCACGCCGGGTCAACACGACATCGACACGAGGCTGCTAATGACATTAAAATGGAGCCGGGAATGAGCCGGGTCGTTTGGAGGTCATCCCCGGGGGTCACTTTGGCGGCATTAGGGCTCATTCTGTTGTCATTTTTGACGCGCGGCGACTTTTCATCGCGGAGCAAGGAGGAAAACGAGGAGAAGAAGAAGGAGGGGAAGGAGGAGGAGACGGAGACGGAGAAGGCGTACTGTGCGTACTGCCGGCGCGTCGCCGCGTCGCGTAGGTTCCCCGAAATGACACTCCCGTTACATGCCCCTCATCGCAGCGGAGAGCGATTCCGCGCACAGCCGTCTCTCTTTCTCTCTCTCTCCCTCTCCCTGTCAATTTCAATTTCAATTTCTCGCTCTCCCTCCCCCAGTGAAGCGAGAGAGACGGGGCCGTCGAACAGTGTTCGGAATCAGCCTGCAGTGGCACGCTCTGCAATTAGGCGTTCGAATTTTACGGCGGGAACGGCGGGCCCGCTTCCGATGGGACGGCCCGCCTGAGAATACAACGGCGGGCCACTCGGCGCCACTACTTTCGTTCCGCCGCTGCCACGGCCGTTTATCGGGATGTTAATTGAGGCGAAAGTAGCGCCTGCTTGACTGCCACCAACTGTGGGATAATCTAAGCCAACTTGTCCTAACCTCACCTAACCCACCTTGTCCTAACTTCACCTCACCCAACTTGTCATAAACTCACTTAAACAACTTGTCCTAACATCTTCTAGCTTGCACCTAGCCCAAACCTTTCTAACCTCACTTAACTCAACTTGTCCTAACCTCACATAGCTCAAACTTTCCTAACCTCACCTTACCCAGCTTGTCCTAACCTCACCTAACCTTCTTGAACCTTCCTCGGCGGCCCCGTCACGCGCGGCGAGTAGAGGGAGGCGGGGCCGGGTCGTGCGCACTGGCGCACTGTAACTGTGCCACCTCGGAGGAGGCCGGGCTCGGTCGGGATGCGCGCTCCTTCGATCACTCCTGCTTCGAGTTTCTATCAAAAGTGTCACGAGGTGGAATTGAGGCCGTAAGATCATTCCTGAATTTTTTCACATCCCCGCCAACGACTTTCAACCTACACCCGAACCCAACCTGACCTGACCCGACCCGTGCCGTAGCCTTGACACCTGCCGCGGTGCCTGCGCTGTGTAGCGACTCGGAACCGTTCTCCAGCACGCCATGAAGTCCTTGCGGGCTGGCGGGCTGGCCCAGGCCCAGGTTGGCCGTGGTGGCGGTGGTGGCCCGTCCCGTCGTCCCGTCCGTCCGCGCGGCCCGGCTAATGCATTGTGGCCCGGCTGGGGCTGGCTCGGGCTGGCGGCGTGGGGCGGCGTCCGAAGTGTGCACCTCCTCTGCGGTGGCGGCGCACTGAGCACCGAGCGCTTGCAGCAGCTCGGACGCAGCCACTGCCGCCAACTTGGCGCACTTCAGTTTTAATTTCGGCAAGCCACGGAGAGGAGTGATGCAGTGGTAAAGCTGCATTCCCTCTGCGGTCGCTCTGTCTCTGTCGCACCCCCTCGGGACTCCCCGCGAGTGCGAGAGAGACAGAGCGACGCTGCTCGGAATGTGTCGGCCGCAGCGCCGCGCCTCATCACGACCAGAGTCCGAGGATTCGTCACCGATTCCGGTTCCGGCCGACCGCCTCCCTGACACGCCCCCCCCCCTTTTCCTTTTTTCCAACCGAGCTGCTCTTCGCGGTGCTTCGCGCTGCGGTTGGTTGTCATGACAACCCGCGAGGCGGACATCGGTCTTCGGAGTCATCGGACCGGCAGAACGTGTTGATTAGAGGACGAACGGCCGTCATCACCGCCTTCGTCGAATTTACTTTCTGGACCAACAGGACGCTACCCTTGCCATTACGAGTTTGAAATAAGAATCTTAGTTGTAAATTTTTCAAACAAGAAAAAATAACGACAGCAAAACAGTTTTGGGGGAAAATATAGAGTGTTAACAGGGCTTCACTAATTCCCGTTCGTTGTCCTCTTTGCAGTGTCTCCCGCAAGAGCGACATGGGTCGAAGCGGCTACACGTGCGTCCGGCACGTCTTCTGCTCGCTGAACGTCTTCGTGTGGGTGAGTGATGAGGGGCTCGTCCAGCAGCAGGGGGTGCACTGTGCGGCACTGGCGGCACGCGAGAGAGCGAAGACGGCAAAACGCCTGTCGTCGGCCGGGTAGGCCGCCCCGGCGACACCGCAGCACCACGGCGTGGCGTGGTTGCCTACCTCGCGCTTCGCAGGCGCTTCGGCGCTTCACTCGGAGCGAAATGAAGAAGTCTCTGATTCCCTTCGGTAAAACGATCCCGTTCCCTGCTGCAGCTGGCGGGATGCGCCATCCTCGGGGTGGGCGTGTGGCTGAGGCTGGCGTACGAGGGCTACACCAACCTGCTGCCGCAGTACTCGCTGCTGTCAGCCGACTGCTCCTTCATCGCCATCGGCGTCATCACCTTCGTGGTGGCCTTCTTCGGCTGCTGCGGCGCCTGGTTCCAGAGCCACTGCATGCTCGTTACTGTAAGAACCTCATTTTTACTCCTTTTACTCAACTTTTACCCAATTTTTACTCTTTTTTACTTAATTTTTACTAAGCTTTAAACAACTTTTTACTTAGTTATTCCCATCTCAAGGCTCTCGTCTCACACTGTGGTTCCCTTGCAGTACTTCAGCCTGGTCATCTTCATGTTCCTGGTGGAGTTCATGTTCGCCACGCTGGCCTTCGTGTACCGCACCGGGCTGGGCGCCTTCATGGTGGACGAGCTGCAGAAGGGCATCCGCTTCCACTACAACTCCTCTAGCAAGAACGCCCTGCACAACCTGTGGTCCCACGTGCACCGTGAGGTAAGCCCCCTGTTGTTTTTGTTTTGGCGCGTTCGCGTCGGCGGTTCTTCAAACACGAATGTTTGCCTTGCGCAGTTCCACTGCTGCGGCGTGCAGGAGTACACCGACTGGTACAACATCAACGCCTGGCCCAAGGAGCAGTGGGTGCCCAACTCGTGCTGCATCTCCAAGTTCGCCAACACCACAGGTACGCGCCAGTTCGGGCTCGCCAACAGCACAGGTAGGCGTCCCGCACCCCGGCGGCACCCTGCGCGAAGCTACGCGAAGCGAGCTCCGCGGTGAAACCAAGTTTGTCCTGTCCGCAGATTGCGGCCACAGTGGCTCGCCGGACATGTGGTACCAGAAGGGCTGCTCGGAGCAAGTGCAGATGTGGTTCCTGGACCGCCTGCACATCGTCGGCATCGTCGGCCTGGTCGTCGCATTCATCCAGGTACGTGCAGTACGCGTCGCGAAGCTGCCCCGGCGGCCGTGGCATCGCCATGGCGATACCCCGTGCGCGAGAGACGCCAACGTGCCAAGCCGCTTGCGCGCGGGGTATCGCGAGGTCCTCGGCGCCGCGCGGCCGAACGAAGGGTTGCCTACCCGCCGGCGCACAGTGGGCCAGAAGACCGGTGGAGGCGGCCAAAATTCTACACGCGTTTTGAGCTTCAGAGTCACTAAACAGGACTCGAACCGAACGTGTGACCCCACCAATGAATTCCTCGTTCAGAGAGCAGTCCATTGGTGGGGTCACACGCTCGGTTCGAGTCCCATTTATCGACTCTGGGGCTCAAAACGCGTCCGGGATTTTGACCGTCTCCACCGATCTTCTGGCGCTCTCCAAGTCTCTCCCTACAAGGTAAAAACGACGGCCTGTTTGCAGCTGTTCGGCCTCATCTCCTCGATGCTGCTGTTCTGCACGGTGCGCCACAAGCGGTCCGGCCAGACCTACAAGTCGTACGACCACGCGTCGTGAAGCCCCGCCACCTCGCCGGGCCGCCTCACCGGGCCGCCTCACCGGGCCAACGCGCCGCATTCAAACGGGAAGGTTGTGTTCGTCGAACGAACTTGCCAGCGAAGTCGGATGGAAAACGAGTCTCGTTTTCGTGGGTGGATTTAATTTTCGTGAGCGGAAGCGGTCTCTGGAATTTTGACACGAAGCCGAAACGACGCGTCGCGCGACGCGGAGAAGAAGAAGCCAAAGAGACGCCATCTCATTTCATTTCATTTCCAATCTCATCTCATCATCCTCCATCCTGTCATCCTGCCGGCCTGCCGATCCGTTTCCGGTGAGGAGGAAGCGGTCGATTCGCCATTTGCTTTCACCATCCTCGGTGGCAGGCAGCGCCACAGCAGGCCAATCCATTTATCTGTACACCCTTCATGTTTGACAATAATGTGTTGTGATCGCTCTGGATCGAGCGTGGGTGAAAAGTGTAGAATAAACGCTCTAACCGTCGTGAAGACTGCCAGAGCTACCACCCGTGGGGTGGCCGGCTCTCTCGCAAAACAGTTGTAATGATTGTAACTGCACGTTATGGAAAGTGAAGGGAGCTTGAAGCTCCATGAGAACATTACCTGCTCCTATCGGAAGACCTTGACAGGTGGAAAAGTTTGCCATATTGGGTGTGAAATTCTGGGCAGCTGGACTGTTTTGTGATAAATATTAAGTTCATTGTCAGGAAATTGACAGAGAACATCCTATGTTATTTATGCTGAAACGGTAGCTTTTACATTCCAATGTCTATAAATATAACAAAAAATAGTTTTATGTTTTTATGGTGTGTAAAGTTCGTGGAGCCTAGCTGACCTCTGTATGGTGTTTACTGGCGTCAGCTAGGTCTCACAGTTCTTGCTATATCGATCACTAGAGATTAGACATTTTTTAAGGAGTAATATGGAATTCCCCACCCTAAAATTGCAATTTAGAGATTGTACAGAAATCATTGTATACTTTCTCCATAATTTAGTCGATGTTTTTGCCGCGGTTTCTCTTGATAGTAGCGTGTTAGCGCACTAGACATGCAGAAACGGTTTTTGTTTTGAGTCGTTTTAGACGTTTAATTTAAACGCGTTGCCATTTGTGTCCTGTTTTTTTGTCCTTCCTGTGATTTACCAATGCCCTGAAGTAAGCCACATTTTCGAAGAGCGGCAGCCGGAAGTAGTCTAACTAGGACGAGACCAAATCGATGGCGAAATCTTGTTGTATTTCTTAAAATTGGTATTGATTGATGAATGCAAACAGTGCATCTCGGTGCACTAAAGGGATGCCTTTCTCCTTTTTGAGGCGTTCACACCGCGTGCTGTTCGTACTGTCGCCCCACCAAAAAGTATTATTGCTAAGAACCTTTTAGAAATGTATCAGAGACCAAATGAGACATTATTGTATCTGCCAAAAAGTGTTATTCGTTGAATCTGTAGTAATATTATATTTCTCATCTACAGTTTTATGTTATTTATTTAGATAAAAGTTGGTGACTCCTGCTGCGTAAAAATAAACAACTACTGTAAGGTTCTTTCATTTCGTCATTACAACCTCTCATTATCCAGCAAACATGGCTAAAGTAGGAAAGACTAATCATGATGGGCTGAGAGTCATGTCAAAAAGGTAGGACTAGGTAAAAAAATTCTTAAACATATTATTTATTGTTCAACAAAGAAGGTATAACAGCAACTAAATCTTAACTTACTTCAAAATTCAAGGTACGTGTGTGTTTCATTTGGCGTTGTAGATATTTACAGTCCTATCAGTTTAGAACCCAGGTTGTTGAGGGCTTCCGTAGCACTGCGCGAGACCTTCTTCACGGTCTCGAACGGAAACTGAAAACGAGGCAGTTGGTTTTACGGGGTTTTAAACACACCACTTAAAGAAGAAACACAAAAAAAACTTTGAGCACGTTACTTACGTCGAGGACTTTGTTGAGGATTCTGGAAATGCCTTCGAAGCCCGCCACCACGCCGCGCCCGATGAACTGGTGCCGGTCCCCGGTGTTGCCATACTTGTCCTCCTCGCGGATCGTGTCCACGATGGGCTTCGGCTTAACAGATAATATAGAAGCGGTCAGCAGGCGCTAGCTGCGCGTGGTTTCGGCAGCCCAGCTGTTGGGGACAGAAACACAAGGCTGCTACAGCCGCGCCGCGGAAAAAAGACTTTTTGAAAGAAAAATCTGGAAACAGCAGCCGCGGTCTGCAAGCCATCAGGGCGCGGTGTGGGGAGTTCACCTGCAGGATGTTGAGGAGGATGCCCTGCACGGCGTTGCCCTTCTTGGCGGGGTCGGGCACCTGCGGCGACGGCACCACGGTCTCGGGGTACAGGTCCGGCGACTGCAGCAGGGGCGTCAGCAGGTTGCCGCCGGCGGACGACGGCTGCGAAGGAAACGGCGAAAGGTAAATTCGAGAAGACAAAACGCAACGCTATTGAACAGTGGGCCACGCCGGCGCCGGCGGCCAAAACTCTAAACGCGTTTTGAGCTCCAGAGTCGCTAAATGGGACTCGAACCGAACGTGTGACCCCACCAATGGATTGCTATCCGAACGACGAATCCACGTTCGGTTCGAGTCCCATTTAGCGACTCTGGAGCTCAAAACGCGCCCAGAGCTTCGTCCGCGGCGGCTTCACGAGGCGAGGAGGGCATGGCCTACCTGGCTGCGCTTCTTGTTGGCCTTCGTGCCGCTGCCCTCGGCCGACTTGACGACGTCCTCCTCGATGGAGGCACCCGTCTCGGCCGCCGCGACGGCCTGGTCGGCGGCGGGTTTGTCTGCGGCAGCGGGGGCGGCGGGGGCGGCGGGGGCGGCGGCGGGGGCGGCGGCGGCGAGCGCCACCAGGACCAGGACGGCCACCACGCTGAGCGCGCAGACGCTGTTGGCTGACATGCTGCGGACAGGCGGACGAGACGCATACAGCCAGGCCGTTCGACGTTTTCGGTTTCGGTGTGACTCGCAGACTGGAATCCCGGATTTCGTTGAGGTTACACGGAAACCGGGCAGCCGGCCTGCAGTCTGCTTGGCAGTCTGGCCTGCTTCCCCGGATCCGGTTACGTCACCCGGGCTGCAGCCTGGACGGTCTGACGGCCTGGACCTAGAGGGGGAGCCCTCCTTCCAGGCACCCATTTTGTAACCCCTCCCCTCCTGGCACTCCCTGGCAGTCCCTGGCACACACCCGCTAAGCGCCACCTTTGCCAGCATGGGCAGCACGGCCAGCGCGGCCAGGCAGGAACCTCGACGTGACACTCGCAGTGTCGCCAAATAGGTCAGGCCGACGGCCCGGCACATTACACTACACTGCCGCCGTAGAGTGCAGCGCGTTATGAGAGAGTCCAGCTGCCAAATAAAGTCCGCTCAATCTTTTCGACTTGGAAAATTCCCTGGAGTGAACGACCTCACGGATGCATTTCGTCACGGCCTTGTGGCCGCCCCACTGCACCGCCCCGCCGCCCCACCCCGCCCCGCCCCTCCGCGGCGCCAGCGGTCATCTCGCTCATCTCAAGGCCGCGGGGACGGGGGACCCAGGGGGGACCCACCTGCCCGTGCTTTCAGACAAAGCCGCGGACGAGCGGCTAACCACGTTGCAGAGCAACGGAGCAACGGCTAGCGGCGCTTGCCTGGTCGTTCGAAGCGGATCGACGAAAACGAAGTGTCAAAACACGCTCGACAGCGCTGCGTCCTGGACTGCCTACCCTCCGGCCTACCCACACGGCGCCCCGTCGCTGCACCGCTGTCCCTCTCGCACTCTGGGACGCTCCGTTGGGGAGCGAGAGAGACGGAGCGACGATACAGGAGACAACCACCCACGCGACGGTCGGCTCGCGACACCCGGGCACTCACTTCCAGACGACGTCCTGCAGGGGGTTGGAAACTGTGGAGATGTTGAGCGGTGGGCCGGGACTGGGGCTGGCTGGGACTGTCCAGCCTGCGCGGTCGGCCCCAGTGTGTTGCCGCCGCGCCCCGCCGCGCCCCGCCGCGCCCCGCCGCGCCCCGCCGCGCCCCGCCGCGCCCCGCCGCGCCCCGCCGCGCCCCGCCGCGCCCCGCCGCGCCCCGCCGCGCCCCGCCCCACCACACCCCACCTTGGTGCGTTACTTTCACATGGTGTATCCCCTGTTATGAAAGAGTGTTGCGGCGGGGCCAGGCGGGGCGGGGGCCCCCGGTTGCCTCCCTTGCCTCCGCGGACGCGACCCGAGCTGAGCTCATGTCAGCCGAAGCCAGCCGAGCCCAGCCGAGCCGAGGTCGGCCAAAGCCGGGTGGGGCTCCGTGTCGTGGGGGGCTGGGGGCCCGCGTCGAACCCACGCCGTCGACCTCCTACAAAAAACAAAAAGAGAAATGATGTGCCGCAGGCGGGTGCAGGCAGCGTCGCGTCGCGTCGATTCGCAGAAGCTGCGCGCAGCGATTACTTTGCATCCTTTGCATATTCCTAGGCGTGGCGCGCGGAGCGGAAGCAAAGTGGAGGGGGAAGGGGACTGGGCGTAGCGGGGCATGCGCACAGTTGTACCAACATCACACATTTTGTCTTTTGAGAAGAGTTGGAAAAACACCAATTCGTTGCTATCGTAATGTTTGTGATCTACTGCTAGTTAAAACTTGTTCATTATTTTCTTCATAATTTACCCCGTTCCTGCTCATGTCGACTTTCATGCAGATTTAATCTTAGCAGGTTTTGTTTTGTGTTGCCCTTGAAAGGTTGCTTAGCAACACTGGAATGTGGTATGTGGTGGCGTACGTAGTATTGAGCTCGTTTGGTGCTTCGTTTCGTCAGGATAAGACAACAAAGGCGGCACAAGAATCGCCTTTAGCTTCGACTTACCTTAGTTACCGTCAACGGACCGATCACGACCGCTGTTTACGAGAAACTTATGACAAGGACTCCACACCTGCCTTTGGCTCATCTTCCAAAGTTGTTTTCCCAACTGTGTTCCAAATCTGGTATGCTATGCTTTTCTTACAGAAAAAGTCACACATTTTATATTTATAGGGCTAAATTTTATTATAAAACCACTTTAATCGTTATCCTGGTAAAAAATACGATTTTAACCCAACCGAGGGGGAAAGGTGACTTGTTTTGCTACAGTTTTGCTTTTCTTACTTTTCAGAAAGATGGGGAAAGCAGAAAGTAAACTGAGCCCTCCAGGAACTGTATCCTTTCCTACTCCTGAAGAAATTAAGCTTGCCAAATGGAAGGAGGAAGCTCAAAAGAAGCAGCAACTTTATCTTCTCAGTCAGCCATTCCACTTTAGGGATGTACTACAGTCCATTTGTGTATTGTTAAAACATCAGTGTAAACACTGCTCAAAGCATGATGATGGTATGTACCCTAATAATGCAGAAATGAATGCCTTAAAACAGTTGGTTGGCACACTGTTGTTTGGTAAGCCTAAAGATCCAGCTTTGCCTGAAAATAGCTTCACAGTCACAGGCTTTAATAAAGATCAAATGAAGGAAATCAACATTGTATTTACTGAGTTAGTTAAAGGGATATCTGATAATTGTATTGAAATTGCCATAATATGGATTTCTTTGTTCCAAGGAGGCAAAAATAAGGAGCCTGTTGATACTCCTGTATTCCGTGTACCTGGTCTGAATAAGCAGGATACACAGTACAACTTTGTTGATCTGTTAGGACGTCGTTACAATGACTGGAAAGACTTTGTCTCTAACAACAAGCTACCTCCATCTCAATGTTATTGTCCACTCGATGGTATATATACTTCAGATGAAAAGGGAGAAGTTAAAATTTTCTTAGACAGCACTCCAGCAGCTAAAGTGCCAGCAAAGATTTTACGTGTAACTGATTTTCTCGGAGCTGGTATTGGAATGGGTGCTGGTGTTGGGCTACTTTTCTGCCCTCCCGCTTTCATAGCCTGTGCTGTTGCCTCAGGGGTAGTCTCTGCATATGGAGTTGTGCGTTCGTCTGTAACTCTGGCAGACCGGGGCAACCACAACCAGAGCATAAAGGACAAGGAAGCTTTCAAGCAGTGGGTTTCCCTTGTTGGCAGCATCCTTGGACTGGGGACCTCAGGAGCTCTTGTTGTCTGCAAAGTGTTGGCTGCTGAAGGGAAATTAGTTTCTGAAGTTGTACCTGCTGTCATGGATGGTTTGAAATGTGTTAATAATATTGTGAGTGGCATTGGGGCCGTGGATCATGTTTTGGAATTACAAAGGCGAGGAATGCCACTAGACCCATTGCAAAGTTTTCAGTTGGCCGCTCATTTGATGCTTCTAATGGCCTGTGCAGGGTCAGAAAGCATGGTGCGCATTGTGATTGAGTATGCCCGAGTGCGCGTAATGCCCATCCTTGTTGACAAGATCAAAGCCGTTTTCAAATACATAGGAGGCTTTGTAGACTTGAAAGGCCTGCTTAAAGTTCTGGATCACATCTGTCAAAAGTTTTCTTATGGACGTGAGGTCATGAGAGCTATCCGGATTATTATTGACTGTTATAATTGCAAAAGTTTAGAAGATGCAAAAAAAATTGTACCTGTTTTTACAGATCTTTTGAATCATCTGTATTTTGCAAAGATAGAAAATAGCCCTCCTGAAGCAGTGCCGACAGAAAAGGAAATAATGAGTGAAATTGTTACAAATGATACTTTCATTCCTGGGCTTCTTCAGCCTTTGGAAACCCAAGATAAGAATTTTCATTTCCCAAGCGATCATTGTCATTGGGATAATGATGGTAAACTGTCAGCTGAGGAGTATACTTTGATTGGACAAAATTTCTTTGGCATTCCAAAAGGTACACAATCACATGTGTGGATGGATAGGGACAGTGTTGGCACTGCCCATGTTCATTTTGAGCAGTATGGTCTCGTTACTATCAAAAGCTATGTAGATCAGCAGTTAATCACCCTGAAAAACGTTAAGAAAACATCCCAGTGTGTTTCTGAATAGGGGAGGAAAAGGGGGGGGGGGGCAACGGGGAAGGGCATAAGTACCCTCCCCACCCTCCCCTATTTCCCCCTTTCTTGAATAAGAAAAATATGTAAATGCAGAAGCATAAGGTGAAAGTTATGAAATAAAGACGCACTTTTCTCAGATTTCTTTGAGTTTGCAACAGAAAGAAAGCCCGAATATCCTGACACTCGATGCTGCAAACAACGCTCCGGTGTTGCCGTGGTGGTTTGATGACTGCGAATAGCGTAGCAGAAGCAGACGGACGGACGCCACCCACAGCAGCAGAGCAGCAGACAGGCGGACACAGGGAGAGCCGTCATGAAGCTGTACCGTCTAGTCACGTACTCCCCAAATTTCCTTAATTCCGTCGTAAGACGAGCCCTTTCCTCGCGACGAGTCGTCACAGTGACATTATGAAGCAGGCAACGTTCCAAATCAGTGACAACTAAGGAAATTAATAGTCTAACCAAACTATTTCCCAATGACTTGGGGATTGTTGACATGATCCACCGAAAACTTAACCTGTCTCAACTTGGTGCTCTGCAATAAGTAAGGAGTACACCACACATTTTTCTCGAGTGATACCGCCACTGGCTAGCACTATGACTTCATTGTTTGGCATTCCTCTTTGTGGTTCTTTATTCCTGCCCCTTATCATCGGAATTGCGACTGTTTCGTTTTTCTGGACATTCGTTTTTTCCAAAAAGGGCCTCAAGTGCAATGCTGAGGATAGGGGCGAAATGAAAACAAATAGTGTGCCCAAAGAAAAAGTGTTCCTTGAAACCAAGAAAAAAGCCAAAGACAAGGGAAAGAAAAAATGTGGAAGTAGCGGAGGTTGCTGCAGTAAGAAGGATGGTAAATCAGGAGGTTGCAGCGACTCGAATCAATCAATTCAGAGTGCCAAAGTTTTCCTAGATAAGCAGTCAAATATCTGCCAGGTATGTAAGCTTTTACACCCCAAACTTCATGTATAAAACATAGCCTCATTTTGTAATGCAACTGCCCTCTTATTTTAGGAGTTTGCTGGAGTTTTAGCAAAGCCACTATCTGAAAACATAGCTACAGAATTACTGAACATTTCACATACTGAATCAGTCAACCTTACTGAACATGTGAGTAGTGGTTTATTTCACAACAGAAATATATCATCAGGTGTAAAACTCATTTTGATATTATATTTCTCTCTTCAAATTTCAGGCTGATGGTTCCCTTTGTATCTTCATTATAGATACTTCTATTTCAAATGGCCAACCTCACTGGCTGCTTAGAGCTCTGAGCAATTTGGCAAGCACAGAAAGACCTCTTTCAGGGATGAAATACTCGGTGTTCACATTACAGGATGCTCCATTAGAATCTAAGGCGGAGGTAAGCAAAATTGTTTCCCTGTGCCTGTGTACTAATCCTGAAGTGCGTCTCAATAGTTTACTGTTTGAATTTTTTTGTAGCCAGTAGACCAATTCCTGCACAAATCTGGTGCAGTGAGAGTATGCAGAGCTGAGATAGCAGAGATCACAGCTGCTCTCTCTTCAAACGTTTTTGATGACTGGGCAGAAGAGGTTCTTTCTCGAATCCAACTATGGAACTCTCCCAAGAAGAAATCATGCAAGTGTGGCCCTAAAGAAAAGGCAAGTAATGTAAGTGAAAGTCAATTCTTGTTTTTGAAAATTTTGTAAGATGTTTTAAACATTTAAAACTTTCTTTTTCTTTTCTGCACTTTGTGTAGGTAAAAGAGTCGTGTAGTAGCAGTGATTGTAGTTCTGACGATGAAGATGGAAGGAATTCATCACCTTCCGAGCCTATCTTAGACTTGGAGGATATAGCAAAGCTGCTTTAGGATTGTGTGAGTTTAACATCTTCAAAATAATTTATTACAAACAAAAACATAATTATTCTTAACTGGCATATTCAATTTAATCCCGTTTAGCTGGTGCCTGCAGCCCACTTGCATGGTTCTGCCACTCTCAAAAATTTGTCTCATTGTAATTAATTGTTCTTGGTTCGCATTAATTGAAACGTTGTCAAATTTTATAACAGATTTATTATTGGCCCGTAGAGATCATCTGACACATTGGAGTACAATATGCAGTGCTTTATTGTACTCACATGAAAATCGGTACCCTTTCCCATTTATTAAACACTATTCTTCAACATTTCATAATAAAATATTATGGGAAAACAGAAGTGAGAACAAGGATACAACTAAGCTTCTTAACTTTTCTATGTTTTTATATACTTTTAAAGTCTTCAAAACTATTGAATTATCACAGATTGTTGAACAGCTGTCTTTTTTTATAAAGGAGTATCCCATTAGTCAAGTCTAAAACAAAAAATAATAATTGAACAAAGAAAGGAATATCCTGCACATCAAACTCATATACAGAAAACCTCTGATTCTTAATTAAAATCTCATGTTTGAGCTATTTATAGCTAATCACACAGTAAGGAAGTGACCTCTTATCTTTGGGAGTTCATAAATTCAAATAACACCTTGCAATACACTTGAACTAGAACATATGTAGAAACAGATTGGTTGTACAGATCAAACAAAGCTTGACTATCTGAAAATTTTTGGAGCAGTCAATGCAAAGAAATGTTGAGAAATAAAAGCAAATAGGAATTTCCTCAAAGTGTCTTAAGATATGTAGGTAAACTGCAGTTACAGTATTTGGGATTATTTTGCGCATAGGTAAAATAGTTGTAAGAGATTCCGACACCATATGTATAAAAAATATAGATGGAACAACAGGAAAAATCCACAGCTGAATGTGTGGATAGTTGATCATTAATATCACATTAGAGGTAGAACAAATGGCATAGTGCTTGTAGGTGTCCCACAAGAAACAATCATGAGTGTTTGCTAGGCGATGAAAACAGTGATAAAACTCATGGCACCAAAAGTTACACAATGAAATCTGCACTACTTTTAATACCGTGGCCGTGGACAACACTGGATGGAACTTGATTGATTAAAGCTTCACGAAGTTCCACTCTTGCTTTGTGTATAACGTAAGCCATTAAAGACACTCCAACTGTGATCTAAACCAAATGAAAAAAAATAAGTGTCAAGGAAACCAGAAGGCTGGAAACAAACAAAAAGTACTTCTGACGGTTGGCCTACCTGAATACAAAACATGATGTAACCTGTTAATGGCGTTGAAGCATGGTCTGAGATGACATCTCCTATTGATCTTAGTGTACTTCCCAAGTACAAATTGATCATCTGAGCTGGAAGTAGTCCTATAACAGTGGCCAAGAGGTACTGACCAGTGCTAATTCCACTGAGCTGTTTGAAAGATATACAAAGTAAGAATATAGAAGAATTGGAAAATAAGAACCAATTAATATCATCTCATTAGGTACTGTTGGTAAACTCACTGCAAAGATGGTATTCTGGATACCAAAAGGTATAGGCGACACACGAGCAAGAGCTACAACTTTGAATGCTTGAGGTCCTGATATAACTCTCAGAATCGCATGCATGGTATCATAGTTTACTAATTTAATGATATGAAACTTCATGTTGACAGCACGTATTGTAATGTGGGCTATTGCAACTCCAAGATTGGCAGAGAATACGACTGTGATGAAACCATGGACAACTCCAAAAAAATAACCACAAGCAACTGTGAGGAGCATATACCCCCACACAAACGGAAACGAAACTAATGTAAACAAGCCCACAAACAAGATGAAAACAGCATTCGAGTCCTGATTGTTAATCCATATTAATATAGATTTGAGATAGTCTTTGCACTCCAACAACAGCGTTAGAAGCACAATAACAGCCACAATAGAAAGTAGAGCATTCCAAAGCACACTAGTCTTACAGCGGCTTTTGGGGTTTTTTTCTTCTAAAAGCTTACGAGAATATAAGACATCAACATCAGAATCTATCGTGACGACATCCATGTTAAAATCTATAGCGCTTTGTCGACTTAAAAGTGGAAATTCAAGATTTTGTACAAACAACAACAACGAATGTAAGGTTATTCCACCTCAAAGCGTCTGCTAAACAACACTTGGAAGCGTCCGATTTACAAAATGAAAGCATAGCAGTCCACAAAAAAAAATGCATTTTTCTCATAACTCAATGCCATATCCAAAATTATGATAGCAGCATTTCATTTTCCTCAAAAATTCAGCACTCCCACGATAACACAGGAGAAGTCTCCGAGTGCGAATAAGCGAAGGAAGGGGAAGGGAACTGCCGATAGTGATAGTCACGTGTCGAATAGGTGGCCTACATTCACGGCGCCATTGTGCCAAAGATGGCCAAAGACGTTCAGGTCTTCCCTGTGACGTGTCAAGGCGGTGGGGCGCTCTGCCACAAAAGGGGTAAAGAAATGGAGACAACTATCCCGGACGTGTCACACAGAGACATTTCAGGTCGCCCGATATCTCTATCATCTCTACCGAACCGTGTGAAGCACACACCCGTCCTGTCCTTCCCTCTAAAAGAGTTCTTGCCGTCGGCACCGTCGGCTCCCAAGCGTGCCAAATGGGGTGCCTACCTTGGAGGCGCGGCTCTGCATAGGGCTACCCTTCCCTCTGGGACGCAAAAGAGTTCCCGCCATCCCCCCCCCAAAAAAAAGAAAATAAAAAATGACACGTTTTTAAGTATTAAAAAAATGTAGCTTTATTTTTCTAATATGTTCAATAGTTTATACATTTAAATACACACTTTGATGATTACTGGTCACAGTGGGGAAGTTGTCCTTATTTTCTTACAAATTTTTAAAAAATCTTTGTACATTGTCTGTGATCTATCAAACATCAGGAACATAGATGATGTTAATAAACGAACTTCCAAAATCTGGCTGTTCCAGCCACGCTTAAAAAAAAGTTGTTTGAATTGCCAGTGAGGAAGAGGCTCAACTTCAGTTTCAAACTCTTGAATCTAGCAGGGTTCCTTTTTCTCAACGTGCAATTGAAGTATCGGTCCAGCATATGTAAGTTTGGCAATAAATGAAAGAGGCAAATCTTTTAAAAATACTCATCTTCATCAATTTAGAAACAAACGTAGAAAATATGCAACTTCTTTTGTGGAAAAGAAGTTTTGCCATGCATAATATGCGGGACCAATATACACTCAACGCACCTCTCTGCAGCTTTCTGCATTACGTCAATTATAACTTTCGGAAGGGACAGCAGTTTGCGAGGCTGTTCTCACACACCGTCAGAATCCGATGCTGCTGAGTGAAGTGGCACAGGTGGTCCCGTGCCGTACCCTAAAATGAGAGACCCAGTCACCACGGGCCGGCGTTCACCGGCACTTCAAAATGATGCAAAAGTGTCCCAGCTCTCGCGGCTCGCGCGGCTAGTGCGTCTACACTCAACTTCACTTTTCACGTCGCGCTCCTCGGCGTCAGGTACTTGACAATAAGATGGGCGCGGCGGCAAGCCCGAACAGCCACACGCCGTCGACGTCGCCGCCCTCGCTCCAGGACCTTGGGGCCTACGCCTTGCAGCCGA
This sequence comes from Thrips palmi, assembly GCF_012932325.1. NCBI lineage: Eukaryota > Metazoa > Arthropoda > Insecta > Thysanoptera > Thripidae > Thrips > Thrips palmi. The sequence continues at coordinate 16,257,664 of NW_023144627.1, read as the reverse complement.
GGCCGGCCGACCAGTTGCAGATGCCCCCGATGGGGTCGAAGGACAGCCCGCGCGGGCAGGTGTACTCCCAGCCCTGCAGCCCGCCGGACTCCATCTTGGCGCACGAGATGAACTTGCGGCACGAGAAGGGGTGCGGGAAGTTGCCGCGGTCCAGGCACTCGATCCAGCCGTCGCCGTGGATCTTGACCTTGGTGGCGGACGGCGCCGCGTCGGCCTCGTCGTCGTAGTACTCGTAGTCCTGGGCGAGCTGGGCGAGCTGCCCGGTCAGCGGGTTGAGCGGCCCCAGCTGCGGGTTGGGCGAGCGCAGGCGCGGCACGTCGTCGGCGCCGAGGCCGCCCTGGGGGTTGCCCTGGGGGTTGCCCTGGGGCAGGCGCCGCGCCGCGCCGCCGCGCCCGCGGACCGTCGTCATCGTCAGCGGCACGCGGATCTCCAGCAGTGGCGGCGGCGTCGTCAGCGTCGTGAGCGCGGCCGGCTCGCTGTCGCTCAGGCTGACGGCGGTGTGGTGCTGCCGCGGGGGTTGCCGCGCCGCCGGGGCGGCGGACTGGACGTGCTGGCCGTGCTGGACGGTGTTGGCGGCGTCGGGGAAGCTGAGGGACGTGCTGAACGTGGTGTCCCCCGTCCGGACGTGCGTGAACGACGAACCTGCGCAGGGGAGCGGTCAGCGCGGCGTGCGGGGGGAGGGGGCGCCACTTCGGACACCAGCGAGAAACGGGGCCACCTCGAGGGAGGCGAGAAGCAAGTCAGAAAGGCGCTGGACTTCTATCCGCATGTAAGAGTCCAACGTCCGGGTTCCCTGCCGGACGGCGCCTGCGAGGCGGAGGGTAGGCAAGCCCGGAGCACAGGCGTGTTCGGCGGGTCGGCCTACCATGCATTGCGCAGGCGCTCCGGCTCCAATGTGAAATAAGGATTGTCAATTAAAAACATGAATTTTGAACCTTGCTTCTCAGAACCTCCCTCCGCCCTTGCGTCCCTGCCGACGTCCGAAACCGGCCGGGTGACATGCACTAGCACTAGGCGGCGGTGCACTAGACTGCCGTGCACTAGTCTGCGATGCACTAGGCTTCTGCGCCACTGCTCGGTCGTCAAGCATGGAGACAGAGGCAGCGAGGACAGCGCTACGGTCTAGGACGCCCACGCTGGGTGGGTACTGCACTAAGAACTAGGCCATGTGCTGCAGGTGCAGTTTGTCACAGGGCAAGCGCTTCGATTCTCCAAGGGAGTATGATTTTTCATTCAGAGATTATCATTGTTAATTACCAAAGAAAGTGAAGGGCGTCTAAGGATGCCCCAAGACGCTCAGTCATATTTTTTCCTGCCACTCTGAACAAATTTTTATTTGCAGTTCAAAACTTGGCTTCGTGACCCGGAAACTTGGATGCGGCCAGGATGGGGTGGATTAGTGAAGCTTACGTCTACAGGAAAGCATGCCAAAGATAAACCGCACTTACTTCGTTGTCCCGAGAGGAGGCTGAAGGGGAAGAAGAAGAGAAAGAAGCCATGTTAGGAGAGTGCTGGTACATACATATTTATAGTGGTGCACACAACACAACAGTTTGTACACGAAAACACAAACTACGGGGGAAGTTAAAGGGGAGACACAATGAGTGGTGATGATGGTGATTCCGTAAAATGTACAGTGCTCTTGCCGCCGCCCGTTGAACATGACACGATCTCCGTTGCCTACGCGAAGTGCATCTTGAAACACCACCGGCCGCCACCGAAAGACCAAAGCACCCTCTAGCCATTCCTGCGCAATCAGGCCGTTTATTTTCGCCCCCCACCGCATGCTTTTAGTTTGCCTTACCCGTTCTTAGGCAAGTTCTTAGGCACGCAGACTCCAGCTACTCGTCGCCAACGTACGACGGTTTGCCAACTTTCAGGCGCTGGGCGCAGCCAGGCAACGTTCGCAAATGCGTCTCAGAAGTTAAGAGAGGTCGTTAGTAGGGCGATGAAGAGAGGGGGTTAGTTAACATACGAATCCGTTTATTGTAACAAAAACAGCCACACAACAAATAGTAATGAAACAGGAAAGTGTAGAGAAGAGGGAGTTTGAGATGAAAGATACGAAGACCTAAACCTTCAGCACGAATACCTGCACCCACTTAAACACTTAATGTAAAAAAGTAACAATAACTAATATCTAAACAGTCATGGTAGTTCTTTGTTGTTGTTTTTTTCTTATCAGTTCTTAAGCTCACCGCAATCTGGAGCAACAGCTTTGGCACAAAACTTTTGCCAAATTCCATGGCAAAGGTAACAAAACGAGAGGCAAAAAGTTAAAAAATACAAGTATGGCAACAGTAGCTATAGCAAGCGTTAAGAGGTTAGTTGGCTGTGAATGACGAAGAGACCAAAAGACAGTAGTCAACCACTACACTACATAAAGAGACAGACACATTCGAGTTGATTAATGCAGAAATGGACAGCAACCTGTGTCCAAGTCAGGAATCCCATGCAGAGACCGTCTCGCTTGATGAGAGACGGGGAGGCTAGGGAACGTTAGCGTTAACGTCAGGGCAAGGATCCGGCCTTCCCTTCACGGTGTGTTCGGAGGAGGGAAACAGGGACCGAGTGGTCCTGGGTGTTGTGTTCCATAGGCTACGCGGACGCCGGCACCTCGGCCGACGCCGCCACCGGCAAGGCCACTGGCTTGCGTGGCTTCCACTTCCCGGGGGTGGGCTCCTTGGCCATCCTCCCGGGCCAGCGCAGCACGATGGGGCCGATGGGGGGCGGGGGCGTGGACTTACTCTGGGGCAGCGCGGGCGAGGAGGCCGCCACGAAGGGCGACGGCGTGGACGCGAGGGGCGGCGTGGCTGCGGCCTGCGTGGCCAGGGTGTGGATGGCCACGACGGCGGGGTGCGTCAGGTCGGACAGGTCCGCCTCATTGAGGCTCTGCTGCTCCTGCACGCGGTCATCCTGCAGCTGCTGCTCCTGCAGTGCGCGCGCCAGCAGCGCGTTCAGCTCGCGGCCCTGCAGGGGCGTGCCGGGCGCGGTGGCCGCGGAGGCCGTCACCGTGGCGGCCTGCTCGGCGGAGCTCGGCGCGGCCGTGGTGGCACTGCCGGCCTCGGCGGACTTGCCCGTCGGCCGCCGCCTCGGGAACGAGAAGCGGCCTCGCTCCGTCGTTGCCTCTGGACAGTGGAGACGCACTCAGTCAGATAAAAGCACGACTAGGCGACCACAGTGCACAGCGAACGTGAACGCACCTGAGAGAGTGGTGGCGGTGGCCTCCTCGTACGAGTACGTCGTCGTCTTGACGTCGGGCCGGAACTTCCTTCGCCGCTGGGCGGCAGCGGCACTCTGTCCTCTGTTGACGACGGACTCTGAAACAACCAGGACGTCGTCAGCTCGCGGTCCGACCTCGCCGACCTCCGCACCCTGGTGCACCCACTCACCCCTGGAGGGCGCCGAGGTCTGCGCCGCGCCGTCCGAGTCGATGGGGCTGGCCGTGGTGGCGGCGGGCTTCCGTCTGCGGATCACCCTGGGCGGGGTGCGCCTGGGCGCCGCCGTGGTGGTGGTCGTGGCGGGGGCCTGCGTGGTGGGCCGGCGGCCGCGGCTGCCGTGGTTCAGGAAGCCGCCGGGCCGCCTCAGGGACACTCTCTCGGCAGACACCTGCGGGCGGAGGCGGACAGGGCGCCGGTGAGATGACGCACACCCGGACCAACAAGGTTTCGCCAAGCGGGGAAAAGATAACCGCACTTGATTCGGGAGTGCGAATCGTGCTAAACCCGAGTGGTGAATTAGCTGTTAGAAAGGTTGTCGCCTCCAAGTCGGATCCTTCGCGGATCGGACGTCAGTCGACACCAATTTAACGAGTGAATTTCACACTGGGGTGCTCCCGTAAACTCTAAGACGAAATGCAATAGCACAGAACAGTAAGAAATTGCCCAAGGCCAGAAAAAAAATATGCATAAAATGGCAGAAAAATGAGGAACAGGAAACAAATCAATCTAAAATGAAGGAGAGTTCACAATAACCGTAATAAATCACAATGCAAATGTTAAAAGGGCACGCAAAGACTCTTGCGGACCCTTACACCACCCTACGGACTGCTGGAGTATTTGGTTACGAACATTTCATTCAAGGCACCAGTCACCAGTTACTTTCAAAACCTTCAGAGTAGATTCAAAATGCAAGAGTTCATGAGGCGGTTGCTTTGAAAGCAGGAAACAATGTAGGTGTGGGCACAGCTAACTTTCGATTTAAGAAACCACTCTAACACAAAATAATCAATCTCTCAATCAGCCGGAATCGCGAATTAAACAATACAGATGGATTCCATCAAAGAGAACAGTAGTTTAAAACGTACTCACTCTTCCATCTGTGAACTGAATGAACACTTACCACGACGAAAAAGTAGCTAAACAAATACATTGAACACATTTTAAATATCATAAATGACTGTGTTTTTCTGACGCTGTGTGTCGGTGTGTTGTGTGTGGCGCAAGGGACAGGGGTTTGGGTCGGGGCTGGAATGGGAATGGGACGGGATGCAGTCACTTATTCCAAACTCCACGCTGGCGGGTTAATCAAACGTGCGATGCACTAAGTTAAACATCGCGGATTGTGCTGCAATCGACAACCAAGCCACCTTCTATTCAGAACTTCAAAAAATAAATACCACACAAAAACGTATTTTTAAAAAAGTAAATAGGAAAAAGAATATTGTTTTATGAAAAAGAGAGAGATCTTAGAAGGTTGCCAGGTGGCAGAAAGCAGCACTAACATGCCTGATATTCTTGAACAGCGCAAACTAAACTCGTCAACCAACTCATTCATTCACACATGCGCTAACAAACGTAACATGGCATTACTGCTACTCACTCGTTGCACAAAATGCAAAATGCACGGAACATGCTTCAATCACAAGCTCGCATCGCACTTGGTTATCACGCACTACACTAACATCACAGTTGCCGGCATACAGGTAAATGGAATGAGAACAGTCACCAAACAGGAAAGAGGCTGCTAGCTAACATTATCCGAGTCTTGTCACATGCTGTTTAGAGACAGGCAGAGTCAGTAGTGGTAAAGGTTGTTCTAGTAACGGCTTGGCATCTTGCTGTGCCGCGCCAGGCTCACTGGGTTAACGAAATGGCCATTCTGGATGCAGCAAGTCAGTCCGACCTCCAAGCACCGGGATGCTCGCCGCTTGGCCGCGCCGTTCGCCGCGAGGGCCTTTACCTCGTTGTCCAGCACCGCGTCCAGGGCGTCATCCTCTGCGTCCACGACCGACTCGTTGTGGGTGTCCTCGATAGACGTCTGGTCCGGCACCTCCTGCCTGCCCAAGTGGCTGGCCGTCTCGTAGCCCGTGGTGGGCAGCGTCAACAGGTCGTACACGTCCAGGCCCTCCAGGCCGTCGTCAAGGTCGTCCTCGTCTTGGCGCAGCAACAGCTGCTGCAGCGCGTCCTTGGCCTTGATGGAGCCCCTGGAGACCGTGGCCGTCTTGCCCGGGCTGGGCTTGCCCTTGCGCGTCTCCTTGACCGTCTCCTTGACCAGGCGGCCCTTGGCGTTGAAGTGGTCCGAGTCCTCCAGGGTGAGCAGCAGCTCGCTGCCCACCGCCTTGTCGTCCAGCGCCCTGTCGTCGTCCACCACCCTCCTCAGCTCGTTGGGCTTGGCGGCGCTGCTCCCGCTGCTGGTGCTGCTCCTCCTGCGCGCCGCGGCCAGGCGTTGCCGCGCGCCCTTGTACCTGGAGGTGGGGAAGTCGTCTCCGGTGGCGCCCTCCAGCTCCTCGGTGGACACGGAGAACTTGGTGCCCCGCGAGCGGAGGGCGGCGGAGCGCGCCGGGCTGCTGGACTTGTCCGTCGTCGGGGTGTCGTCGTCAGAGTCCGTCAGGAGGTCGGCCACGTTGAACTTCCTGCCCCTGGACCTGATGGCCGCGGCCCTGTTGCCAGGGTGCGCCGTCGGCGTGGGCGTTGTCGCGGCGGTGGCGGTGGCAAAGTCCGCCGACGGTGTGGTGGCCGGCGCAGAGCGGAAGCGCTGCTTGGGCTTGACGGTCACGGTGGGCGCCGTGGTGGCCGCCAGCCTGGTCCTCGGCCGGAACGTCGACGGCTTCACTTCAATCTCTTGCTCCTCTTCCTCCTCGTAGACTGGCGCGGGCTCCAGCGTCCGTCCGCGCGCGCGGTACGCCGCCCTGGTGGTCGGCTCGTCGTCACTGTTTGTGGTGGGCCTGCCGCTGCGGGGCCGGAACGGCGCTCTCGTGGCCGCCGTCGTGGACTCCTCCTCCAGGACGTAGGTCTCGTGCGAGGTGGCCGCTGGCCGACCGCGCGGCCGGAACGGTGCCCTGGTCGCCGGCGTCGAGGGCTCCTCGTCAGCGACGCGGGTCCGCGGCTTGAAGGGCGTGCGCACCACGGCGTCGTCGACGGCGTCCTCGTCGTCCGGGGTGCGGGGCGCGGCCGGGCGGAAGGCTGAGCGCGCGGTCGTGGCGTCCTCGGCGGTCGTCTTCGGCGGCAGCGAGAACCTGTTGCCGCGCGAGCGGAAGGCGTTGGACCGCAGCGTCGTCGGCCTGGGCGCGTCGTCAACGTCGTCCTCGTCGCGGCGCGGCGCGGGCCGGAAGGTGCGTCCGCGAGAGCGGTAGGACGACGAGTCGCCCTCCAGGCTCACATCGGCGTAGTCCGGCTCGTCGACCCCGACGGGCGCGGCGGTGGTGGATGGCCTGGCGCGCGGTGCGTACGTCTTGCCGCGCAGCAGTATCGTCCGCGTCCGCTCGGTCGGCTCCACGCGCTCGGAGGAGTCGGGCAGCGAGAAGGTGCGGCCGCGGTCCAGGGCCTGGTACTGCCTGGCGGACACGGGCTCCTCGTCGTCCTCCGGCGCCGCCGTGGTGGACCGCGCGCGGAAGGGCGGGCGGTACGTGCGGGGCGACACCGGCCCCCTGGACACGGTGGCGGTCGTGGCCTGCGTCGTGGAGGCTGACGGCGACGAGGGGACTTCGTCGTTCTCGGCGTCGCTCGCCGCGGTCGACGAGGGCGTCGGCGAGGCGGATTCTACGGTTGACGGCGACGCGTCGACTGCAGACGCGCTCGAGGTTTCAACGGCGTCCGCCTCTTTGGTGTCGACAGCAGCGGTGGACGAAGCGTCGGTCGTCGGCGATGAGGTCTCGGACGCAGGGGTGGACGCTTGCTCCGTCGATGATGTCGCGGCGGTCGTTGGCGTCGGGGTGGTTGTGTCTATCGTGGTCGAGGTCGTCGTGGTCGAGGTCTTGGGGCTCTTCCTCAGGATCTGAGGCCTCTGTGGTCGGGGTCGGGGTCGGTTCAGGGTCCGGGGGGTTGGCGTGGGGGTGAGCTCGTCGTCGGCCTCAGTCGCGGGCCTCCTCGTGGTGGTCCGCCTGCGGTTGGTGCGCGGCGTGAACCTCGGGGTGGAGCTGGGCTGCCCCTCGGCGTCGACCTGCTCAGAGGACGAGTCCTCCTCCGACGTCGCGTTCCTCTCGGCGCTGGAGGCGCGCAGCCGGCTGAGGCTGGCTTTGAGGCGTTGCGTGCGCACGCTGAGCGGCGTCGTGTGGGGCGTCGCTTTGATCGTGAACCTGTTTCGGCCGCGCGTGCGACTCACCCCGCCGCGCGCGGGGAAGACCGTGGAGGCCGTGGAGGCGGTCGGGGACTCCGTCGTGGAGGGCTCGGTGACCGGGGTCGAGGGCATGGGGGAGGTGGGGTGGGTGTAGCCGGGGTGGTTATGGTTCTTTACAATGATCCGGTGTCGTTCGGTCACGGACGATTCTGTCACCGAGGTCACGACGTGGGTCTCCGTGAACGGCTCAGGACTGCTCGTGGAGGGTGGGGGCGGGGTTGTGGTGGTGCTGGTGGTGGTGGAGGAGGGCTCGGGGGTGACGACGAAGGGGGAGGGGGTTGTCAGAGTCACCACCTCAGGGGTGGAGGTGGGGGGCGCGGGTGTAACTGTACTGTCCAGAGTAGTGATGTCGACAGTGGTGACGTCATCGTCTGTCTTTGCGTCGGAGGCCCCTGGACTCACCTTTGGGGTCGCGGTGGTGGTCGTGGTCGGGGAGGTCGTGGCGGCGGTCTCCTCTTCGTCCTCGGCGGGCCGCGTCGTCCGCAGCGGGGTGGGCCGGTACACGGGGCCCTCCCTGTAGGGCGCCACGGACGGCGACGGCGTCACCACGGCCACGGCGCCCACGTCCTCCTCAGAGGACGTGGACTCTACCTCCTCATCGTCGTCCTCCTCGTCCTGCGAGGACAGGGCCGCCGCCTCGGTCGTGGAGGACGGCCGCCCCCTCTGCAGCGTCACGTAGCTAGAAGCAACCATACACGTCACCAACCTCAGTCGCAGGGCATTCCCGCGTCGTAACACTGCATGCGAAAAAATTAAAATAAAGTGGAATTTGAACCGGCGTCCCGGGCCCTACCGCGAGGTGGTGACGGCGGGCTCGTCGCTGGGCCTGTTCCTGCGCAGGGTGATGTACTCGGGTGTGGCAGGCTTGGCGGGGCGCCTCTCGTCCTGCACCACCTCCTCGTCGTCGTCACCCTGGTCCTCCTCCCGCTTGGCGGGCTTGTCGTAGCGGCTGCGCGTGCGCGCCTCCACCGCCGTCTCCTCGGGCTCGTTCTGGACGGCCTCCTCCAGCTCGGCGGCGACAGTGGGTCTGGGAACAGGGGCGAGTCGGGCAGGTGAAGCCAGCCATCGGCCTGTTGGGTTGCTGCCAAAGAAAGACCTGACCGTTGTCTACTCACCTCTCTCGGCGGATGCTGACGTACTTGGGCCGCTCCCTGTCCTTCTGGGGGTCCTTGGCGTCCTGCAGGCCGTCGTTCTGCGGCCGCGAGGGCCCGTTCCTGAAGAGCGACTTGTACCTCGGCGTGGTGGCGTCCGAGGCCGACGACGTGGACAGCGTGGCGGCGTGGCGGCTGCGGCCCTGCAGCACGCGCTCCACCAAGCTCCTGTTCCTGTTGAGGTGGTTGTTGGTGGTACCGCTGCTGGGGCTGGCCGCGGGGGACTCGACGGCGCCGCTGCTGCTGCCGCCGCGAAGCTGCTTCTCGAGCTCCTCGACTCCACCTGGAAACGAACAACGCGGCGGTCAGCTTTGCGGAATGCAACAACAGCACCGAAAAGTTGTAAAACGACGCCCACTCACCGAGCTTCTTGATGAGGTTGAGGAGCTCCTTGAGCGCCTCGGGGTCTTCCTGGCCACCGTCTTCCACGTCGTCCACCTCCTCCTCCTCCTCTTCCTCCTCTTCGAAGGGCGCCTCGGTGGTGGTGGTCGTGGTGGTCGTGGAGGTGGTGATGCGTCCGACGCTGACGGCCGGCGTGGCGGCCGTGGTGGACGCGGTCGCGGTGGTGGCCGGGGCGGCGGCCTTCTTGGAGCAGATCACGTTGCGCGCGTAGTCGCACGAGTCTGCCGCCTTGTTGAAGAACAGGCCTGCCAACGACACGAACAGTCAGACCAGGCTGCCAACCGCAGCAGCCAATGTCGGCGCACGGCCGGGGCCAGGCCGACCACGAGGGAATCCCCGAAGGGACGTGCGTGGTAAAGGCAAAAACGGCGCAAGTCAAGAAGAAAGGCCTCACCGGACGGGCACGTGAACTGGTGCGCCACGATGCCGAGGTTGGAGGGCCCGCTGTCCAGGCACCAGAAGTACTTCTTGCAGTCGCGGGGGTGGGGGAAGAAGCCCTCGTCCTTGCAGACGAAGTCTGTGGACAGTCAGACGATCCGGTTCATGCGCGACACCAATGAAGTCACGGGTAACAGCTCAAAACAGAACGACCAAATTTTCTTTTAAACCAGGGTGGTGCCTTACCGCTGCCTGGGTCCGGCGTGGAGGGCGGCTCGGGGGTGGTGAGCCCGTGGCCCGTGGTGGAGGTGGTGGAGGGCGTGGTGGCGGCCGTGGTCCTCCTGGTGCTGGCGGGGGCCTTGGTCTTGAGCTTGTTGGTGCGCCGCGGCGTGCTGCTGCTGCTGCTCTCGCTGCGCGCCGCGCTGCTGTCGCTCGCGCGGTGCCCGGACTTGTTCTTGCTCGTCTTGGAGGAGATCAGGTTCTTCTCGTTGCTGTCAGGGGCAAGACATATTGGAGTCAGTCTGCACGCCGCGCCGGAGGCAGGAGGCAGCACACCGAACCGTCCCGATCGGTACTCACCCCGACTTGACGTCCAACAGAGCCTCCTTGGCCGCCTCGATGAGGGGGTAGGGCCGGCTGTGACACTTGCCCCTGAAGTCGTCGTTGTCGATGGACCAGAACATGATGCCTCCAAGCCCCTTCTCGTTCACGTACTCGGCCTGCGCGCGGAGAAGAAGAAGACCATCGTCATGCTAGCATGTGGAAAGGTCCGTTTTGAAGGGAATTCGGAATATCGAAGGCTGGTCGTTGGAGATAGGTCATGAACCAGGAACAGCAAACATCGCGGGGCCGTTGGAATTTTATTCTTTTTCCCTGGATAATACGAGATGGCCCGCGATCCGGTTTGGCCGGGAACCACGAACCGAGCGGCGGCCGGTGACATCACTGCTAAAGTGAATTTACCTCGCCGCCCTGACATTTACTCTCCCCGAGATAAGTCGGCACTTACCTTGAGCTTGACGATCTCCATGTCGTCGTAGCCGACCCACTGGTTCCCCTTGACGGCGTAGGGGCCCATGGCTTTCGGGTGCGGCTTCTGCACCTCCCAGCCTTCCGCCTCACAAATCTGGAAACAGGGGACGGTGCCGACAGTGTGCCGACAGTGACGGATGGCCACTCTTCCGCGCCTCGGAACGGAAAGGTCAGCAGTCTGTCTCTTTCGCACCCGCGGCGGCCTGCGAGACGCCACGCGAGTGCCAGAGAGACAGCGCACAGTGGGCCAGAAGACCGGTGGAGGCGGTCAAAATTCCTGACGCATTTTAAGCTCCAGAGTCGCCAAATGGGACTCGAACCGAACGTGTGACCCCACCAATTGATAGCTCTCCGGACGAGGAATCCATTGGTGGGGTCACACGTTCGGTTCGAGTCCTTTTTGGCGACTCCAGAGCTCAAAACGCGTCTAGAGTTTCAGCCGGCTGCGCCAGACTTCTGGCCCACTGTGCAGCGCGACGAAAGCATTGTTGTCGCCACACTCACCTCGTAGTAGGCCAGGTAGCCCTTCTCCCTGGTGGCGTCGCCCTGCTCGCCCGGCCCGTCGGACGGCGCCCCCAGCTCGGAGGCGTCGGGGTTGAACAGCGTGTAGGAGCGGCCGTACGTCGGGATGCCCAGCACCAGCTTGTCGCGCGAGGCGCCCATCTTCAAGTAGTGCTTGATGGTGTAGTCCTGGGGGCACACAGACACACACCGTTCCAATAACATTTGAGCCGGTATACCTTCCTCGCTCCGGCATGCTACCCGTCACGGCGATGCAACCGATGCTCTCTCTCTCTCACCTGCAGGGCCGGCAACATTCCCAGTACCCGATTTGCATCACGCCTTGCAAAAGCCGCCCGCCAAAAAAGAAAGAAATGGTGTTGGCAATGCCGCGCCACACCTTTACAGCGTCGCGCCAACTTGTTCATTAGTACCTCCTGACGTTCCCGACAACCTGCTGCAGCACTGCGGCGGCCGGGCGCATCGCGGAGCCGCCAGGACGCCGCCAGGGACCCCGGGCGCGGCGTTTTCGCAACGACGCGGAGGTGTCCCAGTTGGGGGCGTCCGGAAAAGATCAGCCTTCTTTGGCAGCAAAAATAACTCAGACTAATCAGTTTGGCGTTACCCGCGCACTCGGAGCGGCAAAAGACGAAAAGGGAAGACCCTAGTTGGAGGACGGCCCCCGCGGTCCCCGCCGTGGGAGCCCTGCGGATGGCTGGGCGCTGCGACGCGCTGCGACGCGCTGCGATCGCGTGTGGACGCTCCGAATGGACGCGTTCAAGCAACAGGTTGAGGCGGTACTGCTGCCTGTGGCGTAACGACGCACCCCGTCTCACTCGCACCCGCCCTGGCCCCGCCCGCCACGCTCGCCCCTCTCACTCGCACACAGGGTGCGGCGCACATGACACACGGGCCAAGTTGCCGGACCGCGGCACAGTGGATTTGCCAGAAGACCGGTGGAGGCGGTCAAAATCCCAGACGTGTTTTGAGCTCCGGAGTCGCTAAATGGGACTCGAACCGAACGTGCGACCCCACCAATGGATTCCTCGTTCGGAGAGCAATCCATTGGTGGGGTCACACGCTCGGTTCGAGTCCCATTTAGCGACTCTGGAGCTCAAAATGCGTCTAGAATTTTGGCCGCCTCCGCCGGCCTTCTGGCCCACTGTGCGCGAGTCGCACCAAAAACACATCGCACTGTACTCACAATGCTGAGGGCCGCCTCGAAGTTGTACTCGTCGTCCTCGCCGATCGGGTACAGCGGCGAGTGGTGGTTGACGGCCGACTCGAAGGCGGAGTGGTAGTCGTAGCTGAGGATGTTCATGAAGTCCAGGTACCTGCGCGGGGACAGTCGCGTCAAAATCAGCCACGAGTCTCTCGGCACGTCGTCGCGCTGTCTCGCTCGCACTCACGGGGCGTTCCGTACAGGTGCGAGAGGGACAGAGCGACGAAGACGACTCTCGGAATCAGTCTGCAGGTTTGCAAATGTTTGCGAATCCATCTGCCCCCATTCCACTGGTCAGGTTCGCGGGACGCTTTCAAAATCAAAGGAACCGGCGCGGCGGCGTTCGGCTCGGTATCCACACCACTGTGCGAAATGTGCTTCCCTTCCCCGCCGCGCTGCCTGGTCGCCGCGTGGGAGTTTTCGATGCAACGCCGCATTGTCCGCAAGTCCGCGGAGTCTGCGCAGGCCGCGCGAGACGGAGCGGCGAGGCAGCGCGGCGCCGATCGAACGGCGATAGCGATGCAGACGTCGATAGCCAGGGGCGATACTCAGAACGCACCCCGGGTGTCAATGTGGGCGTGCGTGTGTGTGTGCGTGTGAGTGAGCGTGTGTGGGTGAGCGTGTGTGAACCGGCCGACGCGCATTGGCAAACGTCGAAAATGACCGCAGAGTGTGCGGCAGAGAGAGAGATTCGCCTTTTGTTTCCGCGGACGAGCGTCCTTTTCCAGTGTAATGCACAAAGATGGCAGACTGATGGTGACCTCCTGGGCGGTCGGGTCGGTGGGCGTGTCGCGAATGTTCTGCAATGCCTTTCCGACGGTCTGGGCCATGATTTTGAACCTCAGTGATGCCTTTTCGAGTAGGCTTTTTGGGGGGGGTATGGTCATCGTTCCCAGTGCACAGTGAGCCAAGGTGGAGGCGGCCGAAATTCGTGACGCGTTTTGAGCTCCAGAGTCGCGAAACAGGACTCGAACCTAACGTGTGACCCCACCAATGCATTGCTCTCTGAACGAGGAATCCATTGGTGGGGTCACACGTTCGGTTCGAGTCCCATTTAGCGACTCTGGAGCTCAAAACGCGTCTGGAGATTTGGCCGCCTCCAGGGGTATTCTGGTCCACTGTGCAACCCCCACTGGCGTGCACGAGGACGAGGACTTACTTGTTGAGGCGCGGCACGTCGTAGCCCTTGTCGATGTACTCGATGCCGGCGGGCACGGCCATGGTGAGCAGCAGGCGCGGCCGGCCCGTCTTCTTGGCCTCCTTGTCGAACTCCTCGCGCAGCTCCTGCACCAGGGCGGCGTAGTTGTCGCGGTCGGCGGGCTTGCCGCCGTCGCGGTACGCGGGGTACTCCCAGTCCAGGTCCAGGCCGTCGAAGTGGTTGGTGCGCAGGAAGCGCACGGCGTTCTTCACGAACTCGGCGCGCCGCTCCGGGTCGGCCACCATGGGGGAGAAGCGCGCCGAGCCCTCGTTCCAGCCGCCGATGGCCAGCATCGTCTTGAGCTGCTTGTTGTAGCTCTTGAGGCCCGTGAACTTGGCGTAGCCGCCTGTGAACGGAGACACATTTTATTACCGAACGATCTGGCACTGGCACGGCGCTCAGTGGGCTAGAAGACCGGTGGAGGCGGCCAAAACTCTAGACGCGTTTTGAGCTCTAGAGTCGCTACACAGGGCTCGAACCGCACGTGTGACCCCACCAATGGATTCCTCGTTCGGAAAGCAATCCATTGGTGGGGTCACACGTTCGGTTCGAGTCCCATTTCGCGACTCTGGAGCTCAAAACGCGTCTAGGGTTTAGTCCGCCTCCACCGGTCTTCTGGCCCACTGTGCGGTGCAGCGTGTGGCGCCACTGCTGCACCGCAGACGCAACACGCTGCGGACTGCTCCTGTCTCTCTCGCTCCGCCGGGCCGCGCCGTGGGTGCGAGAGAGACAGAGCGACAATGTCTTCATCGCCGGGCGCGGCTCGCCCAGGCTCCGCCAGGCTCCGCGATCGAACGGGGAAATGAAGAGCGATTACCGGCGGCATTACCTCGTCCAGGACCCCGTCCAGGACCTAGGCCAGGACATGGCCCGCGGCGTCCTCCGACTAACCGTTTCCGAACGCCTTAATGACAGGGTCGGTAAGTACCTCTCCAAAACGGGGCCTTTTTTTTTCGTCCCCGCCCGGTCGCGCTCCGCCGCCACCGGCTTGCGTAACCGCGAGGGGAATTCCAATAAACGCACTCCATTCTCGATCCCAATTTTGCCTTTTCCGAGGGAACAATTTTGGCGTGACGAAATTCTCATAACGAAATGAGTGGGCCGTCCACTTAGTGTAGTGGCGCGGCAGCGCGGCACTGACCCTGGGCCGCGGCATTGTGCCCCCCCCCTTTTCCGCCCCCCAAACCGCCTTTTGTTCTGGCCGTGTGACCTATGCGTGGCGCCGCGTGACACTGAGCTCCGATTTCGGGATCGAGATGCACGCGCCCCGACGCGCCCTGCAGCAGACTGTCTCTCTCTCTCGCACTCGTCGGCCGTCCCGAAGGGCCGCACGGGTGCGAGAGAGACAGAGCGACGCGGCTGGCTCGGCAGGGCGGGAAGGTCACGGCCGTTCGAATATCAAAACCGAAAACGGATCGTCTGATTCCTATTGCTGCGTCACTGTAGGACGAGTCTCGTCTCCGGGCTGGCTCGTATAATAACACGCCGGCCCCGCTGGAGGCCGCGCAGAGCCGCCACTGCTGAAAAGGGCCCTCATAGCACTCAGGCCACACCAATACAAAGATCAAAATCATTTTTCGCATTATTATTCTAAATAATTGCCGAATTCATTTCCCTAGCACTAAACACTAACGGCTTTGTCAGCAGCAAAGTCAACAAGAAACATTCCAACGACAATATAATCACATCACCCATGAAAAAAATAAAAAGAGAACTGAACAATGGGATTATAAAAGCTCGGGTTCTCTCTCCTCCACTGGGCAGGCGTTGTTGTAGAGGCGCCTTGTAAAGTGGATCCAGTTTCTCCGCGGCGCGTGTCATCCGGATGGACTCCCCCCCTCTCCCTTTCATCCGGAGCGCAACAGGTCGTCAAAGATTGCGCTTTTCGAAATGGCTCGACACGCGACGCGGCGGCGCGAAGGCAGGAGAGTGTGGCTCATCACCGGAGTGGAAGAAGGGCAGCGGCTGTCCAACTGTCAACAACTCTCTCATCCGACTCTCGCTCCTTCTTTAATTCTGCCGAGAGAAAACCCTCAGAATCTTCGGTCGTTCTGTCGCGGACTTAATCGGGTGCCCAAACCAATTTTTTTTCGACGAGAATAATTTTTTCGCTTTCAGAGCGAGATTTAGTGAAGACTGAAGAGGTGCCACCTGCCACAGTGGGCCAGAAGACCGGCGCAGGCGGCCGGAACTCTAGACGAGATTTGAGCTCCTGTGTCGCTAAATAGACTCGAACGAAATGTGCGACCTCGTTCGGAGATGAATCCATTGGTGGGGTCACATGTTCGGTTCAAGCCCCATTTAGCGACTCTGGAGCTCAAAACGCGTCCGGGATTTTGACCGCCCCCGCCGGTCTTCTGGCCCACTGTGCCTGCCGTCAGGTCGGCGCAGTGTCCGGTACACTGTCAGCAAAGACATTTTGGTTACTGACCTTGCTCAATGTCCTGGTACTTGTCGTAGGCGCGGATGCCGTTCTCGCGGGTGAGGCCGCCGAAGGCGTAGATGAGGTGGGTGCACAGGTAGGGGTTGATGTTCTGCGGGCTGAACTTGGCGGTGCCGGGCCGGTACACGGACCAGTTGGTGTAGTAGCACACCACCCGCTTGTTGCCTGCAACAGCACAAAGTCAGTGTTACGTACTGCGAGCGCTCTGGAGGAACACGGCGGCGGGAACACAACCATGCTTCCAAAAAAAACTTTGACAAAAAAAACTTTTAAAAACTTGAAAACAAACGCAAACAACTTGAAAAATAACCTAAAAAAAACTTGAAAAATAACCTTAAACACTTCAAAATAACCTTAAAAAAGTTCTTTAAAATTTTTTTGAAAAACCTTGTAAAAAGACTTTGAAAAAAGTGCAGTTTAAAAACAACAGAGGCACGTAGACGTGCGTGTAAAATTTTCCCCGCGTTTGTGCGACACTAGACCGGGGCGTGACGAGTCTCACGATAGAGCCAACGACCTCACTAGCCCGATGACAAACGCCACCATCACGAATCGGAGCGCGGCGGCGCGGCGCTGCCACCGCCCTGACGTTGTCGTGTACCGGGGCGGGGCGGGGCGTGCCCTGTGTTTCGCGAAGTAAAGCTGTGCGTGGACCTCAAGGTCGTCATCATGCATACGTATGGGAACGCCGCGGGAACAATGGCCCACCGCGTACGTCGCACCGGTCGTACGTGCAGCGAGTAATTTATAGCAGTAAAACCCTTTCCCAGAATGTTGGGTGTGTCGCGGGCGGCATGAGACTCCTCCGCGTGGAAAAGTGCATTTTGTATGCACGCGTTTACGCTGCTTTTTTTTCATACGACACGTGCATGCCGCTTTGGACATGTGGAAACTGGGCTGCCCGTTTCACTCTGCTAAAAAAGGTAGCCTTTATTTTGGATCGCGTTTCCTGTAAGCGTTACGCGGCGGCGCGGCGCCACTCTCTGCCTGCGTGAGGCGTGCCCTTTGGCTGTCGTCGTTTACCGAAGGAAGAGGCTCGGGGTGTTTGTCCGGCCTGTCTCTCTCGCACCCCTACGGCGCGCCCCCTGAGTGCGAGAGAGACAGAGCGCTGTTGGGAAGCAGCCCGCCCTGGCGGTATGCGAGCTAGCCGCCATCGCCATCCTCCAGCCTTGGCATTTTCCGTCGCGAACCTGCCCATCTTCTGCCTGCAGACTGATTCCGAGAGTCGTGTTCGTCGCTCTGTCTCTCTCGCACCTGTAAGGGACGCCCCGTGGGTGCGAGAGAGACGGAGCGACGACTCTCAGTGTGCCGGCGCGCCTTGCGTTATCGTGTGCGCAGGCCTCATCTCCAGACGCTCCACCTGCATCCTGTGCTTCACTTGCTGCGGCGGCACCGTTCACGCCACTGTGGAAACAAAGCTCAGCGCCCATCGGCACAGCGTGGGCACAGCGTGCAAACTCAACGTCTGTCGAGATTGGGTGCCGACATCTCGTTAACGGTTAGAGATTTAAAAAAAAAAAGTCACGCGCAAGACAACTTGAATTTAAATTTAAACTTTGAATTTTATCTCATGCATAGCTTTTTATTTTATCTCTAGCCGTTTACAAAATCAATCTTTTTAAAAAATCGCAAAAAAATAGCAAAAAAATGAACAAAAATCGCTAAAGAATGTTAAGTGTGCCTATTTGACCGGGCTCTTGACCAATGGGCTTGCCGATGGGGCCGAAAACAGCAACCACGCACTCTTCATGCTCCGCGACGCCGCATGCGCCCCCGCGCGCGTAGCCTTCCATGCGCAGCGCGCACTCCTCGTCGAATTGTTGGCTAAGTAGCAAACGCATTGTCCGCGGCGCGGCGGCGCGGCGGCACGGCGGCCCACCCCCGCACCGCGACCTCGCTCGCCACGGAACGATTAGTCGACTAGGCGGCCCAGACGCCCGACCATTTGGCCCACACCGGGGCCAAGTACCAGCGGCGCTGAGGACAGATCCACGCAGTCGTGCGTGAAAAAAAGAAATTAGCCGCACACTGTATTTTATTATTATTTTCAACTGCTAACCACTGACACTCGAGGGAGGTCGGAGGTCGCGCCTGCATGCATGCGCGCCCGCCGTGGCTAAACGGGAGGCAGAATGTAATATCCTGTCTCGTTGCCGCCAAGCGACGTCGACGGCGGCCCGGCCGAACCAGGCCGAACCAGCGAGCAAAAGGCGAGGCAACCCGAGCGCTGTCGGCTCATTATAAATTTGCGAAACTATAGAGATGTGTGTGTGTGTGTGTGTGTGACCTATCCTCAATCGGCCTAGACCAGGGTGCATACGAAGTCGCTTGCATACGCTGCATGGGCCGAAATGTGCGTCCGATGCAAACCGCGCGAGCGCCTGCACTGTGAATGCAAATACATGAGATGCAGTCAAGATCAATGCCAGCGGGATGCGCCTTAGCCGCTCTTGCTTCTCCCCCTTTCCCCCGCCCCTCCCCCGTGCGGTTATGCGGTCTACACTTTTCAATGACAAGTTGCTGGCCGGCAGACGTTCTGCCCCGCCCCGCCCCGCCTCGCCCCGCCACGACGCGCCCGCAGCAAGGCGATGCACTTTACGCAATGGGGCGCTTGAACTTGAGGAACCTCCACAGTGCCAGTGGTCGACACAGCCCTCTAACCACCTAGTATTCGAAAATAAGGAACACAAATTCAAAAACTCAAGTCGAAAATTGCTTGTTGTTTGGGGGAAAACTGCAGTTAGTTGTGCCTGAGAGTCGAACCAGACGCGTGAGGAAGATCGGAAGAAAGCGGAGCGGTCCGCTTTCGGTTTGAGCCTGGCAGCCTGGCGGCGGGGCTCGCGAGCACGGCGACGCGGTGACGCGCGCCAGTCTCCGTTTATCGCTGTTTAGCGCGTCCCGCCACGCCGAGCCGGCCGAGCCGAGCCCCCGCCTGCAGACTGCTTCCGAGAGTCGTCGCTCCGTCTCTCTCGCACTCATGGGGCGCGCCATGTAGGTGCGAGGGAGACAGAGCGACGACAACGACTCTCAGCCTGCTGCCTGCACTTCTAGACGCGGATCAGCTGCGTGCGCTACGCGTGAAGCGCGCCGTGCCGTACCGAGCCGTACCGAGCCGTGGCGGCTAGCCGGGCCGTGCCGAGCCGCGCGACGCATTATTGCATCACCGTTGCACCAACAACGAGCAGCACGACGGTAATATGGTAATTGCTGACCCCTCACCTTCCTATCCTTTCTTCTTCGCCTTTTTCTTTTCGCTTTTCGCGCCACTCGTCTTCTTATTTCTCCTCGCACCGACAAAGGCATTTCGAGGGTTTCGTATGCGGTTCAACCTCGGGGCCAATGATGAATTTAGGTGTGTCAAAAATCCGTAAATTAAAATACTGAAAACAAATTTCCTTCACCTTTTTGTTTTTGGAAACAAGAAACGAAAAATGTCTTGGTGAAAGGGTGGGCGGCGTGCTTTCCCCTTGGCTTCACACCGACTCGATATATCGAATCTCTCGATAGCCGCCGTAAAGGCGAGGCGCTAATGAGAGGCCGCGGCTGATGGCTGGCCGGCACTGCACTGGCCAGCCGGCCCCCGAAAGCCTCATGATCGCCGCCCACGCGGTACCGCCAGGCACTGCCAGGCACTACGCGCACAGCGTTATCCGTTTCGCCACGACGGCGGAATTATCACCGCGTTGCCACAGCAACGTGTCATTTCGCGCCCCGGCCGGGCCAGCCGGGCAGCCTAGGCCAGTCGAGCCGCCCTTCGACGACCGCGCCAGCCTACACTAGAAATCAGCACGATTTTGTAGCCGGTTGCAACAGCGGCGGAGCAAGCTCTCGGCAGGAAATTAAACGCCGGTCGCGGGTATTTGAAGGGCAGGGCACGCTCCTAGCAGGCGAACTTCCAAGGTGTAATGGCTTATTTTTTGAAGAAAAAATTCCACACTGGAAAATTTTAGTTAGAGAAAATACTGTCTCAAAATGAATATTTTGGCGAAAGGAATCAAACAAAACAGTATAGTTTTTTTTTGTGGGGGGGGGGGGGGTGACCAGTTGAAAGATCGCGCTACGCGTCCACGCCCTTTCTGGGTCGCCGCTTTGCCTTCCAATCAGTGTCCGTTTGAGTGAGTCGCAACCCGAACCGCAATGTTGTGCCCCGTGGGAATTAACGCGCCGGGAATGGCGATTGGCTGGTTGGAGCGTGCTGGAGCGTGCTGCTGGGGCACTGCAGCGGACGGGGCGCGCGAGGAGTAGCACTGGAGTAGCACAGGGGCCGTTTCATCAGCCGGCCCCTGCCACCCGCATTTCAATTTCGTTCAGAAATTTATTGAAACTTGCAAATAAAATATTTTCAAAAAACAATTTTAACTCTCATTTTTAGCGAAAATTTTTCGTTTTTCCTGTTGACACTTAAAGCTGGAAGGACATGAGCTTGAACCGCGAAATCGTTTGTCGTGCCCCCCCCCCTCTCTCTCTCTTCACTGGGGCAAGGCTAGGGGACCTGGGACCAAAACCGCGACCCCACGACTTTAAGATCTCGTCCAAATGAAGGGACACTGCCGCTGCCGGTGTAAGTTCTCACGCGTGCACTACACTGCCTTCATGCCGCACCGTTCCAGTGGGCAAAGTTAGCCCCCAAAAAACCGAGCAAAAAACAGCTAAAAACTAGAAAATTCCATGTGCACCGCACCGAGTGGCCGTCGGCGGCTTCCGGGAGGCAGAGCCCCAAAATAGCTTCATTGACAGCGATTCCGGCGGTGAGTCACCGGGCAAAGGCCGCGCGCCGGTCATTCGAAAATAAAAGTGAAGAAAGGCACCTGCTGCTCGTTCCGACGTTCCGACCGTCCAGTCCGGCTAGGCGGCCCGGCCCGGCCCGGCCCGGAGGCCGACTGACCCGGAAAAATACGGGCGTGTCTGTGTGGTGAACCCACGCACCACGCACACACGCGGCGCGTCAGTTACGTCCGAAGCCCGCCACAGTCCGACGACCGACCAGGCCAACAAAAAAAGACGACCCGTCTTTTTGACAGCATTGCGGAAATCAAAACAAAAATCCGTTTTATTTAATTTTTTATTAATTTTTTAGAATCCGGGAGTCTTTTTCCCATACTCGAGACACGGTGCAAAGGCAGGTGCCGCGTCATGGGCCGGGTCGTTGGGCTGAGCCGGAAGGGAAGGGCCAAGGTCACGGAGAAAGGGGAGGGGAGGGGGGGGGGCACCGATGCGCCGAGGAAGAAGCGGTCGCGTCATGAGCGGCTCAGCGGCTCAGTCGCCCCGCACCGTCACCCTTCACTGACATGACAAAATATTAATCCTTGTCGATTCGGTTGGACATTTTAAAAAAAATGTTTAAAATCAGAAGCGACGCACTCTCTTTGTTTTCGAAATTTTCATTTTTTTTTCTTCATGTTTAACCGTGCTTAATAGATTTCGCCCCCAAGTGCATTCCAGCTAGTCGGCGGCAGTGGCGGCGGCGGGGTCTCCCACCTGATCCACGCACTGCTACGCACCCACTTGCGTTATGAAACTCAAACCTGTGCGCTTGCTTGCGTGTGCGTGTGTGAGTGTGTGTGCATACGCACACTGTGGGTGGGGAGTGGGGGCGTGCAGGCGCTTCTGTGTCGCCGTCGGGGTGCCGTCGTCGCCTCGTCGTGTCCTTGGCCGCCATCGGCCTCATCCTTTTACTCCGCGCGTCGCCCGGAACGGACAGGTTTCAGTCATATCTCTCTCGACGGCGGCTTCGAGGTCTCGAACCTCCAAGTGCTCGGAGGACGCCGAGGACGTCGACGGCCGGCGGGGGCGCGGCAGGCCGCGTGGCGGAGAGTGCACCGTGGAAGACAACGCCGTGGAGTCGATTGGTTTACAGCTCGACCTACACGCGATGACACGACGAAATCTCTCATAGGCATACTTCGATACTTGGCTTAGTGACTGACAATGTCGTTTATCAAATGAGGTACCGGGAGGCAGAGGAACACGCGCCGGAGCGTCAAAGCAAGCGGCTGGGCCGAAAACGGGGTGGGCCCTGCCTGCCACACCGCCCTGCCCCGGACACTGATACCCTCTGCCTGTTCTCCAGGCCTGGCCGCCCGCGGGCATGACCGGTGTTGCATAAGCAGAGGCGCGCCAAAAGCCCCAGCTCGGCCGACGTCGCCGACGTCCGACGCGGTCCACCGAGCCGGCATGTTTACAGCCCTCAGCCTGCTTTTGGCTGCCCCTGGCTGCCTCTGGCCCTTCGGATCATCGCCGCTCTATTCCCATCCTTCTCCACGCGACGCGACGCCGCCCTCGCTGACGCAATGACCTTGACGGGGATATCGAAGTCGTTCGTCCCGGCGGAGTAACACCGCGTTACGTGGAGGAGGACGAAAAAGCGGCTAAAAACGATGATAGAGGCATTATTCAACAGAAACAGGTGATTTTTCTCAACCTCTTCTTCTTCTCTCTCGGTCCGGGCGTGAAGGCCGTTGACCGGCCCAGAGCGGTCCGAGCGTTTTACGTGCGGGGGGCAACGAAAGAGGGGCACATAACTCACGCACCTGCCCGCCGACGGTGGAGGGGGGGGGGGGCGACCACTTGTTGCTGGGTATTCCAGGGGCCGATCACGGCTGATTGAGCAGACGCTCCCGCGCGGGGCGGGGCGGGGCGGGGCGGGGCGGGTGTGACATAACCCACGTGTCATAATTATACGGCCAGGCCGAGTGCCTGCCTCTTCGGGCGCGATGACAGACTGGATAGCGGTGATTTAATTACGGGATTCCCTAGCTTAGGAAGAAAAGTCATTGCCTTGCAAGTCAGTCATGACTATGAAAAAAAAACCTAAACTATTTAATAGCAAAACTGTTTTTTTTTTTTTTGCACTGCCACTGCACTGCCTCTGAATATCCAGTGCACCCCCAGACAAAAGCAGTGCACACACCGGCGGCCCGCGGGTTGCGCAAGGACATTGGATCTGAACGAAGTGACCACACGTGTGCGGCGCAGTGCGCGGTGCGCGGTCGGGCGGCGCCGCTGGGTGTCGGTCCGTCAGTCAGTCTGCGGGACGCGAGAAGACAGCCGTCGCCTCGCACCTCCACTGTCGTCTGGAAAAGCCGTAAAACTCGCGAATGCTGGGGTTGGTGTTTCCCGCGCCGTCACAGGGGACCGCCAGGCGAACGCGAGGCGAACGCGAGGCGTGCACGGACACGGACGCCGTCACTCTCAATCAGAGGGCACCCCGCCAGGCCGCCTCTCTCTCTCTCTCTCTCTGTCTATCGCACTCATGGGGAAGCCCCTCCCGCGGGGGTGCGAGAGAGACAGAGCGACGGGAGTGCAGGCCGGGCCCATTGGCGCTGCCTTTCGAGGAGGAAGAAAGCAGTGCGTGTTATTGCAGGCACGGAGTGGCGACACCTGTCGATGCGTGTGTGCGTGTGTGTGTGTGTGTGCGCGTGCGTGCGAGGCGCGTGTGTGCGGTGTCCCGCCGCGCAGGCCCGAAAGGCAAGCCATGGGGAACACCCAGGAGCGGTAGGGTGTCCCCGCGGCCTCACGTCCACTGGAAGAAAACGCACCCCTCTTTATCAATAATCTTGTGAGTACATGTCTGGCAGCACACTCACACACATTCCCCCACCCCCTGAAATCTTTCTCTCTCTGTCTCTCTCTCTCTTTTCCAAAGAAGTAGGCATCAGGTTGGGTACTCACTGTCGTCCGCCGTGGCTAGGGCTGCTAGGGTGGCCAGGGTGGCGAGCAGCCCCAATAGGGTGCCCCCCCGCCAACTCCGCCCCATCTGAAACACACAGAGAGAACCACTCGTTAGACTGCGTTCCTCGAGAATGTCCGAAACAAGCTAGTCCACGGCGGTTGGTGTTGAACATGGCGTAGTCACTGTTTTCGTTGTTGTTATCGCCTTTTTATTATAATACATGGTAGTTATTATTATCTTCGCAGACGCTATTTTCTCCGCTGTGCAAACGCGACGTTTCAAAAAACAAGAACTCGCAATCTGCGATCTTATTGACTCTGCTCCGCTCGCTTTCCGTGAATCGGTGCGGCGGGGCAGGGCGGGGCAGGGCGGGGCAGGGCGGGGAGTGTCCAGCCGCCGTCCGGCAAACTAATTACCGACCGAGATCACGAGCCGATACACTGGTACGCCGGTACGCCGGTACACTGGTACTCAAGGGCCGGTCAGGCGGCCAGCCCGGCAGCCAGCCCAGCGGCCAGCGGGGCGCAATCCGATCCCGGAGACGAACCGGAAGCAGAGGCGCTTCCGGTCATCGCGACATTCAGATTAGTACCGGACACGGTGTAGGACATCGCGGAGCTGGACGAGCAGGGCGTAAAGACCGACAAGCCGACTTCCTCGAATGGAATAGCTCGAGGGTATCAATGGACTGCTCTCCGAACGAGGAATCCATTGATGGGGTCACACGTTCGGTTCGAGTCAAACTTAGCGACTCTGGAGCTCAAAACGCGTCTAGAGTTTTGTCCGCCTCCGCCGGTCTTCTGGCCCACTGTGGGGAGGTGGTTCCCGGACACACCGTTCACCAGGCACTCACAGCGCAGTGGCGTGTTGCGCTGCTTCCATTCATCCGGCCGGCCGTCCGAGCGCGCTGCTCCTCCCCGCGGCATGCCGCCATTCCGAAGGAACGTCGCTCTCTCTCTCTCGCACTCACGGGGCGTCCCGTAGGGCCGCAGGGGTGCGAGAGAGACAGAGCGACGGAGCGACCCTTCGGGCGGCATGCCGCGGCAGTGCAGTGGTCGTTGAGGCGGCTTGTTTTTGTGGCGCCGAGCGAGCCGCGTTGCCCATCGCCCTGCCCAGGCCCTGCCCAGGCCGTGCCCTTGGGAGTGAAAGGGCTGGCCGGGCCGGCCGCACCTGCAGCAGGTGTCTTATTGTGTGCCGGCTGTGCTGTGCCTCGGCGGTGCCATCTCGCTCTGATTGGTTCGGCATGCAACATGCATGCAACATGCACGCCCCGCGAGCCTCGCAATTGCAAGCCTCACAACGAGGCAGTTGGCGAACCTGGCGATGAGAACAGCCGCTAGTTTTGGCGGGAGAAATCCCTCGCGCGCCCGAGCGGAGCAAAGCCTGCCTGCAGACTGCTTCCGAGAGTCGTCTTCGTCGCTCTGTCTCCCTCGCACCCGTAAGGGACGCCTCGTGAGTGCGAGAGAGACAGAGCGACGAAAGCGACTCTCGGAATGAGTCTGCTGTAGGTCGCCGCGCCGCTACCAGTGCGCATTTGCGTGCCCCTCGCAAGCAGGGAGTCGTAAAGAGAGCAGTGTCGTCAGTTTGAGAACGGACGGTGGCGCGCTGCGAAGGTGAGGCCGGCACACTGGGAGTCGGTTTCGTCGCTCTGTCTCTCTCGCACTCACGCGGCGTTCCGCAAAGGTGCGAGAGAGACAGAGCGACGAAATGGACCGTCCGGCACGAGGAAGCAGATTCCGTCCGAGGAAGGACGCCTGGCGGTGCTTTAGTTTTCACTTAGCCGCGATCGGACTAGAGGCCAGCAGACTGATTCGCTCCGTCTCTCTCGCACCTATACGGGGCGCCCCTTGAGTGCGAGAGAGACAGAGCGACGAAAACGACCCTCAGTCCGCAGGATCGGGAGCACTGTGATTGAGTAGGGTAGCCTTTCGCGAGGCCGAGGGGAAAATTCATGTTCATTAGCACGAAGCGATAGCCGTGTTTACCGCTCAAACTTGAAGCTCTTTTACAGTGTGCAAACACTGTACTGAGCAGAAGTGGTCACCACCCTCTTTTACCGTGTGGTGGTATAAGATAAGAAGCTTGGATGAGGGTGCGCATGAGAACGCTATGGCATCCGAGGCAGCCGTTGTGGAAAGCCAGCAGACTGCTTCCGAGAGTCGTCGCTCTGTCTCTCTCGCACTCATGGCGCGTCCCGTTGACGTGCGAGAGAGACGGAGCGACGGTGGCAGGCGGTGACAAGGCGCGTGCTGCATCCATGCTGCATCGGCCTGCATGTTTTGCATGCAGTGCAGTATCCCATTTCACGTGAGAGAGGGGCCGGCCGGTGGCAGGCCCCTTGAATGGCGCCTCCTCCATGCACGTCTTTTTCTTCTCACGCGAGAAAGCTCCGCCGGGAAGCCAATGGCGCGCCGTGCCTTGGCCACGCGGCGCATGCACGTCCAGCGGACATGATGAAGTGATGGAAAAGTAAAGTGGCAAACGAGTGGACACGCCGGCCAACCGGCTAGCGCTTTGCTGTGCCAGGCCACGCGGTGGAAAAGGGACACACCGACTCGAACGCACCGTGGGTGGATGCGGCCGAAATTCCTGACGCGTTTTGAGCTCCAGAGTCCCTAAATAGGACTCGAACCGAACGTGTGACCCCACCAATGGATTCCTCGTTCGGAGAGCAATCCATTTGTGGGGTCACACGTTCGGTTCGAGTCCCATTTAGCGACTCTGGAGCTCAAAACGCGTCCAGAGCTTTGACCGCCTCCACCGGTCTTCTGGCCCTCTGTGGGCCGCGGCTAGACTGAGCGCAAGGCCGTGAGCTGCAAAAGGGACACTCGAGGAATGGAGCGGGGTGGTAGGGAAGGAGCCGGGCCTTGCAGAGCGACGCAAAGGGTCACTCCAGAAGTGCAGATAAGCGGCAGACAGGCCGGAGTGGCGCGAGATCCAGCCTGGAGACTTGCACGCACGGCAGCGCGAGAAACCACGCGGTGTCCCACTCACATCGGCAGTGAGAAGTGATGGTGCGTGCTTTCAGTGTGGGGACACTCTGGTTGACATCAGAGCTTGCTTCATCCACTGTTAAAAATAAATTGGGAAATCCACGAAAAAGCGGTCAAAATCTCGGACGGGTTTTGAGCTCCTGAGTCGCTAAATGGGCCTCGAACCGAACGTGTGACCCCACCAATGGATTGCTCTCCGAGCGAGGAGTCCATTGGTGGGGTCACACGTTCGGTTCGAGTCTTTTTTAGCGACTCTGGAGCTCAAAACGCGTCTGGAATTCCGGCCACCTCCACCGGTTTTCTGGCCCACTGTGCGACGTGGTCCTCGTCATACGGAAGACGCCCAAGAACTGGGCCGGCAGTCATTGGGATCAATTTCCCTGGACCTTGACTCGTTTGCCTGCTGCCTGATTGTTGGCCAAGAGATCAAGATCAGGGCGTGATGATCGCGGCTCGATAATCACCATGGGAACCACACTGGCGAAATAACGCGAGCCGAAAGGCCGACAAAGGCGAGGCGGGTCGCACTGCCGTCTCACTCGCACTCGCGGAGAGGCGGCACACTGCGCGGCCGTCTCGCTCCCACTCGCGAAGTGGCGGTACACTGCGCGCCCGGGTCACACAGTAGTGCAAGTAGTGTCTGCCTTGCGCAGTGGGTGCGACGAGGAGAGGCAGAGCGCGCCGCCCGTGGCGAGAGGGAGGGAGAGAGAGAGGAGGAAAGAATGCTGAGAAAACGGGCGGCACGCTTGATGCCCAAAGGTGTTAGAAAGAGGCGGGCCGAATTAGCAAAAGTTAAGAATCTTCATGACCAACATTACCGCCGCGGACATTCAAGACTCGTCGAGAAATATTTATTTTAAAACTTCAGCAGAAATCAAAACAATTTTTTTTTTAAAGTGTTCTTTGGTCAGCGTCGAAGAAACGAACCACACGCCGCGCGCTTGGAAACGCGCGAATGCCAGCGGAGAGTACGGAGAGGAGAGTACCTGGAGATGCGATTATCACCTTATGAGAGCAAATCAATTTCCCTTGTGAGTCCAGTCCGGCCGGCCGACCGGCCAGACCAGGCGGGGCGAGACCGCCAAAGGTCAGCGCCGCCATTCTTCGGCCGCCCCTCGCCTCGCCGGAGGACTCCCAGGACTCCCAGGACGCTCATCACGGGGAGTAATGAGATCGCCACGGCGCTCATTCAAGGCGACGCCAGACAACAACAACAACAACAATAACAACAATAACAACAACGACAACAACAACAACAACAACAACAAAGCCAAACAACAATCACAAAAGGCGAGAAACATGGCGAATAAAAACAAAGGGGAATAAAAAAACGCGCGAAACACCGGCGAATCACTACCAGACGCTCGTTGTTTTGCTTATCACCGAAAGTGACGAGGCGGAATGATGCGGGGCACGTAGTCGTGCGAGAGAGAGAGAGGGGGGGGCGACGCGGGAAGAATACAGCGAGGGGGTCGACGACCCAGAGGGGGTACCGCACCGATGCTGTCACACGCGAGGCATGCACGCAGTGTGGGAGGAAGGGTTGGGCCAGCACGTGCGGACGGACGGACAGACAGACAGACAGACAGACAGACAGACAGACAGACAGACAGACAGACAGACAGACAGACAGACAGGCAGACAGACAGGCAGGCAGACAGACAGACAGACGACGCATGGTCCTGGACGCCATGACGTATACAGAACAGAGGCTTCTCTATACTTTTGATGCAGTTCTTTCCTCCGATTGCGCCTAGAGTGTAATGCGAGCCGCACCGCGCGCACTGCCTTTCCGGTGCCTTGGCTGTGCGCCGTGAATGAATGCATGCTAAATAGTGGGTCGTGCCGTATCCCCAACGCGGCGCGCCTTCCTGCCCGATATCACCGTGTTTACAAGGATGTTATGCGGATCAAGACGAATGGGGTAACTACACCGTGAAGAGCGGAACAGTCAGACGGCACGGGGCTTTCCGCCTCAGAGTGACCCCACCAATGGATTCCTCGTTCGGAGAGCCATCCATTGGTGGGGTCACACGTTCGGTTCGAGTGCCATTTAGCGACTCTGGAGCTCAAAACGCGTCTAGAACACGGCAAAAGTACCGCCTGGGATTCCCAGGCGCATCATGGGAAAAAGGGCCTATTTTCCAGGCACCGCCTGGGAATCCCAGGCGGTGCTTTTGCCGTGAATTTTGGCCGCCTCCACCGGTCTTCTGGCCCACTGTGCGACATGACGCTTGATGTGGTGGTCAGAGCGCGGCCGGCGTTGCTTCGCGTTGCTTGGTGTTCCACAACACGTTGTCCCCGTCGGATTGGCTGGATTGGCGTCGTCCGCTGCGGACTTTCTCCTATAATTCAGCGACTCAATTCCTGGCAGGTCCAATGCACACGGACTCTACTCGACTGGCGGGGCAACGAATGCCCGCCAGCGACTCGGGCACTCGGACACGGCGGCGATGTATGGAGGCACCTCTCTATGACGTGAAAAAACGAAGGCGGTTGGCGGACCTGCTTTGGCGGGGCGGGGCGGGGCGGGGCGGGGCGGGGCGGGGTGGGGCCAGCCTGCTGCTGTGTGGGTCAAGGCGGCGAGCCCCACCTGTCAGCCACTGGCTACCCGTCATTAGGAATCGAACCGACACGCCGCGTGGTGCCGCGAGGTGCCGCGAGGCGGATGCGATGCGGTTCCGAGCCTTTTCGACTGGGCCACTGGGCTGAGGCCGGCTGAGGCTGACCCCAAGGCCCAAGGCCGGCTCGGACACTTGAGCAAACGTGCCCGAGGTAAGGGCGGCCCTTGGTACTGGGCGGTGCCCTGCGGCGCCACGCTGGCGGTGCTCACGGCGCTCACCGTGTTCACAGCCAGCAAATCGTGCGCTCAGCTCGGCGCCGGCGAAGCCAGCGAAACAAGGTTATCACGAGTTGTCGGCTTTTTTCGTTCTCGCAGTCACATCTAGCCGTGGGCGTGGCGGCGGGGCACGCCCTGGGCACGCCCTGGGCACGCCCTGGGCACGCCCTGTGTTTGTATGCGCTACTTGATGCATGTAGTAACGGCCGCCCCGCCCCGCCCCGCCCCGCCCCGCCACGCCCCGCCACGCCCCGCCCCGCCACGCCCCGCCCCGCCCCGCCCCGCCCCGCCCCGCCCGCCACGCCCCGCCCCGCCCCGCCCCGCCACGCCCCGCCCCGCCACGCCAGCGCACGCCTCGCCTCTCACTCCGTGTTACTAAATCAATCACCCCGTGATCGACTGTGCGCGCGAAGCAGCGCGAAGCGCAGAGCAGTAAACCACCGCGATAGAGAAACAAGCAGAGTCTCGACGTGTCAAATGAGGTGAAAAAAAGTTGCCAAAATGTGGTGAAAATGGTTGCCAAAATGAAGTAAAAAGGGTTGCTAAAATGAGGTGAAAATTGTTGCCAAAATGAGGTTAAAATTGTTGCTTGGGCGTTGTTTGATGTTTATGAGGCTTGTTTGACTCGCAGAAATAACACAGGCCTCCTCAAAGGCTCTTTCTGATTCCAGCGAGGCCCACGCCTCTGTAGGGGTAGTCGAGGCGGCCACGCTCGCGGAAATACGGAACGCGAAGCCCCCAAGCCGCCAACGCACGTGCCTTGGGTCTGCCTTGGGCCGCACAGTGGGCCAGAAGACCGGTGGAGGCGGCAAAAATTCTAGACGCGTTTTGATGTCCAGAGTCGCTAAGTGGGACTCGAATCAAACGTGTGACCCCATCAATGGATTCCTCGTACGGAGAGCAATCCATTGATGGGGTCACACGTTCGGTTCGAGTCCTATTTAGTGACTCTGAAGCTCAAAACGCGTCAACAATTTTTGCCGCCTCCACCGGTCTTCTGGCCCACTGTGGGCTGCATTCCCGAAGGCCCTTTTCAATCAGAGCGGTGTTCGCAACGAGTGCATTTGGGTTGCGTCGGAGGGAAACCCGCCAAACCGTGCCAAGCGGACGCAGCAAACTGCAGGCAGGCACAGTGCTGCCTGGAGAGCTGCCTATTTTGCGTGCCGGAACAACGACGATTAAAAAGCAGCCTAACATTGTTTGTTTTCCGAATAATTTGTTCCCACGACAGCCGACCACATTCACAGCGTGTAAGCAGCGAAAGCACCGAGCGAGAAACACAGCCACACCTGCCGTAACCGATACGTCAAAGCGGCGAGGAAAAACTGAAAACTAACGACGGACGGCCACGCCCCTAGCATTCCGTTGCATCTCCTTTGTGGTTGTGTCATCGCGCATAACGAGGCGGCCGAAGACGAAACCAGCACACTGATTCCGAGAGTCGTCGCTCTGTCTCTCTCGCACCTACACGGGACGCCCCATGAGTGCGAGAGAGACAGAGCGACGACTCTCGGCATCAGTCTGCTGGACGGGTAGGCCCGCCCGGGCCAACGCCCGGCGGGAGCGGAGGGAGGCTGGCTACCCTTAGGAGGGCGGTGCCGTGTGCACTGGTAAAGGAGGGAAGGGGGCTTTGCTGCTTGGCCTGCGTATTTGGGCAGTGTGCCGGATAGCCGTAACGTTTACTTCACAGGACCGACCGGCCGGGCCAGGGTGGTCCTCGGAAACGACCCCATTTTTCCGTCGTCGCCGCCGAACCTCGCCGCCGTCGGCCCGCGCAACCACCCCGCCCCGCCCCGCCCCGCCCCGCCCCGCCCCGCCCCGCCGTTACGGCCTTCCTGCGAATAGCCAACCGACTTGGGGCTGGCGCGCTGCCTTCCGCCAGGCGTGGGGCGTGGGGCACGCCTCGACCCCAGAAAGGGCATCGCTTGGCCTTGGTCGGCTTGGGCGTCGCGGCGCCGCGGCGACGTCGGCGGCCAGCGTGCCCCGGCGTCACGAACGCGTCACATCACTTCCTGGCCGACGGACGGACGGACAGACGGACAGACAGACAGACTGACGGAGAGACAGGCGGGCGAAGAAAGGGCCGATTGCATACGCAGAAGTGTGTTCGCAACGCCCCTGTCGCGACCCCACCCGCCACGCGCCCAAGACAAGACAACTCTATGGGCGGCGGGGCGGACACGAGCAAGCTGAACCGACATCTCATTCCCGTTGAGCGGATCCGTCCTTCCGAGCTGCGGACGCGCAACGCCACTCGGAAATTTAAATTTTCATCTTTCCGAACCGCGAGTGGTGGTGCCCCGTCCAAATTGGTCGGGTCTCAGCTCCTCGCGCCTGGCTGAAACTGGTCCCGGTTGCGATACCTGGAACAAAAGACAGGCGCATCGCGGCTCGGCACGACATGGCACGGCGCGGCACGACATGGCACGGCGCGGCACGGCGTGGCACGGCGCGGCGCGGCACGGCTAGAACACGCAACGGAACAACTCGCATAGCATAATGCGGCGACGCGTTCCAGGAAAATCCACGCAAGCGACCCGCACCGGCCGGCAGCTACGCGCATCTACGCGCCGCTACGTGACTCTGATTTGGACAAGGCTGCGTTGCGGACGTTGGCGCACACACTCTGAAAACACGCTGTTAGAAATGGAAGTGGATCTAGTTTTGCTATTTTTACTAGGTTGGAAGGGAAGGATGTCCGGGCCGATGGATGTAATCCGTGGGAAGGGTGACAAGGGTTGTGAGGTCCCCGATCGATTTATCGATTTATCCTCGTTCTGAGAGGAATCCATTGGTGGGGTCATTCGTTCGATTCGAGTCCTCCGCGCCGGTCTTCTGGCCCACTGTGCCTCGTTCGATTCTCCCCTCTCATGCATTAGTGCGTTGCGTACCTCCTCCGCCACTGCAGGGGCTTCTCCAGCAGGAAATTAGTGGCGCTTATTAAAACGTTACTCAAATTCAACACGTTTTGGCGACGACGCGCCAAACCTGGCGTTGGCGCGTGACACGGTGGCGCAAAGCGAGGCCTAGTTCGGCCACCCTGTTACGTGGATCGTGGACGCGAGCAGACAGACAGACAGACAGACGACACAGATGGAAGATCCTCCCGTCCTCCTCGACGTCGCCAACGAGGGCGATACGTCACCGAGGCCTCCGCCGCCGCCGACGCCGCCAGAACGCAAAGCGCCTCCAGTAGCTTGATGGCAGACGCGGCGCGCCGAGCCAGCTGGCCGGCGACGCCGAAGTCAGTGGAGCTGCTCGCCGATTTCAGGTTCAAGTGAACTAACTTCTGGACGACGGCCAACCCGATCCGCCACGGCGGAGCCGACTTCGCCGCCAGTAAACGACAGCGTCGGTGGTTTCACAAGAAAAAGAACACCCGTCTCTGACCCATACTGCACGCGTCTGGGGCAACGATTCCCGCGGAAAAAAGAAAATGTGAGATTAAAGACCGGAGTCCGGCGAGAATTTGCCGGAGTTCCGCGGTGCGGCGTTGTCGCCGGTGCTTTTTTTTTCTTTTTTTTTTCCTGCCGGAGAACCGAGAGCGACCGTCGAGTGGCTGTGGAACTCAACAATCTCTCCGTCGGCGGAAAAAGCGGACGGCCGGCCGACGGCGGGATTAAATGAAATCAAGAGAAAAAGGTTCAGTCGGCGCATTTTAAAGGGACGGCTTTTCTTCGCGTCGGAGCGCTGCCCGCAAAATCAATATCACAGTGCAGCGGCCTTTTTGGCGCGAAAAGGAAAGTGCCGGAATTGGCCGCCAGGGGGCGTAAATCACGTGCTGCAAAGGCGGCGGAACGACAGGGCGGTGCGTGAATTTAGCGTCGCAGTTTTGCCTGGCAATGTGACGGGCCGCCTCGCCTTTCCGCACTCCGCCACTACGAAAACTACAGTGGAGCGTCGGCCGGATTTTCAGGAAGTCCACGCGGCTTGCGCAAGGCGGTGCAAGGCGGTGCAAGGCGGTGTATGACATGTCGCGCACAAGGCGGTGCGTTTCCGCGGACGACAGCGCCTCGGACGTGTGCCGCGC
Source organism: Thrips palmi (assembly GCF_012932325.1). Classification (NCBI taxonomy): domain Eukaryota; kingdom Metazoa; phylum Arthropoda; class Insecta; order Thysanoptera; family Thripidae; genus Thrips; species Thrips palmi. Next base: position 16,224,246 of record NW_023144627.1, on the reverse strand, counting down.
TGCGAGAGAGAGAGAGAGAGAGAGAGAGAGAGAGAGAGAGAGAGAGAGAGCCATAATTGGGCAACAGTTAAGGGATCTAATAATTCGGTTGGCGTCGAATATAGGCTCTTCCCGTCTCCTTGATTTTCACGTTGCGCTTTGCAGAGTGATCGAAACGAAGCACGGCGATCTGCAGTGAACCCTTTCCCGCGTCTTTTCATCGTGTATTTTTTTTTTGTTTTGGTCTCGAAATGTTTACATTGGCACGGGCATACCCCCTGACGGGCCCGGCGCGGTATATGACGCAACACGGTGCCCCTGCCTCAGTTTTTCTCAAGCGCTTTCCACCGAGTTCTTATTTTATTGTCAGAGGGTGCACCTATTCCCACGTCCGTGCGAACGTGTGTGTGTGTGTGTGTGTGTGTGTGTGTGTGTGTGTCTTTTAAAAGGGGAGGGGGCATGTGCCTGAGTGAGTGTGTGTGTGCAGAGCAGTGTGTGCTGATGGGTGCTCATCCACGGTCCGACCACGTTACGTGTGTCTGAACAATGACCTGCCCATGATACCATTATCGCTCGGTGGGCCGGCCGTAGACTGTAGTAGGGACAGCCCTGGCAGCCCTGGCAACAAGGAAGCAGGCGGATTACCGGGCCACTGTGCTTGCTGTGCTTGCTTCGCCGGCCGGGCTGCGTCTCGGCGTTTCCTCCCCTACACTTTCATTCTCTCCGCCAGACTTGATGGCGTGCGGTGTGCGGTGTACCCACGGCCGCAGTAATGTCTGCTAGTTTGTAGCGCGAGAAGGACCGCCGCCCTTGCAAAATCCGGCCACCCCTCTTTCTTTTTTTTTCACACATGCACGTAACGGATCCAGTTCGCCAGTGAAGAAGGCGAGCGGAAGGAGCGTATGGATTCGGATAGGGGCGAATTATGAAACCGAGGAGCGGTCAACAGTGGGCCAGAGGCACTGGCTCATGAATCAGGTAAATACACTGGCACAATTAGAACCCCATTTAGCTCAGGCTCAGAGATTCTACAGTGGGCCAGAAGACCGGGGGAGACGGTCAACCCGGACGGGTTTTAAGGTCCAGAGTCGCTCAATGGTACTGAAACCGAACGTGTGACCCCACCAATGAAAAGCTCTCCGAACGAGGAATCCATTGGTGGGGTCACACGTTCGGTTCGAGTCCTGTTAAGCGACTTTGGAGCTCAAAACGCGTCTAGAGTTTTGGCCGCCGGCGCCGCCGGTCTTCTGGCCCACTGTGCGAGAGCGGAGCCTCTGAGCTAAATAGGGTTCTAATTGTGCCGGTGTACTTGATTCATGACACGATGCGAGACCTCTGACCCGGGGCCGGCCGGGGCCCTGCACTGCATGAGCCCCACGCGGGCCGTCGCTCTGTCTCTCTCGCACTCATGGGGCGCTGCCTTGAGTGCGAGAGAGACAGACAGCCTGCGCCTCAGGAAGCTCATTATTGCCGGCACGACAATGCACGACGCGAGGCCGTCAACGTCGTCGTCAAAGAGCGCCTCGTTCGTTAGCGATCCAGATGCGATCTCCCGACGCCTTGCTGACGCCGCGGCTGACGCCTCGCTGACGCGACGCCCCGCTGGCCGGCCGCCCCCGGGGCCCGGAGCGAGCCCCATTCCCATTGTCGGCGAACAAAAGAGTGACGCAAGGCGACCCCGCCTCGGACTCGAACTCGAACTCGTCGAGGGCTGACCGCCGTGACCTTCCGGACGATGGAGGTTCGGCGGATGGTCCAGTGCGGTCGAGTGCGACCATGGTCGCGCGGCACCGCGCAGAGAGGCGGGTTCCGCGCACTCGGCGGACTCACTCTGGGGACGTCGATATCTCGATTGCTCGAATCGAACTCATGATGGTCCCAATTAGTTCCTCGTTGCAAGGGCAATCCATTGGTACCCTCACATGTTCGATTCGAGCCCTGTTTGACGACTGGAGGTCAAAACGTGTCTCGCCGTTTCTTCAGTTAGTTGAGGGAACCCTGCCCTGTATCAGATCTGGAAGGTAAAATGAACCCCTGGCCCCTTAAACCCTGTAATGAGCAGTGTAAGGGCAAATTGAGGGCCTTGCGGCTGGGTCAGCCAATCGGCAAGTACGGCTGCCATCGAGACCCATACACCATTAAACCACAAATCGCCTCGTTGGACTCGCTGGCCGACCTTCCCCGGCTTTTCGGCTGCCGCTAGCGTAATTTCGACTGCAGCGGTCGAGATTCCGAGTCTCGCTTCTGTCAAGGTGACGCCGGCGGTATCGTATCCACCACAAGCAGCCCAGGTATTTTTTAGGGGTTCCCAAGAACCCCTATTGTCCGAGGTCCGTGGATTCCTTCCCCCCCCCCTCTTCGATTTTCAAATAAACAACGCTAAACTATTTCAACTATAAAAAAAAAGAAATTCCAAATTTTTTTGAAAATTCATCGTGGAAATTTTCCCTAAACGCGAAAAACATAAATTTGCAACAATCGAAAAACCCGAACCGTTCATGATATGAAAAAATGGTTCAAATAAAAAATGTACCACTCCTCAAACTAAACCCCCTGGCTCATCAAAGTGACAAGAAAATTTTCTGTGTTCTGAGAAATGGTTTAAAAAATGAGAAAAAAACGCCATGGCAAAGACACGACACCATCAGCCAACTGTCAAAATTTTAAGTGACCCATCAAAAAAAATCAACACGCCGTGAAATTCGAAAATGCCATGCTAGCGCATTGCACTGTGTCCTACATTGGGAAAATCTTTGAAATCCGTCATTGGTAAAACGTTCGTAGCAGAAAAGACGCAATAAAATTTAAATTTTTGTGGGTTGGCAACAATTTTCTCGGTGTCTGCGCCCTTTCGAAAATCGCGAGACTGAAAAAAAGAGTAGTCGCGCATTGAAACTGCCCCTTCATTGTTGCTGAGGTTGGATTGTTTGGCATGCTTCTAAAGGCTGCGGTTGACTTGTCATGTTTTCCTCAATTCTGTGACCAGCAAAACGGTTGGTTTGACAAACCGCACTCGCATTCCGTAACAAAGGTGTTCTAAAGGAAGGCCCAAAGAGTACCAACCCGTTGAGGGAGAACGATTAGCCGCCTTAGATTAGTGGCAGTGGGTGCCTAAAGTCAGCTAAAACCACGATTTCTACAAAATTTTTTACCGTTTCAACAAACTTTGCTGCAATACCGCCCCCAAAACTAAGGCGGCTAATCGAACTCCGTAACAAAGGTGTTTCAAAGGAAGGCCTAAAGAACACCCACCCGTTGAGAGAGAACGATTAGCCGCCTTAGATTAGACGCAGTGGCTGCCTAAAGTTAGGTCAAACGATGTTTTTCTACACTTTTGTTACTGTTTTGACAAACTTTGCTGCAATACCTTTCCCCAAAACCCAGGACTCCTTTTTATTGGTATTTCAAAACTTACTTTTAAACCAGTTATGAAACTGGGAACACCCTGCAATGCGATTAGCATTGGAATTTTTAAATCTTCGGAGGGAATGCTTGGTCCGCGCGGACTGTCCCAACAGCAGGGAGGACTGACACCGCGTCTAACCTACAAGCGGAGTGAAGAGTGCAGGACAGGGGTCACACACACACACACACACGTGTCGCAACGGCCGCACACATTAAGTGGAGGCACAGGCATTCTCGTGGGTTCACGCCGAGCGGGGTTCACCCGACAGACGTATGGACTGGGAGGGCAGTAGCAGCCAACTGCGAGACACACACAAAAAAAAGACTTTTCCGAGAAATGTGCCTGTTTTTCCGTGTCGATCCACGAGCGGTGTTGACGACAGTCACTGTGTCGGGGCGTATGGCGTGGTCCGCCCTGTGAGCCAACCCAAACTGGAGCAGCATTGGACAGTGGAGTGGCGACGCGAGATAGGGATCGAAGCATTTGCATGGCGGACACACGCCACGGCCCCCGCGGCCCGCGAGGCACGAACCACACAAACCGAAACACTGGCAAACTTTTGTTTTTCGACTTCGACCCGCTCTGGCACGTTGGCGGTGGTAATGGTCGGGCAGGTGGTTTCCAAAGCCTTTGCTTGGAGTAGTGTAGAAACCTCCAATCCAGGTTGGAAGCGACGACGGAGCGGCAGAGCCATGGCAGAGCACTGGAGTGTCGAGAGAAATAAGACGGTAATGTCGTTGAAATGAGGCGGCAGGCACGAACGCAGTGGCAGCCCGCCAGCAGACTCATTCGTCGCTCTGTCTCTCTCGCACCTACACGGGGACGCCCCTCGAGCGCGAGAGAGACAAGGCGACGAAAACGACTCTCAGTCTGCAGGCCGTCGCGCTAAATCGCCCAGGGGTGTGTGGCGTCCACTGCGTCCACTCGGACGGACGCCAGCAGCGGTGAGTCAGTCTCTGTCGCACGCTTGGGGATGCTGCGTGAGTGCGAGAGGGACAGAGCGACGAAGCGGTGTTAGGAGCCCGGGGCTACTGGCCGCGCGCGCGCCGTTCGAACCGAAAGCTGTCGAGCCTTGGCCCAAATCGGCGCTCAAGTGGCGCCTCTCCGTGGCGAAACCAACGACTAAAGTATCGGAATTCGCGCGGCAAAAAGTTGTCAAGTTTTTCAAATAATTTTTTCCCATTTAAATGTAGTACTGACCCTAGCTCGTCGTGCACTGATTCACTTCAATGAGGACAAAAAGTACAAAATTCAATTCAGGGTCCGTTTTTTTTAAAGAGTGGTAGTTGACTCGGCTGGTAAGACAACGGGAGCATCCAGCGCGAGCACATTGTTCACGGATCGCTCGTCCTGTCAAACCAGCTGTGGCATCACACAGGAATGACAATGGAAGGGGCGAGGTAATTAAACAACAACAACATAAATGTCAAATGGGGCTGAAGGGCAGAATGAAGACCTTAAAAAGATAAACACTCCGTAGTGAAAAATGGGGTGGGGGTGGGGGAGGAGGAGGAGGTGGTGGGAGGGAGAAGAAGAAGAAGAAGAAGAAGAAGAAGAAGAAGAAGAAGAAGAAGAAGAAGAAGAAGAAGAAGAAGAAGAAGAAGAAGAAGAAGAAGAAGAACACAGCCTTTCCCTGCGTCCGTCGGTCGGAACAGACGCGGTGTGTGGCGGGGCAAGGTCAAAGGAGTGGTGGCGACTGCAGTGGGCTGCAGTGACCGCTGCGGCCGCGGGCTGCCTCTGACCGCCACCGGCCGACACACGCCAAAGCGTAAAGTAAATAGCCTGCAGCCGTGCCGCCGCGCGGCGGGCCTTTCCGAGTGAGAATCACTGCCCGCCCCCTCCCAGTCCTTTCTCCTCCCAAATTCAAGGATGGAGAAGGGACGGAGAAAAAGGAGGGAAACCTTTCGGTGGTGGTGGTCGCACCGCGTGGTCAAGACGACGGCGGGACGGTCCGAGGGACGGCCGGCCAAGCAGTGTGGTGGTGACCCGAAACGGCGTCGAGCACAAAGCTAAGAGAATGGGCCGAGCATGTCAACGGCGATCGTCAGAAGGAAAACGAACAAAAGGGAGGAATATGAAAGCGGCCAAACTAAACACGTTAACGTTTTTTGTGAGCAGTACCTGCCGCGGCTAAGGGCAGGGTCGGGCGGGCGGCCTCCTCGCCGCCGCAGTGCACCAACCAGCAGCAGCGCCGCAGTGCGCCGCAGTGCGCCGCAGTGCGCCGCAGGCCGACGTGATTATATTTGGGAAGGACGCCGCGACTCCACTTCTTACGCCACACCTAATTGAATGAGCCGCAAAGTGCGACCCGCGCCGGGCCGACCCGGACTGACCCACCGACCCGCCGACCCACCGACCGCAGGTCCAGTTCGGGCGTCAGAGGGAGGACTCAAACGATCCGTCGTAGGATCGACGCCCGTCGTTTTCCCTGTGGGCGGCGGTGGTGGTGGCGGCGGCGGCGGTGGCGCGCAGGTGCCGCGTTGCGCCCAACAGGTCTGCGTCGTCGAAAACGCCTTGCGAAATTAGTCCCCGGTAGGAATGTCGATTGGTTATCGCGAGGCGTCATAATTTTTTTCGACAGCTAGTGCCACCCAACAGTGGGCGGATCATTTTACCATTTTAAACCAGATGGCGGCAACATGACAGCCAAATTTCGTGGTAACGCGACACTAGTGTCGGTTTCCTTTGAATGGATTGACCAGAGCGCCTGTCGCAGCGAGGGTAGGCCCACCCGCCACGCTTGGGTGTCGTCGGGTTGCCTACCTCCCAGGCGTCCGAACGCCTGCGTCGGCGAGGGTAGGCCAACCCGCCACGCTTGGGTGTCGTCGGGTTGCCTACCTCCCAGGCGTCCGAACGCCTGCGTCGGCGAGGGTAGGCCAACCCGCCACGCTCCGGTGCACCGTTTTGCCTATCGCGCAGGCGCCTCGTACTGAGCAACTCGCCGATTTTCCGCCGCGCAGTTCCTTTTTTGTCGGCACTCTTGACCGTGACTGTGCACAGACTCACTCTCGGAATGCGGCGGCGCGCGCAGGGCGTCAACACCCCGCGTCGTGGAGATACACCGCGACAACAGCCGCACTACGCGTTTTCCCACCTGCAACAAGAAGAACACGAGCATGAGGACGCTGTGCCGTACTTCCCACCCCTTTCACGTCAATGGCTGAATGGGCGTCGTGAGAGAGAGAGAGAGAGAGAGAGAGAGAGAGAGAGAGAGAGAGAGAGAGAGAGAGAGAGAGAGAGAGAGAGAGAGAGAGACTCCGTCGGACGGGCAGCGCAGATGAGCACAGTGGTGCGCGTACTCGCTCCCAGCGCACGCATGAATATGGACATGAATATGAATGCGTCTCTAAATCGCGTGAATTGCAATCCGACTCTTTCATTAGAAAAACGAGACGTCGCGAGGGAAAAGCGTGCGTCTCGGTGGAAACAGGCGCTGGGCACAGATTCAGTAGGTCAACACAAAAAAACTTTTACTTTATTATTATTATTTTTTAAATAAAGTAGAAAAGACGTCGGGATTTTTTTTAAAACTATAAAAGGTCTTTTTACAAGTACCAATGTGTTGGCTAACCTGCTACATCTTTCGCAAATGAAACATTTCCGCCTAGCAGGCTGCGCCAGGCTTCGCGCTGCCGCGGCGCCGTGCTCGCGCCCACCTCGCCCCGTCACTGCTATCGGACCGCAATCAGCGTAATTAGTCGCATCATCACGAGCATGACAATCAGATTCAGATTCATATTGCGCCACGGCAACAACAACAACACGTGTACGGAGTACTCCCAGTCGTTCGTCCACACTGCAAATCACTTTTATTATTTTCCTCTTTTGAGTGCATCGTTCCTCACAGTCCATTTCAGCCGGCTGAAAAATGAAGGTGGAGAATCGGCCCGGGGATCTAATGCGAGTGTGCCTTGTTATCCAGGCCACTCACACACACGCACACACACAGACGCCGAGGCTGGATCCAAACAGAAGTATTGTATAAGCAGTTGGTGCGTTGTCTTCCAGTGGTCCAGCTACACACAGTGTAGTCCGGCCTGGCTCTAGTCGGCCGGCCAAGCCTGGCCAAGCCACGCGGAAGACGGGCACACTGTCGCAAATATTTTGCAAACCGAGTGACATCATTTCCGAACCAAGCTTTTCCGTCAAAGCGTGCGCTCGAGAGACGGAAAAAGAATAAATAAAAGATCGATTCGGTCAGGCTAGAGGCGCCACTGCGGTTGAATAATCGGCTCCGGAGAACAAATCACAAAATAATTACTGGTGTGCTGCCTCATTCGCGGACAAATTATCGCAACACCTGTCCCACCCGGTCGGATGTGCTGGCTGGGCCGCCGCGGCCGCCGCGGGCCTGGGGTAGGGGTGGGGGAAAGTCGGGAGAGGCAGCGGCGGGCATGGCGGGGTGCTGGTGCAGAAACAAAACCGGCTTCGATCTATGGCCGGGCCGGGCCGGGCCGGCTGGGTCTGGGTCGGCCCGCCAGCCTCGCCAGCCTGCCCATGCATTGCCCGGCATGCGCCACCACAATGACCACACCACCACACTGCTGGCACTGCAGGCCGCTCGGATGACGGGGCCAGACCAGACCAGACGGGGACGTTCAACGATTTGGCTCAAGAGCAGCACATTGTCGCTCGCAGTGCACGCGCCACACGCGCGACAAACGGACGTGCACGACGCTTTAGTTCGCGAAGCGGCCGTCAAACGGCGCGCAAATGACCGAAACGTTTCGCCCCGTTTTTTTTTAGCTCACAAAAAAAGCGGACTTTTTCTTGTAACAGTGTATAGCCGCTTTGAAGCGATGCGTTGCCGTGCCACACATTTGTGCTCCTTAGGCGCATTCACTTTCATCCATCAGGCGGAGTGGTCGCATTGAAGGGTGTGGCCCGAAGCAACGGAGAGAGAGAGAGAGAGAGAGAGAGAGAGAGAGAGAGAGAGAGAGAGAGAGAGAGAGAGAGAGAGAGAGAGAGATGGATGGACAGTCGCCCTAGGAGACACAGTCTGGCAGGTGCACGGGCAAGGCGGGGCAGGGCGAGGCAGGCAGAGCGAGAGAAAGACCTTTCAAGTAGCTGGTTAAGTCATTCCCGGCAGATTTGTCCACGTCAGGTACAGAGAATAAATCAAGGGAGTGAGAGAGAGATAGAGAGAGAGAGAGCGTGGCGCCGCTTGGGCTCGGATTGGCGTCGTGCGAACGCAATTCGCAAACGGGACGAGAAAAATAAAGACCTCGGCAGGTGGACGCGACAGAGCGAGACAGAGCGCGACAGGCAGACACGCGAGTGAGAACGGCCGGCGGCGGCAAGATCAACAGCTAGTTTGTTGCCATCCAGGACCTACTTCAAGAATGCTCAAAGGCCTTTTTCTCCTTCAACTGTTTTTATAAATATTTTTCCTAAACTTTTAAAGTTTCTTTTCTTATTTCTTTTTAATTTTTCTGAAACTACTTTTGATTTTTTTTTTTGGCAACGCGGTATTTTTTTTGCCGGTGTAATGACACAAAATACGAATAGACCCCCCACACGCGCGCGCCTGAGTGTTTGTGTGTGTGTGTCCGCGTGCGTGCAGCCCTTCCGTGAGAGTGCACCAATAACAGACGACAAAGCGTGCCGCGTGTCACACAGTGTTTTGGCGCACAGCTGGTGGAGGCCGGAGGGGCAGGGGGGAGGGGGGGGGAGCTTTCTCTTTCCGCGTACGTGGGATTCCTTTCACTGAACTGCTCTGCTTGGCCGGGCCTGGCGGAGCCTGGCGGAGCGGCAGGGGAGGGGGAAGCTCAAGGTCGACGCGTTACCGCAGCCCGGATTCAAAAAAGAAGGAAGACCATCGGATTACGCGCCAAAACGGGGCGGTGGCTTATTAGCGCTACACCACGACAGGTTGTCTTTTTCTGTTTTCTTTTTGTTTTTGTTTTCCTTTTTTTCCGTAAGGAGACACCAAGAAAAATGATCTCGGTACGTACAAGACGTGCACGCCACTCAGGCCGCGAATGTGGCAACGGGTGGACGGACGGATATGAGTCTGGATCAAAATAATTCGGCCGACACACCCAAAAAAAATGTGACGTGGTGGCGCGATGCAGGGCATGCAGGGCGTCGTGGCGAAAGAACGACTGAACAAGCCGCGGCGAGCGGGACAGCGCACAGTGGGCCAGAAGACCGGCGCAGGCGGACAAAACTCTACGCGCGTTTTGAGCTCCAGAGTCGCGAAAATGGGACTCGAAGCGAACGTGTCACCCCACCAATGGATTGCTTCCCGAACGAGGAATCCATTGGTGGGGTAACACGTTCGGTTCGAGTCCTGCTTAGCGACTCTGGAGCTCAAAACGCGTCTTGAGTTTTGTCTTGTCCGCCTGCGTCGGTCGTCTGGCCCACTGTGCGGCGGAGCTTGAGCAGGAACCAGACCACCGCCACCGGGGCACGGGGCGGCCTGGGGCGGCCCTGCAGGCCTTGCAACAGCCGCGCTCCCAGCAGCTGGGTCCGAGCAGCGCCCCGCCTCTCTCGCACGCATGGGGCGTCCCGTGCGGGTGCGAGAGAGACAGCGCAGCGGGTCGGACTCGGCCCAGTGGCGGAGGCCAGGCGCGCTTCCTACATGCACCCCGGAGGCAGGCTGCTTGGCTTCGCCCTGGCTTCTCTCTGGCCAGCACCCCGCGCTGGTCACTGCCATCCCGGTGCTAAAGCCCCTAGAAACGCGAGGAATAACTTGACGTAGAGCCGCGTAACATCGCGGCGGTCCGTGGGAGATACCCGGTTTCGCCCGGACCGTTGGCAGGAGGACATGTTTCCGTTGGAAGCGCCGCCAATGAATTTCTCCAGCAGTCCTGCAGTGTCCTGCCAGCTCTTTCGCGCTGCACTTCACCTTGCATTCAGACGCAGGACACTGTTCGCTTATCGGCCAGGGTCCCGGCCGCCGACGTGGCCGCCGAGTGCACCGGGGAGATAGCGGCCGGCCGCGACCCTCACCGTCAAGTCCACTGGTCAGGCCGACCCCCTGGCTAGGCCTTGTAACACTTGGCCCTCCCCGCCCTCAAGAAGCGCACCGTGGAGCGCACCTCGCGGACGATAACGGAGACAAATGGACGAATGGCCGGAAGGCGACGTCCCTTCGGCCGGCCAGGGCTGCTGCTGAGAGCCTGCCCAAGCAGCGGGACGTCGCGGAGAAGACCGGTGGAGGCAGCAACGAGGAATCCATTGATGGGATCACACGTTCGGTTCGAGTCCTGCTTCTGGGTCGCCGGCGAAGAGCTGCGCAGTGTACCCGCACAGGCAGGCGCCGTCGGCGTCCTAAAAGGGTGCCGAGGCGGCTCCTGTGCGCCGCCGCGCCAAAGGCAATCCACGACCAATAGAAGAAGGTGCGACCATCTGCGTGGCTGCGCCAGGCTGCGCCAGGCCGCGCGGAACGTGATGTTTGCTTTGGGCTGCGAGTGACCTCACCCACCAAGGCACGCGCTGCATGCAAACGCACGTATGCACAATCTCACTCACACACACACAAGCACACACACACTCCTTGTGGCCGAGAAGGAAGGGTTGGATGCGACTTTGTTGTGTTGGGTCGTTGCACAAGTCGGTCTCCATCTCGATACACGTACGCGCGATTAATGACTTGATCGGCTAATTACTCTCCGGAGGAAAGTTGCCGTTGCCCAGCAAAGGAGCCAAGACATATTTCACGGCGAGACTCGAGATGCGCCGCTCCCATCCCATGCTCGTTTCATCGAAATATGCTTAGTCGCAGCAAGAAAATAAAGTGGAAACATTTTAATTTTAATTTTTTGCGATTTGCTTGCGGAATGTGACCCAAAGACCGACTCGGAATCAAAGCAGTGGCCGCCGCTTGGAATAAGGCAATCGCAAAAAAAGCAGCAGTCATGCTCGAAGCCTGGATCAATCCTCTGAACAAATCGCGCACATGCCGCGGGCATTTCTCTCTCTCTTTCTCTCTCTCTTTCCCGGGTCGACTTGTCACGCGCGTGACAGGACACACGTTGAAAGCTTGACGTGCACGCGTACGCGTAATCTGTGTACGTGTAAGTGCGTCCATGTGTGCATGTGTGTGTGTGTGCGCGCGTGCTGCCCGCAGACCCCAGAGCACTATTGGCAGTGGTTGGTTATTGGCAGTCGCCATGCGGCCGTGCGGGGCATCGCAGCAGCTGGTGTACCTGACGAGGCGACGAGCAGAAGAGGGGAGGAGCGGTGAAAGTGACCAGAGTTTACATTGGAGTGGCCTAGATCGGCGGCAGGGCAGCCTTGCCGGGCCATGCTGCCACTGGGCACACCACAGCGCGCCGAGCGTCACACCACTGACGCGAAGCCGCCCCGCCGCGTCGCCCAGCACACTTTGACTCCGACTGGTCTCTCTCTCTCTCTCACACACCCGTGGGGCGCCCCGCATGGGAGTAGCCCACATGCTGGGAACCGGGGACTGTCTCCCTCATTTGCCATGTCCGTGCTCCCGGTTTGGTCGGTTGGCAAATCAGTCTCGCGCAAACACTACAGTGTCTCAAACGTGATTCAAACCGGACGGTTTGCAACAGCGAGCGCGAGTATCATCGGGAATCTGTATCCTCGGATGCCATGCTGTAAGCACGCACACGCCCCCTCGGAAGCTCACACAGCTGCTCAGGAAGTTGTCTAACAGATGAGTACAACTCGCGGGTGCCTGCACTGCGCTGCGCAGTCATTTAAAAGGTACTCATGCTGCAGCGCTATGCTCGTAAAACAAAAGAGAGAAAAAACTTGTTAATTGAATTGCATTTAAAGTTACGGACTTCGTTACCGAGAACCACTTTTTTTTTCTAGTGGCGGCAACATTGTGCTTCGGAACAGCAAGAGCCAAAGACATTTCCACTACTTCAAGCCAGCGCGACCACCGCCGCCGCGCCGTGCCTCCAAAACGCATAAACACATCCTCGGTGGTGCTTTCAACACACATCACATCGTACCAAAAAAGGGATTAAAAAAAGTCAAGTGTGGCTTCGTGCACCCTTAATGAACGACGGTCCTTTCGCAAGGGATTGCTGGCAGGGCCGCTGAGTACGATACAGCTAATGGCTAATGCATTCTTTCTGCGCGGACCGTAATTCGGACGCGTGTCTGTGCGTCGCAGCGTCGCGTCGCCGCGCTAACTCCCTTTTAAGAGTGAGAGGGGAGGGGTGGATTACTTCACTGATGGCACGGATGGCTTGGCCTATCGGTGGCGTGGCGCGCAGCCTGGTCCAGATTCCCGCCGCAGCCGCGGGGCACGGCGAGCACAGCCGGCACGGCCGGGCCAAGCGACAGGTGCGAGTGAGAGGGGAGGGAGGGGGTTACGTGTGAGGAAAGGAGGAGCAGGTTCGTGCTTTTTATTTTTCCCAGTGCCACTAACGCTGGTGCCCGCGGATCCGAGTGCAACGGAGGTGCAACCTGGAAGTACGTCGCTGAGCAGGGCAGGACCGCGACGACGGGGGGTCCAAACGCGACTTGTGGTGTGCGAGAAAGTCCCGGACACCTCTCTGACGAACGCGTTTTAACTCATGTCCCGTCAAAACTAAAATCAGAGTAGCGGCGTCAGACAAAGTATTCAAGTAACCAATCTTGCGAGACCAGTCATAGAGTTCCAGTTCGGCGGTGTGCCGCATACGCACACTGGTTTCGGGGGCGGCGGACGGTACGGCGGCGTTGGGGTCAAGACGTTTCCCCCGGAAGCGGCGCGTCGGCGTTAACCAGGCTGTTGCCCCGGCACCCGGCGAAAGCACTTCCTCGCCGATTACGCCCTGATCTCGTTCATCCACGTGCGTCGTCCACAGTCCCGGCGGCCTAAGCGCGGCCGGCCGCGAGGCGGCGCGGCGCGCGCGGCGTGCCGCGAGTTTGGCGGGACCGACTAGACGCTGCTGCGGCCCCAGGCGGCCCCAGGCGGCCCCAGGAATGCCGTCACGCCGCTGCCACTTCGGCGAGTGCCTCGGCACTGCCTAATCCACGTCGCGGTCATTTTATGTCGCCGTTTTTATGGCCTCCAGACGGACACCTATATTACCTGCGTGACGTCACCACGGCTGTGCGTTATGGCGAGCGCGGCCACCGCCCCCTCCGGGACGTGTTCTTGTCCGCCGGACCCACCGGAAAAAGCGAGGTCCGCGGCCACGCTGGGCGACGCCCTGCCGGCCGCTAACAGTGGGGCAGCTCGGAGAAAACACAGGGTGCCGAATAGAACGACGGCGATCCGGAGTGGAGTGCCACAAGGCGGTGCGATGGGCGCTGGGCCGCACAGAGGGCCAGAAGACCAGTGCAGGCGGTCAAAATCCCGGACGCGATTTGAGCTTCAGAGTGGCTAAATGTGACTCGAACAGAACGTGAGACCCCACAAATGGATTGCCCTCCGAACGAGGAATCCATTGGTAGGGTGACACGCTTGGTTCGAGTCCTGTTTAGCGAATCCGGAGATCAAAAGGCGCCTAGCGTTTTGGCCGCAGGCGCCGGTCTTCTGGCCCACTGTGGGCCGCCCTGGCCGAGCCCGGTCCCTTTCGCGCCAAGTCCACATCACGCCTCGCCAGCCCCCAAAGCTTTCTCACGCCTCGCGCTCCGGAGCGGGTCCGGCCGCGCCAGCTAGGCTCCAGCTCGGCTCCAGCTCGGCTCCAGCTCGGCTCCAGCTCGGCTCCAGCTCGCCGCGATCCGCCGATCACTATGATCCGATGGCCGTGCCGATTAATTTTGGTGGGTCGGAAAGGCGCGCGGACCGGACGCGGCCGGACACGCCGATTGGCGGCAAAGTGAGCGCGGCGCGTGCCTCCGCCTGGTACACTGCCAGTCATTTTTATTTCTCAACTTCATGTAATTTTATCATTTAGTTTCAACTTTGGTCTTTCACGTTTAATAAAAATTTCGTCGGACTAGACCGCTTTGAACGCATTTCACACAGCCGATAGACGATACGCGTGATGGCGCGCAAACTGGGCGCGCTACTCAACTCCAGGCCGGCCGGCCGACACTCGATATCGCCTCGGCCATCGCCGATTTCCACTCTCTACGACTCTCCGCGCGCTCCGCGAGGTTACGCCGCGTCCCTGCATGCTCTGCATTTACTCCAGCCGCGCCAGGCCTCTCCGCCAGAGCACATCGACGGCCGATGTACACGCTCGCGAATAACCACCTGGTTTGGCGCGGTTACTTTTCGGTGGCCGCAAAACCGCGCCGTCAGCGGCCTGCGCTAGGGGCGCCGCTGGGCTGACGCACGTCGATGTAGGGTTGCCACCCGGACCAGGGCATGCCATGGGCGTGCCTGCGGTGTGGCGCCCAAATCTCTCCCTGATTGCCGAGCCCCATGTGCGGGCCCGTCGCTCTGTCTCTCTCGCACCCACACGAGTGCGAGGGGGAGGCCCCCCGCTCGGAATCAGTCTGCTGGCACTTCCGCGGCCGAAACTCTAATTAACGGTGGCGCGGCCGGCAGCACGGCCAGCGGCACGCCTCGATGCCCGCGAAGCATCGAGCCTCGGCGACTCACTTGGCGGGCGGTTGTGGCGCCCCAGGAAAGGACATCGCTCGCTCTCTCTCTCTCTCTCTCTCTCTCTCTCTCTCTCTCTCTCTCTCTCTCTCTCTCTCTCTCTCTCTCTCTCTCTCGGACAGGTGTGACCGCGTAATATGCGCTCCCTCCTGCCCCGTCATCAAACACACCTATCATGTTGGCGAGGCTTTTGTTTGTTTACTGCCCCCGGCCTCGCGGCTTCGCTGCTCCGCGGCTTCGTTAGGCCCTAAGAGTGTGGGTGCCTGTTGCGTCAGCGCGGCGCGGAGCCACGGCCGCGCCGAGCATGGAAGTCAAGAGGGAACCGACGGCCAGCGCAATATCCTTTAACACCTTTACAAGCAGAAGAAACATTTCCCTCTTTTTTTTCGAAAATTTAAAAGGCCACTGGAAACGCGAGCCTTTTGATCTCCGTGACTCCGGGCCGCATTCCGCCACTTGGAGATCCACGGTGACCCAACAAGGATGCCACCTCGCGAACGCAAACACAACAAAACGACAAGTTGGTCCGCTCGGCGACTGCCCCGCGATCCACCGGTTGCCTTGTTGGCCTTTGGACTGCAGACCGATTCCGAGGGTCGTATTCGCCGCTGTCTCTCTCGCACCCAAACGGGACGCCACGTGAGTGCGAGAGAGACAGAGCGACGAAATCGACTGCTGGAATCGGTATGCTGGCGGACTGGCAAAAGAGGTGCGATGATCGGCGCACGCCGCGCCGTGCGCCGTGCCGCCTCGCTGGCATGCCCCGTTGCGACAAAGGGGCTCTCTGCGACCCATTCCGTCACCACCTTCTGACCTTTCGCTATCAAAAACCCGTTCCGAGTAGTGTTTCGTCGTGTCAAGCCGATCAAGGCGATTGGCCGATTGGCGCGAGATAGCCGGCGTCACTTCCCGTCCACCGGGCCGCCCGACGACCGGCCGACCGAGCGGGGGACCCCCCACGGCCAGGACGTGCACGCACTACTCGTTCTTATTAACAACCAACTAGCGCACAGTGGGCCAGAAGACTGGCGCAGGCGGCTGAAACTCTAGACGCGTTTTGAACTCTGGAGTCACTAAATAGGACGCGAACCGGTCGTGTGACCCCACCAATGGATTCCTCGTTCGGAGAGCAATCCAGTGGTGGGGTCACACGTTCGGTTTGAACCTCATTCAGCGACTCAGGGAGCCCAAAGCGCGTCTGGGATTTTGATCACCTCCGCCGGTCTTCTGGTCCTGGCCCACTGTGGGACGGGACACTGTAGTCCATAGTAAAGTCCACTTCACCAAAAAATTTCCTGATTTTTTTTTTTTTGTGTTTTGGTCACAGCTGCAGTAGTGGGCATGATGGAAATGCATCCGACGGGCGGGCGGCGGCCGGCGGCGTGGCGCTAGAGCCGAGTCGGCGCCGCGTTGAGCAAGTCTCGCAGGGTTTACGATTGGCAACGAGGATGACTCGGGGGATCTTCTCGACCGGCAGAGGCAACAACGGCAGAGACAACGCGAGGGACGCCGACGGCGGCGTGGCGGCGTGGAGGCTCCAAGTTCGCGGCGCCGCAGTTATGTCACTGATTCCGTATGGACGTTGCGCGTCCGCTTCCTTCCACTCGGGTGCGTTGCCGGGCAGCGCGCGCGCACACACATACACACACACACATACACACACACACACACACACACTCACACACTCACACACTCACACACAGCCGGCAGACGCAACGAGAGCCGATTTCGGTGCAAGCCGCCCAGCGTCAGTAGAGTGTCGGCACTGCACCGAACGGTCTGCTGGAGACTTCGACGCTGGACTGGCGGCAGAGCACAACCTCGGCCACACGTCCAAACTTTTTGAAGTCAACTAAATTTTTTTCAAAAAAAAAAAACTATTGTTTTAGCGTGTAGGATGTGAGGGTGCGCGTGTGAGGCCGAGGCCAGGCCGTCCGGGGCGTTATGGTCCGCCTCGAATTAATGCGCGCTGCGCTCCGCTTTACTCGGCTCCGCTTCGATCCGCGCGTCCTTCCCTCTCATGCCTCTTCCCTCTTCCGCCGCGCAGCCAGCCTTCCTGTCGGCCTTTCACTCTTCGTTAAATATTTAGAGGCGCCGAAACCGCGACAAAATAAATTCCACCCCGCCGTGGCGGTCGTTATCGGCCTCGCGGGGGCCGTCCCGAACCAAGGAGGCGCGGCACAGTGGGGCAGAAGAACGGTGGAGGCGGTCGAAATCCCGGACGCGTTTTGAGCTCCAGAGTCGCTAAACAGGACTGGAACCGAACGTGTGACCCCACCAGTGGATTCCTCGTTCGGGGAGCAATCCATTGGGGGGGGGGGGTCACACGTGCGATTCGAGTCCCATTTAGCGACTCTGGAGCTCAAAACGCGTCTAGGATTTTGGCCGCCTCCACCGGTCTTCTGGCCCACTGTGCACTGCGTTCGTCAGTCAGGAAGACGCACGCCTCGAGCTTGCGCGCTTCGAGCGTCCATCGCCAGTTCATGACACGTTTATTACTGGCTGCGCGAAACAGGCACTCGGTTCGGAGAAAACGGCCCTTGTTGACCCTTGGTAGCCGGTAGCGGCTGGCCGGGTGGGTACCAGTGGCCAGTACTACCTGGGGCCAAGTAAAGTGCCTGCACTGCCTGCACTGCCGGCACCGACACTGCTAAACTGCCCACGACTCGTGGGTTCCGCGGGGCTACGGCCGTGGCGCATCCCACCGCACACATTGCACTCGCACACAAACACACACGAACACACACACAGGCACACACAGGCACACACACAGAGCCATTCATGCTGCAGTCTCCGAGTTTCCGCACTGCCTTTTCCAGCGGCATATTCGCTACGTCGTTTGCGGGGCAGTGTAGCCGAAGTGAAATTTTACGTCCTCGGTGGAAAGAAACAAAAAACTTTGACAAAGAGACGCGCTCCTTGATTGCAACGGCAGTGGCTTTTATTTTGTGGGATCGAACCCCGACGCGTCCGGCGACCCGCGGGCGGGGCGGGGCGGGGCGGGGCGGGCGGGCGGGGGCGGGGGGGGCGGGCTGCAATGCGATTCATCGCTCACTGCCCATTGTCTCCCACACGTCCTTCCGACTGCCGCGCTGCCGCGCTGCGGGCCGCACCCGAACGGTGGCTCTGTCTCACTCGCACCCGTGCGGGACGCCCCGAGAGTGCAAGCGAGACAGAGCGACCGGGTTTTGGAAAGCAGCCCGCTGCTCCACCGGCACCGGGACCGACGCCCCGCGCCGCCATCGCGGTGCTTCGCCAGGGGGCGTGGGCGTCGCGGGGGCGTCGCGGGGCGTCGCGGGGCGTCGCGGGGCGGTCGCGATGCGTGTGAATCTTGCGAGCCCCTCCTGCCGCCGCGGACGTGAGTACCCAGCGTACTGGCCGGCTAATAAAAACTTTCGTTTTCTTTTGTCTCCCTTTTTTTTCGGCCCGGGCGGCGCGCTGACCCTCCACTCCACCGGAAGGCCCTCGTTCACCGCCCCCGCCAAAAAGCCGCCTAGTTTGCTGACGCACGTCGCCCTGGGCAAAAAGGGCAGTGGCGAAAAAAACCGCGGCCGCGGGCGGTGCTCGAACCCGGGTCGCGATGTCGCTTCCGGCCAGCAGTGCCACGTTCCCACGCTTCGGGAGACACGAGCATTTCCCTCTGGACGCAGGGAAATGCCGGTCCAGGCCAGAGGCCAGGCCAGGCCTCGCTCTCGGGACGTCCTTCCGCGGTGTCAACCAGTGTCGCGACGACGCTGACATTTGTATGCCGACGAGCTATGCCTCCAATGCAACGCCCGTCCCGCGCACACTGGCACAGCGACACGCTGCGCGGAAAGGACACTCGACACACCTCTCGCCGGTCAGCTTAAGTCTCGTCTCTTGTTCCGCTTTTTGTAACGGGAAAATAAACCAAAATACTGCAAAATTCGCGATTTTTTTCATTCATTCATTTTATTTTTGTTTCTTTGATGTGGTTGCTGTGCCGTCACGTTGCGTGCGTCCGCGCCTACACGTCGCCAACCCCATCATAAAGTCATGAAGCGGCGGCAGGATCGCAGACAGACCACACCCCGACGGACACAGCAATCTCGTTGTCGTGGTCCGCCTGGGTGGAAAACAAACCTCTTTACTTCTCATGAATTCCGGCCGGCTCTTTGGTCTTTATCTGGGGTCCACTTTCGCGTGATCGGACTGCTGCGGTCTTTGTAGTGCCGGTCCGACCCGCGGAGAAAAAGGAGGGGGGCACTGGACGCATTTATTTCCTGCCCCGCCGACCCCTGGCGCTAATGGAGGCAAATTGGAGCGCCATTTCACCCGGCCGGACAGTGCCTTTCGCCAAGTCGTGGGTTCGAATACCGAACGGATAACCTTCTTTTTTTATACTTTATCATTGACTAATCTTCTTCCGGGTGTATACATAATAATCTGTCACCGCCGCCACGTGTTCGCACGCATGCAGCTGATGCTTGAGGGCGTTTGAGGTTTCCACACGGCGTCGCCACAGCGTTGTTGTTGTTGTTGTTGTTGGCGCGTATTGCACTGGATGGGCGCGGCCCCGGGGGGCACGCGAACGGACCGGGGGCACTGAAACACGGACAGGGAAGGCGCGGAGGGAAAGACCATGTCAAGCTGGGCTCCGCCGAGTCGAGCCGGACCGAGCCGGAACGAGTCAAGCCCAGTCAAGCCGAGTCGGACCGAGCCGAGCCGGCAGGGAATTCGTGTGAAACGAAAGGCGGGACCGCGGCGGGGCGGGGCGGGGCGGCGCACGCTTTCGCTAGGGCTGTCGATATAATCCGCTGTTTTGGCGCCCCAGCTCCAAAGTCGGCGTTAAAGTCACTCGGAATCACCGCGCCGTGATGCCATGGCCGCCTTGAGAACGGGACCTGACACTCTGCCGGTCACACTCGAGGAATCGAAGCGAGTGGCGTGGTCGTTGCCGTGCACACGCATGCACCCCGGGCGCGGCATGCCTTATGCAAGAAAGACGTGTTTTTTCGTTCGTTCTTTCTATTCTTAGAGACAACCATTTTGTCTCGTAGTCACGGAAACCACACGAACGCCCGGGCCATGTTTGGGGTAAGTGCCATGACGGTGCGGTGGTGCCGCCCGTCGGCCGAGTCTCAATGCCGAATCTCGATGAGCTCAGTTACTCTGCGAGAACAGCTTGACCGCACCCCAGCAACGAGATCTCACCTTATTTGGTGTTCTTTTGTCCGCTTTTTATCCAAATCTTTTTTTTTAATTTGAATAATTACGTCATTTGAAAAAAAAGCCCAACCAAAACCAAAAATTTTCTGATCTTCCACGTGGCTCCGCCATGGCTCCGGCTGGCCCCTCGCGGGGAATTCCATGCCACGCCGAGGGCGTTCTGGGCGGCTAAAGCGGAGGCAAAGCGGAGGCCCTCCGCATCGGCTGCACAGTGGGCCAGAAGACCGGAAAACTCTAGACGCGTTTTGAGCTCCAGAGTCGCTAAATGGGACTCGAACCGAACGTGTGACCCCATCAATGGATTCCTCGTTCGGAGAGCAATCCACTGGTGGGGTCACACGTTCGGTTCGAGTCCTGTCTGGCGACTCTGTACCTCAAAACACGTCTTGAATTTTGGCCGCCTCCACCGGTCTTCTGGCCCACTGCGGGCGGCATTCATGGCCAGGGGCGGCCAGGGGGTGGGCCTGCGGTCCGCGGGGCAGGGCCGTGCCGGGGCGGACGCACCACAGCAATGCGCCCGGCCCGGCCCGGCCGCGGCCCGTGGCTGCCTTGGCTGCCAGCTCGGCCCGCCCCGCACGCCTCTGCTTGCGTAATCGGCGCGGTCTTGGCCAGGGCGGAGCGGCAGAGCCCAGGGCTGCCCCCGGACAGTGGCTTTTCGCCGCTTTCCAGTGTGGGGGCACCGAGTGCCACACACGCGGCTCGCTGACAGATCCAAGGGCGCTCACCGCGCCGTGTTGTTGAGTGTTGAGTGCAAGGGGAAGCCGCCAGAACGTTATTTCTGAATGCCATAAGGCAAATGAACGCGCCTTGATTCCCAACCGCTTCAAAAAAACTCCTCATTCCAGAGGTACGGCACACCAACAAGCTGCACCAGGCTGCGCTCCAAGTAGAGTGCACTGTACACAGCAAAGTGGCGTTGTGTGCGGTGGCGGTCTTCGTCTGTGCGGGGCCCTTTGACCCACCGCAGCGCTGGCTTTCTGACGGTGTACCCGTGACCCACATGTCAGCCCTAGGCTGCCCTAGGCACGCAGCGCGCCATGTACAGACAATACCTTCACCCTATACCGACCGGCCGACCGGCCGACCGCCGTCCAGACGTTTTTTTCCTTCCCCCTGAGCGCTGCCAGCGCAGCACGCGACCGACACGGCGCGCGCAAAAACGAGGTGTTTCTGTAAATGGCAAGGATCGGCCCCCTGCAGCCCCCGGAGCAGCGCGGCCGCTACTTCTTGCAGTGGCGCGGCGGGGCGGCGGCGGGGCCCTGGCGGCACGCGCGAGATATAGGCAGCTTGGCGTGCGCGACACGTTCGGTCGCCGCGTCTCTCTCGCACGCCGCGGGACGCGCCGTGAGAGCGAGAGAGACAGAAAGACGAAAACGCGGTTCGGAGTCATCAGGCTGTGTCGGCCCCCCCAGCGCGTGGGCCTGTCCCTCCCTCGCACCCCCACGGGCACGCACAGCGAACGCGCAGCGAACGCACAGCGAGAGCGAGAGAGAGACACGGCGACGTCGAGGACCACCGCGACGAGGAATCACTCTGTGGGTCTAGCGCCATCGCAACCACACTAATTAATCGCAGCTCCACTGCACTGTGAGTTTACAGGGTGTGTGCGAGTGGTTAGCTTTCGCAAAGCGCGGCAGAGGCGAGCTCTGTCTCTCTCGCGTCCCCAACGATGGCCCCCGTGAGTGGGAGAGAGACAGAGCGACGAAAGCGCTTTAGGAATCAGCCTGGAGTGCCTCCGATCGCTGGCGCGACTCCACACCGCGCCATGCAATGTAAAAATGAAATACTCGAAACGAGACTCGAAACGAGAAACGAGCGTGGAGCGTTTAATGTGCGCTAATCACTGCGCGGGACGCATCCAGCATTTTATAGAACCGCCTTGCCTCCACCACATCTGCTTGACTCCGGCCGACTACGGCCGTGCGGGGACAAAAAAAAAGAAGACCGACAACAGTGGGGGAGCCGCAGGCCGCAGCCAGAGCAGCACGATTGAGTGCACTATGAGTGAATTGGTCAAGGCAAAGACCGCACGACAGAAGGTCTCTGTTAATCACAGTTTTTTTTGCGAGAAAATTGTTTAAAAGTCTAGCTTTGTGGCCACGTGACTATGGCTCTCTGGGATGACAACTGAACGAGCCTCCATAACCCGCGTGACCCAGTGTGCCCCCCTTCCTGCGACGCCCTGCAACGCACTACGCATCGCCGGGCCGCGCCCGCTTGCTTTATCTAACGACACATTGTCTGTCTCTGTCGCACGCGTCGCACCTTGCGTCGCACGGCCAGACACCCCACTTGCCCCACTGCAAATAAAGTCGCGAGGCGCGGCTCCGCCTTGGCTCCGGCGGTCCAGTTTCGGAGGAGCGCCGCACAGTGCACTGCACAGTGGGCCAGAAGACCGGTGGAGGCGGCGAAAACTCCAGACGCGTTTTGAGCTCCAGAGTCGCTAAATGGAACTCGAACTGGACGTGTGACCTCACCAATGGATTGCTCTCCGAATGAGGAATCTATTGGTGGGGTCACACGTTCGGTTCGAGTCCCATTTAGCGACACTAGGGCTCAAAGCGCGTCTAGGATTTCAGCCGCCTCCACCGGTCTTCTGGCCCACTGTGCCGGAGGGCCTCAGAGCGAGAGAGACAGAGAGAGGCGCCACAAGCGGGGCTAATGAGTGATCAACAGGCGCTGTCTGGAAGAAAGCGCGACTCGCGGCTTTTGGCTGGCGGCCTGGCGCTGGCGGCTCTTGGCCGGAACCGCGAAAAGTGAAATGACAGATAGGCATCCCGGCCGGTCTCCCAGTCGGTCTGCCAGTGGCGCCACCACGCCGCCACTCGGCGCGTCGCGTTTATCACGTGCCTATCGGGACCGAGACGGCACGGCTGAAAAGACCAGCTTCAAATTTCCGAGTCTGTCGGGAGGAATTTTTTTTCCCCCAGGGTGCGTTCTAATAGCTTCCGTTCGCGGAGCCGCCTCTCCATCCGGAGGCCCAGCTCCGCTTCGGCGCCCCACATGCAGAGCGTGTCTAGAGTGCCGGGAGTTCAGGGAGTGCCGGGAGTTGGGAGTGCCGAGAGTGCCGGGAGTTCTGGGAGTGTCGAGAGTGCCGGGAGTTGGGAGTGCCGAGATGGGAGTGGCGGAGAGCGTCATCGTTAACCTCCACGCGGACAGCGGCAAACTAGCGGCCGGCTGGCCGGCGCGGCCGGATCGAACAGAAGCGGCGTTTAGTTGTTTTCTCCGTCGTCCGTCCGTCCGTCGCGCGGCCTTTAATGACGCCCGAGGCGAAACTTTGCCAAGGACTCATCCTGCAGGCCGTAGGCCGTCTCTGTCGCACTCGCGGCGCGTCCCCCGGGGGTGCGAGAGAGACAGAGCGAGACTCCTCAGAATCGCTCGGCTGACCCCGGCCGCCCCGGCGACCCCGCAGCCCTCGGCCACCACTGCAGTGGCGTGGCACGGCGTGGCACGGCGTGGCACAGTCCGGCAGGAACGGGGCGTGGCGGGTCCTTTGTATTCCAATAGGGAGATGCCCTTGCCGCGCCGTGCCGTGCCGAGCCGTGCCGAGCCCACTTAGGCCTCCCTCGGTTTGTTTCCGAGATTCCGTCCCATTCCCCGATCTCTCCATTATCGCTCACCAGCAGACCGATTCCGAGAGTCGTTTTCGTCGCTCTGTCTCTCTCGCACTCATGGGGCGTGCCGTGTGGGTGCGAGAGAGACAGAGCAACGAAAACGACCCTCGGAATCAGTCTACAGCCACCAGCCAGCACGTCCTCACCGCCGGTTAAGTAAAAATAAAACAATGATAATTTTTTTTCTTTTAAATGCCACTAAAATGAATATGCACGCTAGTCACATGGGCCGGGCCGGGCAGGCTTGCGGTGGTTACGACAGAGGTAGGTTATGGCAGCCGTCGGCCCACTCAGGCAGCAGCAGACTGATTCCGAGAGTCGTTTTCGTCGCTCCGTCTCTCCCGCACTCACGGGACGCCCCGTACGGGTGCGAGTGAGACAGAGCGACGAAAGCGACTCTCGGATAATCAGTCAGCCGGCGGCCCTCCACACACCATAAAATTCGGACCAGGAAGGCCCAGCCATGCATGCGCTGCACAAAAGAGGAGCTGCACTGGAAAAAAGGGGGGGGTAAAGAAACTGCTTGCAACCAAACTGCTGCGCTAAAATACCGCCCAAAATTGCAAAAGATATTTCTTTATGGCTAGTTAACTATTTGGCAGAAAAATGGGAATCAGTTGGGGCAGATGCATGCAGCGCGTGGCGTGCAGGATCTCCACGCAGGAGCCGAGTGTCACCCGTTTGCAGGCCACTCGTCTAGCCGGCGTCCCTTTCAGGCCGTCCAGGCCGGGGACTTCCAGGCCTTCCAGGCGCCGGAGAAGTCGGCTGGAGAAACGCAACAAAACATGCGAGGGGACGGACGCCACGGCGGCCACGGCGGCACGGCGACGGCACAGACGCAGCAGAGTCCGCTTCCACCGGCAGCACGGCCATCATGCAGTTGGAAAAGCACATTACAACGCACCGGGCTGTGTGCGTGTGTGTGTGTGTGTGTGCACAGCACACCAACATGTAAAACGACCTCCGTGAGCTTGACTCAGATGCCATTGCCTGGCTACGCGTCGAACATCATCGTCGGCCTGGCGGGCCTTTCTACCCGGGCTGGCCATCTCTTTTAATTTCTTATTCACTCACTCTCATTCATACAGACGCGTCCATTTCACCCCAATTTCGCAACCGGCGCTGCCACAATCTAAAAGCCAATTCCACGAGTCATCGCCTCAAATAGAGCGGAACGACTCGATAAATTAACGGATAATTTTTATCGTTATCGCCGCTTGAAACGTTTTTTTTCTCTCTCTCTCTCCTCTGCTCGCGTAACGGCGCGGCGAGCCGTTTTTACGACGGTCGCCGACGCCCAAGGGCTGTCATATCGGTGACCGTTAGTGTCGCCGCACCGCACGCACCTCGCGTCCACGCCGCTTCCTGCCTCCCTGCCTGTCCGCAGCACCGCAGGGGCGGATCCAGGGTCCCCCAAGGAGGGGGTCACGCTGCGGTTTTTGCCCCGGCAACAAGCAGTTGCGTTTGCCTACCTTTCGGGCGGCCCAACTCCTCGAACCCAAGGAGGGAGTAGGCTCGGACTGGCTCCCAAAAGGCCCCAGCGGATAAGACCGCTAAAGGCCCCCGATCGACATTATGTTTTTACCCTACATGACCAACTTTGTGAGGCTACCGCTCGCAAACTAGTTGCGGTCAATAGCCTTCCCGATACAGGGCATGAAAGGGTAGGGTCTTAAGAATACTAGGACGTCGAGGGAAGCCTTTTACGACGACTAGATTGGACACAGTGGCCACCCAAAGTCAGCAAAATCGGCAAATTTCCGAGATTCGACCACTTTTTGACCAACTTGGTCGGAAAATCGTTGCGGTCAAAGCCAAAATCGTTGTGGTCAACGTCTTCCCGATACAGGGCATGAAAGGGTAGGGTCTTAAGAATACTAGGACGTCGAGGGAAGCCTTTTACGACGACTAGATTGGACACAGTGGCCACCCAAAGTCAGCAAAATCGGCAAATTTCCGAGATTCGACCACTTTTTGACCAACTTGGTCGGAAAATCGTTGCGGTCAAAGCCAAAATCGTTGTGGTCAACGTCTTCCCGATACAGGGCATGAAAGAGCAGGGTCTTAAGAATACTAGGACGTCGAGGGAAGCCTTTTACGACGACTAGATTGGACACAGTGGCCACCCAAAGTCAGCAAAATCGGCAAATTTCCGAGATTCGACCACTTTTTGACCAACTTGGTCGGAAAATCGTTGCGGTCAAAGCCAAAATCGTTGTGGTCAACGTCTTCCCGATACAGGGCATGAAAGAGCAGGGTCTTAAGAATACTAGGACGTCGAGGGAAGCCTTTTACGGCGACTAGATTGGACACAGTGGCCACCCAAAGTCAGCAAAATCGGCAAATTTCCGAGATTCGACCACTTTTTGACCAACTTGGTCGGAAAATCGTTGCGGTCAAAGCCAAAATCGTTGTGGTCAACGTCTTCCCGATACAGGGCATGAAAGAGTAGGGTCTTAAGAATACTAGGACGTCGGGAAGCCTTTTACGGCGACTAGATTGGACACAGTGGCCACCCAAAGTCAGCAAAATCGGCAAATTCCGAGATTCGACCACTTTTTGACCAACTTGGTCGGAAAATCGTTGCGGTCAAAGCCAAAATCGTTGTGGTCAACGTCTTCCCGATACAGGGCATGAAAGAGTAGGGTCTTAAGAATACTAGGACGTCGAGGGAGGCCGTTGGCCGCACTAGATCGGACGCAGTGGCCGCCCAAAATCAGCGAAAACGGCTACTTTCGGAGGTTCAGTCACTCTTTTTTTGACCAACTTTGTGACGTTACTGGTCCCAAACCCGAAGGCCCCGGCAGATTTTTCTGCCTGTCTGCCCTGGCCAGCCCGAGCTTGGGAGGGAGTAGTTACCCCCATTTACCCCTCCCCCCTCTGGATCCGCGCCTGGCTGTCCGAGAGTCCACTGCAGTTGCTGTTTCCTCGCACCCCTTGCTTTCCGCCTCCAACTCGCGGTGCGCCTCTTGGCGACCTCAACGCACGACGCAGTCTGAAGGACCGCTTTGACAACCCCTCCGCTGTAGCGTCTGCTCTGGGCCCCAAAGCAAGAGGGAGCCACCCTGCCCCAGGGGGTATATAACGCGTTGACTAGGGTCCTCCCAAGTGCGAATGCCACCGCCGTGACGACAACCCTCACCTTGCTCGGCGACTTCGCTGCTGGGGGCGACGCCGGGCGATGCGACGAATGGCGAGACAATCCGAAAAGTTATTCACTGGCGTCGTCCGCTGGGCCGCGTCACGCGCACATGCTGCACTGGTATCACTGAATCACTCTCACTCACTCACACACACTCTCACTGCAGCCCGGGGCTAGCAGCGCCACTCCACTGTCATGTCGACGGCGACGTCGCGGGGCTTGGCGGTTGGTGGCGGTGCCGCCTCGGGGGGTTCGGGGGCTCGGGGGTCTCGTCGGCGTGCGTGCCGGTGCTGCCGGTGCTGCCGTGGGGGCGGCGAGACGGCCGGACGGAACGCGAGACGGTGCGGCTCCTCTCGCCACTTGCAACAGACTGGCCGCGCCAAGCCAGGGGCCACGCCACGCCGCCAAGCGCGGAGCGGGGCGCGGAGCACGCCAAGCGCCAGCCAGCCAGCCAGCCAGCCAGCCAGCCGTCCGGTGGAGGGGAGGGAGGGGAGGAGAGGGGGGCGTGGTACGCGCTTCGAAAGCAAAAGTGACAAGTGGCCCCGCGACCCGCGCCGCCTCGCGCCGCCACGCCCTGCCGCCCCCGCCCCCCGCGCTCCCCGCCGGGCCCGCCGGCCGCGGTTCGACTGGTCTGGGCCTGGTCTTGGGCCGCCGCGCCAGCCCCGCCAGCCCGGCCGGCGGCCCGGCCAGACACGAGCCACGCATTGCACATGAACCGAAAAGCGAACGACGGCCGGCCGGGCTGGCTGGACGGGGAGCGGCCCTGCTGGACGACACAATCAAAGATTGGGCAAATGTTGCGATGGCGACGCGGCGACGCGGCGACGACGCTGCTGCTCGTCCTGCCGTCCAGGCACCGCGGAGTGCGAGCCCGCCAGCGGGTTCGCACTCCCAACGGTCGCTCTGTCTCTGTCACTGGACGCCACACATGAGTGCCGCAGAGACAGAGCGAAGCACAGCGACGAAAGCTCTGTTCGGGATCGGGCCGCGGGAGTGGCAGTTTGGCACGTGCGGCTCGCGCGACGCGACGAAAGACGCGTAACTGCAGACGGATTCCGAGAGTCGTTCTCGCCGCTCCGTCTCTCTCGCACCTATACGGGACGCCACATGAGTGCGAGAGAGTCCGCTGGCCCTGCACCCTGCCACCCTGCAGCCCGGGGTTGTTGCGTCGTCGGCTCTCCGGCCGCATACCGGTACTGCTGATTTTGGAGGGCCTTTGTGGCCCCGACGTGTGATTCAGAAGAGCGGCACGTCTCTCTGTCTCTCTCGCACCCGCGCGCGACCAGTGAGTGCGACAGAGACAGAGCGACGACTCAAAGGGACACAAAGGAGCCACCTGGGCCACCTGGCAGGACCAGGGGCCGTAGGTTCATGCGTGCCTGGCGCGGGAACCCGAACTCCTTTCTCTCTCGCACCCCTTCGGAACGCCCTGTGAGTGCGAGAGAGAGCGACGAGAGCACTTACAAGCTTAGCGGGACAAATTTTGGGCCGGGGTGGTTCAAGCGGCAGGGGCGGCAGGTAACCGAGTACGAATGATGGGGGAAGGGGGGGGGGGGTACTAGGTACCGTGCCGCTTGCTTCGCCTGCTGCAGGGCTGCAGGCTGGATGGCAAATGAAGGATGTCGAAAGGTCCCAGCCCACCGTGCGAACCGCCCGTACCCCCGTCCCCCCGCACCGCAGAACCTGGCCCGGTACGGCACACTCAGCCTGAATATTTAATTAATTGACCCAAAACGACCGTGCCTGCCCTCTTTTTCAAAAATAAATTCAATTTTGTTGGCTGGCCGTTGCAACTGTCCGATTTGGAGGCTGAAGAAGGCTGCTGTTGTCGGGAGGACGTCCAGTCCATTCCGTTGCATTCCGAAAGCGGCACGCACACACTGGACAATAGACAATGCACGAGGGTGGAGCGCCGCGGCACAGCGCACTATCATACAGTGATTGGTCACTGCCGACAGATAGCCGCGACAAGGCAGCCGAAGGCAGCGCCATCTCTCGTCGGAAGGCCGAACCCTGCCAATTGACAGGAAGCTGGCTGCGCCGGCGAGGTTATGGTTTCGCGTTTTGAATTTCGCACCCCTGCGGTCGCGATGGGGGCGGTCCTGGCCAGGACCTGGGTGTGCCTCCAGCGGCCTCCAGCGGGCTGGGGCTGCCCATGCCGGCCCATGCCGGCCCATGCTGCCACTCCAGAACCGCGTTCCACTTCCAGCGTGCTTCCAGACTTCCAGCGCGCTGCGCGCAAGGCGCGTGGCCACGCCTGGCGCGGCACGGCCAGGGCACGGCCGGCAGTCGTTTACGTCACAGACCTGTGTGTTTCGAATTTGTTGTGCTTCTGCTGTCTGCCTGCCTCCGGCCTGCCAGTCGGTCTGCCTGTCCGTCTCGGCGCGGGGTCGGGACTGTGTCGCACAGTGGGCCAGAAGACCGGAGGAGGCGGCCAAAACTCCTGACGCGTTTTGAGCTCCAGAGTCGCTAAACGGGACTCGAACCGAACATGTGACCACACCAATGGATTGCTCTCCAAACGAGGAATCCATTGGTGGGGTCACACGTCTGTTTCGAGTCCTGTTTAGCGACTCTGGAGCTCAAAACGCGTCTAGAGTTTTGGCCGCCGCCTCCGGCCTGTCTTCTGGCCCACTGTAGGTCGGGGCGCGGCGGCGCGGCCTGCCTCTGATTGTGCACGCTGTGCCACGCACCCCGCACATCGTTTGTCTGTCGTTCGGCACCTTTATGACACCTGTCTGGCAGGCAGGCTGATTCCGAACCGCCCTCCGTCGCTCCAACTCTTTCGCACTCACGGGGCGTCGCGTAGGGGTGGGTGGGTGCGAGCGAGAGAGGCAGAGCGACGATGCATTGTTTGAAATCAGCCAGTGGCCTCCCACCGGCCGTTGAATCATGAAGACTGAAGAATGAATGCGGACATGCGCACTACATTCTCGGCGTCTCGGCGCAACAATCGCAACATCCGGCCTCGCCGTTCAAACCGGCAAACCGGTGCAACATCGCTCAGCGGCGGGCAGCGCCTGGATTAGGCTAGAGAGCGAAGCGGAGCTAGGCCTCCGGGACGCCGACCCCGCCCGAACAGCAGTCCGTCTCTCTCGCCACCCTCTGTGGGACTTGCCGCGGGTCCTCTCGGAGTCAGCCTCCGGCACGGCCTCCAGGGACGAGGCGCGCCAAACTGGAGACGAGTCTCTGCCCCGACACGACTCCCGGAATCGGGTTTCGGTGCAGCCGGTGCAGCTTGCAGCGGGTCGGCGAGTGCGCGCGGAATCTGGGACGCAGCCTTGTAGGGGGCGCTGGGACGACTTGGAGCTCCAGGCCAAGCCGCCAAGTCGAAAGGGGGCAACAGGGGTTGGGTTTGACGTTTTGACCAGTTTCGACCCGCCAGCGCGGTTGGCGGCATTTACATATGGACGTCCGGACGTTCGGCAGGCAGGGTTTGGCATCGTGGAGGGCGCTGCTTGTTCGGGTAGCCGCTGCCCCGCCGCGTGGGCCCCACCACCACCACGTGCCACCACGCCCCTCGCCGGTCACGTAACGCGATGCGCGCACGCATACACACACACATATACACACACACACACACACACACACACACACCTCTTTTTCGTGTGGGGTCACGGTGGGTGCGGTGAGTAGCGACGGGTGCACTTGACCGACGGACGAATTTTTGTGAAATGAAATATGTGTCGTCAACTCGTGAGTAGTTTGTGTTTGCACCTATTGAGAATAAATTGGTAGAAATTTGCCTCTGGAATAGTGAGTTTCAGCGAGCCGATTCGGAACCGCAGCGCCGGCCGCCTGCAAAGTGCGGGATAGGCAGCCGCGTGGCAAACTCACGCCGGCTTAACGGGACTGCCTACCTCACAGGCGACAGCACCCAAACAACTTTTTTGTTTGTTTGAGGGAACTAATTTAAACATTGGAAAGTGAGTCGTTATGTAGCTCTAGTCATTTAAATGGAGGGAAAGGTTTTTTGAAAATACAATTCCAGATAAGTATCATTGTCGTTTTATTGACAGGTGCAATTATTGACAACCTAGACACTACAAAAAATATTCCCAAAGGCTAAAAATATCACAAAACCTTATATCTACACAATTAAGCTAAACACAATACTCCATAGGTGTAGGTATGTTATCACTATGTACCACATATTAATCAGAAACCATGGGACAAGACTATGGGCCATTAGAAAATAGTGGGTAAGTAGAACTACAGCATTTTCCGTCACGGGTATGACAGTAAGAAGCTTGGAGAAGAAGAAATGCATGCTTCAATTGAAGAGGAAAATTGCTTGCACAAGTGATTATACCTGTCATTTCACAAAAACCTGGATTAGTGCAGGATTTTGTGAGTCAAACTTCAGGCCAGCAATGCAGGTTTGCTGATTTTGAAATTGATGTATGTTTAGCTGTCATGTAAATTTTAATATTTTGCAAATAAATCAAGCTTTCTCAAGAAATGTCACTGCGCATAAAGTGTCTTCATTTTAGATAAAAACACTCCAAGCCAAGAAAATAATTTAAGTGCAAAGTGCGTTCATCTTATGTCAAGAAAAAAATATTATAAAGTACACTGTTGAAGTGAAGGCCATAAATAATTATTACTAATTTGCGCTCAGTTTATAAGGCACATATTAATATACACATTCATGTCTTAAACCATCACAACAGATTTCATTATTTGATTGCTCACTACACACCAATATTGAGAGTATGTCCGCACCCGACAAGGACTGTCTCTTACTACCTGTTAAGAGGTACAAGAACCACAAAACCTTAATTTAAAGTGCAGACGCAGATTGCTCTGCACAAACAAAAAAAGAAGAAAAGGAACACGTTGTGAGTATTTTTTCATTACTTAACCATCACACTGTTCAACAGTAGAATTAGGTACATGGATGTGTTAACAAAACAGTCCAATGCTAAAATAACACTCCAGCACGTAATAACTTTAGGCCATATCAGACAGAATACTGAAACATATTGAAAGTACACCATCGCATACTGGAGTGAAACATAGGTATAAAGAGTTCTGAACAGGAGTTAAACTCATCAAAGCAAGGCACAACCTACAAGACCAAGTAAATTTGAAAAACAAATTTACTATACATATAATTCTACAAAATGCACATAAATAATACTCACTTCTAGTAGTCTAGAAATTGAAACAGGAAAAATAGAAGTCCTTAAAAATTAGGAGAAAAATAAGGGTGTAATCAGTACTAAGAAAAAGTTCCACAATGGGCGTGTCAACTATTCAATAAACATTTTAAATACATAACTTGGGAATGTACACTAATTAACATGAACACATTAAAAATCATTGAAAATGTGGGTTGGATAACAAATTGCGAACCCAAAGTTGAGGAAAATTATATGGATTATACGGAGGTATACGGATTATCAAACTCATGCAAGAGGCAAAATCATTTAAGTTCTTGTTTTGCTTGAACACTATGACACCATAAACACAAAGGCATATCTCAGTCTTTTAGGGACTTGAATGGCTTGATTTACAATTTTCTACAAACCTTTATCAATACTCATATTTATCACAAGTTGGAGGAAAGAAGTATCACAAGTAACTCTCTGTCCCGGGGAATTGCAAATAAATTTTTTGACAACATACTGTAGAAAGGGTAAGGGAGTTATTTAGACAGTCACTGTGATTTAGCAAACAATACATTTGTTTGGTTTATAAAGAAAGTCTATTTAGGCTACAATTAGCAATGATTAGTAAAGGCACAACACTGATGTTTGTGAGGTTGATATGAATGATTTGATACCATCATTTTTAAAATGACAAGATTTGCTGATAAAGTTAGCTGAACTTTGATTATGTACATAGTTTGCATTTCAAATGCAATAGGACAACAAAGCAAAAACAAGAACTAAGTATAACAATACAGCCATGTGTGCCCATCTTCAATGGAAGAACCAAGACATATACAAATATTACATTCAAAGAAAATACTTTTTGTAAATAAGTACATGATAAAGAGACAGGATGTCTTTAATACAAAGTATTAGTAATCACATTACCCAAAAGCAGGCTGAGAATTTTAAAACTCTAGAATCACAAAACGATAAAAGGAGCATGATTGAAGGCATTCAGCTACTCTTCAATCATCACTTGTGCCATTGACATATGATAAACAACCATCAAGTAGCATTTACTGTAAATTATGCATGGACGAGGAAGGTTCAGTACAGCTCCCCTGTGAATACTAAAATAGTGATTAACGATTTCTGATAAGTGAGTAAGTTGAGTCTTTGCTATATTCAGAATAGACAAACTCAGGGCATAGTAGAATAACAAGCTACAACAGCCACCGGCTGGCATGTGATAATCTCTTGTACTCACAGATGAGAAAGACTAATTATAATAATAGAACACAGTCAAAACTGAAAAGACACAGTTAGTGATATTTTATATCACTACATTTGCCTGAAGAGAAAATAATCATATCAAGAGTATTATAGTTTTTTGAACTAGACGGTTTTAAGTAGTTACAATACATAATTATGATATTATACAACATCGTCTTGAGCGAGCATCTTCCACTACATCACTTGTATTTCCAGCAAAACGTTTTACACATCCTGGAGGAGGAAGTCCTGCCGCATCAGCAGCAGCCAACAGATTTCCATTTGAGCCTGCTGCATTTGCAGCAGCACTGTGGCTTTGAACAGTACCATTACGAATTGATGCTCTCTGTTTCTTGAGATCAGCCAAGGTCCCTGCGTTGATTGTCACAGAAACATGAATATTGATCTTCCCATTAGTGTCTGTAACATAGGCAGCTTCAGCTGGGAGGTCTGAAATAACAAAGAGGACCAAAAAGTCAGTACAGAGAATAGAAGGAAATTAAGAACTAAAAAGCACACGCACACTTTTAACAAATGACAGAAATTTACCTAATGGAGCGGGAGACCCTGCGAGTGAATTAGTTGGTGATGATGGTACTACACTGCTGCTCTCACATGATGCCTGCGAGTCATTGTCTCTACCTTCTGGTAGAGATCTACGCCCGGGAGGGCTGGAAGTGGGGCTTGGCTTGTCTTTGTCATCAACTGTCGGGGAGACTTGAGCACTGGACTGCAATGGCATGGAAGCGGGATTCTGCATTGGAGACTGTGGAGGTGATCTCACAGGTGTTTGGGGTGGTGATCGGACAGGCGTCTGAGGCGGAGACCTGACAGGCGTCTGAGAGGGAGAGACAACAGGAACAGGGACAGGGGCTTGCTGGCGGACCATAGTCGCTCCAGGAGACTGGTTTGAAGTGCGCGGCGCAGGCATTGGAGTAGATGAAGGTGGTCCATCTACATTGTCGACTGGCACAATGAAAACCTGCAAAAAATGTGTAATTAATGAAAATTTGGTGTCCTTGCATACTTAAGTAATATGATGGGGCTGGTCAATGAAAAATATAAGCTTGCCTCTTGAGCTTGAAGACGTAATCTGGCCTCTTCTTGAGCATCCTTCTTGGTAGTAAGTGTTTTGTCTCGTATTGATGTGCGTCTCACTGATTGAGTACGAGTGTTCGACTGAGACCGCCTCACACGCTTACGTTGAGCTTCAGCTGCTTTCTTTGTTTCCTGTTCACTCTTCAGTTGAATAATTCTTTCACGCAGTTCTGCATCTTCACATATATCTGTGGAATAAAATTTAGATTTTAAAAAATGCCAAATTTAAGGTTATAAAAAAAATTATTAGTGATCTTTTTAAAAATCTAGTAGTCTTACCAGCAGGTGTTTCCTCATGTTTTGTTTTAGCATTGAGATCAGCACCATTTTGGACAAGAAGCTCCAATACTTCCATCTGGAAAGAACAGTGGCTTTCAGTTCATCAAATTTATAAAATTATGTAAAAAGGAAATTTTTGTTCAGATTGATAATGAATAATAATTTATGTACTGGCAGATGATTACTCACATGTCCCCAACATGCTGCTGCGTGCACTGGGTGCCAATCGTCATTATCTCGTACATCAGTTGATACATGCTGATCTAAGAGAAACTCCACAACCCGTATATAGCCATTTGCTGCTGCTATGTGAAGCTGGAAAAGAGAGTAAATGTTATGGGTGTGATAGAAATAAGCACTCAGGATAGAGCAGCTGGTAATGAATTTTGATTATCCTTACTGGAGTGGCTCCCTGGTGATCATGGTCTTCCAAGCCTTGCGTCCCATGCTTAGCTACATGTTGCTCTAGATCCTGCAGCATTTTCAGCTCTGTGGCGGCTCGAGTATCATCAATAAGTTCTTGAGTTACTCCACGAGCAGCCATTGCACTTTCTATGTGATCTAATGCAGCCTCATCTTCACAAATATCATAGGGCATGTTTCCATCAGCATTCACTGCTAGAAGATTTGCCCCACTAAAATATGCAACATAGAAAATGGGTTTGATAAAGTAGGACAATGTTAGAATATTGTTTATGATGAAAAGGTTACTTGACTTGAAATTGGAACTGAGTCATCACCTATTAATAAGATATCGAACAAGGTGCAAATGACCACAGGTAGCGGCAGCGTGCAAGGGTGTCCATTTCTCACTGTCTTCTGCATTTACATTTGCCCCATAATCAAGCAAAAGTTTCATCATTCGTTCATTATCATCAATACAGCATTGATGCAATGCTGTCAGCCCATCTTCATTAGTTGAATCAGGATTCACTCCTTTCTTCAACAGTCTTTCAACTGAAAGAGGAACAATATTACAGGAAACCCTGGCAAGACTGGTAAATGTCTGTTGAGGAAAAGAACATACCTTCTTCAATATCATTTCTAGCTGCTGCCTCTAAAAGCATAACACTGTCATTGAAAAAGATGTGCTTTAGCTTCTTGTTGACGTTGTTACGCCCCTTCTTTTGATGTCGCAACCAGTCTTTTTCTCGAGCAGCCCATACTTTGAGTTGCTGGATACGTCTTTTTCGAGCGAGGTGCAACCTTTCTTGGGTTGTCAAATGCTCCACATGGGCCATTTCGGCCACTAAATCGGCATGCTCCATTGTGAATACTGCAACAATCGTAACAGAAATATGAGTGCTACCTTCCTAGAATGTTTGACGAGGGAAATTTTGACTCTAAAAGAATGCACTCAAGGGAGAATCGAGCGGAAATGTCAACTGCTTTTCGAACTGGAAACCAACAGAGGAAGAAACAAGACTGAAGCTGGAGGTGGATCACCTGACGGCCTGACGGTACCGGACAACGGCCGCACTCAAGACACTCGCCACTCACAACTCACCTTATGCTATCGGGGGCACGGACAGGGAAAATGCACACAGTCACTCGTAGACCGCGGGGAGCACAACAGGGTCCGCAACACTCAGGCCCAGCATCCTTAGTTCAGTAGCTTTAGCTTTCTCCATGATTAGACCGTTCCCATCACAGCAACCTGTTCTTACACCTGCCTGTTGTGCTGAGGGTCCCGACCTACAACATTTTGCAACCCGAGGCCTGGCACACAAACTTGGCCACTGGCACACATACTAAAGGCCGGAACACTCGCCGCTCTACGCCTCTAGCCGCTCGGACACAACACACATGTTTTTGAGTGACACGGGACGGGGCTTGACATTTCGTTCGTTAGGTAAATAATCGGAACACGGTAACAGAACAGTGCCGTGACATTTTCCCACGATCATGAGGAATCGCGCGTTCGGATCACAGGTGTTTGGTATGAGAAATTACTCTTGCGGTGAGCGTCAAAAAGCAAAAAAGTACGGTTAGCATCATGGCCGACAAGCCGAACGGTGAGTACGAGTCGTTCATTTCTCCGAGCAAGGTTTTCAGTTGACGTGTTTGTGTTGCGGGGGGCAGTCCGGGGAGGTTCCACTCTTTATATTGAAACCATATGACTTGGTGATAAATTTTTGAAACCTTACATACGGCGTTATAAACACACACCAGGCCTGCTGCTTGTTCAAGTGCTGGTATTTTCTTGTGTTCAGTACCTATGTCGGAATCAAATTGACCCAAGATCTAACAGCACTCCTTTTTAAGACTTTGGTTAATCTCAATATGCTTTATCTATCATAATACTGCTTCCTGTATCTAAATCGAGCTTCATTCATGGATAGGTTAGTTGCACCACTGTGCTTGTAAACCTGTCAAGGACTGCCTGGACTACCCGCCCTATTCCTCTTACGGAGTCTCAACTTGCATGTGTTTTCATGTCAGCTGACTGAAGAGAGAATCTCTTAGTTTTCACACTTCCAGTTAAATTTGTGTTTCTTGTACACCAAATTTTTGTTATCACCTTTATGTTAATTGCCAGACGTTGTTGTCTAACTTGAGGAGTATTGTTCAGTGAGCTAATTGACCCTAATATTCCTCCTTTCAGATTTGCCTAATGAAGAGTCTCCTTCTGTGCCTGCAATAAAAGTGGATCTTGTTCCTGAAGTAAAACCTTTAGGTGTCCCTGAATCTAATGTAGAAAAATCAGAAAGCGAGCCCAAACAACCGAGGCATCGCAAGTTTGTCTCATGTATGATCCACTTCATTTATGTGTCCTGACTGGTTTGATGTAAATGGTTTTATTTTGTCTTACTGATTCTCTTTTTTAATTATTTTCATTTATAGCCGCACCATTACTTGGACCTGCAGGACCCTCTACAAATAAATATTTCTCATCCTTTGGTTCCAATATGAGTGGAGACAAGCCATCCTGTAAGTATAGTATTTCTTTTGATGCACTATCAGTGAAAGTTGCTTTATAACTTAAACAAGTGTTTCACTTAAATGTTCCAGCTTCATTTGGGGCCTCACCTCTTCGGGCTTCATTTCTTCGCCCTCCTCAGCTGGCAAGTCCAGAAAAGTTTGGGTCTGCCCCAGATGTGAGTGAAAACAGCTCCAAGTATTCGTTTGCTCTCAAACCAGCTCGCCTAAACAATCCATTTGCAAAAGGTGATTACTCTCATTTGTTGAATTATGACTTATTCTCACGATAAATGTTAAATACATCCCATACATTCTCAAATACTTTTTTGTCTATGTATAGCAACTGAAAATGAGGAAGCTACAGAGGAGGCAGCAGTACCGTCCTCAAGTGAAGAGAAGCCCTCCGCTTCTGCAGCCCAAGTATCCCAACCTACATCATCCCAACTCAAGTTTGTTCCCTTGGGTAGTCCTTTACCACCTTCGTCACCCAGGTAATTGTTGTTGTTGCTTAATTTTTTTTTTTTTTAAATTTTACATTGATAATCTTTTTTTGTCTGTTGAACAGAGTTACACCAGCTCCGCCACCACAGTCAGCTACTGCTTCTGCTGCCACTGGATTTGTCTTTGGCCAGAACTTACATGAGAGAGTTTCTGTATGTAGTCCCTGGAATTTTCATATGTGGTATCTCTGTTCAGTCTCAAGGAGCTAGTAGCAATAAATTTTTAAAAATTGTGTTTTTTTTATTGCAGGACACAGCTAATGTGGAATCTTCAGGAGAGAAGAAGGACGTTCCTGAAGCAGTTAATGTGAGCTGAAGCTGAGAATGCTTTTCGGTATTTGGATTAATCTTGGTGGATTTGTGTTGATGAAGTTGATCTTTTTCCAGAATGGTGCTTCCAGCTCAAGCTTGTTAGGAACCAACGGCACCACAGAGAACCTTTTCACATCTGTATTAAAGAAGGAACAAGGTGAAAAAAGCAATGTAAGTTCTTGTAGAATACTGGTATTTTCTTTGGTGCTAATTCACAATTTATATTAAGCCAAGCTTTAATTTTTTAAAAATTGTTTTGTACAACTTAGGATAGTGGAGGGGAGGGGAGTGCTGAACGTCCAAGCAAATCTCTCAGTGAAGCAGCTAAGGAATACGAAGAATCAAGAGCTGTCAAACGAAAATACGAAGAGGTTGCTGTTGTGACAGGAGAAGAGGATGAGTTAAATATTCTGCAGGTTTGTTGATTACTAGACACACAAAGCACTTGTTTTGTTAGATGTGATCTGAACACAACTTTTTTCTTTTAGATCAACTGTAAGCTCTTTGCCTTTGACAAAGTAAAATCTTCATGGGTAGAAAGAGGTAGGGGAAACCTTCGGCTTAATGACAAAGAGACAGGATCAGGTCAAAAGCAGTCAAGAGTCATCATGCGCACAGCAGGCAGCTATCGTGTAGTCCTGAATACCAAGGTTGGTGGTCATTTCTCATGATATTGGAGAACCCCATTTATCACTTTGATTATTTACTTTGTTTTTCCTAATTTCCTTTTTAGTTGTGGCCAGGCATGGTTGTAGAGAAAGTCAGCAGTAAAAGTGTTCGTCTCACAGCTATGGATGCGGTCAGTGGAGAAGTGCTGGTTTTCCTTGTTATGGTGAGAAATTTTTACCTTCGTAGAGACAGCTTGTCTTTAAATGAAGTTTGTTGCTATCTGTTAATCCTATCTTAACTCAATAGGCTGGTGCAAAAGATGCAGACTATCTTTTTAACTACTTAGAATCAAGAGTTACCACTCTCAAAGCATCATGTGCGGACAATGTGTCAAGCCATTTAGATGCATCTCGCAAAAACAATGTTAGTGGAAATGCAACAGAAAATGAAGAACTCGGGGACAATCAAGCCAAGAAAAGAGCAGTTGAAGGTACTCCTGAAGAGCTTGAAACTAATCACAACTCAAAGTCAGATGCTGAAAACAATGACACTCAGGACACAGGTGGAAATGAGGACTCTTGCTTAGGAAAGAATTCAGGTGTGTGAATGGAAAGTATCTGGATTATCTAATGTTTCATTTGCTATTGGAATGTTTGGTACATATGTGTATTTCCTGTATAATTTAACTGTCAACTATTTAATATTTGTATTAGCTCATTCTTAATGTCAAATAAGAGAATGTGTGTTTGCAGGTGACAACTCAACAATGTCATGAGTGGCCAAAGCACACTGGGGGCTTAATAAGTGTACTTCATCTGTGTTTGTTTCTTAACATCTGGTAATGCTCAAATATTATTTGTATCCATCACTTCTCCATGGTAATATATGGGCTATGTCATGTTCAATCAATCACTTCTTCTGACAAAGATTATATAATGTATTCCGCAAAACATGTCA
The DNA here is from genome assembly GCF_012932325.1 of Thrips palmi. Classification (NCBI taxonomy): domain Eukaryota; kingdom Metazoa; phylum Arthropoda; class Insecta; order Thysanoptera; family Thripidae; genus Thrips; species Thrips palmi. Next base: position 16,184,397 of record NW_023144627.1, on the reverse strand, counting down.
TGGGAACAAATGCTGTAATCACATTTTAAAAATCAAAAATAACAAAAAAAAAAAAAAAAAAAAACAGAAAAAAATGGCTTGTGCTGGATTAAAATTTAATATTGGCACCCTACTATCTTATTTTTATAATTGACACCTGTTCCCTCAGTTGCTGTTGCAACATCTCTCTTCAAAATTTATTTAAATATTTTTTTAACATTTGCAAGAACAAATGGAGCAGTTGGAAAAATATCCTCTAAATACTTACATGTAATTCGTACTTTTTATCAGTTGTACTAGAGGTTGACCTTATCTTATTCTTCGCCCGCGCCTCTGCCAACTTCTCCACCATTTTAAAATTTTGGAAGCCGTGGGAATGCTCTGTGCGTCCAAATCCAATCAACGTCATGACCAGTGGATTCGACTTGGCGTCTGAATGCATTTGCGCTCGGCTGCACCTGAGGGAGGTGACGTCACGTTGGCAGCCTCTCTTGGCGACCAATGTAGGCGAGGACGTGGTCGTAGACCAGCTCCTTGGCGTCCCGGCCGTAGATGAAGTCGAGGTGGTTGAACTCCGCGAGGCGGACTAGGCGCACGCCGTCCGGTGGGACGTTGGGAAGCCTCTGCGACAGCGCCTCCACGTTCTGCACACCGAGGAAGGTTCAACAGGCTACATATTTTCTGAGAAAGAGATTTTGTTTGATGCTGCTGGCGTTGCTTACCGACTGCACGGCCAGCACGTCGTTGTCCGCGTGGATGAGGTAGCAGGGCGCCGTGACGCGGCTCAGGTTGTAGGCCGGCGGCCGCACCTGCCCGTACCTGGCCAGGTTGCCGCGGGCCTTCAGGTCGAACTGCCTGAAGTCCAGCTCCTCGAGCGCCAACTGCTGGCAGTAGTGTTCCAGCTGCTTGAGCGCGGACCCGCCCGGGAAGTTGGTGAAGAGGGACGGCATCATGGTCTGCGGCAGTGTGTGCACACGTGTGTCGCTCTGTCTCTCTCGCACTAATGGGGTGGCCCGTAGGGGTGCGAGAGAGACAGCCGACGGAGTGACTGCAGTGAGCACTCACCACGTTGACCTGCTTCGAGTAGAAGCCGGAGATGAGGGACAGGAACGCGGAGCAGAGGGGCTGCGTGGCGGCGCCGGGGCTGCAGAGCAGCTGCTTGAGGGCGCTGATGAACGGCGGGTTGGGGAGCAGCTCCATGAAGCCCCTGTGCCTCAGGAAAGCCTGAAACACGAGCCACGTGGTCGTTCAGTTTCATTCCAATTCCGAACTCTCTGCCCCGCGGACTTGGTCCCAGCCGCCTTACCGGGGCGCCCAGGTCGCAGGTGACTCGGATGAGGTCACTGCGGATGTCCCTGACGAAGGCCACGGGCGCCAAGCCGACGAAGGCCTTCACCTTGGCCATGTACTCGGGCCGCTCGCTGCCCATGACGAAGAAGGTCGTGGTGCCCTGCAACGCCGGAACGGAAGGCTGGCGGTAACGCTCCGTGGGCCCGTGGGACGCCCCGCGAGTGCGACAGAGACAGAGGCCCTGACCTGGGAGTGCCCCACGTAGTGCAGCGCGGACTGGTTGGTGGCGGCCAGCACGTGGTCGATGCAGCTCGGCAGGTCGAGCACGCCGATCTCGTGCCAGGTGAAGTCCCAGAAGCCGGGGTCGTCGGCGTGCCTGTCCTCGTGGCGGCGGGACTCCATGCTGCCGCGGCCGTTGCCCAGCCACACGTCGAAGCCGGCGTCGTGCAGCAGCAGCGCTGCCGACGAGGAAGCCACTCACAGTGGACCACAAGACCGGCGCAGGCGGCCAAAACTCTAGACGCGTTTCGAGCTCCAGAGTCGCTAAACGGGACTCGAACCAAACGTGTGACCCCGACCCCACCAATGGATTCCTCGTTCGGAGAGCAATCCATTGGTGAGGTCACACGTTCGGCTCGAGTCCCATTGAGCGACTCTGGAGCTCAAAACGCGTCCACGATTTTGACCGCCTCCACCGGTCTTCTGGCCCACTGTGCCACAGTGTGGCTGACAGAAATGGGCCGAGTTCTTTCTCTCTCTTACGCAGGGCGCGGCCGCGGCCGAGGGTGAAGTAGTCGGCGGACGACAGCATGAGGCCGTGCATGAGGAAGACGACGGGCCGACGCGGCCGCGGGATGCGGAACACGCTCAGGAAGTAGCCGTCGGGCGTGCGGACCTCGTGGGCCTCCAGTGGGTAGCCGCTGGCCGCGACCAGGGCGCGCTGCAACCGGGTTCAGTTGGCACAAAAGGGCACGCACACGGGGTGGCGTGTAAGCTTGTTGCTGACTTACCGTCCCCCTAAAGTGCTTCCCCGGCGCGCCGCGGGCGGACTGCCGGTGCGGCCGGTACGCGTTGTCCAGGGCCAGCCCTTGGGCCAACCCACTTATCGCCCGAGCCAGACGAACCATCAAGTCGCGGGCATCGCGAGGAAACTCTGGAGGCCAATTCAGTGGCCGAAATAAGTGTCTTGTGCCCCATACGCAACTGTCGCTTCATTCCGAAAAGTGCCTCGTCGCCCTGTCTCTCTTGCTCCTCACGGCACCCTCCACGAGTGCGAGAGAGACAGAGTGATGCAAGCACTACTCCGGTCCGCACAGTGGCGCGTTGTGTACCTGGTCTCCGTTCGGCGTGGACCAGGGCGTCGACCGTGTCCAGCGTGGCGGGCAGCAGCAGGAGCAGCAGCAGCAGGTAACATGCCCCCTTCCAGCGCGCCATGTCCGTGCCTCGCTGCCTCGCTGCGTGTAGTCTTCCGGTCTGAGGCAGCAACACCGTGTTATTGGCATTGTAAACCGTTTGGCCAGAAATGAAATCGAACTGAAACGCCGCCATCGGTTTCATTCTCACTTGCTTGCGGTTGATTTTACGACTTTTGTTCGGTCACGGCCGTGCTGCAAGACCAAGGACCCTGGTTCAAGGACTGCGTCACTGTTAAAACTTTCCTGTTTGAAAAGTAAAAATTTACGATCTGTCAGTCGTGAGATCATTCCAAAAGACACGAACTCCCGCCGACCCGAACGGGTTTGCCGTCAGTTGTGTGTGAGGCAGCAACGACATGTCAATGACCTGAGGGTCGACGCCTCACTTGGAACGTAAAGACGTTCAAAGTCCAAAAATAAATCCCTTTTAAAGTTTCATATTTTTTGTTGTTGTAAAATTGGCAAACGGAGTCCACGGTTGGGTGGGCCGGACTGCATACAGAATCCTATCCTCCGCCGAGTGGGCCTTGTCAGCTCGTTCCACAGTTTTCTGGACGACAAAAATTTGACGGGTCTGTTTTGAACTTACTTGTGTCGAGGAGACGGGGAAAGGGCGGATGACTACATCGGGTGCCTCCAGTCACCACTTGCTATGCTTGCTCTGCTCCCGCCCTTTCTGGGACTACTCCGAGAGCAGCTCACAGAAGAACTGCTTGAACTCGAGGACCCTCCACGATTTTCCAGGACCCGCTCGGCTGGCAGGAGCTTGAGGCACTGCAGGAGCTTCTGCTGGAGCCCGGAGGCTTCCCCGGCCGCCCGGGACGCCGGCGGCGCGAAGGCGCAGCGCCGTGGGTCTGCGCTGCGGCCGCTGCGGACACGAGCCTCGAAAATCGCGCTCTTCGTTGCGATACTTTTGTTGTTTTTTTTCACTCGAGCGTCACCGAAGACAGACCCCCTCCCCCACTTCCCCCCTCTACCTCCATCGGCTGTTGTTGGTTCGCCTTATAAGTCAAGAGTCGGCTTAAAAATTAGCTGCAAGGCGCCATGCTTTGCGCACCCGGGATCCGCTTTGTTTGCCTCCTTGCAGGCGGTGGATTGCCTACCCACCAGGGGGGGTGGGGGTCACGTCACGGTCACCACGACTTGACACGTTGTGGCCTCCGCGTGGATGCACGGTCGCCTGCAAGTTGGAAACTCGCTTCAGGATCGAACTACTCGATCTCAATGACCTAGACCCGGCGGACTAGAGAGCAGGCAACCCGCGCTGTTATGGCTTCGCTCTAGCTTCACTCTACGCGACACGCTCGGAGACGAGTCCTTGGGTTCAAGCCCCGCCGTTTCCGGCGGTTGGAATTAACTCGTTTGGTCCGGACAAGTTCCCACTTCTTATTCTTAATAGCAGTGTCCTGACAGCTGTGTTATTAATTTTCGCAGTCCTTGCTTCGCTCGCCATTCGTTGTGTGAAATGAGGCCGAGAGCTGTACTACGCCTGTGCGGTGTACGCGTATGCTAGCTTTTCGTTTTTCAAACACGCCACAGCGACAGAGTCGCGGAGAGTCTACCATAGCTATGCGCGTATAATGGGGGACAGTAAAAACCGAAACGCCATCCCGAGCGGTCGGCGAGGCACCCGGTTTGCATAGAGATCATCATGCACTGCAGTTGAGGCCATCGCCTGCTTGGCGACTCTCATCTTGGGTGTTCTTTTATGCCCAGTTTCTGAGAAACATTTTTTTCTAACTTTGTTTAAGAGCGGTGCTTTTGGTCAGTTCATCCCTCTCTTGGCGCCTGCGGATCAGAGGGTAGGCCAGCCCGCCACCCAGGCGTGCTTTGCGGGACTGCCTACTCGCTACTTCACAGGCGCCCTGGGTCGTCAGCCTCCCCCTCCACCCCTCACTAGAGGCCTAAATACTTCGTATATAGGCCGTACGAAGTATATAGGCCTCTACCCCTCACCGCCTCCGAGCCTCAAATCGCGTCCTAGCAAGATTTGACCACAGTGCACAGAGCCTCCTGCCTGGGAACCTGTCGGTCAGTCATAAGTTTATTTCATGGCATCAAAATTGTATTGAGTTGTATGGATTTATTTACAAATTGAAATTAGAATCTTACATGACATAGATGGAATCATATTTACTAACTGCAATTAAGCGCTGCACTCACATCAAGTTAATTATTTTCAGCAGATAAAAATGTACCGTACTCAGGTAGCTACACAACAACTCTTGAAAATGAAATGATCATTGGGAACTTGGTAGCATTACAAAACACACTATTAGTTCATACAATTTTCAGTGTATTTGAGTTCAAAGTTTATTTTCTCCACCATCATAATTTTTTGTCCTAGTAGAAAGATAGAATATAACAATTCATTGTTCTTGACTTTACATCAGAAATGTCAAAACATGATAAAGATACAAAGTTTTTGCACTTTTAAGGGCCCAATTGACAGGCTGTCTACTTATTAAATGTCAAAACTGGGTGTAGCTAATAAAAATGTTTCAAAGTCTGATCAAATAAAAAGGTCAAGTATTTCCAAACAGGGTGACAGTTTGTCCCAAGGAGGAAAAAAAAGGTTGACATTAATTGCATCCCATCTCTAACAAATAATTATTGTGGTTTATTATTATTTACCACTTAGATATACTCCATCACCACAACTGAAGCATGCACGAACTTCCTGTACCCTTAGCATGTTTAACATAAGTCTTTCTCCAAAGTTTAATGATTAGTAAAACTTATTAAATAATAGTCAAACAAAACAATTGCTTCCTATTATACAAAGAAAAAAAGGAAAGGATAGGAAGAATATACATACTGGACTGATTTGCCAGTAACTGTTAGTTTTTGAGGGGAACATGATTAAGGTACCGGTATCTTCCTTTTTGTATCCTCTCCTGATGCTCATGTCCCCAACACAAATACAAATTTTATGCACACATCTTCTAACAAACAATATAAGCCTTGATGCTAAGTAGGAAAAGATTATTCTAATTGCACTAGAGATCAAGCCATAGTAGCCGCCTCACACTTAAGTATATCCTGTATTTCATTTTTAAAAACTGTAGTCATTAATTCCATATTATGATACCTATTTGCATAATTGAACTGACAGAAAGCTTTCCTTTCCATAGATGTCAGCAACCCTAGAGGGTTAATGTAAGCTAAAGGAACCATTGCCTGTATTCATGCTACACATATCACAGAGGAAAACCCACAATTTAGAGACGAAGTCAAGGCACCTCACCCTAACACCTTGTGTCTCACCCATCGGCTTCAAACGCGCTTGCTGCACGAAGAAGTGGAGGTGACTCCAAAGGAGCGCTCCCCTGGAACACCACTCGACTCCTGCATAATAGGCAGACACAGACACAGATGGGTGGGTTATTTGGCCTCAGCTCGAGCCTGAGCCTGCACATCCACATCTCGCTCCTCGTCATCCTGAGATACCTATAAACATAGGAGCATACGCTGAACCAAAAAACACAAGAGACATACATAAAAACATTTCTTTAGCATTTTCAGTTGCTCTTATCTTAAAATGAATAAACAAATCACAGTATAAAATAAAAGAAAAAAAATGAGAAAAAGTAGGAAAGATTAGAGTTTAACTTACTGGTTTGCCCCTGATATACATCGGCTCACTCTTGCCGAAAACCACATCTTCTGTTATATGCACACTGATAACATCAGATCCAGGAATTTCGAACATTGGTTCAAGAAGAAGGGTTTCCTACATGGGTCAAGAATATCTCCAGGTTAGATTGGGGAAAATTATAGTCATGACTAATCAGCATTGATTTATTTACAGACCATGATAGCTCGCAACCCTCGCGCTCCTGTCTTACGCTCCATAGCAAGTTTGGCGATGGCTTTGAGTGCATCTGGTGTGAAAGTCAAATCGACCTTGTCCATGCCTAGAAGTTTTAATTTATTGTATCAATTTAGTTGCTAAGAAAATCTTAAGAGAGGACAAGTTTTAATCGGTGTCTAAGAAATAAGACAAATAATTCTTACCAAAGAGCATCTGATACTGGGGAACCATAGCATTTCGAGGTTCAGTCAATATACGGACGAGTAATTGTTGGCTTAGAGAATGGAAAGCCACTAATACAGGGAAACGACCGACAAATTCCTAAAAAACGCACACATAAAACACAATTGTCCTTCAAAACACAAGGGAGAAAAAGAGTAAACAACAGAAATAAATTTACTGGAATCATGCCAAACTCAATCAAGTCGCGGGCTTCTACTTGTCTCAGGTACGCATCTCTCTCTTGGTTATCCTCCTCAGCAGATGTAGCAGCACTTTGATTTGCAACATCAGCCAGGGAAGCAGCTCTCCTCCCAGGTGATTCGGTTGCAGGGATACCAAAGCCCAAATACTAAAGAGCAACATTATGAAATTAAAATATTTTTTCAATACAACGTACATGCACATAAACACACACTCACTTTTTCATTCTTCCTGCGGCTAATCAACCTATCAAGACCATTGTATGCTCCTGATGCTACAAATAGAATATTAGTTGTATCAACTTGAACGGTTTCTCCTCTCAGTTTACGAGGGGAATTCCTTTCGGGTACATTCACAATAGTTCCTTCCAACATCTAGAAAAGACAATACAGTTTTTAGAATGGAGGTTACAAATGTGGGGGGTAAAAACACATTGACATAGATGAAAGTACTGTTACCTTCAGCATACCCTGCTGAACACCTTCACCACCAACATCTCGTAGCTGATGAATACCAGGGACAGCTCCAATTTTGTCTACCTCGTCCAGGAACACTATGCCTACAGAAATAAAATAGGGTTTAAGATAAGAAAATTTTAACATAGAGTACTGACAAAAATAATGACGAGCATAATACTAGGTAGACAATTTGGAATTGATTATTTTGTCAAGAAGTCTATTTTTCATCATCTTACCCATTTGAGCTCGTTCAACACTGTAGTTAGCATCCTGAAGTAATTTGGCAATAACACTTTCAATATCTTCTCCTACATATCCAGCTTGAGTAAGTGTTGTGCAGTCACAAATTGCAAAGGGAACATCCAAGCACTGTGCAATTGTCTGGGCCAAGAGTGTTTTTCCTAAAATTTTAAAAATGAGGAAAAAACAAAAACAGTTTTAGGTAGCTGGTCCAGTTGACAACAATCAAAACAAATATTTAACGCCACAAACTTTTAATATACCTGATCCAGTGGGACCAAGCAACAAAATGTTGCTTTTCTCCAAACGCAGGTCATGAGAATTACTGTCCAATATATCAGATCCACTATTTGCGCTTGAATTTTGACTTTTCTTTGGCTCAGACTCTTGGGGAGGAGGCTGCTGCTGGAAGCCCATACCAAAAGAGGATGAGCCAACACCACTTATATGAAGCAGGTCTGGAATAGAGCATTTTAAATAAATTGGGTGAACCAAATGTCCTCCACCACCCTCAACTTTTTTTTTTTTTTTTAATTGCAGATTAAATTACCTCTGTGGTTCATAGAATTTTGATGTGGAGACTGTTCCAAAGCAGCAGCATCACTGCGCTGACTCCCAACAGGAATGTTGTTGTAAATTCTTTTATAATGATTGTATACAGCAACACTTAAAACTTTTTTAGCGTGTTCCTGACCAACAACATGCTTGTCTAAATAGGCAAATATCTAAGAAAGAAGGGAAGTCCAGTTAATGAAAAATAGTTATGAAATCCTAGCTATTGAAAGAGTGCCTGTACCTGATTACTTGATAATAGAATGTCTTTTACCAAATCTAAGGCATAACAAACCTTTTTGGGAGGAGGAGGGGGCTTCCTTGAAACACCTGTTTTTGTGTCCTCTCGCATTCCTTGCTGCTCCTTCAATGTCTTTTTTGAATCCAGTTCTGATAGAACTACAAAGAAATGGTGACATTTCTCACACTTCACAAATCTGGTTGAAGCTAAGGACAAAGAAAAAGGGAAAAAAAGGCATTAAAAATATAATTAAAATATTGAACACTGCATTGTAAGTACATTTAAACATTTTGATACTTACACACAAATGTTTCCACATGTGTGCATGGATCTCCACACTTAGGACAACACAGCTGGTTACCACCATCTTTGCCACTGCTCGATGATGATGATGTAGTTGTGGCTGAGTTTGAGCTATTGCCACTACCCGATGGTTTCTTGGACCCATCTCCTGGCCCAGCACTGCTGTGTTCCAGACGAGTTGAACTCAATCCAGTGGTAACACAGCGGACAGGGGAGCAAGGGGCACTGCGAAGGATTGATGCATTTGAAACATTTAAGGCAGCGGAAACACTTGCTGCTGCTTGGGAGGCCGATCGATGCTGGGTCAAACAGATTGAACCTGAAAGGTAAAAGGAGATTTTTGTAAAAAATCACATCACTAAGAGTCATAGAAGAAAGAACAGTTGAGAGTTAACAGATTGAAGTTCTGCAAAAGACATTCAGAGAGTCTTACCATGATTTACACGACAACTTCTGGTTACAAGCTTTCCCGCTGTAACTATGCGGCACTGGACACTGCTCATGCTTGAGCTGGTATATCACTTGGCGCAAATATGCCTGGTTCCTCCTGAAACAGTGGAAGATGAATTTGACAGTGGAAGTTTCAGACAGGATTGTTGTCCTCCAAAAGATCAGTTTAGTGTATGTGACAGATTTACATACAACTAATGACAATGAAGGTGAAATTAACTTTGAGAAAAAGTAGAATGAGCCCCTCTAAACAAAGATAACATCTTTGCTAAACCATCTAAATTTTTGGAGAAAAAAAAAATTGCAGTGAGGAATCTTGCAGACAATCAGAGGTTATGGTCCTATTGCCAAGCAGACAGCGGTGCAAGGCTGACATTGAAGTACAATAAACAAGGTGACATAACCTACTCCTACATTGATCAAAAACAGAATGTGGCTAATGACAAAGAAAAACACAAAAAACCTTCTGTTTTAACGAGGACTTCTCCTTAAAATGAATTAACAAAATCATAACGCGAGGCACAAGTCAGCAAGACCCAAAATAAGGAATGAAACATCCATGATGATATGAACTTGAGATAGTGGTGCTTTGCACAACCAACGAATCGATTGAACCGTACCTGGTAAATTTTCTTGATATTAATTTGAGAGTACTTTGACAACAAAAGTGACAGAATCCTAACAGATTACTGTTTGATTTCGAAATATCCTACCTGCGTAATTGTATTTTGATGTTTACGAAAAGCTTAAACAAATCAACAGAAGAGGGCAGCAGTGGGCTGTGGTTACAAAAGCAATCTGCAGCAAGTTGTTTTGTTCTTTTTCTATCCCGTTCACCTTCCTTTTATTTGCTCGTATTCACGTCGCTCACAGTCTGCCCTTTCTTCGTGCAATCATTGAAAGCATCGCGAAACCCGCTGCTGCATTTCCAGATAAAGTAAATTTCTTTCCCAGACGTCTTATCGTGCCAGTCCCGTGCCTCGTGCCGGGAGCAGACGACCAATGGGCCAGCAGTCGCTATTCTCGGCAACCGACCTCACACAGCTGTCAAATGGGTTGCCTATCAATCAGGCGTTCCAGGGAGTTCCAGGGAAAGCCCAACCCGCAGTCCACAGGCTGAGGCTACACTAGACACATCATCCAAAAAGAGGTCTTCCATTAATCTGCGCGGTCTGTTTCTCGTTTGCTTCATTGTATGCATTTTACTGGTAATACTGGTAATTTGAAATGTTTTGAAATGGGTATCCTGGATACTGGTTTCGATTAACAATGAACACCTTGGTGGGACATACAAGACATTGATGCTCTGTTATGTATTCGGAACAAACTTCAGTCCTCAATGACTGAAGACAAATTTTGTTCTCTCATTGCTTTTTTTTTTTTCACATTCATTCATCCTCGCTTGGCGGATGGCGGCGAATTGAATAACGTAAATTTCTCATATGAATAGAAAGAGTAGCAAATAGCCTCGCACTTATGCTGCACATCCACACGCGGTGCCGGTGGAGCAAGCGATGTGTATCTCTTTGAGGGTTGAAGAATAAAAAATGGTTTCTTGTTTCATAAATTTGCTTTAATTTTTAGGTGAAGATTTCTGAAGACCGTTGGAAATGGTGGCGGTTCACTGAACCAACAGCGCTAGCGTCGCTTCAGCTGCTCCGCCTCCATGCTCTTTGCGACCTGAAGCGACGCTAGCGCTGTTCTCACAGGATACTTAAAATGTCAAAATATTTGGAGAAATATTGCCGTGAAGTGATGACATGACTATTTCGTACTCAAAATCAAGAGAATAAGTCCAATATCGTAGTGATCTTGCGAAGTTCCGCATGCGTCCGGACGTTACACACAGTCCGCACCTGTGGCTGTGGCGCTGGCGGCGCTGATGGCACCCCCATCCCCCATGTAGCTCTAGCCGAGCCGAAGAGGCGCTGTGCCATCGCCACTCCTGTCATTCTTTGAATCGCCTTCGTGCCTGCTTCGTGCTCCACGTTGACGTTTTGTGCCAATCCTGTGCCACTGAGCCTTCACCGCTGCTTTGTTCT